>NC_064618.1:786965899-787590899 GCF_023898315.1 Schistocerca nitens | reverse complement strand
TAAGGGTCGTGATGGGGACTTTGGGAAGATGGTCACACAGAAAATGTAGTTTTAGCTGGAGTGGCACTGGAGCTGGAACAGGCAGCACGGTAGTTTGCAACTGCCACCATTCTCACAATGTATCAGTACAAACTCCAGGTAAATATGGAACAGCTAGCAATCGCGCCTCAGGAGAACTTAGCTATCACGTGATGCGTAAATCGTTCAAGTTCTATGAAAGTAATGATATTCAGTTACCTAAAGTTGTCTGAATTCTAATCGTAATAAAACACAGTGGCCCGTAAACAAAACTGCTGCAGTGCCAGACCAGTTGTCTGGCTCTAGATACTTAGTGCTGTTACCATTGTATAGCTAGCGCTGGTCATTAGCATATAAAGGGTGTTGGGGTATAAGAGCAGATACTGTTATTTGCGACTGATGACAGTGTAAAGAAATGTTCAAATGTGTGTGAAACCTTATGGGACTTAACTGCTAATGTCATCAGTCCCTAAGCTTACACACTACTTAACCTTAATTATACTGCGGACAAACACACACACACACACCCACACACACACACACACACACACACACACACATGCCCGAGGGAGGACTCGAACCTCCGTCGGGACCAGCCGCACAGTCCCTGACTGTAGCGCCTGAGACCACTCGGCTAATCCCGCGCGGCTGATGACAGTGTACTGAACAACATTATACCAGTATTTACTTCATTTACAGACTAATAATTTTAGCTATTAGGAGTAGTATATTTTTAGATTGGGTAGTATCTCAAAGTACATACGGCAAGAGCAAGCCATGAACGATTATTTTCCCCCAGGCTGCAAAAAAAAAAAAAAAAAAAAAAGGTTCAAATGGCTCTGAGCACTATGGGACTTGCTTGGCATCTGAGGTCATCAGTCCCCTAGAACTTGGAACTACTTAAACGTAACTAACCTAAGGACATCACACACATCCATGCAGGATTCGAACCTGCGACCGCAGCAGTCGCACCGTTCCGGTCTGAAGCGCCTAGAACCGCTCGGCCACCGCAGCCAGCCCCAGGCTGCGGATCAGATGTTTTAAATATGGACGAGTAATCGCAAAACGGTTAGTCTGTACTGACAGGGGTAGTCCACTTAGTGGTGGAGCTGCGACCATGCACAAAACATCAGCTAGTAAATTATGCGACTTGCTTGGGGTAAGACAATAAAATGCACAGGAAAAACAATTCACCCACTGAAAATGATACACATAAAGGTACCAATGAACACAATATCTGCATTTAAATACTTAACGGTCTGTATGGACATTATACGAGTTTCATTGGATTTCATCGGGATAGTGAGAAACTGACGTCTGAAAGACTAGTCAGGACAAGAGATTTCATATCAGCAAATTTATTCCAAGCTTTCTATTTTTTTTAAATAGCTGTAATGAATCATACCTGAACTACATCCATTTTGTGGTTTACATTGTACTGTTTAACTGGTGGGTTGGTTGATTTGGAGGAAGGGGACCAAACAGCGAGGTCGTCGTCCCATCGGATTAGGGAAGGATGGAGAAGGAAAATGCTCTTTCAAAGGAACCATCCTGGCATTTGGCTGAAGCGATTTAGGGAAATCACGGAATACCTAAATCAGAATGGCTGGACGCGTCCTCCCGAATGCGAGTCCAGTGTGCCAACCACTGCATTGCCCCGGTGTGTGTAATTTTTGCCATAACGCAAATATACATCAGCTTCCTACGAATGAATAGCGTAAATTTCAAAATGAATTTCTGCCCTGATTGTTTAAAAAATAAATACGTATTATCAACAAACCGAAAAAATTCAGGAGCAACGTGAACCTATATTGTTAAAGACTACAACAGGCAAAAAAATTTAAGAGACGCCTTTGTTCAGCAGGGAATGTCAAACGGATGATGATGATTTTGGCGATATACAGATAACAGATTTTATCGAGTCAAACGGTCCATGGGGGTATTACGTGCTATTGGGATGAAGGTGGTGTTCTACGAGCTTAATTTCGATTAATATCTCTTAAAATACGAATAGTCATTGTGCAGCGTGAACAGAAAAAAATCCTTTTATTTCTCTTTTTTTCTGCATTTACACTTACGTTGAATTTTGATTTGATAATCTACTTTTTGTTTTTTGTGGCACGCTGTATATCTCATTTTCCCGTCAGATTTTTCTGAAGTTTTTAAGCATGTGTTAGGTTAGGTACATTGCGAAATTCTCTTCTCTTTCGCCGTATTATGTAGAAGAAATGGTGGTTTAAAGTTGCTGCAGAAACACTAAAAGACGCCGGACAGTAACACGTAGTGAATATAAAGTAGAATAAATCAACTTGTCGCAATTATTTTTTAGCAGTACAGGTCTCTGTAGTCAGTTTACTTTCTCTCAGTAGCCACTGAGGCATCCTGAAGGTGGTAAGAAATGTCATTCCACTGTGCAAGAAGCTGCTGCAGAGTGGACGAAGAAACAGCTCGAAAATCCTTCTGCACTCTTCATCCCGTTGCGGCAGATTCTTAATCTGGACTTACGACGCAGCAGGTGGACATTACGTCGTTACCTGCCTTAATGCCAACTTATTTGTAACCTTATGCTTGAACTAGAGGCCTTGCAAAACCCATACAGTGGAACTAAAGTTGCATTTCTTGCTCTGATATACCCATTTCATACATACTTAATCAATGACGTTCTATGATATTATCGTTGTGTGAAAGTTAATGAGTCATTACGGGACAAGCTCAAATTTGACAACTGTTAGCGGAGCATGGAGAAAGCGAAACGATTTACAGGTTACAACAGACGCAAATCTGTATGTATCATAATAAGCGTTAGAACGATACACAGGAATTTATTAAAAAAAAATTTCTGCAGATCAGATGTCGGAGTATGGACGAGTCGACGCAAAACGGACGCTGTCGGATTCTTATTGATCAGTAAATAATTTTAAGTCAAAAAACGATCTTCACGAACGAAGAATAGTTTGATATAGTATTTTCGTAATGAAGACGTCCACGCAATACATCAACAGCAGCAAAACGGTAAACGTAATAGTTTCCTGTTAAAAATGTGTTCAATTCTGATGGACGTGTTGGACCTGTTGGTTTTTTGTATGAGTTTCCAAACAATCTTCGTCGTTAAACTTTTGAAACATAGCCATCTGTGTGAACGTGGCATGTTTTTAAATGCCTCACACCGAAGCAAACTACAGGAGCGTAAGGACACATACCAAACAGTTGCAAATAACACATGAAATTTCATGACGGCAACAGAAGTTTGCGTATTTCATATCAAAAGACCATTAAATATCTATTACGCACGACACGATAGACAGAGGCAGCAAATTTCATTTAAACGACAGGGAGGGAAATTCGTGCTACAGCATTACCTAACAGCTAAAATTTAATATGCGAATAATGTGATAAATTATAACACAAAAATCAGCATTTCAGTGCAGTTGGCACATCGACAGAAATGAAACGAGATACCCTCACTATCAAGGAACTATTTATGGGGCGTATTATTTCTCAATTCTTTCACGACCTTTAGCTGTGTTCTTCCGCTAAGTTTCATCAAAATCTATCTGTCCACTGGCACCGGCGGGGTGTTCACTGCATGCGTGTTCTTGCACTCCGAAAAACAAATGTCGTGTGTGAATACTGACAAAAATGAATGAGACCGTTGCTGCAGATTTGTGTTCTTCACGAATATGTTTATTTGATGGTGGCTTTCTTAGAGGTAGGTCCTTGTTGAGTTTACCCATGTCTGCGTTCCTTCGTCCCAGTTTAGAAAATATCTGCACGTCGTTTACCGTGAGATTGTGTGAAAAATCTTTCCGGGTGATTGTAGCGACCCTAATCAGCCATCAAAACGCTGCCGTTCTTACCATAGTTAGTATAACTCAATTAAACAACAGAAATTAAAACTGTTACCCAAAAACTTGATCAAAATATGTAGTTCAATACTTATATTGGAATACGTCAGAGCGGCCCACTAGCAGTTGCAAATCAATAGGTAAGATTCTGACAACCAATGATACAAACTAATATTTAGCATCTACATAGAACCAGTCTCATAGGACTGTCAAAGTTATCTGATAAATAATTTTAAAGTGGAAAATGTTATTTTAAATATTCATTTACTTACAGATGATCACGGTATATCTAGCTGTTTAGGAGACAACCAGCAAGTCACAACGAATAAACTGAGGAATGTAATCAAAGAATTTAATATTTGGCAAAAAAGCAATAATGATGGGCTTTGGTAGTAAAACAACATTTGAACACAAAAGCGGTTATAAATAATAAAATTACAGAACAAGTACGCCGTTTGTTACATAACTAGTAACGTATCGTACTGCGGGAGAATATAGATGAAAAAATGAAAGCATTTCAAAGAACGTGTGGTACAATTTACAGGGTATTAAGAGAGAAGTCTCTGAAATAAAAAAAAAAAATAAAAATTTAAAAGTTGATGAGTAACACTCGTTGTCTTACGGTGGCGAAAACGAGACAATAAACGGATCAAATGAAAGCACGTTAGAAACTTCCGAGATGATACTTTGAAGGACTGTGGCAAGCTACACACTCTTGGATAAAAGAAGAAATAAGTAATGAGATACAGTGGTAACTGAAACTTTCAATACAAATTACAATAAACTAAAGCGGAAGGATGTAATGAACGAAAGGTCACTGACAGAATTCAAAAAATCTTGATGAAGGATTAAATAATTCAATAGAATGCAGGAAGATCTTTCAGTTGTGACAACATGGTAGGAAAGGCCTACAGGCTCAAACTGTGATGCTGATGATAACCCATTTACAAAATCTATGCCGAAGTCTATCTCACAATAAAAATGACAACCTTGAGCGATGAGACAGCAGTACTGGAACGTGGTTTCTGCTTAGCGAGAAACTAAGGTTAGTAATTTTTTTATATAAAGAACTGAAACGGACTTTATTTCCTTTATAACACACATAGCTAACATTGCTGATACGAGTAATTCATTATTATCGTTGAGATTTGAATGCCTGCCGACATGACGCCGAAAACAAACATTACTGATTAAGAAGGTTCGTCTACATAGAAGAATGGCAGTTATTTCTATATACGTCGATATATTTTTCGCTAATTTATCTGATTTATTTTTTTCTTGACTTGCTGACGTTGTCAATATATTTTTACATATGGCTTGTTTGAAGAATATACCAGTAGATAGGAGTAATGTTGCACACTTCTTCAATGAGTCCACGACTTGCTTCTACGTAGCTTAGGAATTCAATAAATATCTAACTGCCAGAGAAAAGCTGACGGACTTCAGTGGTTGACAGAGAGGTCACATCTTGATGGAGCGTGTTATACCGGTTCACTTGTCTACACAATGTCAGCACATGACGAGCAGAAGAGTACTCTTCACGGCAGAGGGAGATAGGTCATAGATCTCGATGTAATACTGTTGAATCCAAAGATGTTTCACCAGTTTACTGTTACTTTATATCCCACAAACGCTCTTTGTTTTCTTAGTACTAATGTACAGGTAAAATCTAATTTATTTAAAGCTGCAAGAAAATGACTCAAATATGCCGCAACAAGTTTATTCGTGTATATTAATGGAAATTTGACTATGAAAGGTTTCGTGCATCATGTCTGGATAGCTCAGCTGGTAACAGCATTTCCCGCGAAATCTAACAAGGGGAGGGCACGACGTTGGGAGCACAGATTTACTTCAGACTTTATACAGCTTTAGTCGGCCATTAGAACAACATAATATGCAAGTAGTAAGGTGCAATAGTCTGGCAATTCCCAGAAAATCTCAAGAGAAGTTTTACGCGTCTATTACGTAACGGATATATCTGTGCATAGACGCCGAACGTTAAAGTGCGTGGTGGCCAAGCGGTTCCCAAAAATGTTTTGCAGACTAAATGGTGGTACTTTGGTTAATGTCGTGGCTTGTTAATTTTTGCCGCGCGGGGTAGCCGCGTGATCTAGGACGTCTTGTCACGGTTCGCGCGGCAAGCCCCGTCGGATGTTCGAGTCCTCCCTCGGACATGGGTGCGAGTGTGTGTTGTCCTTAGGTAAGTTAGTTTAAGTTAGATAAAGTAATATGTAACTCTAGGGGCCGATGGCCTCAGCAGTTTGGTCCCATAAGATCTTACAACAAAATTTCCAAAATTTGCCAATTGCTGCTGCCGGCACGGTAGCTCAGCGTGTTCGGTCAGAAGGTTAGCTGGCCTCTGTAATAAAAAACTGAGTGACGGATCAACGGTAAACGTGAACATGTGTCATGGGATGTCCGCCCTGAACAAATGCAACGAACAATAGCGAACAAAAAAAAAAAAGAAGAAGAAGAAATGCGGTTTGAGTTCGAGCGTTGTAACACGGACGAGTGTGAAACAACGGTTCGACTACAGCTCACACTTTACTTCTAATCTATATTTTTCAACACTGCTCATGTTATCTAATTTATATGACATGTGAGAGGTAATATACTTAAATGAACCACGTGTATTTGCACGAAGTTTTACCGAATTTCATGTTACTTGACTACTTTCTAATTTTAATTAAATTTAATTATTGGAAAATACATATTTATAACTGTTGACAATTAAATGAAGAAATGCGAAGAGTTTTCCTGAAAATGTGTGCCTGTCGTGATTAGTGAAACACCTTATACACGCAACTGTTAAGGTACCACGGAAGTACTTTGCACATCGAAGATTCGAGATGCAGAAACAGAGGCAAGCCCCATTTGGCGGTTAACGTGCGTAGCGGTGAGACGTTGCTCATGTAGCAAGAACGAATAGCGTATGTGCAAATATTTCGAATGTCACAGAATTTACACTTGTACTAGAAAAATGGCCTTGTGGGGCCCCGGGAGAAGACAACATTCCATTAGAACTACTAACAGCCTTGGGTGAGCCAGTCCTGACGAAACTCTACCATGTTGTAAGCAAGATGTATGAGACGGGTGAAATACCCTCAGACTTCAAGAAGAATATAATAATTTCAATCCCAAAGAAAGCAGGTGTCGGCAGATGTGAAAATCACCGAACTATCAGTTTCATAAGCCACCGCTGCAAAATACTAACGCGAATTCTTTACAGACGAATGGAAAAACTGGTAGAAGCCGACCTCGGGGAAAACGAGTTTGAATTCCGTAGAAATGTTGGAACACGTGAGGCAATACTGACCCTACGACTTATCTTAGAAGAGAGATTAAGGAAAGGCAAACCTACGTTTCTAGCATTTGTAGACTTATAGAGAAAGCTTTTGACAATGTTGACTGGAATACTCTCTTTCAAATTCTGAAGGTGGCAGGGGTAAAATACAGGGAGCGAAAGGCTATTTACAATTTGTACAGAAACCAGATGGCAGTTATAAGAGTCGAGGGGTATGAAGGGGAAGCAGTGGTTGCCTCTCCCCGATGTTATTCAATCTGTATATTGAGCAAGCAGTGAAGGAAACAAGAGAAAAATTCGGAGAACGTATTAAAATCCATGGAGAAGAAATAAAAACTTTGAGGTTCGCTGATGACATTGTAATTCTGTCAGAGACAGCAAAGGACATGGAAGAGCAGTTGAAGAAAATGGAAAGTGTCTTGAAAGGAGGATATAAGATGAGCATCAACAAAAGCAAACTAGGATAATGGAATGTAGTGGAATTAAGTCGAGTCATGCTGTGGGAATTATATTAGGAAATGAGACACTTAAAGTAGTAAAGGAATTTTGTTATTTGGGGAACAAAATAACTGATGATGGTGGAAGTAAAGAGGATATAAAATGTAGACTGGCAATGGGAAGGAATGCGTTTCTAAAGAAGAGAAATTTGTTAACATCGAGTATTGATTAAGTGTCAGGAAGTAGTTTCTGAAAGTATTTGTATGGAGTGTAGCCATGTATGGAAGTGAAACATGGACGATAAATAGTTTGGACAAGAAGAGAATAGAAGCTTTAGAAATGTGGTGCTACAGAAGAATGCTGAAGATTAAATGGGTAGATCACAAAACTAACGAGGAGGTATTGAACAGAATTGGGAAGAAGAGGAGTTTGTGGTACAACTTGACTAGATGAAGGGATCGGTTGGTAGAACATGTTCTGAGGCGTCAAGGGATCACAAATTTAGCATTGGAGGGCAGCGTGGAGGGTAAAAATCGTAGAGGGAGACCAAGAGATGAATACACTAAGCAGATTCAGACGGATGTAGGTTGCAGTAGGTGCTGGAAGAAGAAGAAGCTTGCACAGGATAGAGTAGCATGGAGAGCTGTATGAAACCAGTCTCAGGACTTAAGACCACAACAACAACTACAAAAATGAAGGTATGAGCGGGAGTCGAACCGTCCCTTCATACACGTGTGTCTCACGAAGCTCGAACGCTACGCAGATACACCAGTCATAAAACAGACTTGCTAAACTTCTCTTGCGATTTTCTCGGAATTGCCAGAGTAGTGCGCCTTACCACTTGCAGATTACGTTGTTTTAATGGCCGACTAAAGGTGTACAAAGTTTGAAGTAAATCGTTGTAGCCGGCCGCGGTGGTCTCGCGGTTCTAGGCGCGCAGTCCGGAACCGTGGGACTGCTACGGTCGCAGGTTCGAATCCTGCCTCGGGCATGGATGTGTGTGATGTCCTTAGGTTAGTTAGGTTTAAGTAGTTCTAAGTTCTAGGGGACTGATAACCACAGCAGTTGAGTCCCATAGTGCTCAGAGCCATTAAAAAATCGTCGTAGACTCAATTTCTAAGTTGGATTTCCAGCCCGGCACACACTTGTAATCTGACAGGAAGTTCCGTAATGAAATTTCTCAAAGAAACGCCATCACTGTGGCTCTTGAAGCGCGGACGTTCTAAAGAAAGTACGCCGCTCTGACGGGAAGACTGATTCTTCCCACTTGTCTGTGAGTGAAGAAGAGCTGCAGCAGCGCCGCGGCGAGTGCCGAGGCGGAGTTAGCAGAGCAGCCAGCCGTGGTCCTCACCTGAGTCGCGAGCGCCAAGCAGTCGCACCGCATGTCTGGCCGGCACTGACGCCAGCGAGCTGCGGCTCCGCAGGAGAGGAGAGGAGCAGGGAGCTTATCGCGCCTTCTGGGAACGCGTTGCTGCAGCCGCGTCGCCGAACCGGGGCTTCCGGGCCGCGTCACGCCACGCCGGAACCTGACGTCCAGCAGCTACTGTGCGAGCCGCGTTAGGACGAAGTTTGCGACTGGAACACTCTTCCCGTCCCCTTGCAGCTGCATAATGTCGCAGTTGTACGTCCGCGTCGTGGTTCGCGGCCCCAAGACCACTCAGAAGTGTGCCATCCCGCTTCGTGACGTACATGCACCATCCATATTACCTTCGTGGCGTACATGCACCATCCATATTACCTTCGTGACGTACATGCAACATCTACAGGCTGTTACAAAAAGGTGCGGCCAAACTTTCAGGAAACATTCCTCACACACAAATAAAGAAAATATGTTATGTGGACATGTGTCCGGAAACGCTTAATTTCTATGTTAGAGCTCATTTTAGTTTCGTCAGTGTGTACTGTACTTCCTCGATTCACCGCCAGTTGGCCCAATTGAAGGAAGGTAATGTTGACTTCCGTGCTTGTGTTGACATGCGACTCATTGCTCTACAGTACTAGCATCGAGCACATCAGTACGTAGCATGATCAGGTTAGTGTTCATCACGAACGTGGTTTTGCAGACAGTGCAATGTTTACAAATGCGGAGTTGGCAGATGCCCATTTGATGTATGCATTAGCACGGGGCAATAGCCGTGGCGCGGTACGTTTGTATCGAGACAGATTTTCAGAACGATGATGTCCCGACAGGAAGTCGTTCGAAGCAATTGATCGGCGTCTTAGGAATCACGGAACATTGCAGCCTATGACTCGCGACTGGGGAAGACCTGGAACGACGAGGACACCTGCAATGGACGAGGCAATTCTTCGTGCAGTTGATGATAACCCTAATGTCAGCGTCAGAGAAGTTGCTGCTGTACAAGGTAACGTTGACCACGTCACTGTATGGAGAGTGCTACGGGAGAACCAGTTGTTTCCGTACCATGTACAGCGTGTGCAGGCACTATCAGCAACTGATTGGCCTCCACAGGTACACTTCTGCGAATGGTTCATCCAACAATGTGTCAATCCTGATTTCAGTGCAAATTTTCTCTTTACGGATGAGGATTCATTCCAACCTGATCAAATTCTAAATTTTCACAATCAACATGTGTGCAGTGACGAGAATCCGCACGCAATTGTGCAATCACGTCATCAACACAGATTTTCTGCGAACGTTTGGGCAGGCATTGTTGGTGTTGTCTTGATTGGGCCCCATGTTATTCCACCTACGCTCAATGGAGCACGTTATCATGATTACATACGAGATACTCTACCTGTGCTGCTAGTACATGTGCCTTTACAAGTACGACACAACATGTGGTCCATGCACTATGGAACTCCCGCACATTTCAGTCGAAGTGTTCGTGCGCTTCTCAACAACAGATTCGGCGATTGATGGATTGGTAGAGGCGGACCAATTCCATGGCCTCCACGCTTTCCTGACCTCAACCCTCTTGACTTTCATTTATGGGGACATTTGAAAGCTCTTGTCTACGCAACCCCGGATCCAAATGTAGAGACTCTTCGTGCTCGTATTGTGGACGGCTGTGATACAATACGCCATTCTCCAGGGCTGCATCAGCGCATCGGGGGTTTCCATGCGACGGAGGGTGGATGCATGTATCCTCGCTAACGGAGGACATTTTGAACATTTCCTGTAACAAAGTGTTTGAAGTCACGCTGGTACGTTCTGTTGCTGTGTGTTTCCATTCCATGATTAATGTGATTTGAAGAGACGTAATAAAATGAGCTCTAACATGGATCTCGCTTCCCACGCCCGGGTTCCCGGGTTCGATTCCCGGCGGGGTCAGGGATTTTCTCTGCCTCGTGATGGCTGGGTGTTGTGTGATGTCCTTAGGTTAGTTAGGTTTAAGTAGTTCTAAGTTCTAGGGGACTGATGACCATGGATGTTAAGTCCCATAGTCCTCAGAGCCATTTGAACCATTTGAACCTCTAACATGGAAAGTAAGCGTTTCCGGACGCATGTCCACTTAACATATTTTCTTTCTTTGTGTGTGAGGAATGTTTCCTGAAAGTTTGGCCGTACCTTTTTGTAACACCCTGTATATTACTACACGACTAAAATGGTCGTCCAATCACCCAGTACAAGCTGCTCGTTGCCTAACGGTTTCCAGGGTAACAGACGGTCCAGAAACTAAAAATTATCAGTATACCGTAACAAAACTTTTACTTTCCAGTAGTTCGTTTAGTTACTGACCGAAGTTAAAAATTTAATTCTTAGAAGTAAAACAGAAAGTCGGAAGTGAGGCGTGCGGACTTTATCAACTATTTTCTTTAGTATGACTAGAAATGCTGATAGGCCACAAAATGTGGTCACTAGATGTTAATGGGAGCCTTTTATTTTCATAACGTGTTTCGGGCTTGGTCCATCATCAGGTAACCTGCTAAATTGATAACACATTTTTGTAATACAATTATGAATGCGTGCGGAAAAGTATTAACACAGGCAGAAAGATTTTAAAACAAAAATTAATATTTTTCGTAGAAATACATACTGCAGTGCAATAAAATGCAAAAAATATGAATTTTTGTGTTCAAACCTCCCTACCTGTATTAATACGTTTCAATATGACTTCAAACTTGTAATGTAAAAATACATTTCAATTTAGCATGTCATCTGATGTAACGTCTAGTCACTACCCTTATAGGACAGATGAGCTTATTTAGGATCATACTAAGAAACGTTAAAAATGTAAAACGCGTAGTGATCCATTCATTAAGACAATAAGTCAACTATTAAAGTTACAAACTGAGTATATGTTTATAGGCAGCAAACTCAAGGTGGGCAAGTTACCCAGACAATGTTAATTCAGGTTTGGGAATGAAACCACTTAGTGACTTTCAAGACACATTACACACAATTTCAAACCCTTTAGAAACTTTTCTCGCTGACACCCTCTCCCCCCCTCCCCCGCCAAATAATGAAAGAGAACAAGTTTGTAGTTTACTAAACACATCAAAAAAGTTTTGCATCACTTCGCTTCCGAGAGTTCCGGAACCTGTACAGAAAATTGGAATAGAAATCAACAAAGCTTCATTTCCGCCCTTTCTACTGCTCATGAAAATAACACATTACATGTTGTACCACCACACAGCGAGACCTTCAGAAGTGGTGGTCCAGACTACTGTACACACTAGTACCTCTAATACCCAGTAGCACGGCCTCTTTCATTGATGCGTGCCTGTATTCCTCATGGCATACTATCCACAAGTTCATCAAGGCACTGTTGGCCCAGATTGCCCCACTCCTCAACGGCTATTCGGCGTACATCCCTCAGAGTGGTTGGTGGGTCACGTTGTCCATAAACAGCCCCTTTTCAATCTATCCCAGGCATGTGCGATAGGGTTCATGTCTGGAGAACGTTCTGGCTACTCTAGTCGAGCGATGTCGTTATGCTGGACTAAGTCATTCACACGATGTGCACGATGGGGCCCAAATTGTAGTCCATGAAGACGAGTGCCTTGCAGATGTGCTGTCGATATGGTTGCACTATCGCTCGGAGGACGGCATTGACGTATCGTACAGGCGTTACGGCCCCTTCCGTGACCACCAGCATCGTACGTCGGCCCCACATAATTCCACCGCAAAACAGCAGGGAACCTCCACCTTACTTGACTCGCTCGACACTGTGTCTAAGGCGTGTCTATCCAAACACGTCTCCGACGATTGTCTGGTTGAAGGCATATGCGATACCCATCGGTGAAGAGAACGTTATGGCAATCCTGAGCGGTCCATTCGGCATGTTGTTGGGCCCATCTGTACCTCGCTGCACGGTGTCGTTGTTGCAAAAATGGACCTCGCCAAGAACGTCGGAAGTGAAGTTGACCATCATGCAGCCTATTGCGCGCAGCTTGAGTCATAACACTACGTCCTGTGGCTGCACGAAAAATATTATTCAACGTGGTTGCGTTGCTGTCAGTGTTCCTCCAAGGCATAGTCCGTAGGTAGCGGTCATCCACTGCAGTGGTAGTCTTTGGCAGACCTGAGCGAGGCATGTCATCGACAGTTCCTGTCTCTCTGTATCTCCTCCATGTCCGTACAACATCGCTTTGGTTCACTCCGAAACGCCTGGACACTTCCCTTGTTAAGCGCACTTCCTGGAACAATGTAACAATGTGGACGCGATGGAACCGCGGTATTGACCGTCTAGGCAAGGTTGATTATGGTCAATTCAGTTTATAATTAGCGTCATAATGCTATTTCGCCCACACTGTTGGTTTGAACGTCACAATGTTTTACTGTGCAAGACCCTATTGCACGAGGTATGCTTTACCTGCCTCTAACCAAACAACTGACTTACTGGAAGACGTTTAATTCGGCATAATTCATCACTGGAGTTGAAAGAAGCTATAAGTGACAGAATAAAATCCTAAGACAGTCCAGAGGAAGAGCCCCAGGCCTTCAGAATCATAGTCTGGCATACAGTTACGCTATTAATAGCAGTAATTGTGAACTACCTGTCAAACTAAATACCACTACTGCTTCATATAATTGAAGGAATTCTGTTATTGATTGTGTTTAGTTTCCTACTACTTTAGTTACTTTTTCACTCAATGTCTTACTGCGTTCACAATTCATCAAAAACTAGAACCAATTCTGCCGGCCGAAGTGGCCGTGCGGTTAAAGGCGCTGCAGTCTGGAACCGCAAGACCGCTACGGTCGCAGGTTCGAATCCTGCCTCGGGCATGGTTGTTTGTGATGTCCTTAGGTTAGTTAGGTTTAACTAGTTCTAAGTTCTAGGAGACTAATGACCTCAGCAGTTGAGTCCCATAGTGCTCAGAGCCATTTGAACCATTTTTTTAGAACCAATTCTCCTGTGGAAAAAATCAGTGTAGAGCGAGTTAAATTTAAGAAGATGGCCATATGTCTCTTATCTTTCCTACTGAAGGAAATGGGGAAAAAAATAAACAAAAAAAACCTGAGGCAGTAGAATGGTTTCACACGCTCTTCATATACCGGTATTTCTAGTAGTTTCTTCGCATTTTTTTTATGATTCACTCACTACTACACCACCCACCTCCTAGCTGTGGAACTAGTTACACGAGGTGACATCTACACAGCCGACGTTTCAGTCCTGCCAGTGTACCACATAGCCAGCCCTCCTCCCCCCACCATCTCCTGCTGCAGCACGTCGCGCATAACCGCCTTTTAATCACGGCTACGTGCAGCTTCTCACGTCAGCACGCGCGGGCGGCCACCCTTCCCCTCAGATTCAGATCTCGTCCAGACACCCCTCCCCCCTCACCGCCCCGTTCCTCTCGCACAATATCCCTCACACAGACACATAGGTCCGCGCACGTGCTTATGCGGGCAGTTTCTCCACGCGCCGGTGCCCTAGATGTCACGCAAGCGCGGAGAAACTACGGAACGAGGTGGCTATTGTTCCTTGATACCACGCCATATGTGCCTCTAATCTACGAGAAAATCGACTACTACATACACGCAGGGGAGAAATGCTGTTCGTAACATTAGCATGCAAACAACGAAATTTGTGTCAATAAATGAACGATGCAGAGTAGATGAGTCGTTTTTTAAGGACTTTGTGGTTAAAAGATATGTAACTCAACCCACGGTACACCACTGTAAATAATGACTGTGTGGAATGTCGGAAGATTATCGCTTGGAGTCTGTGGTGTTTTGATGAGAACTGAAATCCTGCTAACCTAGTTGACTGTCCACTGTGAACACGTTTTAGGACTCATTATTTAATTACCGTGTACTTCGTTAAAACGAAATGTGCAATTCGTTTTTCGGTAAACCTTGTGTAAACACACATTGTGTGACAGAAAACTAACAAAACTACTCGCTTTAATTGTAAACTTTGTCGTAATTATTATTGCCATATTCCGTTTAGGACAAGTAGTTCTTCATTCCGACAAGCTTTTCTTTTAGCTGTCTTTAACCCAGGAGTTTTGGCTGTTTTTCCACCCCTGAGTCAATTTAACTCCGTCTCCCGGACAAATTTTATTGCTCCTGGTGACCGTCTTCCCTGACCAATTTTAACCAAATGCGTAAGGCACGTTCCCTCGAGAAACAGTTCTGAAGATCGTTGACCTAGTTCTCTAGGTGGCCGTCCACACTACATGACCACAGAAAATTTGCTTCGTCTTTCTTATTGCAATTTTAAGGCACTCTAGAGGTCACTAGAGTTCCTCTGATTCTGTATACAACATCTTATTTGGTGGAACTCACAATTTTTTGCAATATCTTCTTGTGCTTTAGTTCTAGTTTACTGAGTTGTTCCTTTCTGAACAAGTTCTGTGATTCTGGGATACGCAGTACTGAAGACGTTTTAGCAGCGGAGTTTAAGGATGAGGGAAAGGGGGTTCAGATCAGTAATTTCTCTTACAGAGGTGGTAGGTACCCTCCAGTTTGGTGCAACTATCGTTTATGGTCTGGTCCTCATTGATTTTCGGTCTTATTAACTCGCCAAGGTAATTGAAATGTGTCGTAATGTACTTATGTGTGACTCTTTTTCAACCCACATCCATGTCAATACGGTGTGGCGAGTTTTGCCTTGCTCAAAAAGCTCTGTTGCAGTGGATGAGCAATTAATGGTAAACGTAATGTTGTGCTCTCACGGAAGACAGAAAGGATGGAACTCATTTGCAGGTTCACAGAAAGCGACTTGCAAAAATGCTGTAAGAAGTGAAAAGAACGGTTGCAAATGTGGATCAACTCTAATGATGCCTACATTGAAGTACACTGATTAAACATCTTAGTATGCAGATTTGCAGTATCGACTTCTTTTCTTTCTTTTCGCTTTTCTTCAGTCTTAGACATGTTTGCCACGGTTTTATTAACATGCTGTCTTGTCTGTCTGAATATTAGGTGCAAATTTTGCATTTGGTTTTTAACTAGCCTCTAAATGAGTTAGCGACTTGAAATTTAAAACATGGCTCAGAACTGGGTTGGAATATGATATTAAAGTGCTCTCTAATCGTTCTGTTCTTTAGCGGCGGGCATAAGAGTGAAAAATTTTGGTAATAACTATCACATAGGCTACCCTGCATAACCGACATATTTTGTGACCAACATCGGAATATGTTTCAGGGGTATATGTGCAGACAAGCGTGGGTGAGCAAGAGAAAGGGGAAGAGTAAATGGACAAGAAAGGAGGTGGTGGGTGGAGGAGAGTATGGAAAGAGAGAAGGTAGAGGAGGAGATGGGCAGAAAGAAGTGTTAGGAATAGTTGGACAGATAGAGAGGGAAGGCATGTAAAAGGGCAAAACTCTATGTATAAAGATGGTACTGAAATAAAAGTCTTATAAAAACTAATTTTGCTTACATCTCTATTTTATTTCTTAGGAAAATAACAATTAAACAGTTTGATAGAGTGTTAGTAGGTAGGAATAATAATATTATATTTCAGATATTGTCCTTTGGAAAGAAACTAAAATAAACCTGAAATTTAACAGATGTTTTTCTTGCAATTTTATCAACATGTTTAAAATCCATTGAAAAAATTCGCACATACAAGGCTAAAAAGCAGAAAACAATTATTTCAATAAAATTAAATTTCTAATTTACTGCGTTTTTAAACTGGACTAAAGGTGTAAAATAATTTCTTCCAGCCCCTACAGATTCCTAACCCCATAAACATAGTCCTGAAAATTTGTGATTGTGAATTTTTAATGGCAATGAAAATGTAGGATTTAAAACAAAAATCTTGGGGCACCTGCAATAGATGATAGTAAGGAGGTAAGCTATTTATACATCAGTTACATATTGAGGGTGCCCCAAGTTTTTCGTTTCATATACCTATAAGTACTATCATAGCTCCTGAAAATTCCCAATTACAAATTATCAGTACTATCAGTATAGGATTAGGAATCTGTATGAGCCTGAGAGATATCATTTTATGCTTTTTAGTCCGATTTAAAAATGTGTTGTATAAAGATCTGTTTTCATTAGAAAGCAGTAGCATGTTGTATACGCTGAAACCAGTCGTACGTTAGCAAAATTACTCTGTGATTCAGGCAGAATTTTTTTTTATTGTGTTGGTGTCCCGAGGCTCTTATCTATTTGAAAACTGTCTTATTACAGCCTTGACCTAATGGTAAAATAATTGAATTATACAACCAGTTTCAATGGTGTGACCATCATCAGGTCCAGTGCAGTCGCCCCTGCATGGTATGAATCTGTTTACAGCGTTAGCGCCGACAGAAATATTAACATGATTGAGTACATTCCATAGCACTATTTTGTCCGCTAACTGGTCAGCGTGACGGATTGTCAATCCTCTGGGCCCGGGTTCGATTCCCGGCTGGGTTCAAATGGTTCAAATGGCTCTGAGCACTATGCGACTCAACTTCTGAGGTCATCAGTCGCCTAGAACTTAGAACTAATTAAACCTAACTAACGTAAGGACATCACACACATCCATGCCCGAGGCAGGATTCGAACCTGCGACCGTAGCGGTCGCTCGGTTCCAACTTGTAGCGCCTAGAACCGCACGGCCATTCCGGCCGGCCTCCCGGCTGGGTCTGGAAATTTTCTCCGCCCAGGGACTGCGTGTTGTGCTGTCCTCACCATAATCCTTTCATCCTCATCGACTGCAGGTCGCCGAAGTGGCGTCAAAATTAAAGACCGGCACCCGGCGAACGGTCTGCCCGACGGCGGGCCCTAGCCATACGATTAAAGAAATAAATAGCACTGTTTTGATAGACTGACAACATAATTTGTATTAAGATACGATAACGGTTTTATCACCTGTCGATAAAAATTTTATATTCCACATACTTTTATAAACCTGATAATGGTCAGAGACCGAAACTGGTCGTACAAATAAAGCATTTTACCAAAAGCTCAAGGCGGTAATATGACATTTTTGAAAGAAAGCTTTTATGTTACTGACAGTAGTGCGATCTATCTATATCCCACGGACGATGTCACCGTTTTAATAGGCCTACATATACCTTTGGCAGGATCAAGATGTGTGTGCTTGGATATCCTAGACGTAAGGCGACAGCTCACGAAAAGTCAGGATTAGTATGTTCCCCATGTAAGAAAAAGCTCCGCTTTCCCATGTAAAAGGAAGTTCGCAGTATGTGACGTATTTTCGTCTTACGGGACACTAGGCTGCCGTCGGCAGATCGCGATAAAGACGGCAGAGGTGCACCGCATCCCGAAGCGAATGAGCATTTGCTGGCGTCGCGCTGGTCTTTCGCTTCCTTTTTGCAGACCGAAGCCGTTGTCCGAGTTCGCTTTCGCCCATCAGTCAGGGCGCGCCCCGGTAGAGAGCAAACACACACACACACACACACACACACACACACACACACACACACACACACATATTCACTACTTTCCCTGACCTCGCTAGGGGAACATTTTATTGCATTGCTCTTCATTGCAGACCAGGTCTGCCATTGTCGGTGATTCCAGGAAAGCGGCAACAGCAAAGTCATCTCCGGGCTGTTGTGAGCTCCCATTTTCCAATTATACTACAGTTTATTTAAAGCAGAGTGTACAACCGTGTGCCTACTGCCCTCAACTTGCCTGTAATTAACTACCATACACAACTAAAAACTAGTGACTACAAAAATCCTCTTAAATACGATTAATCTTAAAAACAATAGAACACTCTTACGTCCCCATCCACACATACAATTCACAAATCAAAATTCATTTATTCCAGAGAAGCCAACGTTACTTCATGTTGACTCAATACTGGATCAGATTATAAATGCAGTAGGGTCGTCTATGAATTAGGCTATTAATGGCTATTCACACGAATCGTGTAAAGTTACTTCTCCGCAACGCGAAATATGCTTTGTGTTGTGATCCATTAGAAATGGTTTGTGAAAGCCTACGACTATAAAAACAATTGGTTTGCTTATAAAAAACTTTTCTGCTACCAGTGAAGATTTTCTTATATATATATAACAAAGGGTTTCGGGAAATGATTCCCATTTTTAAGTGTGCTTCTCTTTGGTTTATCTTCGATTTAAAGAAAATTGTGTGCGATGTTTCATATGTGTGACTCTCTGCACAAAGAGACCATAAGAAAACTTTAAGTGTAAGCTCTACTAAATTCACCACTAACTACATAAAATGATTGATAATCAACTAAAAATTGCGCTTTTTTATACACTGCAGTAAAGGCAACAGTACAGTGCACAACCTAACACATAAACCACATTACGAAAGATAGCATAGTACACAGAGAAAATGCGTCGTGTAAAACATGAGTAAAAGAAAATTGTGCCTGGTAGGAGGAATGTTTTTCATGAACAAACCCATCGAAATATTCTTCCTCATACCTTTTAATTAACCTTTATACATCAAGTAGCAAACTCTTCGGTATAACTGCTTAAATATTTAGCACCATACCTTTCTCGTTCCTATTTACCCGCATATTGACTGCGTCGAACTCAATTTCCTATCGAAAATCACTAAAAATGGTTCAAATGGCTCTGAGCACTATGGGACTTAACATCTGTGGTCATTAGTCCCCTAGAACTTAGAACTACTTAAACCTAACTAACCTAAGGACATCACACACATCCATGCCCGAGGCAGGTCGAAAATCACTACTGATTTCGCATACTTGTTACTGCGGGTATTACCGGCAAGAGACGACAATACCCCAGCTGCCAGAAAAGATGTGTGACAACAAAAAAATATGAAAACAAAAAGTGCGAGAAGGTAAGGGTTACCTGCTAGCTAAGGCAAAAGATGCTAAAGCCCATGCTTCAAATCAAGAGTGATATCGCAAACATACATATGTGCGTAAAGGGTACAGCTGACAAAGAACTACTCTCATGATGCTCTTCCTAGTGGAACAGTTTGCAAGGATCATAATCACTGTTCATGTCTTGTGTGATACCAAATGGTGCTCACTGAACATTGCCACACACTACACCAAACATCGGTCTCATCGGATTAAGGAAGGATGGGGAAGGAAGTCGGCCGTGCCCTGTCAGAGAAACCATCCTGGCGTTTGCCTGAAGCGATTTAGGAAAATCACGAAAAACCTATATCAGGATGGCCGGACGCGGGATTGAACCATCGTCCACCTGCGAGTCCAGTGTGCTAACCACTGCGCCACCTCGGTCGGTCTACATGTAATGATTGAGCCTATTAGAAAGCTAGTAAGTTATTTCCCTCCGCTCTCGTCGGCGTGTAACTGTATCAGAACTTTCAGTACACGTAATAGCAGTACTACGGAGTGGTTTATCAACTCCGGTGAGATGTAATGCACAAAAACACTGCCAATTTTGTCTTATTAGGTAAACTTCCCGAAAATGAGGCGCGAATACAATCGGGTCTTGTGCGCGGTACTATTACCGAGGCACCCTTTAAGATACCCAAATACGGCGTGCACCTTTATCGCGGGCCAGCCTGCAGCGAGTGCCCTTTCTTTCCTTTTGACCTCTTTGCGGCCGCTTTCCGTTATCGCCGGCAGTTTGCAGTTCCCGGAATCTAAGCGAGAGCCCCTTTCATCCACGCACGCCGGTGTTTGCTGAGTAAGTGAAAAATCCGTCCGAGCCGGCGGCGGACGATTGCATCTGGTAATGACGGGTTGCCGGCCCGAACTAAAACAATCGGGGCCCGGCAGCCCGGCGCCATGTTTAATTACGGACCGCACGAGGCGCAGCGAGCGTGTGTGGAGTCGATAGTATCGGCGCGGCGCTGTCGATCTCTCGCGTGTACCGCCCGTCGCGCGTGTCGTACCGGAGCGCAGGTCGACGGTCGGGGTCAGCCTTCGCACGGAAAGTGCTAAGGGCCCGACACTTTGCAGGCGCACGAAATCCAGCGGAATCTCCCACAGACCTCTCAGTGCGTCCGACAGATGAGGAGATCCTTATAAAAAAATCTCTTCAGAATGCTGCTTTCAGTTATAGTAACTCAAACATGAAATCACGATTAATTGAAGGACTATATGAAAAAAAAAGAATATTTCAGGAACTACGCACTCTAGGGTTATTCAAGGTTCGAAATATTGCTGCAGTATCACACTTTCTGGGGACGCACTTCTTGAAAATTGGTTCCGGTAGTTGACAGACATTAACTCATTAACACATCCACGACGCTACGCTGTACACGTACTCATCATACTGCCAACACAGTACAGTTGATATTACCTCATACACCGTTCCTCTTTCACCCAGACCATCTCCCCCCCCCCTCCCCCACTCCCATCTCCCCCTGTCCAAGTGATGTCAACTAGAAACGATTTAAGCAGTCCGTGAACACACAAATAAATAACGGTAGAGAGACACGGGCGTAAGAATAAATGGAACGAGGATGATAAAGAGTACATACAAAAGAGAACAGAATATTTTCAACTTTGGTGTTACAGAAGACTAGTAAGTAAAGCATGTGTAGATCGGGTAAGTAATCAACGGGTAATGAATGAGTTCTGTGAGTAAAGAATTTTAAGACAGCTAAAGCAAAGTCTGTGATTACTCACCGGAAATCTTAATAGCATTTCATTATTACGAAACAAAGTAAAATATTAAATGCTGATGAAGATATACTCATGGACATTAAAATTACAACGCCATGACGGCAGCGTGCAACAAACGTCAAATTTTCGTTCAGAGCTCTACGTGCTTCGGTTATCAGTCACACATAGAGGGTAGCAGTATTTCCATCTGTATATAAGGGCAGACTACGCACTAGGTTTGTCATTGAGGTATCGTGCTGACCTTTCTGAGAAGATCGTATTATACCTCCTGTAAGGAGGACAGACTCAGCACACAAAGAAGCCAAAACAACGATCGGTAAAATTAAAAGTAAGGACTGTAACACCAGGAGTGCAGTGGGAATTCCACTGTTAAACCCAGAGGAGAGAGCGGATGGGTGGGAAGAGTACACTGAGAGCCTCTACAAGGGGGAGGACCTAACCGAAGACGTGATAAAAGAAGAAGCAGGCGCGTTAGGGAAGAAACAGGGGATCCACTATTAGAATAAGAATTTAGAAGAGCTTTGGAAAACCTAAAATAAGGCAGAAGGGATGGATAATGTTCCATCAGAATTTCTAAAATCATCGGAGGAAGTGGCAACGAAATATATGAATATATGAGACTGGTGATATACCACCAGACTTTCAGGAAATCATCGTCCACACAGTTCCCAAGACTGCAAGAGCCAACAAGTGCGAGAATTATCCCACAATCAGCCTAACAGCTCATGTATCCAAACTGATGACAAGAATAATACACAGAAGTAAGAAAAAGAAAACTGGCGCTCTGTTAAACGACGGTCAGTTTGGCTTTAGGAAAGGTAGAGGCACCAGAGAACCAGTTCGGACGTTGCGGTTGATAATGGAAGCAAGACTGAAGAAAAAACCAAGATGCGTTCAAAGAGATTTGTCGACCTGGAAAAAGCATTCGACAGTCTAAAATGGCACAAGATGTTCGAAATCCTGAGAAAATTAGAGGTGAGCACCAGGGAAAGACGGGTAATGTACAGCATGCATAAGTGGCTTCTAATCTACGAAGCCGGTCGTTAAACAAATCATTTACAAGAGCAGCCAAGCGGTTATCATTCAAGATATTTAACTGCGTTGTTGTGGTTTCTGTATATGTAATAATTTGCCGGCCGCGGTGGCCGTGCGGTTCTAGGCGCTACAGTCCGGAACCGCGGGACTGCTAGGGTCGCAGGTTCGAATCCTGCCTCGGGCATGGATGTGTGTGATGGCCTTAGGTTAGTTAGGTTTAAGTAGTTCTAAGTTCTAGGGGACTGATGACCTAAGATGTTAAGTCCCATAGTGCTCAGAGCCATTTGAACCATTTTTTGTAATAATTTCTGTAAATATAAGTTAGGGGTGCTAGTTTCCAAATAACTTTCGCAGAAAGCGTAGATTGTTGCACTTATTATGCTACGCTGGTAATCTGAGCTGCGATAACGTTCGCAGTCTTACTTGTGGCGTTGCGCGAGCAGCGGCTGTTGCGGTATGCGCTTGTTGTTCTGTAGCTGCCCGCGGAGGCTTATCGGAATAAGGAACGGCTGTTACGCCACCATCCGCTGCACTCGCACGTAATTTCATCAGACAAACAGGAGGAGGGGGAGGCGGGAGGGAGATATCAACAAGTAGGGCGCACAATTTACGTGCGACCACAGCGCGGGCCCCTGCAAGCATTGTGCTACGTGTGGTTCGCGCTCCACTAACTGAGAAAAATGTCCGTCAGTATTTCTCGCCTGCGGCGCAGGGCCAAGTTCTTTATCTGGCTTGACATTCTCAGTGAGCCACGCGCCGTGACGAAACTCAGAGCTCCATTACAGGCGTGTGCCGGTCACGCGTGAGGTTTTTACACGATGGTTAACACTTCCGTTGTGTGGCTGACGTAGAAAGATGGCGCAGTGACCAACGAGAGGGGCTTAACAACTCTGGCCCTGCACTCAGATTTAGCGTTGCCATATTTCAAGAAATCGTCTTGTCGTTGTCTGTTTCCATACACTTCCAGAAACAAATCAGTTGACGTTACCACAGGACTCTTAAACCGTCCCCTCCGTTACATGACTCCATTCCTTGCACAGTTCCCAGTATTTTATAATCGGTCGAAATAATTAGAGCTACTGAGGACACTAATACAATAATGGTCATTAAAATTGTAAAACCAAGAAGGATACCAAATAATAAACTTTTAGTAATTATATGTATCCATTGTAGTGGGAAGAGCAGATGTCTGAAGTTGAAGCTTTCTTGGGGAAAACTATGGTCCCAACGATTCACTGTCGTTAAATTTTGAAAAGACCTGCTATAAGCAGCTCAGAACGTGTAAGAAATTTCCTTCCAGCATGTGCATACTATACGAAGACAGCAGATAGAAGTGGCTAAAGGTCTTTAATTTCTGGTATTACAACTCGATAATAAATTCATTTGGGAAGGACATACCTAGAACTCCTAAGGCGCCCAAACAAGTCTGTAGCTGCAGTGCGAATGATGTCAGATGGAGGAGATATAAATATAAAAAAATTACTTTCGTTCTATTGTGTCATATGGTACGTTATTGTGGGGTAACCCGTCGAGTGAAGCAAAAGTTTTTAGACTGCAAAGACTGATTTCTGGTTTAAACTCAAGAACGTCATGTAGAAACCTGTTTAAGGAACTGTGTATTATAACCACAGGTTCTCGATACATTTATTCCTTCATGAAATTTGTTGCACATAATATGCCTATTTTGAACCGATAGCTCATGGCATAGTATCAGTATCAGTACTAAGGATAAGGATAATCTTGCTGAAGACCTGAATTCACTTAGCGGGGTCCAAAAAGAGGTCTAATATTCTTGCAACATACATTTTCAATAAATTGCCAGCAACCATTAAAAACTTGGTTTCAAATAAAGGTCAGTTTAACCAGAGTTTGAAAGACTTCTTCGTAGGCAGATCCTTCTGCTCGATAGATGAATTTCTTAAAAGGGACCGCTAGACCAGCATAAGTAAAAAGTCTGTTACGTTTCAGTTTTGACAGCACTTGGTCACAAAAACACAGCAGTCGATAATAGATATTTTTTGTGTATGATAAATTTATTGAAAGTGCTAACTATGTTTCATTCTGACAGTGTATTAATCCTGCAAATACTAGCCGCTCCACTTTATGGTAATGCATTCACATATCATGACAATCTCCTGACAAATGATAAGGAAGTGAATATTATCGTCAAATGTTCCATTTTTTTTTGTATAATACTTTCTGACATGTTCCATACCCACGAGAATCACCACAGTTTTGGGTCTATGAAACTAAAACTGAATTTAATCTCAAATCGACATCGCCTGGAGTCGAGCAGAAATTGGGTGACAGATAAGGGTATGTCACGCTTTTTCAACTCTATGTTAGAATTCGGCTCTCGTCGTGGATGTGGTTGTGGTTACGAAATAATCGGAAACACGATGAAGGAGGCCTTTCAGGATGGTTTATCTGAAAATACTACCCACACATAGGCCTGGCAGCATATGCCACTATTTCGGTTCATTACTGTTACGAAGACGTCTCGCACTCCAGTGCCTTGATTGCTTTTTGTTGTTGTTGTCTCGCATGTTAATGCCCGACTGACCATGTCTCACTGCCATACCATAATATTTTCTTTCCACACATAAATCATAGTACTGAAAACCATATTTAGTTTACCAGACGCACTGCAGGCCCGAGCTAGGTGGCGCATTGGCTAGCATTCGGGAGAGCGACGGTTGAAACCCTCGTCCGGCCATCCGGATTTAGTTTTTCCGTGATTTCCCTAAATCTCTTCAGGCAAATGTCGAGACGGTTCCTTTGAAAGGGCACAGCGACTTTCTTCCCATTCCTTCCCAAATCGATGGGACTGATGACCACGCTGTTTGGTTCCTTCCATCCAAATCAACCAACAGACCAACGGACTGCAGGCCATTTTAAGTTTTTCGTTTACTTCTTACACTGACTATACGCCCATTGCATTCAACTTCCATACAAGGAAAAACATATCTGGTTATTTGACTGCATCCTTAATTTTGTGCCATTTGTCCACAGATATGCTGGCTACACATTATTTTTATTTATTACGTAAGCTTAACTATTTGGTTGTTCGTTTCATTCTTAATTTTCTTCATTAGGGGCGAACTTTGAAGTTTATCCGAAAACACACTTGGCGTCGAATACGTTCCATGATCTCGAATTCAATCTTCTATCACTCTAACGATATGAATATTTCGTCTCGGGTTGCTGGGAATAGTTTTGGTGATATGCTATTTTATGGCTTGACTTCTGTTTCACTTCTAAATTTCCTACTGTTTTGATGAAGCCTACTGGAGACTGCCGCAACGACGTATTTGTACGAAAATAATCAAGTACATTGATGAAAACGTCTAGGGCAGTCTGTTCCAACCGAGCTCCAGGGAGCCGTAGCGCTCCGGAGCGCTCACTGCGGCAGCTCGGAGCCCGCGTGGAGGGGGGAACCGAACTCACTGCCCCCTGGCCGGATGCAGCCGCAACTGACGCAATAATCCGTGTTCAATGACAGCTATGACTAGACGTGGGACCCCTGTACCTCTATTGGAGGATACCTTTCTATTCATTGAGTGGGATGGTCGCCCGCAGTGTATGTCATAAAGTATTTAATTCTGCGAAGAGGTCCAATATACGGCGACATTATACACGTCTTCACGCAGCGCACTACAATCAGGCAGAAGGCGTTGCACGCAGAGAACTGGTAGCCAGGCTTAAGAACGTAAGTTTAAAAATGGTTTCGTAATACGGAGGGTATCAAAACATGCAACATAGTTCGTGTTCTGTAATGCGTTTATAATTTTCAGGTGAATGAGAGCGGAGAAAACACTACTGAATCTGCAATTCGAGCAAGCTGCAGGGTCGCTCACATCATTGCGACGAGTGGCAAGCCGTTTTCGGTGGGACCACTCGTAAAATCGTGCATGGTAGCAGTTGCAGAATGCTTGTTTCCAAGGGAGGTGCAGGCAATTGAAGGAGTTTGCCTGTCGAAGCAAACAATGTCTCGTCGAATCGTGGACATAGCAGCGGATTTAGAGACACAGCTCAAGAAAAAGGCGGAGAGCTTTGTTACATTTTCGCTAGCGCTTGACGAAAGCACCGACATATCGGACTGTGCTCAGCTTGCAGTCTTTGTGTGTGGTGTCGCCATGGAGCTGCAAGTAACTGAACTCTTGGATGTGGTACCACTCGATTACACCGCAACAGGGCGTGACATTTTTGAAACTGTTTGTGAATCAATGAACAATACGAATTTACCGTGGGATAAGCTCCAGTCTGTAGCGACAGACGGTGCACCACAAATGATCGGACGTCACCAAGGTTTTGCTTCTCGTTTGAAAAATAAACTCAGGGACGAATTCGGGAAAGACATTTTGACTCTTCATTGTTTTATTCACCAAGAGGCACTGTGTCCTGAAACAGTAGAGCTAGTTGGCGTAGATTTCGTGAAGTGTGTGAATTTTGTGCAGCGTCACGGTATGAATCACCGCCAATCCAAAGGATTCCTGAAAGATATGGAAGCGGAGTATGGGGATATACCTTACCACAGTACAGTTCGTAGGCTGAGTCGGCGAAAAGTTCTTGATGTTTTCTTTGCCATTCGTGGGGAAATATCCCTTTTTCTCGAACTGAAAGGGGAAGAAATGCGTTGTCTGAAAGATATAAAATAGATATCAGACCTGGCGTTCCTAGCTGATATAACTATGCGTCTGAATGGTTCAAATGGCTCTGAGCACTATGGGACTCAACTGCTGTGGTCATCAGTCCCCTAGAACTTAGAACTACTTAAACCTAACTAACCTAAGGACATAACACACATCCATGCCCGAGGCAGGATTCGAACCTGCGACCGTAGCAGTCGCACGGTTCCGGACTGCGCGCCTAGAACCGCGAGACCACCGCGGCCGGCTGCGTCTGAATGATTTAAATCCGTCATTGCAGGGCAAAGGGCAGCTAATCGTTGACATGCACGACCAGATAAAAACGTTCGTGGAAAAGTTACGTTTATTTGAGAGGCAGATGAGTAGTGGACATTTAATGTTCTGCAATCGTCTTGCTTCTTTAAAACTACCGGAAGGTACTACTTTCGGCGATTACCGAGCAAAGTTAAAGCAGCTCATCACGTCGTTTCAAACACGTGTCTGAGACCTCACTAGTTTGGAAATGGAACTTAAGGCGTTCAGCGCTCCTTTTTCCGTTTCCCCCGATGACTTGTCATCGTCACTTCAATTGGAGATTATTGATTTGCAAAATTCAACGTTGTTGAAAGAGAGGTACTACAGCACGTTGGTATCGTTCATTACAGCAAAAAATATTTCCCAAGCTTCACAACAATGCCGCTCAGATCGTGTGCATGTCTGGATCTACGTATTGTTGTGAGCAGCTTTTCTCAGCAATGAAAAGAGTAAAAAGTAATGAACGATCGCGAACACTTTGACGCCTGATTTTCCCGATCTTGTAATGAAAAGAAAATGCCAAACTACAGAGGCCAAATAAATTTAGCATGCAATTTCTTGTAAAACAGTTGTTTCTTATTTATTTCCTGAACATCGTATATCCTGATGTAGCATGTCACCACGTCTTAGCAGCTAAGAGTATGAGGTTGTCGATCTTGTAAGACGTAGCTGTCACATCAAAACGCTTGCCTAGCCGCCTTCCTCAGCCTGCCGGGCCACGTGCCGGCTTGCCGGCCCACTGGAATGGTGACAGCGAGCGACGCGGCTCCCTGGAGCAGGGAGCGCTCCGCGGCTCACAACGGAGCCGACGAGCTGGAACAGCCTGGACTCTAGGGCTATCACTCCTGTCATGGCGTCGTGGGCGCGTGGGGTAGCTGCTCGGTCTGAGGCGTCTTGTCACGGTCCGCGCGCCTCCTCCCCCCCCCCCCCCATCCGCCCTTCGGAGGTTCGAGTCCTCCCTCGGGCATCTGTGTGTGTGTCGTCCTTAGCGTAAGTTAGTTTAAGTTACTTTAAAGCCCGTACCGCATTTAAACTGTTATTTTTATTATTATTATTTGCAGTGTTACATCTACACTATCATGATTCCGGCTTTAAGTTGCCATTATCAAGTGTTTTAATGTTATACAGTGCTTAAGATGGCATACTGTCGTATTTAAAATATACCATTAGACACATTGTCTAAGGGTCAATATTTCTGGTAAAAGCCAACTACTTAAAGCCGAAATCATGATCATGTAAAAGTAACTCTGCAATTAAAAAAAACAGTCTAATGGCGGTACTGACTTTAAGGAAATATATTATGACTGTGGCCCACATTATGAAAAAAAATATTTAGTTTAAGTTAGATTAAGTTGTGCGTAAGCTCAGGGACCGATGATCTCCGCAGTTTGGTCCCATAAGACCTTACCGCAAATTTCCAAATGGTGTTGGGTTGTCGCAACGTTTCGACAAATTTTCTGTTCGTGATCTTCAGCAAAAGCGTCACCTTCATGTCGGTTTCGTTCCTTTATAGCTCCCGCACATTGCTCTGCCGAGGTCCCAACGGGCCTCCGGAAGAGATGTGCAGTCGATGGTTGTGGAGCTGGCCAGCGGCAGATGGGGATCTGGGAGTTGAATCCTGGTGTCGCTTGTCTAATCCGCCGAGAAAGCCTGCATTCCCAACAGTCAGCCCCACTCTTTCTCGGTTATATTGAGAGGGCTGCGACTCTCAGTTAAAATGAAAACAATTACAGGCCGGTCGGTGTGGCCGAGCGGTTCTAGACGCTTCAGTACGGAACCGCGCGTCCGCTACAGTCGCAGGTTCGAATCCTGCCTCGGGCATGGATGTGTGTGATGTCCTTATGTTAGTTAGGTTTAAGGAGCTCTACGTTCTAGGGGACTGATGACCTGAGACGTTAAGCCCCATAGTGGTCAGAGCCATTTGAACCATTTTGAAAACAGTTATAGTTCTCTGTCATTAACAAAGTATTTACTTCATCCACTACGCGTTTCCATGGCTACACCACCATCGTGTGGAAGTCATTATCTGTGTAGCTTTTTGTAGCGAAACTTGTTGGCACTTTCTTGTAATAGCACGTTAGGTGCGGTAGCGTTCTCGCTTCCCACGCCCGGGTTCCCGGGTTCTATTCCCGGCGGGGTCAGGGATTTTCTCTGCCTCGTGATGGCTGGGTGTTGTGTGGTGTCCTTAGGTTAGTTAGGTTTAAGTAGTTCTAAGTTCTAGGGGACTGATGACCATAGATGTTGAGTCCCATAGTGCTCAGAGCCATTTGAACCATTTGAACCAATAGCACGTTAGGTAACCGATAGGTTGCACTGTAAGTACCTTCTGTATCTTCAAGCTATTTCATACATCGAATCTACAAACGCTGTAGATAATTCATGTAATTATAAACAGCGAAAAGTAACCTTCTATCTGAGACATCTCACAAGATGCTGCAAGAAATTGCCAGTGCTTATACCTTTGTAAAAGATATCCTCTACCTGATGATGAGCTTTAAGCATCAAAACGTATAAAGGACAAAAAGCTTGTGTGACTGACGGGAAATCATAATTGTTCCCTGTATAACCAATGGCTGAAGCGCAGCCTCTTTTTTTCTTTTTGTCCTAGACGGCGGCGGATTAATTCACCTGCGTTGACAATGTCGCTGTGAATGTGTTTATCTCATAAGTAGATTGGCTCTGAGCACTATGGGACTTAACTTCTGAGGTCATCAGTGCCCTATAACTTAGAACTATTTAAACCTAACTAACCTAAGGACATCACACACATCCATGCCCGATGCAGGATTCGAACCTGCGACCGTAGCAGCAACGCGGTTCCGGACTGAAGCGCCTAGAACCGCTCGGCCATCATAAGTAGAACGTATGTCTGTGCCCCTATCTGTATGCGCTCATATATCGTGGTTCTGAAAAACTGCCAACGTTGCTAATCATTTACAAATGATCGTCCACGCTTCGTTTCATGTACTGGAAGTACCCGCGGTACAGTGTGCACCCCGCCAGAGGCAGCTGTCTGGCCACGGCGAATCGTGCTCTCTACCCCCACCACGCATCCATTCTCTCACAGGCAGGCCGTCTCTGCCGCCTCCAGCGGAAATGCCGACTTCTGCGGCCGGCCGGCTGGCTGGCTGGCTGGCTGGCTGTTGTCTGACGTGTGTCAGACGAACCCATTCTACAAGACCTGACCGTAGCCTGAGGTCAAGACGCCACCCCCCCCCCCCCCCCCCCCGCTGGGTTGCTCGTGGGAACTGCCAGATCCTTCAAAATATGCGAGCTGCAGTCCTGACTTGGCTGCTGTTACCTTTGCCTGGAACTGTAGTACCTGGAAACAGCGGATTCCTCATAAAACGAAAAGATCAGACGTTTCAGGAACTGTCTTATCAAGATCTCTTAATTTTTTTAGCCGGTTTTGTGCAAATAATTCTCAAATGTTCAAATGCTCACGGGTGAAATCTTATGGGACCTAAGTGCTAAGGTCATCAGTCCCTAAGCTTACACACTACTTAACTTACATTTTCCTAAGGACAAACACACACACCCATGCCCAAGGGAGGACTCGAACCTCCGCCAGGACCAGTCGCACAGTCCACGACTGAAGCGCATAGGACCGCTCGGCTGATTCCGCGCGGCCAAATAATTCGCCAAGTGTTATCAGCTTCATGGTGGAGAACGCACTGAGACCTGATAAGTGGATCTTGTGCTAGCAGTTTCGATCTAAAAGATCATTATCAGGCCACAAATGTCACCTTACCGTATATGTATTTATAAAGCATGATTCGGATAGTCATCATTCTGTTCCAAGTTTAAAACATATTAAGAGCAATAGTATAAGTCTCTCTTGCAGCTAAAATAAAGATGCAATAGAATCCTGTGCGTTAGGTTATCCTTGCACTGGGCACCGTAGAAGAAGCTTACATGCCAACGTCCTCGTGCTTATTCTGGAAAAATTTTGGAGCTCGCCCCAGGAGACTACACTCCTGGAAATTGAAATAAGAACACCGTGAATTCATTGTCCCAGGAAGGGGAAACTTTATTGACACATTCCTGGGGTCAGATACATCACATGATCACACTGACAGAACCACAGGCACATAGACACAGGCAACAGAGCATGCACAATGTCGGCACTAGTACAGTGTATATCCACCTTTCGCAGCAATGCAGGCTGCTATTCTCCCATGGAGACGATCGTAGAGATGCTGGATGTAGTCCTGTGGAACGGCTTGCCATGCCATTTCCACCTGGCGCCTCAGTTGGACCAGCGTTCGTGCTGGACGTGCAGACCGCGTGAGACGACGCTTCATCCAGTCCCAAACATGCTCAATGGGGGACAGATCCGGAGATCTTGCTGGCCAGGGTAGTTGACTTACACCTTCTAGAGCACGTTGGGTGGCACGGGATACATGCGGACGTGCATTGTCCTGTTGGAACAGCAAGTTCCCTTGCCGGTCTAGGAATGGTAGAACGATGGGTTCGATGACGGTTTGGATGTACCGTGCACTATTCAGTGTCCCCTCGACGATCACCAGTGGTGTACGACCAGTGTAGGAGATCGCTCCCCACACCATGATGCCGGGTGTTGGCCCTGTGTGCCTCGGTCGTATGCAGTCCTGATTGTGGCGCTCACCTGCACGGCGCCAAACACGCATACGACCATCATTGGCACCAAGGCAGAAGCGACTCTCATCGCTGAAGACGACACGTCTCCATTCGTCCCTCCATTCATGCCTGTCGCGACACCACTGGAGGCGGGCTGTACGATGTTGGGGCGTGAGCGGAAGACGGCCTAACGGTGTGCGGGACCGTAGCCCAGCTTCATGGAGACGGTTGCGAATGGTCCTCGCCGATACCCCAGGAGCAACAGTGTCCCTAATTTGCTGGGAAGTGGCGGTGCGGTCCCCTACGGCACTGCGTAGGATCCTACGGTCTTGGCGTGCATCCGTGCGTCGCTGCGGTCCGGTCCCAGGTCGACGGGCACGTGCACCTTCCGCCGACCACTGGCGACAACATCGATGTACTGTGGAGACCTCACGCCCCACGTGTTGAGCAATTCGGCGGTACGTCCACCCGGCCTCCCGCATGCCCACAATACGCCCTCGCTCAAAGTCCGTCAACTGCACATACGGTTCACGTCCACGCTGTCGCGGCATGCTACCAGTGTTAAAGACTGCGATGGAGCTCCGTATGCCACGGCAAACTGACACACCGGTGTCAATGTGTTCTTTTTTCCATTTCCAGGAGTGTAGAATAGTGACGCCAGTAACAGCAGTGAGCGGCAAGGACAGTTTAGGTGTGCTCCCAGAGACGGTTAGCGTGCCTCATACTGTCCCATCAAATCAGAAGACAGACTCAGCGAGACTCATAAATAAACAGTTACAATTAAAGTTTGAAAAAATGAAATAGAAAAACTGAGACAAGAGTGACTGATTCAGAAAAGCAGGAATTTAAGTAAAAGTTGAGAAATATCGTCAACAGCAGACACTGTGGATATTCGCAATTTTTCAAAATGGTTCAGATGGCTGTGAGAACTATGGGGCTTAATATCTGAGGTCATCCGTCCCATGGCTCTGAGCACTATGGGACTTAACTTCTAAGGTCATCAATCCCCTAGAACTTAGAACTACTTAAACCTAACTAACCTATCACACACATCCATGCCCGAGGCAGGATTCGAACCTGCGACCGTAGCGGTCGCGCGGTTCCGGACTGTAGCGCCTAGAACCGCTCGGCCACCCCGGCCGGCCGTCCCGTAGACTTAGAACTACTTAAACCTAACTAAAATAAGGACATCACACACTTCCATGCCCGGGGCAGGATTCGAACCTGCGACCGTAACAGCAGCGCGGATCCGGACTGAAGCACCTAGAACCGCTCGGTCGCAGCGGCCGGCTCACTATTTTTAAATTTCCTCACTTCAAGTCTATGTTTTTGTAATCGGACTAGCGGTCCTAATATACTGGAGCAGTAGAGGCATCGTCAAATATTTCGATTTTGTGTAAACGTAGGCTTATGCGACCGTTGTCACGGTCAATAAAATTCTTCAGGGCTTGGGACCACATTGTCAACTATAAAATTCCGACGACTACTGCAAGACGCCTTCCTCAGGGTGTGTTGCCAACTGCTGACTGGGCGCTAGTTTGATTTCTTATATACTATGGGAAGAGTGCTGTCATTGGATTTGAGGGCGAGGAGGAAGGGTGTTAGGTGTTCTTTTATTAGTCTTGCATTACGTGTTGCCAAAGGAGGATAAGGCGTTTTTCCATGGGAGTTTCCTATATTGCTTCCCATTGGTGGAAATCGGGGATTAGGAAAATGAGCGGCTGCTGCAACGCAGAGCTTTTACTAACTGCCTAGTATCGACTAGGGCGCGTCAACACACTGTCCACCCTCCGCCGCTGTGGCCTACTGTTGCTTTGCGACAGCTGTCCTTCCGCAAAGCTGTCACTGCTCGCAGCCAAGACACTGGGAGTCGGTACCTGTCTTCTCTATTCATGTTGTCGGGTCTCTTGGCTGTTTCTATAGCCTGTCTGATCTTCCTCCTCAAGCTAAACGGCTGTTTGGCCAGTACGCGTGCCTCTCGAAGTTCGATCTTCATCCCGCGCTGTTCCTGGTATTCTGCCACCGCTGATTTGTTGTATTGTTTGAGACGGACACATCTCTCGTGCTCGGATAACTTTGTGCTTATTGGACCCTCCAGTCTCGCCCACATAGACCAGTCCACATTTGTAACCAATTTCATGAACTACTTGTCTATTGTACCCTTCGTCGAGCCCAGAACGTCTTTTATTTTGTTGTTGTTACGATTTTGCGTTTAGAACTTGACGACGCTACTATGGCTCCGGTTTATTAGAACATGTTTTTATAAATATCTGAAGATGGTCATTATAGACCGAAACCGGTAGTCCGATGACAAAAAATTTGTGACCATAGACGTGAAGTTAAGGAAATTTATTCTATATTCGTGTCACTGTTCAACTGACGACCATGCCGCAGCTTGTTCACCATTTTTGTTTTTGAATGGCACTCCTCAATAAGCATAAGCACAGCATTCATCTCACAATGTCTCGCTCTCACATTCACTGGAACTGCGGTAAACCTCGCTTTCCATGTAGGCTCAGTGTCGTCCACTTCTAGTGGAGACGGTTTAACTGCTGATGAGAGGTGACGTTTATGAAGTCTAATCATCTGCTAGCGGTTTCTGAACTGTTTTATGCCCGCTAAGTTTTTTACCCGCGTTTGTATTTCAGCTACATTTTGATCAATTTTGTACGTGCGGTTACTAGGAGAGATACATATTGGTTAATAGGAGAGATCCATATTGCTGCCACCAACATATTTAACGTCCTCAACTTTGTAATATTGTTAGGATGCCATGATATAAAAATATAACTCCGCACTTCTTAAAATTCCAGTCGCAGTACTTGCATGTTAATATAACTATATTTTCAGTCAACTACCTCTCGCTGCGCCTAGGCTGTTGCGAACAGTCGTCAACGTACATATTTAGGCAGTAGATTATACTGCCAGGGTAAAAGATGACTTATATGTCAAATCTGCGTTTAAACTACTGTATTCAACTGCTAAGGTCATCAGTCCCTAAGCTTACACACTACTTAACCTAAAGTATCCTAAGGACAAACACACTCACCCATGCCCGAGGGAGGACTCGAACCTCCGCCGGGACCAGCCGCACAGTCCATGACTGCAGCGACTCAGACCGCTCGGCTAATCCCGCGCGGCTGTCTTCAAAATATATATGAACAAAATTGATTTTTGAACGTATGTGATACGTGTTATTTATCACCATAATCAGAGATAGCAACGTCTACTCGAACCTAGAGTGGTGAAGTCATGTTCGACATCCCTCTGCGAATTGCTAGCATTTTTTCTGTATGTTGTCGTATTTTAACTGTCTATGGGTGGTATTTTCTAAGGCATAGATTGACAACGAGCACAAAATTCTCCCAAACGAACCTGGAAGAGCACCGAAAACCACACCCAGCATTCCTGCACACGGTCAAGCTACAGGATCAGGACTACTCAGGAAATACTTAACTGTTGTCGGATGGCATAAACTGTCGAAGAGAAAATTGTAGATGTGACTTATGTCATCATTTAAAATGTCTTTCAAAATTTTATGACCACTGTGCACCGTACAGAATACAATTATGGTGCAGACAAAAGTATCTTGCGGCACGTCGTTCTGCTAGGACGACTCCGCTACACATACGTCACACCTGATCCCATCTTCAGCCAATATCATTGTCAATTACAACTGAGGTTGGCACCGGATCATAGAGACTGGACCGTGGATCAATGTAACGAGCAGCTGGTCGAATAAGTCACATTTATTGTTACACTGGTTCAATGGTCGTGTCCGGATTTACGGTCATCCAGGCAAGCGGCTAATCGAAACACATACCACGTAGCGCACACAATCCGATGAAGAAATATTTTGCTATGGGCGACATATACTTGGTACTTGGGCTGCTATGAGAACCGTCGTAGTAACCAAAGGCGCCAAGACAGTTGACTATTTCTTTCTTGAGGTGTCAGTCTTCTTACTGGTTTGATGCGGCCAGTCATGAAGTCATCATCTCTGCCAACCTCTTTATCTCTGAGTAACAATTGCAACCTACGTCCTAAATTATTTGCTGGATGCATCCCAGTCTCTGTTTTCCTCTACATATTTTGCCTTCTACAACTTCCTACAGTACTATGGAAGTTATTCCGTGAAGTCCTAACAAGTGTTCTACCATCCTGCCCCTTCTACTTGTGTTATATATATTCCTTTCCTCGCTGATTCTGCAGAGAGCCACATCATTCGTTACCTTATCAGTCCACCTAATTTTCAACATTCTTCTGTAGCACCTCCAGTCGCTGTGGCCGAGCGGTTCTAGGCGCTTCAGTCCGGAACCGCGCTGCTGCTACGGTCGCAGGTTCGATTCTTGCCTCGGGCATGGCTGTGTTGATGTCCTTAGGTTAGTTAGGTTTAGGTAGTTCTAAGTCTAGAGGACTGATGACCTCAGATGTTAAGTCCCACAGAACTTAGAGCCATCTGAACCACTCTGTAGCACCACATGTCAAGTGCCTCGATTCTCTTCCTTTCCGGTTTTCCCACAGTCCATGTTTCACTACAACACAATGCTCTCCTCCAAAGGTACATTCTTAGAAATTTCTTCCTCAAATTAAGGCCTGTGTATGATACTTCTAATCTTCTTTTGACCATGAATACCCTCTTTGCCAGTGCTCGTCTGCATTTGATGTCTTCTTTGCTCCTTGCTGTGTTGGTAGCAGAATTACTTAACTTCATCTGCTTCCTAATGTTAAGTTTCTCGCTGTTCTCATTTCTGCTTTTTCTCATTACTTTCGTCTTCGTTCGATTCACTCTGAATCCAAATTCTGTACAAATTAGACTATTCATTCCATTCGATTCCTCCTGCAATTCTTGTTCTCTTTCACTAACGATAGCAATGTCATCAGCGTATCTTCTCATTGAAATCGTTTCACCTTGAATTTTAATTCCACACTTGAACCTTTCTTTCATTTCTGTCATTGCGTCTTCGATATATAGATTGACCAGTAGGAGTGAATGACTACATCCATATCTTAAACCCTTTTTATTCAGAGCACTTGGTTCTTGGTCTTCCACTATTGTTCCCTCTTGGATTACTCGAACATTATTGCGGACCACCTGTATCATTTCATGCTTGAAGTCTTTCTCGATTGCGATGGCATCATCCAGCAGGTTGACCGTCCGTGTAGTAAGGCCAGTCTCATGGTGCAGTGATATGAGGAGCCCCATGGCAAACTCATGTTGATACCTTGAGAGGCAGGTTCGACCTAGCTGAATCCCATACAACGCATCTGGGACGCTGTCAGGCGCCCACAGGTCACCAGCCAGGAAGTTACATGAAACGTGTGACCTTTGTGTAGAAGTATGGTGCCACGTAACAGTGGAATCCACGAGGGGGCGCAGTGGTTAGCACACTGGACTATCGGGAGGACGACGGTTCAATCCCGCGTCCGGCCATCCCGATTTAGGTTTTCCGTGATTTCCCTAAATCGCTCCAGGTAAATTGCGGTTCAAAGGGCACGGCCAACTTCCATCCCCATCCTTCCCTAATCCGATGAGACCGATGACCTCGCTGTCTGGTCTCCTCCCCCAAAACAATCCCAATCCCCACGAGGGGCTTTTTGAATCCCTACCATGCAAATTCGCCGCTGTACTGGGTTCCAGTGCTGTGTCGACACGCTACTGAGCTGTTGGTCACAGTGTTTTGGCTTGTCAGTGTACGTACTTTCCCAGAAGCTGACGAAAGGGGAGGTCACATGCGAATGTATGCCTTATCTACGTAAACCCGAACTAGTGAGTGTGTAAGAACCTCGATGACTTGGGGTCATTAACCCTGAAGTTTCTTCCTTCCACCGTGGCCACGGTGTGCAGTAATAAACCAGAGAGGGCCGGCATTCCGTTGTAGTCCTGTCAGCGCCGGCCGGCCTGGGGAACCAGGAAGGCAAGAAGGCAGGCAGGCAGGCAGGCAAGCAGGCGGGCGGGCTGCTTTAGCGCGGGCACCGTTACGTTACGTTACGCCGCCCCAGCCTGCGACCGCGGTCTCGCCTCGCGGCGCTATTAATCGCCGCCCCCTGAACTCTGGTAACCCAAAGCCATTCACCTGCCCGCCTCTCGCGCCGGCGTCTTCAGGGTAAAGAGCCGCGCTGCGGAGGGAGTTACCAACTCCGCTCCAAGAGCAACAAGCGGCTCTACAGGGCGAGACTGAAGAACGTCGTACACGGGAGACTTGTTTGTCTCGGTCGGCTACTCGTGGAAAGTGAGTAATGCACAGGACGTGTATTGCTTCGCGTGATCCTCGTCCGGAATCCAAATTAATCTTCAATCTAGTCGGCTTGTAGCGGAATACATTCAATAAAATTATAAGGTAGGCACCCTAGCGAGCACACAATCGTCAGGAGTGAGGCAGGCAGGATCTACATCTACATACATACTCCGCAATCCGCCATACGGTGCGTGGCGGAGGGTATCTCGTACCACAGCTAGCATCTTCTCTCCCTGTTCCACTCTCAAACAGAACGAGGGAAAAATGACTGCCTATATGCCTCTCTACGAGCCCTAATCTCTCTCATCTTATCTTTGTGGTCTTTCCGCGAAATGTAAGTTGGCGGCAGTAAAATTGTACTGCAGTCAGCCTCAAATGCTGGTTCTCTAAATTTCCTCAGTAGCGATTCACGGAAAGAACGCCTCCTTTCCTCCAGAGACTCACACCCGAGTTCCTGAAGCATTTCCGTAACACTCGCGTGATGATCAAACCTACCAGTAACAAATCTAGCAGTCCACCTCTGAATTGCTTCTATGTCCTCCCTCAATCCGACCTGACAGGGATCCCAAACGCTCGAGCAGTACTCAAGAATAGGTCGTATTAGTGTTTTCTAAGCTGTCTCCTTTACAGGTGAACCACATCTTCCCAAATTCTACCAATGAACCGAAGACGACTATCAGCCATCCCCACAACTGGCATTACATGCTTGTCCCACTTTATATCGCTCTGCAATGTTACGCCCAAATATTTAATCGACGTGCCTGTGTCAAGCGCTACACTGCTAATGGAGTATTCAAACATTACGGGATTCTTTTTCCTATTAATCTACATTAATTTAGATTTATCTATATTTAGAGTTAGCTGTCATTCTTCACACCAATCACAAATCCTGTCCAAGTCATCTTGTATCCTCCTACAGTCACTCAACGACGACACCTTCCCGTACACCACATCATCATCAGCAAACAGCCGCACATTGCTATCCACCCTATCCAAATGATCATTTATGTACATAAAAAACAACAGCGGACCTACCACACTTCCCTGGGGCACTCCAAATGATACCCTCACCTCCGATGAACACTCACTATCGAGGACAATGTACTGGGTTCTATTACTTAAGACGTCTTCAAGCCACTCACATATTTGGGAACCAATCCCATATACTCGTACCTTAGTTACGAGTTTGCAGTGGGGCACCGAGTCAAACGCTTTCCGGAAGTCAAGGAATATGGCATCCGTCTGATACCCTTCATCCATGGTTCGCTAGATATCACGTGAAAAAAGGGCGAGTTGCGTTTCGCAGGAGCGATGCTTTCTAAAGCCGTGCTGATGCATGGACAGCAACTTCTCTGTCTCAAGGAAATTTATTATATTCGAATTGAGAATATGTTCGAGAATCCTTGCAACAAACCGATGTTAAGGATGCTGTTGTTGTTGTTGTGGTCTTCAGTCCTGAGACTGGTTTGATGCAGCTCTCCATGCTACTCTATCCTGTGCAAGCTTCTTCATCTCCCAGTACCTACTGCAACCTACATCCTTCTGAATCTGCTTAGTGTATTGATCTCTTGGTCTCCCTCTACGATTTTTACCCTCCACGCTGCCCTCCAATGCTAAATTTGTGATCCCTTGATGCCTCAAAACATGTCCTACCAACCGATCCCTTCTTCTAGTCAAGTTGTGCCACAAACTTCTCTTCTCCCCAATCCTATTCAATACCTCCTCATTAGTTACGTGATCTACCCACCTTATCTTCAGCATTCTTCTGTAGCACCACATTTCGAAAGCTTCTATTCTCTTGTTGTCCAAACTGGTTATCGTCCATGTTTCACTTCCATACATGGCTACACTCCATACAAATACTTTCAGAAACGACTTCCTGACACTTAAATCTATACTAGATGTTAACAAATTCCTCTTCTTCAGAAACGATTTCCTTGCCATTGCCAGTCTACATTTTATATCCTCTCTACTTCGACCATCATCAGTTATTTTACTCCCTAAATAGCAAAACTCCTTTACTACTTTAAGTGTCTCATTTCCTAATCTAATCCCCTCAGCATCACCCGACTTAATTTGACTACTGTAATTTTGAGGATCCGTCCTTCTACCCTTCTTATATACAGACGTCACCTGCGCTTTTTTCCAGTCGCTCGGGACTTTACGTTGGGCAAGAGATTCGCGATAAATGCAAGCTAAGTAAGCAGACAATGCAGTAGAGTACTCTCTGTAAAAGTGCCCATATTTCGGGTGGTGGCTTAATTCCGGGTAGCTGAATATCTCCTGCACTCCGTAGCGAAGACAATTTTGAGTCGCCATTGTGTTTGATACCGATGGTGCTGACGTTCTCAAATGGTTCAAATGGCTCTGAGCACTATGGGACTTAACCTCTGAGGTCATCAGTCCCCTAGAACTTAGAACTACTTAAACCTAACTAACCTACGATCATCACACATCCATGCCCGAGGCAGGATTCGAACCTGCGACCGTAGCGGTCGCGCGATTCCAGACTGTAGCGCCTAGAACCGCTCGACCACTCCAGCCGGCTGCTGACGTTCTCCTTTAGGCAGCTAAGATGTACTTTCTAAGTATTTCATGTGAGGCTGTAATTTGAAGCTCGCTCTTTCTTAATTAATAAAACTGTCATCTACAGTTCATTCAAGTGTTAACTGCCTAATTAGGAATTAAGAGGTGGTCCCCAACAGCGGGTAGTAACAGGTTTCGCTAATTTGGCACCTGAAATTAGGCGTCTGTTTATACAAAAAGATGTTCTGATTTTTATTCCAGATTCCACTTTTCCTGTGTTTGAGACACAAAGACCAAGACTTTTTTAGGTTGAGCATGCCACGGTATCGCAACAATAGAAATGCCTGAAAATGCATTCAAAAAAATGTGTCATTTAGTACTGTGAACCTCTGGTTTCTTCATCTATGAATTTTCCTCCATAGCAATCTGCAGCAAAGAGGATAAGGGCTTAGAAGACACAGCAGGTCCATTGTCGAATGCAGTTAATGGAAAGCAGGAAACGAAATCAGACCACCTCCTGCAGTTCCACCGGTAAACCCAACACCAATACCAGATCAAGAAGTAGTGTTGACGTTACCTCCTTTTAAAAAGGCTCTATAGCGGTCGCTGACTAGGGCTGCAAAAAGGAAGCTCTTCGTAAGAAAGAACCGAAGTTTGACGAAGCAGCGGCATCATCGTGAAGAAGACTCCGATAGAAGCGTTGGTGAATTTTACCACGACCAACTGTGATCAACTAATGCCTCTAAAGAGGGCTGGATTAAGGGGACCAGTTTCTTTCGCTGGTGTTATGAACTTCGTGTAGGTGTCGGCGATGATACTTGGAAAGTCTTTAAATGTGGCTTCTGTATCAAAAAGCACAAAACTTGAGCATTTTTCTTGTTTTGGTTGAAACGTCTGCAGAGTAACCAATAGTTATGAAGCACTCTTTACTTTTGAGACAAACATTTGTTGTGAATAAAGACTATGTTACCAATTCATTAAATTTTAGTGTTTGATTACAACCCGTAATTACGAAACACGAAAACCCGAAATTAGGAAGCATATTTTCCAGAGATAAGGATTACACGTCTGCTATTACAGATCGAGAAAATATTCAGAAGACGTTTTGCACTGGTAGCATTTAAATGTTCATTAGTACTAGCACAGCCCATTTCCCATAATTCAGAATCTGATCATTAAACACTATTCTGTGTCCTTCGGTAGGGTTTATTAAAAACTTAATATCACGCATCAAAATGGTAACCGTTATAGATTTAATAAAAAGTCATCTTCAGACCATGTCTCAGCTGGTGGTGAGCAGGATTGGTAAGTGCCGGAGGACGCCACTGCTCACAGCCTGATAAGACACTGTCTGAAGATTTTCGATAAAATAGCAACATTTTGACATGTGATTTTTAGTTTTTAATGAATCCTTGCGATCCAGACTGATTAGTATTTTGATTATCTGTGAGACCGCTATTAATTTCCAGTAATGTTTTCAAAAGTTATTAAAGACTATTAATTTACCATTTTTTAACTTTTAAACGGTGCCCACCAATAGGGCACATTACCTTAACTGTAATTGGCCGCACAACTGTCCTTAAAAGCGACACGGCCGCATTGATTTCTGTGTTTTTATTCATTCAACCTAAAGTCCCAAATGCATTGAGCTGATGGTAAAGTTCATATTAAAAAGTGATATTTATTTCTTCACGAGTGTAACAAAGTGCTTGAAGTAAGACCACAAAATTGCTCAATGGAAGTATGCAATACTTTGAGAATTGCAAGCGCATTTGCAAAAACTGGTAATAACATGGAGATTTACGAAGGGATTGGAAGTTCGTAAACATCTGGAAATGAAAAAGTAAAAAAAAAAAATGCAGCTTCACGCGAGAGAAAAATAATTGCATGACGACGCTCTTCCGTCACTTGGAGGTCACGAAATGCAAAGAAATCAATGTAAGTATGTACAGCTTGAAAAGCAAGTCTACCGAGAGGCGCCTGAGGTCCAGTAATTTTATTATCAGATGGCATCATCTTGCTTGCGGAAATGAGCTTTGTGCTGTTAAAGCTTCATAATAGCAGTGTCGCGTATTCTAGCAAACTAGCGCAATTGCCAACTGTGGATGACTTCTCTTTCAGGCCATGTTTCATGTTTCGTTTCGAAAATAAGGTTACCAACTTTTTCAACTTGGGTATATGATTTAGCGCTCAAAACACCGCCACATAGTATAGTATACACACCGATTATATTGAGTTGTTAGGTATGAAAATTCCGGAACTGATGATTATGCAGTAATCTATTTTCCTCTGGTAGAAGTATGGAAATTTTTGCTGGGACACTAAAGCTACTGTTGTTTATTTATACGTAGATACGCTCCCTTGATTGTGGCATCTGACACAAGTTGAAGGAAGGAGCACAGTAAAACAATAATTACTGCAGTTAGCGGCTAACAGTTCACAGAAAGACTCAGACAATGTGTTAACATCAAAGGCAGCCAAGCCGTGCAGTTTTATGCGATTTACCGCTTAATCATCGGTTAATGCAACTGAATATTCGTTTTGCTGCATTTATTACTTTCTGCTGTCTTTCTTCGCCAGTTCTTGCATGGTTAACGATAGCAAGATTCGATGTCTACCATTTCTAGGTGAATGATATTAATCTGAAAAGAAATTCTGTTGCGTGGTATGGAAAGGGCTGAGAGATATTCGTAGTTTCCGACATGTGTTTTCCAATTTGGAACTCTTGAGATGAGTGGCGAGTTTCTTAGAGTCTCTACCAAGACAACTAAGATTTTTCAAAATTTCCGCAGCACGTGTCTTTTCTTTTTAGTCATTTCCTCCACAGTCTCATTCTCACAAGTACTATGTGAGTTATTCCGTTTTATGCGACTGTAATGAGATCTCGTTTCGACCAGAAAGATTTAGCTTTATATATATAGCATCTTCAGTGGCCACTGCAACAATTGTGGTTTCCCTTACCGATCGGTTTAACGATATTATAAACAGTTCTCATGTTTAAAATTACTTTTATTGCTCACGTTTTTGGCATCGCACATAATTTCCATGCGTTCTTCTATGCAAAGGCATTAGATTTTTATCGCAGTGCACTATACTGACACTCTCTCGATAGTTATACAGGCCTGTGACTATCTGTTTAGCCGTTCTTTATATACACTTTATATACTCCCTTGCTAGACCGACCTAATGCGGGTCCCATAAGCTTGAGAAGTAGTCGAGTATAGGAGGGGTAAGTGCGTTGTATACAAACTCGTTTGTAGACACTATGCTGTTTTGCACTATCCTACTAGCTAGTCATAATCTGTCGTGATCTATGTGATGCTTGAAATTCGCTTCTCTGGTCTCTGATTTTGTCAGATATTTGTGTGAGAAATGACTCATTAGTCCCGCAGTCTTAGGCTACTACGGTTTTGTTTCGTAAAGTGCGGAATTTCGCATTTGTCTACATTAAGAGCTGGTTGCCAGTGTCTGCATCAGACCGACATTTTGTCGCGATCTAAGAAGGAAGTAATGAAATGTTGGATCCAGAGACGTTCCTCGTAGGTAACAGTGCCAGCTGTGTTAAAGTATAAGATTGCTAGTGATACTATCCGCTAAGTCTTGTATAAAATGGATACTTATTCTTACTCTCAATTTATCATACGATCCAGCTCCCACAATTCCGTCAATGATGAAAAATTTAAATACAAGGTATCCCAGGAGTAGTGGTCAATATTGAGGAATATGACAGGAACAGTCATTCGAAGAAAGAGTCTATTAAACATGAACCCAGAATTTCTGACATTAAGAGAACTTATTTATCTTTGATACGATGAAACTAATCTCATCTACTGGAGGTATTTCCTTTCCATATTTAGGGAGTAGGTGGTACGGACGAAAACAAGAAAAAATTATCTAGTAAACATGGGCCCTGACATACGTACCTTAAGAGGAATCAGCATTTGTTCAGTAAAAGAGATGTATTTCACAGTAGTGAATATTAACAAGTTCTCGTAGCTCTTAACATATGCGGTTAAGAACCAATGTTTCTTCAACATTTTTTCTTGTTTTGGGCCATACGAAAAGCAGGCACCTTGCAGTACGAGAGTTTTGTGTCACAGTTTCACTGTCTCATAAAGTCTGCATTTTACAGCCCTTGTTCAATAGACGCTTTTGGTTTCGAATGATCGTTCCTGTCATAACGATGATATTTACCCCTCCTCTTGGGAAACTGTGCACACTATTTTACTTCCCTGGAGTACATTATCTGCAGATAACTTTCTATGCAGAATAACGTGCTGCGCCTTGCATGTCAAGATATATTTGATCCAGTCCCAAACCTCCCTAGTTACCGCAATGAAACGCCTGTTATAAAGAAGATGTCGATGTGGTACTGAATTACAGGGCTTGGGAACAATCTAGTTACGTACCGGGTGATCAAAAAGTTAGTATAAATTTGTAAACTTAATAAACCACGGAATAATGTAGATAGAGAGGTAAAAATGGACACACATACTTGGAATGACATGGGGTTTTATTAGAACAAAAAAAAAAAAACACCCCATATTGCTAGACGCGTGAAAGATCTCTTGCGCGCGTCATTTGGTGATGATCGTGTGCTCAGCCACCACTTTCGTCATGCTTGGCCTCCCAGGTCCCCAGACCTGAGTCCGTGCGATTATTGGCGTTGGGGTTACCTGAAGTCGCAAGTGTATCGTGATCGACCGACATCTCTAGGGATGCTGAAAGACAACATCCGACGCCAATGCCTTACCATAACTCCGGAGATGCTTTACAGTGCTGTTCATAACATTACGAGTATTCCTCGACTACAGCTATGGTTGAGAAATGATGGTGGACATATTGAGCATTTCCTGTAAAGAACATCATGTTTGCTTTGTCCTACTTTGTTATGCTAATTGTTGCTATTCTGATCAGATGAAGCGCCATCTGCCGGACATTTTTTGAACGTTTGTATTTTTTTCGTTCTAATAAAACCCCATGTCATTCCAAGCATGTGTGTCAATTTGTACCTCTCCATCTACATTATTCCGTGATTTATTTAGTTTTCAAATTTATACTGACTTTTTGATCACCCGGTATATCCGACTAGAGATTAACAGAATAGGACGGTCAGCTCATAAAATTCGCAGAGACTTCCTTGTAGACCGTTCTTTTCATGAAGACAGTTGGAATAAATTCCCGACTTCGAAGTAAGTGGCTCAGATCCACTAAGCGCCGATGCTCAATAGCAGAGCCTGCCCAATGAGGTGCTCTGTACGTTTAACGCTTCTTTCCTTAATCGGCCTCTACTTTGGTCTCGCCCGTTCAACGGAGTAACATCGTCATCCCGCGTGTGACACATCCCTCTTTACCGCCGGCGGGTGGCGGGTCAGCGCCGTGAAAGCGCATTCTGGGCGACCGAGGGCGCTGCTTTGTCCGGGCCGTGGCGAACCGACTTAAGGGCTGAGAAATTGTGGCTGTCCGCTTTGATGGGCCGCTTCCTTCCCGGGCTGCAGCTGCGGGTGAGACAGTCGACGCGCTGTCCCAGAGTACAGCCCCTCCTTGAGGTTGCAAGACTAGACGGCCATCACTCTGGCAGTGAGACCCACCCACTGCGCAGCTGGTGCAACCTGCGACTAGCGTACGTTTGTTTCACACCAGCATATACTGGTAACTCGACTGGTGGCTGTGTCAAGTAATTTGCTGTGGTAGAGAGGGGTCACTAACAGTGTGCCTTCTCAGACTCTTCAAGATTTTCCAAAACTGGTGTCGAGAGACAGCTGAAATCGCTAAAATTGAACAAAACTCTAAGGCCCGATGGAATCCCTGTCCCCGTCTCCGGCCATCCTGATTTAGGTTTTCCGTGATTTCCCTAAATCGTTTCAGGCAAATGCCGGGATGGTTCCTTTGAAAGGGCACGGCCGATTTCCTTCCCCATCCTTCCCTAAACAGAGCTTGCGCTCCGTCTCTAATGACCTCGTTGTCGACGGGACGTTAAACACTACTAACCTAACCAGGAATCCCTGTCAGACTTTATACCGGATTTGCGGCTGAGCTTGCCACTCTTCTAACGGTAATCCATCGTAGATCCCTCGAACAGAAAACCGTGTCGTTCTTGGAATAAAAACACAGGTCACATCCGTCTACTTGAAGGGTAATAGAAGAGATCCACAAAACTACCATCTAGTATCCTTGACATCTGGGCTCAAATATAATGCGGCACCTCTAACGCAATGACGTCCTCCATACCAACAAGCATAGATTCCGAAAACATCGATCATGTGAAACCCAACTCGCACTTTTCTCACATATTCCGAAAGCTTTGGATCGAGGCAGTCAGGCAGATGCAGTATTTATTCAATTCCGAAAATCATTTGACTCAGTACCACATCTACCCTTGGTGTCAAAAGGACGATAATGTTAGCTGTCATCCTCAGATGTAGAAGTAACTTCGGGTGTGCTCCAGGGAAGTACGATGCGACTTTTGCTGTTCACATTGTATATTAATGACCTTGCAGACAATATAGTAGTAACTTCAGGCTTTTTTCAGATGATACAGTTATTTATAATGAAGTACTGTCTGAAAGAATTTGAATAAATATTTGGTCAGATCATGATAAAATTTCAAAGTGATCCAAAGATTGGCAACTTGCTTTAAACGCTCAAAAATGTAAAATTGTGTACCTCACAAAATCAAGGGCATAGTATCCTATAACATCAATGTGTCACTGTTGGAAGCGGCCAAATCATACAATAAACTATGAGATCAAAAGTATCCGGACAACCCCAAAAGCATACGTTTCTCATATTAGGTGCATTGTGCTGCCACCTACTGCCAGGTACTCCAGATCAGCGACCTCAGTAGACATCGTGAGACAACAGTATGGGGCGCTCCGCAGAACTCACGAACTTCGAACGTGGTCAGGTGACTGGGTGTCACTTGTGTCATGCGTCTGTACACGCGATTTCCACATACTTAAACGTCCCTAGGTTCACTGTTTCCGATGTGATAGTGACGTGGAAACGTCAAAGGACACGTACAGCACAAAAGCTGTGACTGACAGAGACCGCCGATAGTTGAAGAGGGTCGTATTGTGTAATAGGCACACATCTATCCAGACCATTACACAGGAATTTCAAACTGCATCAGGGTCCACTGCAAGTACTATGACAGTTAGGCGGGAGGTGAGAAAGCTTGGATTTCATGGTCGAGCGGCTGCTCATAAGCGACACAGCACGCCGGTAAATGCCAAACGACGCCTCGCTTGGTGTAAGGAGCGTAAACATTGGACGATTGAAAAGTGGAAAAACATTGTGTGGATTGACGAATAATTACGGTACACAATGTGCCGATCAGATGGCAGCATGTGGGTATGGCGAATGCCCGGTGAACGTTATCTGCCAGCGTGTGTAGTGCCAACAGTAAAATTCGGAGGCGGTGTTGTTATGGCGTGGTCGTGTTTTTCATTGAGGGGCTTGCACACCTTGTGGTTTTGCGTGGCACTATCACAGCACAGGTCTATATTGATGTTTTAAGAACCTTCTTGCTTCGCACTGCTGTAGAGCCATTTGCGGACGGCGATTGCATCTTTCAACAGAATCGAGCACCTGTTCATAATGCACAGCCTATGGTGGAGTTGTTATGCGACAATAACATCACTGTAATGGACTGGCCTGCACAGAGTTCTGACCTGAAACCTATAGAACACCATTGGGCGAGCCCGTCGCCCGTCTGCTTCCATTGTAAGAAATACAACGTTGGTTTATAATCAGCCTGCTGTAACCATTCAACAAATAAAAATTAAAACTCTCATAACCACAAGGAATGATTATAAAAGAAATGCAAGCTCACTTAAACTGAATCATTGTGGAAGCGATAAGTGTTAAAGTCACTTTTTCTTCTTTTGTTGTGCTGTTGTAAAATTTTGTATTTTTAGAGCAGCGAGCTGTTACGTGGAAAATAGTACAGACGTATCGGCGTATCAGAACTTCCTTCTTCTTCTGTTCCCCTGTTTAAGGCATTGCAGGTTCGCAGGACGCGCAGTCGTCGCTATGGTGGGAAGACTTATGGGATGGGGGAGAGGGCAATATAGCCGTCTAATCACAACGTGTGATGGTTTTATTTTATTATGTACCGTACCTGTAAGAGTAACAATTTATTGTATCTTATTTTACTTGAGTTGTAAATTACACACCTTCGCCATTTCGTTTAACCTATCCCATTACTCCTAACTCTGCATGATGGAAGTCGATAGACATTATTCATTACACCTGTGAGCATCATCTCTGTATGTCGATTATGTCTGTATGACATTTGTGTAGTTTCTCATAAGTATTTTGTAACAGTATTTTCCATCGTGAAAATAAAACATTATCCAGTGTGTCGTCAGTGTAAGTAGAGTGTGATGGTACGTTGACATACATGTAATTCTAAATTTGTGAGGTGCACCAATTTTAAGGGTGCTAGTGATAATGGTTTTACGACGGCGACCGACGACGACATTTGCACTCACAAGTAGAATGATATTGGATGCGAGCATAACAAGTGCAGACTAGTAAGATGTATTGTGCTGCTGTTAAATTTCTATAAACTTTTTTATTAATTCCTGCACATTTTATGATGTGAAATTCCAATCACCAAATTTCTTTTCCGAACGCGAAAATATTTTGTTGACACCGACCTACATAGGGAGAAACAATCACCACGGTAAAATAAGGGAAATCAGAGCTCGTACGGAGAGACATATGTGTTCGTTCTTTCCGCGCGCTATACGAGAATGGAATTATAGAAAACTGTCAAGGTGGTTAAATGAATCCTCTGCCAGGCACTTAAATGTCATTTGCAGAGTATCCATGTAGATGTAGATGTGATTTGTCACTGTGCTTAACTTTTAAGCGGTTTTTAATACACAGACCCCGTTGCTTCCTCTTATCACGGTACTTGAAAATGGTCTAAGACCGAAACTGTACAATAATAAAACAAACGAAGAAAATCATTCAAACAATTCTTACTACTTTCAGCAATATAGTCTTAATAGTACTGTTGAGTAAGCATGTATTTTATGCCGTACTTCTTCTATAGTTTTTACCTTTTACAAATAGAAAATAGCGCTGATAACCAAGGCGTTGAGCTCCCGTAAGCTCCAAACAGAAGATTCCTGTATAGTCGAAAACAAATAGCAATGCTATGCTCCTTCATTTCTGAAAGCCTATTTCGGAGCCATTTTTGGGAAATACTAAAAGGTTTAAATTATTACTATCAGTTCAAGGAACTTCTTGAGTGACCCAAGTCCAGTATCTTCTTTAATTTTGTTATTATTTTTTGAAAAGTTCTCATTTATCAATCCCTGTCAGTGTATAAGTGTTTTCCAAGAAAACGGCGGGCATGCAGTGGAACACACTTGCAGTGCTGACTACCAGAGGGTGCATATTATCCCTAGAGCGGAGGTGCTTGCGAGCCTCCGATCCCTCGGGAACCGACCACTTTCTGCACTGCACACCTTTGCGTTGACGTCTGCACTACCTATGCCATAATCTTTGGTAAGATGTGTTGATCTCATATTTTCATCAGAAGTACATTCGGCAGCTAGGGCTGCCGCCTGCTTTCTGAGTATTTATTGCACGTTACCGTGGGGCGTAAGCGGTGCTCACATTAATGTGACAAGGCAGTTTATATTCTGTTGAAATTTATGATTTACATTCGGCCAAACCAAAGACACCTGATCTTTAGTTAGCTGCGAAAAATTGTTTAAATTGAAAGGGTACAGTATCACCCGACATTGAAAATAGGTACAACATACTTCATTATTTTTGTCAGAACAACACATTTTTTTTGTAAAATAACTCAATTTCAATTAATACAGCGAAGCCGGATACCAGTGTGGGAAAGAATGACAATTTATTTATTTAATTGATCACATGTGCACTCCCACAAAGTAAATCCCTACATCCAGTTTGGTGAGATCTGTGAAATGAATGAATGTATGGTCGTCTGCTAACCGCAGATAGTGAATGTGAATATATGATCATCTTTGAGACGATCCTTTGGCCACCTTTGGTGGGACCAAAGAGATGAAATTTACCTGAGCTTTGAGCGCCTGAAATGTGGCTGACCAATATGGTAGCAAGGTGCTGCCCCACTTCAGCAAAGGTGCGAGAGGACCTGGAGAACGGCCATGTTTCGGCACTCTGCCGCTGGATCTTGTGCTGTTAAGACCTGTTTTAGGTGTGCTCCGTAATGACAAAAGAGTGGAGACATGGTATGCATGTGGAATATTTAAGAGAAGTTTGAAATAATAATTTCTCTATTTCAGGAACTTTTGTGGGGAGAATTAAGTGTCAGGCAGGTAATATTAATGGGATTGTAGTAATCTTCGGAAGTGACCAACGGTCACAATGAAACCACGTGTAGCAATAAGTTAAAATACTTCTGTGTGCTTAGGTTAAGCTGAATTACTAGCGTGTATACAATAAGTTGAAATATTTAAGAAATAGCGTGTGTACCATAAGTTGAAATATTTAAGAAATGGCGTGTGCAGGACTTGAAATTAGAGACGAGTACTTCCACGTGGTGAGTACTGTGTGGGTCTCAAACTGTGTATGAGACAAAAGATAAAGAGAAGTACTCGTCCATGGTATCAGTTGAGGACTCGCGTGTGTGATGAATACGTTCTTAATATTACTTTGCGTGATATGATTCCGTGTGACGCTAGATTCAAACTCTGAGAGAGAATCAAGGTGAGTCGACCGTCTATCCAGCAACGCAACTTGGCTTGCTTTGCACAGGAAGACGTGCATATATCTCCAGAGTTCATAGTAGGAAAGTGGAAATATGAAGTGGGGCAGTGTCGTGTGAAACTGGGATAAATATTAATTGAAGTGGGAAAGCTGAAAGTGATAATGTTGTGACTGTTCTCTGTGTAGTATTTCATATTGTAGTGTGGTGTATGTCATGTAATTTGGGTATGTGTGGTTTGCATGGGAGAGTAGCAAGGTAGTTGCAAAAGATTAGTGGGTTATGCTTCTTCCTTCTGTACTGCTCGGTCTGGAGGATAGTTTCGTGACGATGACTGTGAGAGTCGAAGTGTGAGAAATAATAAAAGATCCACTATCCTATCCAGAAAGTGCACTGTAGCGTTAAATAATTACGATACCATAATATAGAGATTCACCAATGTAAAGCCATGCCCACTGGGCGGAATTTCTCATGTGTTATTGTTGTACGTTACAGAATTTGTGTGTTTAGGTTAGAGAATTTATCGGAATAAATAAGATAGTGAAAAGAAAAAGATTGGTGGACTTTTCCTTCGAATTGTATGTTGTCCCGAATTTATAATGTGTGCGCCATTCATATTCAGTGCGGTGGCCACGTGTTGACAAAAGCCGTTAAATAAAAAAGGAAAGGAAATGTGGTATTGCCAGTGCGTAGTGTACAGTCAGAGTTCTGTAAATTACTGATAGTCAGATGCGTGTTTCCGTTGCGTATTAATCATATAGGAGGATAACTTGTAACTTAATTGTGAGTACTAGAGTTCATGTTACTCGATAGATAAGAATGAATCCACTCGCTTGGCAGACCACTCATCTTGCAGGCCTGACTGCTTGATGCCACAGTATGAGCAAGGCATGTGGGTGCCTCTCAAAATATAGCACAAAACAGAGAGTCTAGGCCGCAGAGTTTATTTTTATGGCAACTAGTTTCAGACCAGTATGTGTCCCTGAAATTAATGAAGTAGGCAAGGAATAATACAAGTATTCACCTTACACTGTCTGTGTGTGTGTGTGGTGTGTGTGCGGGGGGAGGGGGGGGGGGGGCAGGGACACGCTGGAAACATCACAGTTGTTGTTGTAATGGGACGTCCAAAAGGTATAGTCACAGGATTTCGAGCATAGCATGGAAGCATTTCGGAAACGGCTACGTTTGTAAACTATTGGTGAGCCACCGAGGTGGAAGTATAGCGTGCGTGCCAAAACAGGCGCTGAATAACGCCTGCGGAGATGTGCACGGGCGAACAGACGTGCTGAGCAACTGAACATCCAGATGAAACAAGAGGTAGTAACGTTGCCCCCTCAATGACCAATCAGTGAGAGCTGCTGCATTTGCGCTTAGGCAACAAGCACCTGGTTCATGCACCCATGCTAACTGCTGGTCATCAGCGACGGAAGCTGGAATCTGTGCGCCTATATCGCAACTGGACGTCCACTGAGAGGGGACAGGTGGCCATTTCAGATAAAGTCTTATGCTCCATCGGGCAGATGGCCTTTGGCGTGTACGGCCCTGTAACAATCGTTGGAAGGGCCCAGGGAGCTTTAAGGTCGGAAATGTTTTCGCGGCATTCCCTAGGTTATCTTTTCACTCTATAAGGCATAATGGATCAACAAAATATGCGTCTATCATTAGGGCCATGTCCACCCCCACATACAACTTTCTTTTCCTCGGCACGGTAGCATCTAGAAGCAGGATAATGCAACGTGTCACGCGGCTCATAGTGTGCGAGCATGGTTCGAAGAACACCAGAATGAGTTTACTATACTCCCCTGGCCACCAAATTCCCCGGATTTAAAGGCAATCGAGAATCTATGTGACCACCTCGATCGGGCCTATCGCGCCATGGATCCTCATCCGAGCAACATAGCGCAGCTACCAAGGCACTCGAGTCGGTATAGCTCCACACCCCTGTCGGTACCTTTCCGTCCTCGCTACAGTAGGTGGTTATTCAGTCTTTTGACAAGTAGTCTCATTAAGTTGGGTAAACCTCGTAATTAATCCGACAACGTCTTGGGATTGGTACGTTCTCGAGGGGACGTGACACCGAAATCTCCCTGCCTTTAGACTCCACGCAGGTAAAAGTTGTATACTGAAACAAGTTAGCGGAGGTCTGCGAGTAAGATACAAACGGCTGTTCGCTGCCGTCGCAACTTTGCATCGTAGAGAGCCTGGCAGGTGTTTAGCCCGCCAGTGGATTAGCAGGTCACGCAGGAAATGCAGCTGCTCGCTAGAGCTGCGCCGACGCCACAACACGGGAACAAGTCGAGTTTCGCGGCTTCCCGTTAGTTGCACACGTCGATTGTATCTGCGCCAGATAGAGAGAGAATCGCCAGCACACGACTGGTGGGAGAGTTACCTGCGCGGCCACTGTTGAGCGGAACCCGGCACCAGGCGGCGCATTTTACCGCGGTCACCGGACCTCGACTCACAACAGAGCCGCAGCCGCTCCGTGCGCAGCACTCGCCGCCAATTACCGCCGCCCGCGGGCCCGCCGGCCGCTTAACGCAGGTGCGATCTCCTTTCCTAACCCGTTCCACGTTTCAAATTATTGCTCGACAAGTGCCCGCTGCGGAAAATAGGTGTTTCATTAAAAGCCACTTGCGACGCTAATCTGAGGGCTTTCGAAACGGCGGAGGGACAGCGGAATAATAACTGCACGTTGCGAAAGGGGACGCTGGTCGAAAACGAAGCGGTCAAGAATTATGCGGCTCCATAAATTGTATCTCGTGTGTTATTAAAAACGACTGGCTACTGTGTAAGCAACCTTATGTCGATAAATATTGCAACAAGACGTGATATTAGACAGGTGATAGTGCTTGTGAAAGTTATTGAGGCGATCCTCCTGGCAGACAGCAACTTCGGCGATGTAGATTAGATAGTTTGAGTATGAGAGGCTGCGTCGAACTCAAATAGCAGTAATTTGTATACGTGTGAGTTACGGGTGCGAAAGACGCCAGAACAATATAAAGAAGTTAAGGTATTCAACTGTGTCAGTGCTTGGCGGAGCACGATAATACTGAAAAGAAAGACTTTTCTCACATTCTTCAAGAGCATTTCAGATCCTGTTTCTTCATATGTGTATCACGTATTTCCTCCAAAGCCAAAAACAATACAGCGCGGGGTAGCCGTGCGGTCTAGGGCGTCTTGTCATGGTTCGCGCGGTTCCCCCGTCGGGGGTTCGAGTCATCTGTCGGGCATGGATGTGCGTGCTGTCCTTAGCGTAAGTTAGTTTAAGTTAGATTAAGTATTGCGTACGCCTAGGGACCGATGACCTGAGCAGTTTGGTCCTGTAGTCCTTGCCACAAATGGTTCAAATGGCTCTGAGCACTATGGGACTTAACTTCTGTGGTCATCAGTCCCCTAGAACTTAGAACTTAAACCTAACTAACCTAAGGACATCACACACATCCATGCCCGAGGCAGCCTTACCACAAATTTCCAAAATATCAAGAAACAATGCAAGAAGTATTCGTGTTCGAATAGGGGGGTTACAGTGACCAACATCGGTTATTATGCGGTGTCAGTGTAGGTTTTCCTGGAGTATACTACTGCCGAAAAGTTTTCGGGTTTTTGTCCTGTTGGCAGTGTTGAGTATGACACACACCCAAACGTCGTAGTATCTACCACCCAGCTGGAAACCCGAGAGCTTCTCATCAGATACCATCTAATCCACCACATCCTTGTCCGCAGCTCGTGGTCGTGCGGTAGCGTTCTCGTTTCCCACGCCCGGGTTCCCGGGTTCGATTCCAGGCGGGGTCAGGGATTTTCTCTGCCTCGTGATGACTGGGTGTTGTGTGATGTCCTTAGGTTAGTTAGGTTTAAGTAGTTCTAAGTTCTAGGGGACTGATGACCATAGATGTTAAGTCCCATAGTGCTCAGAGCCATTTTTGAACCACCACATCCTGAAAGTGTTTGGAGGTAACTGTAACCAACTCCTGACTACGACTTCATTTGCTGAGACCCTCATTGTGTACTCTGGAAGATAGTTAGAAAGGCCGCATAAACGTCTTACTAGTGTTATGGCTGGCTGATTTAATTCATTCGAAGGACAGAGAACTTCGATGAGCGTCACTGAGAGGAAGAAAACACGCTTCTAGCCTTCTGGCCAGAAGATGTTGCGCAGATACAAAAAATCAGTATTTAAAATAGACTGTGTAACAATCCTCCTACCATCCACGTACCCCCATATTTCCTATAAACATCGTCGAGACCAGCAGTGAATCAGAATGCAGTAGTTTCTCCTCATCCCATTCATACAGGGTATTCAGCTGCCCCTAGCTGGTTATATGCAACCCACAACACCTTCGAAAACAATACTCAGTATTTTTATATTATTTTTCACACTCCGCACAAACTATTAGTCCTACATGAAAAAAGTAACAGGATCTTTTCGTAGTAAATTTAATATAATTAAATTTTGTACTGGGATACGCCTGCATTAGAGGCTGTAATTTTTGATGTATTCAAGAAAAACTTACAAAAGTGACCTTCAGACGCGTTTTTCTTGAATAATTCGCAAATCACGAGATTCTGCGAAAACGTATCCTAGTACAAAATTTATCACATTAAATTTCCTTCAAAAATAACCCGTTCATTTTTTTTCTGTAAGACTAATAGTTCGCACATAGCAAGCGATAGAATACGAAAATATCACGCGTGGATATCGAAAGCGTTGTGGGTTGCATAAAACCCTTAAGCAGGGGCAGCTGAGTCATCCCGTACAACAGTCCAACATTACTCTCCGCCAAGAGCTGTAGAGTATCACCTCAAGCAACACATTGAAACAGAATGTTCAGTAACTTATGCTTACCCGCGTGATGCAAGAAGCCAGTACTCTGCAACAGTTCGTAACTGAGGAATTCTATGTCGTTGTTTTAGCCAAGTAATTTCGTTGGGAATGTGAATAGTCGATTTCTAAATTAAATAGAAAGTCAGCTACTCATTACTGTAAGATTACTACATCATAATACTCACAGAACATGGTAACTTTGCGGTATGGATTACAGTTTATCGGTTTACAGTAGTTACCATTTTAGGTTTTAGTCATATGTGCAGTCTTCGACGCTTTTTACAGGCACTGACTGCCCTAACGGATGCTGTTCTTGTATTTAACTGTCTGCCGAATTATGTCGAGGTCATTTGATAAGTATATTTACATGTGCTACCAGAGCTTATATCGACGTCTCCATGGGAGAGATGAGGAATTTAAATAATGGTCAACTACTTCGACTTATCTTTAGCTCTGACGACAGGCTCTTCCTATCCACATTAGCACCAATCTGCTACCTTTCTCACATATCATTCCATTGTTTTATGTAGCATATTGGAGGTAGAAGAAAGGGGGGATGGGGGGCAACGAGAGGTCTTAAATGTACCATCGGCGTTAAGCAATGAAGCTTTCACAGGATATTCCTTACTGCTGTGAAAAATCAATGAATATTTCCTCAACGCGAAAAGCGAATGATGCTCGTGGGCCACTTGGAGCTTAATGTATTTCAGCCACGCCTTTCTGTAGCAACTTCACAATACCGTTTACAGATTCACCAGTAACCAAATTTAATTTTTTTTCTACAAAATGAATAACGGTCACAATTATTGTAACTCCCGTTCGTTACGTTGAAATTAATCTGTATTTCACACATTAGTGCAAATCGCATACTTCAACGCAGTGCCGGCCGAAGTGGCCGTGCGGTTGTAGGCGCTGCAGTCTGGAACCGCGAGACCACTACGGTCGCAGATTCGAATCCTGTGTCGGGCATGGATGTGTGTGATGTCCTTAGGTTAGTTAGGTTTAACTAGTTCTAAGTTCTAGGGGACTAATGACCTCAGAAGTTGAGTCCCATAGTGCTCAGAGCCATTTGAACCATTTTTTTTTCAACGCAGTCAACACCTGTTGTACGCGTAGTGTTCGGTGATCTTGTCATCTCCAGAACCGAAGACATCACCCCCTCCTCCTTCCCTCCCTCCCCCCTCCCCACAGGGTTACAGAGTTTGTGTGATTATATCTTCCTTTATCATGTGGACTCTACTTACTAACTTAATCTTCAATTAAAGTAACCATTAAAGATCATAAAGAGTTAATCGCATGTCATACCAGATCTTGAAAGCTTACGTGCTTCTGGACCACAACATTCTTTTTCCCTATCCTTCCCCAAGTTCATATACAACGTTCAGTGCTGTTCGCACACAGATATAAGACCGAATTACTTCTAGTAAACGGCACGCAAATAGCGAAACCTGCGTTAATTAGCACAAACACAAAGTATAAATGCTGTACACATTTGTTCTGGTACAACGATTTAGTTACAGCTGTTGCATTACATACTCCCTTTTCATTTTCCTACGTAATTCATACTGCATATACTGTCTTCATATTAACTGATGTAGGGTATTACCTTGTTCTTCCGTATGTAAACCCGTTGTAGTTGAATTCCCTGTACTGATAAAGTAGAGAATTCGATGCGATGAAATTATTTAAGGAATATATGTGCGTAATGTTGAAAGTTTCTTAGTATTATTACATTAATTTACTAGTAACGTTACGGTATATTGATAATTTTTACTTATGGACCGTCTGACAGCAACTGAATAAAACACAATTTTAGTGCCATACGCGTTTCGCCTTTATTTTCTGCAAGGCATCATCAGTGGCAGGTTGCGTGGACAATTTCGTACATATAACGCTCCTGTTGCATTTTTGGTGTTCTTCTTCTTATGAATGCCAATTTGCGGTTTTTTTCCCACATTCCACAGCACTATGAACTGAACGCTTGTTTCAGTGCAATGTTTTGGTTTCTGTTGCCGACTGTCAAATGCTGTTACACGTCACAACTTTTCATCATCAGGCATTAAGGCAAACAAATCACTTGAATGTTATGTACGAGGTTAGTACTGTTAACTAGATGATCGCTAATTTGTCAAGTTGCCAAAGCGTACAGTAGGCTCCAGCACATAGCCAGCCCCCTCCCCCCCCCCCCCATCGCGCACCGTACATTTCCATTTCTATGTAGGGAATAGTATATTGTGGACCAAATGTAGAGCTTAGTAACTCTACGATTGATCGGTAATATAGATAATATTAAATAATAATATACAGATAATAGTAAATAATATTTAAGTGATTTGCATGAATCAGTAGTATAGCTCCAAATGCGTAGCTAATACTGTCATATTATTAACAATTTATGAACAATGAGACTGGTTGCAGTACAGACACCCTCCTTTATTGCAAAAAAGTCACGTGAAATTAATATGCCAGTGCGGCTAATTCATGCCGAAAGCGTTTTTCGGCGATTTCGCGAATAACTTCCAGAAGTTAATCTCCCTCCGTTCACTGTGAGCGATGGCTCCGTCACGTGACTAACTGGTGGTCGCTGTTTATCAAGCGAGCAGTCGTCCTCGTGAAGAGGCCCCCTCCCAGCTTTCGCGTCTGAATGAAACTCTCACGGACAATGCTGATGTGCCGCCCACGACATTTGTTGCTTGACTGATTAACTCGTTTTTTACCGCCCCTTCCCATCCAAGGCGACGTGCCGGAAACATTAACTACGCCCCTATCGCATTTGCATATGTTCTACGCGGGCCTGTGCTCAGTCCTTGGAAGCCGCCGGGAGCGGCTAATTCTTACTGTCGTCCTCAGTTTCTTCAGAGGTGACGTGTATCGGAAATGGCAGCTCGTCTCCGTACGCAATTTAACGTTTCACATTACCTCTTATGCAAGAAGCAAGTCGACACTATCAAAATAACCCCCTCTCCCTTGTCACCCATTAAACACAAATTATAATTTATCATTCTATTTCGTAACCTTTAACTTCACTCCTATGGTCTTTTTCTGCTTTATAAATATAGTTTCATATGCTATAAGGTCACTATTTGTTGTTTTACCGGCACATATCATCAAGGTAATATCATTAGATTTATTTGTGTGCAGGTAATAAATCACTTTTTGTTACATACCTGGCAGGCATTTCGTTGTTTTTCCTATTAATCAACAGGTTGTAAGGTAGCAGAGTTTGCACCTTACATGATGCTAAATCAGTACTAATACACCGAATAATAATTGATAATTGGCTCACCTTTAGGTGAGAATGGACACATAAAAGGAAGTTGTGTGTGTCATGTCAGACTAACGAGATGAGCTCAGAGGCTGGAACACGGTCGGAACCCCTAAGGAAGGTGTTTATGTCATATCAAACTAATGGGATGGCAGGGGCGGACGCCTTTGTCGGCTGGCACTTCAGACCACCATAGACGTTCGCAGAGGATGGGCCATCACAACAAGAAGCGAGAAGGAATTACATGCGAAAGAGAGAAAGACGGTTTCGCGCCACAGTGGAAAATTTGCGGAAGACTGTGACGGGATTGGCGCAGAGCGCGTAGAGATACGTGTTAAAAGTTTGGCGGCAACAGTAACTGCGGGAGAATTCTGTGTCGTGGTTGGGTACAAACGCGCACGGATACATGGAAGCCTGTGTCGTGATTGGCTACCAACGCGCACGGATCCATGCGGCGAAGAACGGCCAGGTTTTGCAAAAACTCTGAAGGCGGACTCTGCGGTCGGTTGTGGAGGAGAGCAGTCGCGGTGTCTGGCTGCCCTGCTTGGAGAGCGTGGAGAGAAGTATGTTGGAGAAGTTACCGGCATTGAATCCAGTGGTTACTCTCCAAGTCTGAATAGTTTAGAGCATACGACTCCACACACGTAGCATTATCTGTTCCTCTGAGGAGAGAAACTGATTTGTACTAACTTGTGGTGTTCATATGCAATCTGAAGTGTACCTTTGCTGCCGCGCACTTGAGTCGACCAACTACTCGTGGCATATGTGCAAGTAGCTTGAGTATTGACTAGTGACGGAATCCGCAATTGAACACTTACGTACAGGAGTTTACGGGCGCAAACCACGTCCACGTTGGAGATAAAGCCTAGCTCGCTCACGGGAAAGACGGCATCACGACGTTGGCTGGGCCGACCGTCGTAATCATCACGGAGAATTACGGTGATATTAGTAATCATCAGCCAAAGTAGGGCACTGTATTTTTAAATGAGTTGGTATTCCGCTAGCTCTTTGACTGGCGCTCTCTGAGTCTGTGTCCGTTCAGGCAGAACTGCAATAGAGTCACTTGCGGGTTCAGTGTTGACTTAAGTAGTTAGGAAAAGAGGATACATTGTGCCAATGATAGGCTAGTTAGGTTAGCGAGTGTATTGTATTGTCATGTTATGCTAGAAATATTGCTCATCCTGTTCTGAATAAATCTTAATTTGGTATCATAAGCTAATCATCGCATTATTGATTTCGTAGCTAGCAATCACCATATTTTTGTTTAATAATTAGAGTGTAATGATAATTTCGATGCAAATTATACTGAGGGCATAACCGCGCGTTTAAACAGAGCCAACTTAAGTCAGACAGCAACTCAAGGTCGACTAAGACTACCAATAGATATTTTTCAATATATCGATAATTTTACAGTGAACATTGCAAGGTAAGAGATTCCGAGACCTCGCATCTTATTGGTGCTTTAAAATCTTTTACAAAAACTGGATTTTTCTTTTTTTTCACATGACATGTGTCAAAAATAATGTAACAACCCCATTCCTGAATGCACAAGAATCAGAAGTCATAAGTTATAGCATAAGTATTTACCTGACGCTATTCGGGTGAATTAACTCACAGACTGTTGACCGTGAAAAACTCCAATACTAAAGGAGCTGTCGTGGTCTATTATTTTATCTTTTACGTGCTTGTGAAATCTAAATTCCTTTTGAAACTTCTTGTAATGCTACAACGCATTTGTCCGAACTTTCCTGTCAGATGTTCGTTCATTTTGATGGAGACTGGATTTGCTGTTGTCAACAGCTCTTCCTTCCTCGCAGGGTTTCTGCGTACAATTGGACCAGGGTGATACACTTTCACTACGAAAACTTAGACAAAATGTATATTTTTATATTCAGCGGCACGCAAAAGTTTCACAAAAAAGTAATACCCTTGTGCAGAAGAAACATTATTGAGGCTTGGACTTACACTATGCTTTATAACCAGAAAATATCGTCATTCTTTCCTTTTTCCTTTTTTTAGTTTGAGAAAGTGAGTGCAGGCTGTTGATTTAATGTAGATTCGCTGTGGAAGGACGTCTACGCAAAGTAACTATTAAGGGGCTCCGGAACGCCCTATACTTGCAATGTTAAAATAACGCTTATAAATTACATCTTTCCTCACAAAGTATTTGAGGTAGGAAGTTGAACTTTTTACAGATTATTTATTGGAATATGGGCTACAACTTAACACACGGATTTTAAAAAAATTTAGTTCGGTTATTAAAGATGATTTTTTTTCAATTGTAATGAAAATTCACAACATTTTTTTGCAATTTTTTATTTATATATTCAAAAATATACAGTTTTTTTGGAAAAAGGCTGTGTTAAATTATGCAGAAGGTACTGTGTAACATTTACTGAAAGTTTGAAACAAATATGTTTGGAAGATCTTTAGAAAACATGTAATTAGTATGAGAAAATAAAAGTTTTGGGAATCGAGCGACAAAGATTGGATTAACTTTTTAGTGCATTCCAGGTCCATAGGATGGATTATCTTCATCCTCTGCAAACTCCTCCTCCAGCTTCCTCTTGTTCCTCCTCCTGTTTACTCTTGCTTGTATTTCTAGACTCTTTACAGCCCTGTCTGCAGCCCGAAGGCGTTCCTTGTCTAAAGCAAGCATCGCTCGTACCATGTTAGAACCTATCTTCATTCCCATATTTCTAAATACCTTGCACCTTACAATGTTGCCATCATTGAAAGTCGCAACAGCATCATACACACCAAAGTGAAGTGTTTCTATTCCAACAAATACAGTCTTGGGGATTCTCGACCATATAACACTATTTACACTTTCATTGGGGTTTTGAGGTCTTCCGTGAATACACTTTTTCAACAGTTCAGGTGCTGCTAAGTCTCTGAAAATAGGTTTTATCACCTCCATTATTGCATGAGGCAGACTATGCTTATGAGTGTACACTTCACCAGTTAGCAATCCTTTGTTATATTTACACCAACTGTCTTCTTCTTTGGGACACAAGCTATGTTGGGGATTTTCATCGTCTTTATTGTTTACAGTAATAACACATACCTTTGGCTTTCCAACATTTCTCCTTTTCTTAAAAGCCTTCAGAGGATTTCTAATAACTTTACTTTTACTCATTATTATACTTCAACAAAACAGAGACTCAAGAAACAGAATTAATTATGAATATTTTCGAGATAACGACAGAGTAAATAAACATGAAACAATCGACAATCACACCAGCGATATATATTGAACCATCACAGGTTAACCACAACACATACTTTATCTCACATCACTAAAATGTACCTGATGAACACGGACGTTAATAATAACACAATTTGACAGCAGTTTAACAGCGCCACAGTGGGTCACGCCCATGTAGAACACATTTCAAAAAAAATTTAAAAATAGTTGTAGTCTTCGGAATTGAATAAATTATATATCTATTAAAAGGTAATAGTCTGCAGATTCAGAAAACGCAAAAAAGTAAAAATTGAACTTTTCATGATTTTGAGCCTTTCCGGAGAAGCTTATTATGGAATTCTCCTCGATGTTCTAAGTTTTCGCAGTAGATGAACTGTCTATTTAAATAAGACTGTTGTAAATTACAAGCAAGTATACTGCACCGTGTATTTGCAGCTGTACGTGTATCAGCTGTACTGTAAAATTCTTTTAGAGCTAATTCGGCTGACGAGATTAGTTTTTGCCCTACAAAGTCACGGTTTGAATAAATAAAATCTTGAGGACATCTTTTGTTGTAAGTTTTAAGTTACATGTAATACGTTACGCTTTGTTTAAGTGTATCATCGGTGTGTGCCTTAGCATATTTGGTTAAATGAGATCGCATGCTTCATTTTGGATTTTCGGTTGTCTTACATCGCGTAGGTGTGTTACCTCTAACCTACGTCATGTAATACTACGAAAGAACTACTGAATGCCAAATAGACAGCAAAAAAAGAAGCAAGTGTAAAGAAGCAAAAATTTGTTATAAACAGTACCTTAGAAGAGTGAAACATGTACATGATAAATAGCAAGCTACACGAATCTTACTAACACAGGAACCCAATCACTTAAGTGTATCAATTGTCATCCGTAAGTCGGTAATAATGAACAAACCAACTCTCTTTCTCTTTCTCTTTCTCTTTCTCTTTGTCTCTCACTCTCTCTTTCTCGCGAGAAGAATTTAATTGCTCGAAAACGCTTCAACTACGCTAACATACTGTTACCAACGTTAGGGTCCTCTCAGATACCACATACGACAACACAGTAGGGATCGAGTGTTACGTATCTGAATTTTCGAGACGACAAGTCGACTTCATTCCTTAACTGCAGCATGAAACTGTCGATAGAACTGCAATGACATATCCTATTAAGACAAAGAAATGAACGTAACGTACTGAATCTTGTGTTAAAATAAGATTTCAACAGTATCCCGTAAATTTCCACAAGGCTTTACAAATGTCAAGTCGTCTATGCAATTCAGTGTATCCTATTATTTCCACGACAAACTGGCTTGTGTTTAACTAAAGGCACAAAGGCATTCCATTTGTCTGGCTGGACCAGAGAAACATTGGCTGAGTCCTCATCCGTGAAAGGTGTTATGTCTGTACAAACAATCTTCACTTGCCATTAACGACAGAACAGCCTTGGGATAGAGAGGTATACCATTGTTAATGTCACTCAAGAGGGTCGTAAGCGTTTAAAAGGGGATGCTGGCTCGTCGGGAATGTTTACAGTCTCCGGAACTGGAAAAGTATGCACAAAAAGTGTGTGCAGTACCATTTCTGTCAGTGACGAAAATGTATCACCACGTCAAGAATTTCCAGCTTTCATGAATAACGACTGGTAAATAAGAAAGTTTACGTTCTGTCTAGATAGTGTATATTATTTAATTATCATGTCTAAATCAATGAATACCGCATGAATTGTTGTATGGTCAGAGATAGCTTCCAGTACGGGAGGTGAACATCGAGACCTCAGTTGGTGACGTCCAGAAGTTGTGTGAATCAGACTGCGCTCTACACAAATGTACTTGATTAGCTAGTTGTTGGTCCAGCAAATATTGCCGAAACAGTCATTGAATTATTATGATCAAAGCCAATCAAGAAGACGGCCATGGTGGTCTCCGCATGTGACTGACCAGAGAGAAGAAGCACTATTCCGTTGTCTTTGTAGCTGAATTTATTGCGTGGTTGGGCCTCTGTTTCGAGCGATCACAATTTTGAAAGGTGTTTTAACGAGTGTTGCCGAAAGAGTGGGGCTGGTCTGCAAATAGCAACGTCTATTTCATCTGTGATGCTTGGAAGATATTTCAGATACCATTTTTAGATTTTTGGTGGGGGATGAACGGAATGGCACAGAGCTGCAGAACAACAGTGCTACATTATGTTTAGTATGAAAGTTACCAAGTGGTTATAATGGAACTACAGCCACTCTTGTGTAGGATATTAATTATCGTATGGCAGCAAAATCTGTTAATTATTCTAATGGTTAATACGGAAACGATTTCCGCGAAAAAAAAAATTGTGACGGTTTGCGACACCAAGTGCAAATCTAACGCTGTGAATGCAAGGAAGACGCGTAGAAATGTTTGCATGTGTAATGGATTAGAAAAGGGACGTGGACAGAAAAGGCGCAACAAATGAGGAAGACATGATTTTGATATTATCAACCGCGTCTTATGCAGTTCGTTCATTGTGAGCATCGGTGACGTCGACAAGATGCAGTACAGCGCCAGATTTGTCCCTGGTGGCTATAATTGGAACCAATTTTTTTTTCCGATGTAAATCGGTTCTGCCTTAACTCATTACAATACCTATCAAGTTCCACAGTATAACGGATCTTTTACGTTGGGACAAATTTATTTTATTTTTTGTTAGATGTTTTCGTTAAATAGCTGAATAAATTGTAATTAGGAATAATTTAATTAAGCAGAGTAGAAAAGATAGTCAAAGAGATGTTCATTGGGCGGACATTGTCGTAATGTAACGTCATTGCGTTGTTCGATTGTTAAAAACAAGTCGTTTGTGTTCTGTTCTGCTGTTCGGTCGTGCGCGTATCCGAAAGGAATTAATTCGGGGACTAGAATAAACTTTCACATAATAGTTACGATTCTATGTTCCGACAAATGGGGTTAGCGTCAGTGTTAATTTGAATTGTGAGCGACAGGATTAGTTTTGACAGATACGTGAAAACGGACGTAACGAAAGTTGTTAGCATATCATCCTTGAACATGACTTTTTATTTAATTAACGATTGAGGGCTCATCAAAAGCTATTATCTCATGATTAGGATCAATCCCTCTTTCCTCCTAGATAGTGATCATTCATTAACATTTACGTCATAAGAAAAAGGATTATTAATAAAAGTAATGTCAAATGGCAATTACGTGTTATTCCGTTAGTGTGGAACCGACGTAATATCTCTGAAATGACATTGATATATAATTTGTGTTAAATACTGAACTGATATGGGAAGTAAATTGAAATTAGTGAACATTTGATACTGAGGCTATAGAAGCAGAAGCGCTTAAGGTTTCTCTTCTCTAAAATGCAAAACAGGTACGAACTTTAACACAATAGTCGACATTATGTATTGCAAAGACATTAGCATTTCATTCTTATTTTGACGACGCGCTGTTAAACAAAGGAACGTTGAGTCTCTGTACGAGTAATAAAATTAAATCTAAAAACATAATTAATAACGGCGAACTCCGCTTTAACAAACTGTACTGCGTGTCGTCATCTGGCAATAACTGCTGAACCCTGGAGACTTGTGTGGTGAAATTAGAAATCGGGCATATAAAACAAACTTAAAAATCCGTTCAAGCTACAGTGGAGTCGGCACAACACGACGTGGGCAGTTATAGCAGACATACGATAATTACATCCAACACTGGACCTCCGTGAGTAGCTGCATTTTAACTACACTCCTGGAAATTGAAATAAGAACACCGTGAATTCATTGTCCCAGGAAGGGGAAACTTTATTGACACATTCCTGGGGTCAGATACATCACATGATCACACTGACAGAACCACAGGCACATAGACACAGGCAACAGAGCATGCACAATGTCGGCACTAGTACAGTGTATATCCACCTTTCGCAGCAATGCAGGCTGCTATTCTCCCATGGAGACGATCGTAGAGATGCTGGATGTAGTCCTGTGGAACGGCTTGCCATGCCATTTCCACCTGGCGCCTCAGTTGGACCAGCGTTCGTGCTGGACGTGCAGACCGCGTGAGACGACGCTTCATCCAGTCCCAAACATGCTCAATGGGGGACAGATCCGGAGATCTTGCTGGCCAGGGTAGTTGACTTACACCTTCTAGAGCACGTTGGGTGGCACGGAATACACGCGGACGTGCATTGTCCTGTTGGAACAGCAAGTTCCCTTGCCGGTCTAGGAATGGTAGAACGATGGGTTCGATGACGGTTTGGATGTACCGTGCACTATTCAGTGTCCCCTCGACGATCACCAGTGGTGTACGGCCAGTGTAGGAGATCGCTCCCCACACCATGATGCCGGGTGTTGGCCCTGTGTGCCTCGGTCGTATGCAGGCCTGATTGTGGCGCTCACCTGCACGGCGCCAAACACGCATACGACCATCATTGGCACCAAGGCAGAAGCGACTCTCATCGCTGAAGACGACACGTCTCCATTCGTCCCTCCATTCACGCCTGTCGCGACACCACTGGAGGCGGGCTGCACGATGTTGGGGCGTGAGCGGAAGACGGCCTAACGGTGTGCGGGACCGTAGCCCAGCTTCATGGAGACGGTTGCGAATGGTCCTCGCCGATACCCCAGGAGCAACAGTGTCCCTAATTTGCTGGGAAGTGGCGGTGCGGTCCCCTACGGCACTGCGTAGGATCCTACGATCTTGGCGTGCATCCGTGCGTCGCTGCGGTCCGGTCCCAGGTCGACGGGCACGTGCACCTTCCGCCGACCACTGGCGACAACATCGATGTACTGTGGAGACCTCACGCCCCACGTGTTGAGCAATTCGGCGGTACGTCCACCCGGCCTCCCGCATGCCCACTATACGCCCTCGCTCAAAGTCCGTCAACTGCACATACGGTTCACGTCCACGCTGTCGCGGCATGCTACCAGTGTTAAAGACTGCGATGGAGCTCCGTATGCCACGGCAAACTGGCTGACACTGACGGCGGCGGTGCACAAATGCTGCGCAGCTAGCGCCATTCGACGGCCAACACCGCGGTTCCTGGTGTGTCCGCTGTGCCGTGCGTGTGATCATTGCTTGTACAGCCCTCTCGCAGTGTCAGGAGCAAGTATGGTGGGTCTGACACACCGGTGTCAATGTGTTCTTTTTTCCATTTCCAGGAGTGTATAACCACTGGCTTAAAAAAAAAATGCCCAAATATACAGGAAAAAGCGGCAGGGGCTTTAAATTATATCCCTATTTATGTATAGACAGTGATGCGTTCACACATTCAGAATAATTTTTTGGAATTTAGTGGGTAAGTGCAGTGAGATGTCGAGGGGAGGAACACACGGACGAATGGATGAAGAAGGGAAGCAGGCATCGCCTTTGCTACTCACGCCTTCATCCAACCGTCCTGGGCGTAGGAGACATGCCACGGTAGAACAGACGATTGGTGTGACTAAACGCGCACAAGAGTTGATCGTTAGTTCTGTCCAGTTATTATTACTCGTACTGTGCTGGAACGTATCACGGTAGTGGTGGGACAGCAGAGCGAGTGACTGCTCGAGTTTCCGTTTCGCACTCCGTCGAGTTCATGGATCCACGTATCGTAAGGCAAGTTAGTAATCGAAGCGGAAATAGCACGTTGCTGTGGAAGCGGCTGTGACTGCGCCGGCGGTGTGTGTACAGGTAGCGAGTAAGTAGCCGCTGCTTGTTTAGGGTACCGCCCGCTGCGGAGTCGGAGGGAGGAGTGGGGAGAGGCGCTGTGAGGCTACCGGCCGGTAGAGCGCACAGTGGAGGCGTCCGTGGGCAGCCCGCGAGCCGCGAGCCGCGAGCCAGGCCGGCGTTGTGACCCGCGGCACACGCCCACGCACGCCGTCACGCAAGCCGCACGTGCGCTGCCGCCGGCCGTGTGGGGGCAAAAGGAAAACAAACTCCCTGTGGGCAGCGGAGGCAGCGCCGCCGCTCAGACACCTGGTGAAACTCCAGCGTCGCGCTACAGTGGTAGGCAGTATGGCTCAACCTTTGACTACCAACCGGACGTGTGTCCCACGATAAGTTATCAGAGAAACAACTGGAATTTGTTGAATATTATTGCCATGTGAAAGGGAGGCTTCATAATGGTTAACCGAATTTGCATAATTACAGATTGCACCTTTAGGTTGCGCTGTTTTCAAGTTCCATTGTTAACCCTCATCTCCGTATTGTCATATCGAATTAGTTAGCACTAGCAGATACGCAGCCCAATTACCTGATTCACAAAGCGGGCAACCTTCGCTCCTTGCTGGAAACATCGTGTCCAATTTGCACCCATGAATTTATGCTTGCCATATCACAAACGAAACCCATATTGAGCCCCTGTGAGTTAAAACTTTTAGATTACAATGAAATGAACATCCTTAGCTGCTTACAGGCGTTGACATACGTCAACGGGGACAGATGAAAATGTGTGCCCCGACTGGGACTCGAACCCGGGATCTCCTGCTTGCATGGCAGACGCTCTATCCATCTGAGACACCGAGAATAGCGCGACTGCAGGGATTTATCTCTGGCACGCCTCCCGCGAAACCCTCGTTCTCAACGTACTGTCCCGCACTACATTCGTATTGCCCCCGCCCATTATACTCATTACTCGCGGCGCGTTGCCGATTCCCGTAAGAGTTCGGGCACTGTTTGTGTATTCGCACAGAAGAAGAAGATGGTCCACAGGACGGTGAGCCTTAGCTATATATTTACTAAGATGGTATCTGTTCTTCGGACATGTCCAAAAGAACAGATACGATCTTAGTAAATATACAACTTTTAGAGATGCTCTTTCCAGTGTGTCTTGTAGGCTTTGCGCAGTCGGCTTCTGAAGCACGTCACACACATCAAAAAAAGTTTTGCGTCACCCCAGTTCCCACAACTGCTGAAGATATACGTTCACTATGGATATTGTACCACAGACATTGACTGTTCAGAGATGCCACTAAACCCTCCCAAAGATATAAATAACCATGCATGAGCAGCGCCTATTAGACGGAGCGGGTCCGACAGCCGATCAGTTCCAGTCATTCCACCATGAAGGAGGTATACGGCTCGTGTTGTCTGTAGTTCAACCATGCATAGACGGTCAATACCGAGGTTCGATCGCGTCCGCATTGTTACTTTGTGCCAGGAAGGGCTCTCAACGAGGGAAGTGTTCAGGCGTCTCAGAGTGAACCAAAGCACTCTTGTTGTAACATAGAGGAGATACAGAGAGATAGCAACTGTCGATGACATGCCTCGCTCAGGCCGCCCAAGGGCAACTACTGAAGTGGATGACCGCTACCTACGGATTATGGCTCGGAGGAACCCTGACAGCAATGCCACCTTGTTGAATAATGCTTTTCGTGCAGCCACAGGATGTACTGTTACGTCTCAAACTGTGCTCAATAGGCTGCATGATGCGCAATTTCACTCCCGACGTCCATGGCGAGGTCCATCTTTGCAACCACGGCACCATGCAGCGCGGTACAGATGGGACCAACAGCATGCCGAATGGACCGCTCAGGACTGGCATCACGTTCTCTTCACCGGTGAGTGTCGAATATATCTTCAACCAGACAATCGTCGGAGACGTGTTTGGAGGCAACCCGATCAGGCTGACCGCCTTAGACACACTGTCCAGCGAGTGCAACAAGGTGGAGGTTCCCTGCAGTATCGGGGTGGCATTGTGTGGGGCCGAAACACACCACTGGTGATCATGGAAGGCGCCATAACGGCTGTAGCCATCCTCCGACCGATAGTGCAACCGTATCGGCAGCATATCGGCGAGGCATTCGTCTTCATGGACGACAATTTGCGCGTTTTATAGGCAGAATACGGCCTATGCCACCTGTGTCCGTCTTCTTCTGTAAGGAAAGAAGACTACAGTTCAACGCCCCAAGGACATCGAGGTCGTTATAGACAGCGCACAGTCTCGGGATGAGTCAAGAATGGGGAAGCAAATCTGCCCCGCCCTTTCAAAGGAAAGGATGGAATCCCATCCAGATAAGATTGACGGAGGACATCGAAAAAGTTCAAAAAAGGGCAGCTCGTTTTGCATTTTCACGAAGTCAGGGAATAGAGTGAGCGTATTCGTAGCCAGTGATTAAAGGAAGGCGATTATCGTTGCGGTGACCACTTTTCACGACGAATGCCGATCTTTCTAAAATAAAGATATAAGAACTCTTCATTCCCACATTCTGTATGACAGTGGAGTGGTAGAGAAGTAGTCTGAAAATAGCTCTGTGAATCCCTTGTCAAAGTGTGAGTTGAACACTTATCATGTAAGTGTATATTCAGGGATTTTATTGTAGTTCAGATCATTTGCTATTGCACATAATGACTTGCACTCTCACGTTCGCTCTCTCTCTCTCTATGTCTCTGTCTGTCTGTCTGTCTCTCTCTCTCTCTGTCCATCTATCTCTATATATATCTTTCAGAAATGAATACCCATACTCTTCCCTCATCGACTGCCACCAAAAGCCACAGTACAAACAATAGAGCAACGCGCTTCGCGTGACACACAGTCATCAACGCCTTACGCGTCGAAGATTATCTCCCTTGTAATTTCAGACCTTTCCTTAAACAATAAGGAGGCATGTGTTTTCATCGCTTTCAGTCACCAGCCAAGTGCCATAAAACGTATGCAAAGCGCTGCCTGCAGACTTTCACATTTGCCGCACAGTGGGGCGTTGAAAGATCGCCTCGGCAGGCTGTGAGGCTGTGCGGGCGAGTCCATCACTCACAGAGACTCGCGTGCAGTCTACCGACGCTGGAAGCGCCGTATGTAAGGGACGACACGCTACGCGCGTCTTGAGGAGATTGCTTCCCGATATGCAAACTTCCGTCGGTCGCTTTCGTCTGCAGGGGGCCGATTGCTGCAGCTTGTAACTACTCTCCGCACCTCATTCCTCACAGTCCCACTTCCTTTCGACGGTCGTTGACTATAGCGAACAAGAACCGTGGACAGAGCCTGAAAGCAGCCACGCCGGGTCGATCAACGCCTGCTCTCCTCAGCGAATATGAACGCGGAGACGGTACACAACTAAGATACCAATGTAGCGCTAATTGTAACTTCTCCGGGTAAGAACTACGCCGTCAGCTTGTGATACTGACCATGTTTCGCCCCCTGTTTCATGCTTTCCTCACTTATCACATTTTCAAGGTATGGTACACTACTGGCCATTACAATTGCTACACCACGAAGGTGACGTGCTACAGACGCGAAATTTAACCGACAGGAAGAAGATGCTGTGATACGCAAATGATTAGCTTTTCAGAGCATTCACACAACGTTGGTGCCGGTAGCGATACCTACAATGTGCTGACATGAGGAAAGTTTCCAACCGATTTCTCATACACAAGCAGCAGTTGATGGGCGTTGTCCGGTGAAAAGTTGTTGTGATGCCTCGTGTAAGGAGGAGAAATGCTTACCATCACGTTTCCGACGTTGATAAAGGTCGGATTGTAGCCTATCGCGATTGCGGTTTATCGCATCGCGACAATGCTGCTCGCGTTGATCGAGATCCAATGACTGTTAGCAGAATATGGAATCGGTGGGTTCAGGAGGGTAATACGGAACGCCGTGCTGGATCCCAACGGCCTCGTATGACTAGCGGTCGAGATGACAGGCATCTTATCCGCATGGCTGTAACGGATCGTGCAGCCACGTCTAGATCCCTGAGTCAACAGATGGGGACGTTTGCAAGACAACAACCATCTGCACGAACAGTTCGACGACGTTTGCAGCAGCATGGACTATCAGACCATGGCTGCGATTACCCTTGACGCTGCATCAGAGACAGGAGCGCCAGCGATGGTGTACTCAACGACGAACCTGGGTGCACGAATGCCCAAACGTAATTTTTCGGATGAATCCAGGTTCTGTGTACAGCATGATGATGGTCGCATCCGTGTTTGGCGACATCGCGGTGAACGCACATTGGAAGCCTGTATTCGTCATCGCCATACTGGCGTATCACCCGGTGTGATGGTATGGGGTGCCATTGTTTACACGTCTCGGTCACCTCTTGTTCACATTGACGGCACTTTGAACAGTGGACGTTACATTTCAGATGTGTTACGACCCGTGGCTCTACCCTTCATTCGATCCCTGCGAAATCCTACATTTCTGCAGGATAATGCACGACCGCATGTCGCAGGTCCTGTACGGGCCTTTCTGGATACAGAAAATGTTCGACTGCTGCCCTGGCTAGCACATTCTCCATTACATTCTGCAGATATTTTACCAACTGAAAACGTCTGGTCAATGGTGGCCGAGCAACTGGCTCGTCACAATACGCCAGTCACTACTCTTGACGAACTGTGGTATCGTGTTGAAGCTGCGTGGGCAACTGTACCTGTACACGCCATCCAAGCTCTGTTTGACTGAATGCCCAGGCGTATCAAGGCCGTTATTACGGCAAGAGGTGGTTGTTCTGGGTACTGATTTCTCAGGATCTATGCACCCAAATTGCGTGAAAACGTCATCACATGTCAGTTCTAGTATAGTATATTTGTCTAATGAATACCCGTTTATCATCTGCATTTCTTCTTGGTGTAGCAATTTTAATGGCCAGTAGTGTAGGTCACAAAATTAGGACTTACATAATATAAAACAGATTTATACAGCTTGCATTCTATTCTTGAAACTCAGCTTGAACTAATGCAGTGATTTCACTGGCAACCAGCTTCAAAGGATATTCATACAAACTACAGCAACGAACAAACAAATAGTATTGAGTCCCGATACTTTTGATCGCATAGTGCAGTAGTGCTGTACGTCCGCAGCAAATCTAACGACTCTAGATTCCCCTTAGTTTCAGCCGTTCGCACCTTTAACATAGCGAGGCCATGTTGGCTAATATTGGTCCAATGTGATAATGTATATTACTTCATCTCTTTCGTATTCGATGATGTCACTAAAGTGAATGCAACGTTGAACAAGACGGTCAGGTGGTCCATCATCATTCGTATGGTACGCACATGCAGTACATCCATGCCCGAGGCAGGATTCGAACCTGCGACCCTAGCGGTCACGCGGTTCCAGATGGAAGCGCCTAGAACCGCTCGGCCATTCCGGCCAGCTATAACGTGTAACGTATGTCATTGCATAAAACAAAAGTAAATCGATTATGTATTAATATCTAGATATCTAATCCACTCCACAGCTGTGGCAGTGAACATCATAAAATCAGTCCACATGTCCTTATAGCATCATAGGAAGCACTCTTCTTTTATAGGCCTAATAGATCATTTCAGTGGACCACTGTCACAACTCGGAGACTTCAAAATACGAGGGCAGTTCAATAAGTAATGCAACACATTTTTTTTTCTCGGCCAATTTTGGTTGAAAATACCGGAAATTTCTTGTGGAATATTTTCAAACATTCCCGCTTCGTCTCGTATAGTTTCATTGACTTCCGACAGGTGGCAGCGCTGTACGGAGCTGTTAAAATGGCGTCTGTAACGGATGTGCGTTGCAAACAACGGGCAGTGATCGAGTATCTTTTGGCGGAAAACCAGGGCATCTCAGATATTCATAGGCGCTTGCAGAATGTCTACGGTGATCTGGCAGTGCACAAAAGCACGGTGAGTCGTTGGGCAAAGCGTGTGTCATCATCACCGCAAGGTCAAGCAAGACTGTCTGATCTCCCGCGTGCGGGCCGGCCGTGCACAGCTGTGACTCCTGCAATGGCGGAGCGTGCGAACACACTCGTTCGAGATGATCGACGGATCACCATCAAACAACTCAGTGCTCAACTTGACATCTCTGTTGGTAGTGCTGTCACAATTGTTCACCAGTTGGGATATTCAAAGGTTTGTTCCCGCTGGGTCCCTCGTTGTCTAACCGAACACCATAAAGAGCAAAGGAGAACCATCTGTGCGGAATTGCTTGCTCGTCATGTGGCTGAGGGTGACAATTTCTTGTCAAAGATTGTTACAGGCGATGAAACATGGGTTCATCACTTCGAACCTGAAACAAAACGGCAATCAATGGAGTGGCGCCACACCCACTCCCCTACCAAGAAAAAGTTTAAAGCCATACCCTCAGCCGGTAAAGTCATGGTTACAGTCTTCTGGGACGCTGAAGGGGTTATTCTGTTCGATGTCCTTCCCCATGGTCAAACGATCAACTCTGAAGTGTATTGTGCTACTCTTCAGAAATTGAAGAAACGACTTCAGCGTGTTCGTAGACACAAAAATCTGAACGAACTTCTCCTTCTTCATGACAACGCAAGACCTCACACAAGTCTTCGCACCCGAGAGGAGCTCACAAAACTTCAGTGGACTGTTCTTCCTCATGCACCCTACAGCCCCGATCTCGCACCGTCGGATTTCCATATGTTTGGCCCAATGAAGGACGCAATCCGTGGGAGGCACTACGCGGATGATGAAGAAGTTATTGATGCAGTACGACGTTGGCTCCGACATCGACCAGTGGAGTGGTACCGTGCAGGCATACAGGCCCTCATTTCAAGGTGGCGTAAGGCCGTAGCATTGAATGGAGATTACGTTGAAAAATAGTGTTGTGTAGCTAAAAGATTGGGGAATAACCTGGTGTATTTCAATGCTGAATAAAACAACCCCTGTTTCAGAAAAAAAATGTGTCGCATTACTTATTGAACTGCCCTCGTACCTCATTTATAACCTGAGTCAGAGCACCCACCACGTTCAGTACGGATTCTGCTTAATTTGATCCACAGTTTCTCGGCCAATTTCGACACCCACAATATCACAGTATCACCATTCCCGTTTTTGGTAATTTCCGATACGTTGGCGGTTCTTGTTACAGAGATCTCTTATCTTAATGTTATTTGGAGCTAGCTTTTCAGCGGACAGTAGTGCCGCATGTCTCGAACGAGGACCATTTCTTCGTAATACAGTATGATATGATGAATGGGTACTTTCTTATATTCTTGTATGTTATGGTAATCTCTGAGCAGAGTCGCAGTCCTGAGAATCTGTGGTGGGAAGCCAGAAGACAGGAGCTGGTCTGATTGCTACAGTAATCATGCGCATTTCGTGTTGCTGAATTGCGCATCGATGAGGTTGGCTTGACAGTTACTACAGCACACTGAGGCCTATATCTCTGACATCGATCTGGAGTAACATTTTAGAACATGTTTTTTGCTCGCGGATCATGTCATTTCTGGACACCCAGAATCTACTCTGTTGGAATCAACATGGATTCCGGAAACAGCGATCGTGTGAGATCCAACTCGCTTTATTTGTTCATGAGACCCAGAAAATATTAGATACAGGCTCCCAGGTAGATGCCATTTTCCTTGACTTCCGGAAGGCGTTCGATACAGTTCCTCACTGTCGCCTGATGAACAAAGTAAGAGCCTGCGGAATATCACACCAGCTGTGTGGCTGGATTGAAGAGTTTTTAGCAAACAGAACACAGCATGTTGTTCTCAATGGAGACACGTCTACAGACGTTAAAGTAACCTCTGGCGTGCCACAGGGGAGTGTTATGGGTCCATTGCTTTTCACAATGTGTATAAATATCCTAGTAGATAGTGTCGGAAGTTCCATGCGGCTTTTCGCGGATGATGCTGTAGTATACAGAGAACTTGCAGCATAAGAAAACTGCAGCGAAATGCAGGAAGATCTGCAGCAGATAGGCACTTGGTCCAGGGAGTGGCAACTGACCCTTAACATAGACAAATGTAATGTATTGCGGATACATAGAAAGAAAGATCCTTTATTGTATGACTATATGATAGCGGAACAAACACTTGTAGCAGTTACATCTGTAAAATACCTGGGAGTATGCGTACGGAACGATTTGAAGTGGCATGATCATATAAAATTAATTGTTGGTAAGGCCGGTGCCAGGTTCAGATTCATAGGGAGAGTCCTTAGAAAATGTAGTCCATTAACAAAGGAGGTGGCTTGCAAAACACTCGTTCGATCTATATTTCTCATCAGTGTGGGATCCGTACCAGGTCGTGTTGACAAAGGAGATAGAGAATATCCAAAGAAGAGCGGCGCGTTACGTCACAGGGTTATTTGGTAAGCGTGATACCGTTACGGAGATGTTTAGCAAACTCAAGTGGCAGACTCTGCAAGAGAGGTGCTCTGCATTGCGGTGTAGCTTGCTGTCCTGGTTTTGAGAGGGTGCGCTTCTGGATGAGGTATCGAATATTGTGGTGTGCTTACTGTAAGACCTTCGGTACACACACCATCAGATTATTTGACTTGTCGCTCTAACGAAGTAGGCGAGTGTCAGCAATATGTTTCGTGGTCTTATCGTGGCGTGTTTATCTTCTGCCGTTAAGTCAGACGATAGAAATACCACTTGCATGCTTAGAGTGGCAGATTGACGGTGACCAACTTTAACCAGAACTTGATTAATTTTCACACACATTTATTACAATAGTAACAAGCATAAACCTTGCGTAACTTGATTCTGGATGCTATTTACAATTGACAATCTGAAGTTCCTTTGGTCTTGGTACGTTAATCTTATTCTCACATATCTCTGATACTTGACAAAGTGTCTATACATTTCTCTTCGTGGCTATGTACAGGAATATGATAATCGTATTAGGCGCAGACTGAAACTTGACTATAGACTCGTACAGACTAATGCAGAGTGGTACAGACTGGTGCAGACAAATGCAGACTGACTAATCGGAGGTCTGTACACTCGTTTTAATAACTCGCGCATTCATGTATCACTGCGCGAGTGTGATCTGCGAGAAGAAAAGGTTCTACTTTAGCAGCAATCTCATTGGCTGCGTTACATATTAATACGCGGATTGGCGGAAGCAGAATTTGGTCCGTCTCTAAGGCAGCGCCATCTCGTAGTGCGGAGACGGACGAGCGCTGCGCCTGCGCTGTTGTGCTTAGCAGGGCGCGCTGTAGTGGGAAAGTTGTGTACGCGCTGACTGTGCGGAACTATGTACACAACAAATATATTGCTTCCCCCTACTTTTACCTCCCGAGGAGATCATGAGTGTAAAATTAGAGAGATTCGAGCGCGCACGGAGACTTTCCGGCAGTCGTACTTCCCGCGAACCATACGCGACTGGAACAGGAAGGAGAGGTAATGACAGTGGCACGTAATGTGCCCTCCGCCACACACCGCTGGGTGGCTTGCGGAGTATAGATGTAGATGTACACTGAGGTCACTGAAGCCCCCAGGTTGTGACACACAGCCTCTGAATGATATTGCCTCGAGTGGTCCAATTTCTCCTCATTCATAGTTACTGTTACATCGTCATTCATTTTCTTCAGATACGTTGAGTAAGGCCCAAATCCTGTAAACGAGCGCATCTGCCGAGGGCAGAATGTACGTTTTATGAAGTTTATCCTTCACATTGGGAAAGAATTCCGAGAGCCGGCACCCTCTTGTAACTGCAGCTCACTCCTCAAGCCATTCTCTCATTATGTATAAAGCGATTCCTTTCGTGAAGTTCGACTAACTTCTCTACTCTGCTCCCCAGTAGACGCGTAATAACTGTGGGAAGCAACCTGTCCACCAGGTCCTCCAGCCGCACAGCGAGTCCGTTGATAGCGACGGCCCTAAATCAGGCGGACAGTGTGGCCAACCCCCCGGCCTTAATTAGGCCGGCCGTATCGGAGGCAATCAGGGCGGCAGTGGGCGACACGGTCGGACAGCCGCGCCGGCCAGCCGGGGACACGTGTTCCTCTCCGCCCGCGGGTTTCCACACCTCGGGATGGCGCCCTGCCCGGTTCAAGGACGGGCGCCGCCGGCGACGTTTAGTGCCGACACCGGAAAGCTCTCCGCTTCTGACGAAAATAGAAACGGCCGTGACTTACGTCCCGCCTCGCTTTCATTAGCCGGCCGCCGCGCTCGTCGTCGACGCCGTCACACTTCTTCGGTCCCGACGTCCTCGCTTTCTGTGCAGACGATGTGCTGGCCGAGCGTCTGCATCCAAAGATATTCTCTTTAGGCCGCTACACAGTGGGCCAAAACCTGGAAAGATTAGAAACAGAAAAAGGTGCGCGTTGCTTTTCTTTCTTTTTTTTTTCCCCATCAGACTTCTGACTGGCTTGATGCGGGCCACCACGAATTCCTCTCCTGTTCCAACCTCTTCAGCTCCCTCCAGTACCATGTAAGTTATTCCACGATGTCTTAACAGATGTCCTACCATCTTTCCCCTTCTTCTTGCCAGTGTTTTTCATATGTTCCTTTCCTCTCCGATTCTTCGAAGAAACTCCTCATTACATACCTTATCAGACTACCTAAGTTTCAACATTCTTCTCCTGCACTCCATCTCAAATGCTTCTCTTCTGCTCCTGATTTTCCCGCACTCCACGTCTCACTGCCATACATTGCTGTGCTACAAATATAAGTTCTCACAAATGTATCAAATTAGGACCTATGTATGATACTAACTCATTTCTCTTGGCCAGGAAAACCGTTTTTGCCAGCCTTAGCCTCTATTTTGTGTCCTCCTTGCTCCGTCCATCACGGATTGGTTCAAATGGTTCAAATGGCTCTGAGCACTATGCGACTTAACTTCTGAGGTCATCAGTCGCCTAGAACTTAGAACTAATTAAACCTAACTAACCTAAGGACATCACACACATCCATGCCCGAGGCAGGATTCAAACCTGCGACCGTAGCGGTCGCTCGGTTCCAGACTGTAGCACTTAGAACCGCACGGCCACTCCGGCCGGCCATCATGGATTATTTTGCTGCCAAGGTAGCGAAATTGCTTAACTTCACCTACTTCGCCGGCAGCGGTGGTCTAGCGGTTCTAGGCGCGCAGTCCGGAACCGCGCGACTGCTACGGTCGCAGGTTCGAATCCTGCCTCGGGCATGGATGTGTGTGATGTCCTTAGGTTAGTTAGGTTTAAGTAGTTCTGAGTTCTAGGGGACTGATGACCACACTTGTTAAGTCCCATAGTGCTCAGAGCCATTTGAACCATTTTTTTCACCTACTTCGTGATTACCGGTCAAGAATTGAAATGAAATGAAATGAGCGTATGGCATCGTTGGCCGGGAGGTCCCATCCGGCGAAGTTCGGCCTCCAAGGGCAAGTCTTATCTCAGTCGACACCACATTAGGCGACTTGCGCGCCGGTGATGAGGATGAAATGATGATGAGAACAACACAACACCCAGTCCCCGAACGGAGAAAAATCTCCAACCCGGCCGGGAATCGAACCCGGGCCCGCTTGCATCGGAGGTTCAAATGTCTCTGAGCACTATGGGACTTAACATCTATGGTCATCAGTCCCCTAGGACTTAGAACTACTTAAACCTAACTAACCTAAGGACAGCACACAAGACCCAGTCATCTCGAGGCAGAGAAAATTCCTGACCCCGCCGGGAATCGAACCCGGGAACCCGGGCGCGGGAAGCGGGAACGCTACCGCACGACCACGAGCTGCGGACTGCATCGGAGGAAAGCACGTCGCCACTCAGCTAAGCAGGCGGACAGTCATGATATTAAGTTTCTCTCTGTTCTCATTTCCGCTATATGTCATTAGTTTCTGTTGAATCCTACCTAATCGTAGAATATGGGGTATATAGGAAACCTGCTTTCTCGGATCGCTGGACAACAATTCAAGCAAATCTTCTGGCATACACTATCTGATCAAAGGTATCGGACGACCTCTTCGTACATTTACATTTACGTCAACAGAGACACTCCGAAAGCCACCGTACTGTGCATGGTGGAGGGTACCCTGTATCACCACTTGCCATTTCCTTTCCTGTTCCATTCGCAAATATAGCAAGTGATATATACCTCCGTCTGAGCCGTAATTTCTCGCATCTTTCCTTCCTAATCCTTACGCGCGATGTATGTTGGCATCAGTAGAATTGTTTGGCTGTCAGCTTCCATTATCGGTTCCCAAATTTTCTCAATAGTGTTTCTCGAAAAGAACGTCACATTCCCTACAGGGATTCCCATATGAGTTCCCGAAGCATCTCCGTAACACTTAGGTATTGTTCTAACTTACCGGTAACAAACCTAGCAGTCCACCTCTGAGTTGCTTCAACGTCTTCCTTCAGTCCGATCTGGTACGGATCCCAAATGCCCAAGTAATGTAGATTATGACTAGTTACTACGGAGTTACTGTTTTATACTTGACATAGCCAAACTTTGGCATGCAGTTGTTTACTGTCACTCGCTTTTGAAGAAGGCCAAATTATTTTGGCTGAAACCTGGATAAAGAAGTTTGGTTTCTATTTGCAACTGAGGCTGACGTGTTACATGTTGGATCCCAAACACCGGAGCAGTACTCAAGAATAAGTCGTACCAGCGTCCTATTGCGGTCTCCTTCACAGGTGAACCACTCTTTCCTAAAATCTTTCCAATAATTCAAAGTCGACCATTCGCCTCCCGTACCACAGTTCTCACATGCCCGTTCCATTTCCTGTCACTTTGCAGCCTTGCACCCAGATACTTAAACAACTTCACTGTGTCAAGCACGACGCTAGTAACACTGTATTCCAACAGCACAGGATTGTTCTTCCTACTCATCCGCATTATTTTCATTTTGCCACTTTAGGGCTAGCTGCCATTCATCACACCAACTAGAAATTTTGTCTAAGTCGCTTTGTGTCACTCAACTTCGACACATTATCCTGCACCATGGCTTCTTTATCAAACAGCAGCAGATTTCTGCCCACCCTATCCGCCAAATCACTTATGTATAGAGAGAACAACAGCGGTCCTATCACACTTCGCTGGGGCGCTCCTGACGATACCCTTGTCTCTGATGAACACTCGCCGTCCAGGACAACATACTGCGTTCTCTTACTTAAGAAGTCTTAGAGCCACTGTCACATTTGTGAACTTATTTCATATGCTCGTACCTCCGTTAACGGCCTGGAATTGGGCACCGTGTCAAATGCTTTCCGGAAACATAGAAGTATGGAATCCTCATGTTGCCCTTCATCCATAGTTCTCGTCTACCATGTGAGAATGGGGCAAGCAGAATTCCGCCCGAGCGATGCTTTCTAAAACCATGCTGATTCGTGGACATAAGCTTCTCAGTCTCAAAAACGTTTATTGTATTTGAATGGAGAATATGTTCAAGGAGTCTGCAGCAAACCGAAGTTAGGGATACTAGTCTGTAATTTTGCGGATCCGTTCTATCACCGCCGGCCGCTGTGGCCGAGCGGTTCTAGGCGCTTCAGTCCGGAACCACTCGACTGCTACGGTCGCAGGTTCGAGTCCTGCCTCGGGCATGGATGCGTGTGATAGGTTAGTTAGTTTTAAGTAGTCCTCTGTTCTAGGGGACTGATGACCTCAGATGTTAAGTCCCATAGTACTCACAGCCATTTGAACCATTTCTATTACCCTTCTTCTATACTGGAGCCACCTGAGCTAAATAGCTCGAGTCGCTTGGGATTTCGTGCTGGGAGAGAGATTAACGATAAATGAAAGATGCCGTAGAGAACACTTTGCAAAACCCAATTGGGATTCCATCCGGGCCTGGTGATTTATTTGCTATCAAATATTTCAGTTGTTTCTCTACGCAAGGAATCCTCATTCCCATGTTCCATGCGGGAGTCTGTCGGATGGTCAAATGACAGTACGTTTGTACGATTCTCCTGTGTTAACGATTTATTAAATGTGAAATTTAAAATTTTTGTTTCCCTTTTGTATTTTCAGCTGTCACACCAGACTGGTTAAAAAGGGACTGAATTGAGATCTGGTGGCTGTAGTATCCAGAGGAGATGTTCTCGTTACAACAGTTTATCCTCGCGCTCATAAAATCAGTAGTGGGCAATGCGAGTTGTGTCAAAGTGGGCCTTGTGGTCTTGGAACAAGGCATCACCATTTGGGAAACAAATATTGTACCTTGGGATTGACACGATCAGCCATAATGGTTACATGATCCTCGATAACAATGCAAGCTTGCAAAATAACCAGGCGGCCAATGAAATATCACGAAGTGGCTGTCCAAATCATCACCGAACTCTCATCGCGCTCACTTTTGGTACCAAGCGGTTTACATCGTACGCACGCATGCCAGACATTTACTCGGCCCTAAGTTGGAAACAGTGTGCAACACGACTCATCCTTCCAGATGACTTTCTTCTATTTCCAGTGTTTATGGCTTCGACGCCACATTTTCCCATTACGGCCATTTGCATCACTTATGACTATTTTTGGAATTTTAACTCTACCTGCAGTTCCCTGCTGTTGGAGCTTAAAGTTGTTTTGGTGCTGACAGGGTTCCCGAGTAAGAAATTCAGGTCTGCAGTGACTTTTACACTTGTCGACCTCTTATTTCCTGTCACAATTCTCTTCAATGACCGTCTGTTACTATCACTCAAAATACACTTTTGTCCGGGTTGTGACATAGCGGATGATGTTTTTTCGCTTTCCTTGTGTACGATACAAATCTTCGAAGTGGTACTTCTTCGATTCCCTTCGTTCTGGAAGCACCAACCGTACGAGCACAAACAACTTATCTCTGACATAATCGACTGTCCTCACCACGAATGTCACTTGCCACGTATTGAGGATAGTGTACGGGTGCCCTTCGTGGTCCAATACAGCAGCTCAACCTGCAGTCTTGGCTAGACCCTGAATTTATGTGCATTCCGTGAAGTGTTTCCATGTTTTTGTCCGTCCCCTCCGTATCTTGCTGTCAGCGAATTAATGACATCCGAAGATGGCGATCAAATGCTGAAACTGGTAATGTGTGCACAGTAACTTTTATGCTATCTTGGACGTAATAAATTACTAGAGACGGCCCAGTCACATTAATGCGACTACCGCTTGTGTCTGAAATCAACGTACAATTACCACTCACGGGCAGCACTACTAGTGGGTGGTATACAGGGTGAGCCACCTAACATTACCGATGGATATATTTCGTAAACCACATCAAATACTGACGAATCGATTCCACAGACCGAACGTGAGGAGAGGGGCTAGTGTAATTGGTTAATACAAACTATAAAAAAATGCACGGAAGTATGTTTTTCAACACAAACCTACGTTTTTTTTAATGGAACCCCGTTAGTTTTGTTAGCACATCTGAACATATAAACAAATACGTAATCATTGCCGTTTGTTGCATTGTAAAATGTTAATTACATCCGGAGATATTGTAACCTAAAGTTGACGCTTGAGTACCACTCCTCCGCTGTTCGATCGTGTGTATCGCAGAGCACCGAATTACGTAGGGATCCAAAGGGAACAGTGATGGACCTTGGGTACAGAAGAGACTGGAACAGTATATTACGTCCACATGCTAACACCTTTTTATTGGTCTTTTTCACTGCCGCACATGTACATTACCATGAGGGGTGAGGTACACGTACACACGTGGTTTCCGTTTTCAATTACGGAGTGGAATAGAGTGTGTCCCGACATGTCAGGCCAATAGATGTTCAATGTGGTGGCCATCATTCGCTGCACACAATTGCAATCTCTGGCGTTATGAATGTCGTACACGCCGCAGTACATCTGGCGTAATGTCGCCGCAGGCTGCCACAATACGTTGTTTCATATCCTCTGGGGTTGTAGGCACATCACGGTACACATTCTACTTTAACGTACCCCACAGAAAGAGGTCCAGAGGTGTAAGATCAGGAGAACGGGCTGGCCAATTTATGCGTCCTCCACGTCCTATGAAACGCCCGTCGAACATCCTGTCAAGGGTCAGCCTAGTGTTAGTTGCGGAATGTGCAGGTGCACCATCATGCTGATACCACATACGTCGACGCGTTTCCAGTGGGACATTTTCGAGCAACGTTGGCAGATCGTTCTGTAGAAACGCGATGTATGTTGCAGCTGTTTGGGCCCCTGCAATGAAGTGAGGACCAATGAGGTGGTCGCCAATTATTCCGCACCATACATTTACAGTCCACGGTCGCTGTCGCTCTACCTGTCTGAGCCAGCGAGGATTGTCCACGGACCGGTAATGCATGTTCCGTAGATTCACTGCCCCGTGGTTTGTGAAACCCGCTTCATCGGTAAACAGGTAGAAATGCGACGCATTCTCTGTTAATGCTCATTGACAGAATTGCACTCGATGATTAAAGTCATCACCATGTAATTGCCGATGTAGCTACACATGAAACGGGTGAAAGCGGCGACCTTTGGATCCCTACGTAATTCGGCGCTCTCCGATACACACGATCGAACAGCGGAGGTTCAAATGGTTCAAATGGCTCTGAGCACTATGGGACTCAACTGCTGAGGTTATTAGTCCCCTAGAACTTAGAACTAGTTAAACCTAACTAACCTAAGGACATCACACACATCCATGCCCGAGGCAGGATTCGAACCTGCGACCGTAGTGGTCTCGCGGTTCCAGACTGCAGCGCCAGAACCGCGCGGCCACTTCGGCCGGCGAACAGCGGAGGAGTGGTACTCAAGCGTCAACTTTAGGTTACAATATCTCCGGATGTAATGAACATATTACAATGCAACAAACGGCAATGATTACGTATTTGTTTATATGTTCAGATGTGCTAACAAAACTAACGGGGTTCCATTTTAAAGAAACGTAGGTTTGTGTTAAAAATCATACTTCCGTGCATTTTTGTATGGTTTATATTAAACACACTAGCCCCTCTCCTCACGTTCGGCCTGTGGAATCGGTTCGTCAGTATTTGATGTGGTTTACGAAATATATCCAGCGGTAACGTTAGGTGACTCTTCCTGTATAAAACATGTCGGCGGGTGGAGGGGGGAGGGGGAGGGTAGAATGATGTGGACAACATAGCAGTCGTTGTCGTAATGAGAAAACATAGCATTTCATCTGACGTCCAAAACGGCATGATCATTGGCTTTATGGCCAAGGTTGGAAGCATTTCCCAAACAGCTAAGTTTGTATGCGTGATTCCATGGTTAATGTACACCGTGCGTGGCAATATGTCGCTATCAAATTAAGTATTACTACCATTGTAATGACTGAAAACAATAATTGCTGTCTGTATTGTGTTGTAATCTACGTGAAAAGCTGTAAAATGTACGACTTGTTATAAAATGTAAGGCAACAGTACTCTAAATGAGCTAATGATTATAAACAATCCGCCTCGATTGCAAATTGAAACCGGATGTTGACACAGGTTTCGGCGCGGATAAGCACGCCTTCTTCGGAACACACTAAAACTACAAACTGCCTAAAGAGGCATGGTCCAACATTAATAAAAAATGCCTAAGAGGGCAAAAGACTCGCATAAAATGTAAAGTAAACGGTACGTGTGTACCATGTCAATAGCGGTACTTAGCTCAAACGTCAGAAGCGTGCTTCCTCACTCCAGCCAACGTTCTGTAGGCCGCGAGCTCTCAGATAAACATGGTACACACGTACCGTTTATTTTACATTTTATGCGAGTCTTTTAACCTTTTGGGCGTTTTGTATTAATGTTGTACCATGCCTCATTAGGCATTGTGTAGTTTTAGTGTGCTCCGAAGAAGGCGTGTTTATCAGCGTCGAAACCTAGGTCAACATCCGGTTTCAATTTGCAACTGTGGCGGATTCTTTATAATCATTAAATTATTCACGATTCCTGACGCGCTGCAATTATAAAAGTTCTCTAAATGAGCAATTAGTCGAATCAAATCAAAATCAAGTACCCAAAACCGACGCCGACGCAACTGTGGTTCACCAAGGGTCATAGATGACAGTTGTGATCGGCGGCTGAGGAAATGTGTTCGGGCGAATGGACGTTCAGCTGTAGAGCAACTGACCACCGAGAAAAACAAAGGGGCTACCGTAAGTATCTCCACAATAACCGTTCAGCGAACGTTGCTGGGTATGGGCCTCCGAAGAGGCGGATGCTTCATGCATCCGTGCTGACTGCTGAAGGCTCGAATTCGCACGCCAGCGCCGCCGAATGGCGACAGGCGGCCTTTTAAGATAACAGATGGACGTTGCTGTGTAAGGCGTGACACCTCTGCAACCCCTGCACCCTGCAAGAATCGTCGAAAGAGTCCAGGCTGGAGCAGGGAGTGGTCTGGAGAATGACTTCGTGGAATTGCCTGGGTGATTTCATCATTTTGGAAAGCACAGTGGATCAATATAAGTTTGCATATATCCTTGGCGATCATGTAAAACCCCTAAATACAGGATGTCTTTCCTCGGCAAGATGGCGTCTACCAACAGAGCAATGCAACGTGTCACTCAGCTAGCTGTGTACGTGAGTGGTTCTAAGAGCAGCAGGATGAGGTTACCGTAGTCCCCTAGCCACCGAACTCCCGGAATTTAAATACAATCGAGAATCTTTGCGAACACCTCGATGGGGCTGTTCGCGACATGGATGCTTAACCGAGAAACCTACTGCATCGCATTACGGTACTGGAGCCGGAGTTGATCCCTATCCCCTCCAGAAGCCCACTACCTGCCTTCTTGCACGTCTCGAAGCGGTCAGGTTTTTGACACGTGGTCGCATTAATGTGACTGAACGTTGTGTATTACAGACACGTACCAGCCAAAATACGAAAAACGATTTGCACAACATTACTAGACTCATGCTCATAAATGAAGGATAATGCTGATACATGGTGAAATAACGCTCTGGTGGGCGGTTTGCGGGTTTAAATCACCTCAGCGTATGACCATACGGTGCATTTGACCTGCGGTCGTCGCACGGTGGCGTTGGCAGCAGTCCACAAACGCAGAGGTGTGTTGGTGCATGTCAGAGTACGGTGCAGCAAGTAAGTTTGTAGATGTTCTCAGACGTGTTAATGGTGACTGTGTTGAAAATGACTCAAAGAACACATATTGATGACGTTATGAGGGGTAGAATACTAGGGCGGCTGGAGGCTGGTCAAACACAGCAGGTCGTAGCACGGGCTCCGCGTGACACAAAGTGTGATCTCAAGATTATGGCAACGATTCCAACAGACAGGAAACGTGTCCAGGCGCTACAGTACGGGACGTCCACAGTGTACAACACCACAAGAAGACCTATATCTCACCATAAATGCCCGCAGACAGCCACGGAGAACTGCATGTAGCCTTGCTCGGGAACTTACCGCAGCCACGTGAACAGTTGTCTCCAAACACAAAGTCTACAGACGACTGAACAGACATGCTTTATTCGCCCGGAGACCTGCAAGGTGCATTCCACTGACCTCTAGTCGCAAGAGAGCTGGTAAAGCCTGGTGTCAAGAACACCGTACATGGTCATTGGAACAGTGGTCCTAGGTTATGTTCACGGACGAGCCCGGTTTTTATCTGGCGTAAATCAGGAACCAGATACCAACCCCTTAATTTCCTTGAAAGGGACCTGTATGGATGTCGTGGTTTGAAGGTGTGGGGTGTTATTATGATTGGTGCACGTACACCCCTGCATGTCTTTGACAGAGGAACTGTAATACGTCAGGTGTATCGGGACGTCATTTTGCACCAGTATGTCCGCCTTTTCAGGGATGCAGTGGGTCCCACCTTCCTCCTGATGATGATGCACGGCCCCACCGAGCTGCCATCGTGGAGGAGTGCCTTGAAACAGAAGATATCAGGCGAATGGAGTCGGCCGGCCGCGATGGTCTAGCGGTTCTAGGCGCGCAGTCCGGAACCGCGCGACTGCTACGGTCGCAGGTTCGAATCCTGCCTCGGGCATGGATGTGTGTGATGTCCTTAGGTTAGTTAGGTTTAAGTAGTTCTAAGTTCTAGGGGACTGATGACCACAGCAGTTGAGTCCCGTAGTGCTCAGAGCCATTTGAACCGAATGGAGTCGCCTGCCTGTTCTCCAGACCTAAACCCAATCGAGCACATCTGAGATGCTCTCGGTCGTCGTATCGCTGCACGTCTTCAAACCCCTACTAGAACACTTCAGAAGCTCCGACAGGAACTGGTTCAAGAATGGGAGGCTGTACCCCAGGAGCTGGTCGACCACCTGATCCACAGTATGCTAACCCGTTATGCGGCCTGTGTACGTGTGCATGGTGATCATATCCCATATTGATGTCGGGTTACATGCGCAGGAAACAGTGGAATTTTTTAGCACATGTGTTTCAGACGGTTTCCTCAACTTATCACACCGAGCGAGGTGGCGAAGTGGCTAGCACACTGGACTCGCATTCGGGAGGACGACGGTTCAATCCCGCATCCGGCCATCCTGATTTAGGTTTTCCGTGATTTCCCTACATCGCTTCAAGCAAATGCCGGGATGGTTCCTCTGAAAGGGCACGACCGACTTCCTTCCCCGTCCTTCCCTAATCCGATGAGACCGATGACTTCGCTGTCCGGTCTTCCCCAAACAACCGAACCCAACTTATCACAAATACCATGGACTTACAGATCTGCATCGTGTGTGTTCCCTATGTGTCTATGCAGTTATCCTTAATTCATCAGTATGAGTGTATTTCGTAGTGCTAGTAGTTGCAAACTGATTGTTCGGCAGACTCATCCAGATTATAATATTAAAACTTTTTGATCTGCGTCTTTCGTGATGTAGTAGGCAAGACAGTAGACAAGTTTACTTTTGAGAGACGCCTCATAATCTAGAAGTTGGGGCCAGCAGGTGTGACCTCTTACACGGTGGCTCGGCGCGACCCCGCCGTCGAGTGCGTGGTGCTGAACTCCCGGACGCGTGCAGAGCTGCAAGTGCGCGCGGCGCGGCGCTGGCCGCTCGTAGTGTGCGCGACTTGATTGGGCTTTAAACGTCGGCCGCTGCAGGGTCGCCACTTAACGAGGGGACGGCAGGACACGTCGCGCGGCGGGCGCCGTGTTCTCCGATTGGCGGTGCCCAGTGTATGCAAATGGAGAACAGCACGAAGGAATGGGGACAGCTGTTTCAGGTGCGTCATAAAACGAACCGTAAACTGATACACACACAAACACACACACAATCACATAGCACACATCACGCCAGCACAAGGACAGGCCGACCAACGGAAGGCCGAAACGATAGCGGAGCAAATCTCTGTGTGTCACAGAGCGATACTTCAGAGCCATTGCTCTTCACAAAGTACATAAATAATGGGACATCCTGCAGTTTCACCGTCAGTCCAGCTGACCAACTAATATTAACTAATATTAATAGTTTATGTCATACATTCACTGTGATATAACTAAGGTACAGTACTACACATATAGCCTAGTAAATATCGTGTTTTTCAAAGTATGTGCATCAAACGTCTAGGGATGATTGGTCAAATCATGGTGAACAACTTCTGTTCGAGACAAAATTTTCGGTGACGCTTACCAGCAATGATAGGCGACCTTCAAAACGGGTTATGCCCCTGGCAGACGGCAGGGCTTCGGCACTCTGCAGCCTGCGTTTGCAATGCGCGTTGCCTACAATTCAGTCGTCTGCTCCGCAAAATTAAACCTTCTAAAATATCCTTCTCCGCTTACAGGCACCCATTCATAAGATTTTCTTGTTGAAAATTACTCTATCAGCTTATTGTGGTGTGAAATATGCAGACGCAGGTCTCTTGTTTCGTAGTTTGGTGAAATGTTTTCGACCCAGTGTCCAGGAATTCAATAAAAAGACCCCTAACGTCACTGCAAATCGTATGCGTAAATTTTGTCTCTAACAAAAGTTATTCCCCATGTTATGATCTTTTATCTCTAGACGTGGTGGCCGAGCGGTTCTAGGCGCTACGTTCTGGAACCGCGCGACCGCTACGGTCGCAGATTCGAATCCTGTCTCGGGCATGGATGTGTGTGTTGTCCTTAGGTTAGTTAGGTTTAAGTAGTTCTAAGTTCTAGGGGACTGATGACCTCAGCAGTTAAGTCCCATAGTGCTCAGAGCCATTTGAACCATGTGAACCAAAGTCTATGAAACAACCTGTATATGGCATTGCGGTTATCACAGAGTTATAATGGGCAATGTGGTGAATTTTCTGCCGCCCTCAAGTCATTTTTAGCATTTCTACTGTCCGAATCATGAAAGTCATGATAACAAACATTCCAACCGGTTCTGAGTTACCACTGATTACACTTGGTAATGTAAGTCAAACGTTTCTCGAGACCTTCTCCGGAGGGTTTGCGGCTGTTATTTCGTTCAACATATGCGGTATCATTGAAGTCCCTGTTCGAGACTCTTTCCAACACCACAAGAAAGTATATGATTTTATTTGAAAAAGAACCGAGTCAAATTCGGTAACTATAAGCATATGTCAGAAACATCGCCTCCTCGTCTGCTAGAACTTGTCGATATCACCATCTCGATGTATTTAATCGTCTCGATATATTGTCGTTTGCCTGCTTTTACTGTATCGTCCTGTATAACCTCCTTTTAACAAGGTTATAGGTGAAAATTGCAAAGGCACTTGTAACGGGACAGCCTCCTCTAGCATTACCAGTAGTGGTTGTCGATACCATGATTATTTTTCGATTTTTGGACAGGCCAATATTATCTCAGCTGCTTTTCTGCAAACTTACATATAATTTTCTACACAATACGTTATATTTCAAGCTAAAATTTATAAAAGGGGTTACTTTTTTTCTATGTTAAAATCGATATGTACTTGCTCTGAATGTACAGTTAAGATTATTTTTTCAGAAACATTTGAAATTACGAATTATTTGACACACTTAAAATGCCTGTTATTAATTACGCAATCTAGTACTGTTTACTATGTTTATTTCTTGATACATTTATGAAATAACAATCTAAATTATTAGAAATTAATTTGTCAAGAAAAATTGTAAACCCTTTGGCATATGGTTATTACCGCAGGGTGAAGTCATAGTAAGATTGCCTCTGACTTAATCGGACATATTTTTGTATTTAGGGCGAACAATGTAATTTCGGCTCTGTTAATGTGAAAATTCGAAAGATTGTATGATATACTAAAACGTGACAAAATATATTAACGTAACAACAAAAATTTTGCAACAACAATCTTCAAATTTATTTAGATCAACTCAACCATGAGGATCTAAAATGTGAGAATTTCAGCTTCAGTAATCAGAGACCTAGGCAAGAAGAACTAGAGCCCACTCTACACGAAAAGCTAAGTAAACTGGAAGTTTATTGTAATCTTCGCTCCTCTCAAATTTTTCGTAAAAGACTTTGGTTATTGTGGACAATAGGTGGAATCAGGAAGGAGGGGGAGATTACACACTCCATACATAACTGACTGCATGAAATAACTCTGTGTAGGAAAAGACATTGTATTATAACTGATAAACTTATAATAATCACACACCAGTAACTGGTATGAAATTACAATGAATTCAGACCATGAGCTACTTACTGGCGTTGATAAATATCAACGGAGACAGTTGAAAATGGGTGCCCCGACCGGGACTCGAGCACGGGATCACCCGCTTACATGGCAGACGCTCTATCCGACTAAGCCATCGAGGACACAGAGGATAGTGCGACTGCAGGGACTTATCTCTGGCACTTTGCCCGTGAGACCCTCATTTTCAACTTACTGTCCATACACCACATTTGTAGTGCCCCTGTCCACTACACTCATTACTCGTGGCAGTCAATCTACCGATTCCCGTAAGAGTTTAGCAGCGTGAGTGCATCCGCATTCAAGAAGATCACTGTCCGGTAAGCCTTATCTCCATGAAAACGGTATCTGTTCTTCCGGACATGTCCATGTCCGAAAGAACAGATACCGTCTTCAAGTAGTAACTGGTATGGTGACAATCATTTAATTATACAGCGTGGTCAGAAACAGTCTGAAAAGCTTTTGAGAGTGTTTCAGGATAGGTTGTACTGAGAAATAATTGCTAAGCAACAAAATTCGATGCGTTGATCCGTTTCCCTTTTAATCAGCATTGAAGTTAGGCAATCAGGCCGTACCGCGTGCAGACTCAAGCTTCCCACCAGATACAATTAGCGTCAGTTGTTCTCATAGCGTAGATAATAGTGCACGAGATAGCGCACGGGACTGCTCAGTCTTTGGCTTGGTTTCGATCCTTACTATAGTCCCCTGTCCAATTTTTGTGTCGCTCTTTTGGTCGGTGTCAGGAGACCAAAGGAAGCACACGTTTGGAGAACCGTCTCTGAAAAGCCACTTTAATTTGGGCGCGCAACGGCCTGATTAGCTAACTTCCATGCTAATTAACTCAGAAATGTCGCAGCGTAACGATGTTTTACTTAACAATTATTTGCCAGCACAACGTACCCTGTAATACCTTCATAAGCCTTGGGGACTGTGGTTGGTTGGTTGGTTTGGGGAAGGAGACCAGACAGCGAGGTCATCGGTCTCATCGGATTAGGGAAGGATGGGGAAAGAAGTCGGCCGTGCCCTTTGAAAGGAACCATCCCGGCATTTGCCTGGAGCGATTTAGGGAAATCACGGAAAACCTAAATCAGGATGGCCGGACGCGGGATTGAACCGTCGTCCTCCCGAATGCGAGTCCAGTGTCTAACCACTGCGCCACCTCGCTCGGTTTTGGGACTGTGACCACCCTGTTTATCTATAGGGCGAACATTAATAAAACAAACTGCAGGGACGGATTTCTGACTGGAGATGGAGGAAAAAAGCTCTTACGAACATGCGTGCGGAAATATATCGCACTGACGAATGAAAGTTCCATCGAATGTTCAAATGTGTGTGAAATCTTATGGGACTTAACTGCTAAGGTCATCAGTCCCTAAGCTTACACACTAGTTAACCTAAATTAACCTAAGGACGACGAGCGTGCAGGGAGGCGTCGGACTGTGTGTATACCAGCTTTGGAGGATCGGGTTCTACAAGATATTGAAACGAACTCTAGTACAAGCTCCAGGCAAATGGCCAGCCAACACGGTCAAGGCCAAAGTACAATTAATGCGTATCATACACGACGACCGCTAGTGTCCCTATCACCTGCAACGAGTGCAAGGATTACCAAGAGCGGTTTTTCTCTCTACGGGAAGGATTTTGTAGATGGTTTTTGCAATAGGCCATCACAATTATGGGATTTCTGTCTTCAGTCCTCTATACCGACGAAGCAACTTTTAGCAGAACTGGCATCATCAGTCTGCGTAATCGTCATCTCTGGGCTACAGACACAGCACGTGGTTAGAGGAACTTTCATTCGTCAGTGCCATCTACAGTGGCAACGGTGCATTTCCGGAACCATTTTCATAGGAGCTTTTATCCTCCATTTACAGTCAGGAATCGCTCTCTCCAGTTTGTCGGTTTTAATAATGTCCACCCTGTATGTTACACGACAGCTAGACAACAGTTCGTGATTAGTGTCAGAATCCACTAAACATACAACATCTGTGTTTTCTGTGATTCAGTTCATCCGTCAGAAAACCCTAGGAAGTTCTGGTTGTATATAAAATCAATAAACGGATCGAAATTTTCCATCCGGTCCGTCGTGAAACACTCTGGTGTCGAAACTTGATCAACTGTTGCTCGAGTGGCACAGAAATGAGAACCAGAACAAGGGCACAAGCAGAAACAGGGAAGGGATAATAAGAACCCATAATGCACATGAAGAGATAAAGTATACTGATAGAAAATTCAGTGGACAACCATAGTAAGAATCTGCGTTGCTTAACTTAACATTCTTCTCAGTCGTATTCCCGTACGTTATGATCTCTGGAGCACATACAGAGGAAAGGGAAAGAAAGAATGCTCGATATTTAACGTCCCGTCTAAGTAGACGTTAACAGAGACGGAGCACTAATTCAGTTGAAGAAGAACTGAAGTGAGAAAGAGGGCGTAACCCGTCTGCATTGGGTAGACAGAAACTGAAACGTGTCTGATTCCGAGTATTAGCCTAATCTGGAAATGTTGTATAAAAGTCTACAAGATCGACTACTACAGAGTTTATTTATGGCATAATTACTTTCGAGAGCTCTCGTTTTCTAATCTCACTTGCTTTTAATTAAGAAGAAACCGTCAGGAACGCCTGCAGTAAAGGCATATCTAAGTAGTGGATGTGTATCATCCACTTGCACGACTAGCTGTTGTACTACAGTGGTCGTCTGCCGAAGCTGATCATTATTCCACTCATGAGATACACTTACCAGAAGATCTGAAAGACTGAATTTATCAAATACTAGTGGTATAGCGTGTCGAGGTCAATGCATTCGTTTCTTTACGACGAATAAATAAAACCCTCGAAATGATAAGATGTTCTGCATTGGCGCTGACGATGCGACTTTCAATTGCATATCCGTTACCGACAAATTCAGCACGGAAGTAAAATTATACAATGTTTTGACAGAAAATTGCATTGAAGTTCACTGCAGCTAAAAATACTTGCCCTGAGTAGAACCATCTTCAGCGGTTGAAAAACATCCAATGCAGAGACAAGCCGCTCTTGAAGTAAAAGGTGCTCTTACGCTTACCTGAAACACAAAAGATAAAAAAAAAGTGAGTGCAATTTTCAGCCGCGAAAAATTATGTCAAAGTTGTAATGAACTCATTCACTTCGTGATATTTTGCATGTTTTTTATAAAACGTGATGCTAAAGGATATCGTTAAAGTATGTAATACTAAGCAGGTACTATTGAGTACTAGTTTCCTCTCGTTACGGATGGCTTCCTTTAACACGCTCGATCTGAAGTAGCTCATCCCGCCACTACTCTCAGGTACTGGTGGTTCGAATGCGCCACAGTGTTTCACTTTTAATGCGCCGTAAAAAAAAAAAAAAAAAAAAAAAAAAAAAAAAAAAAAAAAAAAAAAAACGCGATTCCGTATTTCTATTCCGTAAATCCGTAAAGCAGTATTCTAGTTATCGGCTACCGGCTATATTTCACCGAATCAATGTAGAGTAGTTTCCCAGACATTGGTTCAAATGGCTCTAAGCACTATGGGACTTAACATCTGAGGTCATCAGTACCCTAGTCTTAGAACTACATAAATCTAACTAACCTAAGGACATCACACACATCCATGCCCGAGGCCGGATTCGAACCTGCAACCGTAGCAGCCACGTGGTTCCGGACTGAAGCACCTAGAACCGCTCGGCCACCGTGGCCGGCTTCCCAGACACATTTCCGAATTCTATAAGTCCGTTGTGTGAAGAATCATTTATGAAGTATAGTGAGCAAGTCATTAGCCAATCACATCATAGAAAACTCATCTCGCCTATATTTCATCGTGCGTGTAACGTAATTCCAACGGTTGTTGCGTTGTGACAGGTCCTTTACCTTCGAATCGAGAATAACAATGAAAGAAGAACAATATATTGTTATTTTTATTTTTGTGAATAAGTTCGCATGAATTATAACAACCCGTATCTCGTTCAGCGAAATTTAGGTTATAAAAATGCTGGTTACGTGACTCGTTAGTGAAAGGTGACAGTTACAATGGAAATATAAATCCGGTTTTTAAAAATATTTGTTGTGGGTTGGACGAACATCGCCCTGACTGTCGTGGAATATTATGCAGTAACGGCGGCCTGGATGCACAAGTTAATTCTTGGAAGAATATTTCCTTATAGACTCCGAAATATTTCCTTATAGACTCCGAAATATCCTTCTTCTTCCTTTTTCCATTCTTCCATCAGAGGTATCAGAACGTTAAGGTAAATAGTCTTATACATTTGTATGCAGAGATTTCTTGTCATAATGCGTTCGCGAAGGTGAACTAATTAATGCTCGCGGAGAGGAAGTCGTATTTCAATCGCAGTCGAAGTACAATAATTTACTTATGCATAAAAACGAAGTGTATTTAACGTAATGCATAACAACGACGCTGATTACCTTCTATTTATAAGGGCGCGAGTACACCGCTCATAATTTTCTGACTTAACAGTATTCACCAGTTCCGCTTTTGCATGCTGTCAGCGAATCCTTGAGCCGCCGGCATTCTCGCACAAAACGCCAGTCATAACCTCCCACAAAGATGCCTCTTTACACTTTGAAGGTTTTAGTACCCTCCCCGTTGGGTACAATAACGTATGTGACGCTAATGTACTGCAGCACGTCAACATGTTCCCTCGAAGCTTCTTGTGCAGCCGCATTAAAGAAGCGCCAACTCTCAAAGGATGGAGCTAGATATTCACGTGGTGAGGACCTCCAGACCATTAGCTGTGGCGCCCTTTAATAGCTCTACATTCCGAGCGCGACTTACTCCTCCGCCACCCAGGAATTCTTCGATCCGGGGTAGAAAAGGAATGAATTTCCAGTTACGTTAGGCAACACAAATTTAAGACATTTGACTGTCTAGAGGGCTCAGCCTCCGTTATCCAACGAGGAGTGTGACTTCTTGTGAGTTCATGTGTTTCTCGCAGCCCCTCCCCCTTTTTTTTTTTTTTTTTGCGTCTTTCATTTTCCACTCAAGTGGGAGTGCGGCAAACCTGTTCTCAAGTAATATTACGCGAGTGGTGATTTTCACTTCTACCTATTCGTCTGAAGTCCGTGGGAAATCTGGAAACCCTGCCTATCAAAGGCAGGAAAGTGAAATCTAAAGAAATAACCCTCGTTGCAAGACATTTTCATCAACTGATCAAAAGTATCTGGAGACCTATTAATGAACATTAATGCGGAAAGTGCCTTTATAACGGCTTGATATTTGCCGAGGACAATTTCAGTGAGGTGTCTGGGTGTATGAGGAGGAATGGCGGCCCAGTCTCCCTCGAGAGCCGTAACCAGAGAAATTAATTATTATGGACGCGGAGGTCTGGACTGAAGTCCGTCCTAACTCATCCCAAAGGCACTCCATTGCGTTTAGGTCGGGACAGGAATGTTACTGTCCACAAACCAATGGCTCAGAGATGCTGTTTTACAACGGGATTCACTGTCATTCTCACACAAACATCCGTCGTCTCAGAAATGTCCATCTTCTGTACAGAGGGCTGTAACATTTTTGTATGTCCATCCTTTTGGCAGGAGATCTTAGGGACGACGGCCGTTTACTATTGTGACAAAGTAAAATACCTTCAGCCGACCTTATCATTTTATTTTGTTGCAACCAGTTTTAGCGCTTCAATGCGCCATCTTCAGGCTGTTGTTGATGCGGTACTGGTTGATATGCTCGCTATACACATCACATCAGGTGCCAGCATAACTGGATACGCAGATAATGTGTCAACACTCAAGCCATCAACTGCTGTTATATGGTTCGTATACTTCTGCATTTACCATTTGCTTAAGTGTTTTTTCTTGAGCATACCATAATCACGAACCCATACCGTAACACCACCGCCTATGCACTTAACTGTTGGCAATACAGGTGAATCTAGGTATTTCTCCACGCATTCGCCAAACTCAAGTCTTTCCATAGCAAAGCGTGATTCATCACTCCACATCACACGTTTCCATTCGTCCAACGGTATCTCTCTTTACTCCACCTCCACCGTCGCTTACCATTTGTTACATGCACGTGTGCCTTATGAGGTTGTGCTCGGCCATTCTATCCCGTTCGTTTTAACTCCAATTGCGCTATCTGGGCTGCTGGTAGCATGCGAATTATTCCTTCCGCTAATTACAAGCGAAATTTTGCAACCATTCTCCGTTATGCTCACACACGTGAGATGTGCCTGGTCTTGGATCATCTATGGCTGTAGCTGTGGCTGTTCCAATTCACGGTCGCACCACTAACAGTCGACGTGGCCAGTTTTAGAAGGGTCCAATTGTCGCCGATAGATTTGTTACGCACGTGGCATCTATTGTGCCTCACTGTTTAGAGGCACAAAACGCGTGGGTGTTTTCAGTTCGTTACTAAGTGCAAATAAGTAGGAGGCCGAGTTGATAGGAGCTGAAGGGGTCCAGGTTGCAATAATATGCGGTACGGCACACTGTTAGAGAGAAGGATTATTATTCAAGAAACACATAGTACAATGAAAATTGAAACTTCCTGGCAGATTAAAACCGTGTGCCCGACCGAGACTCGAACTCGGGGCCTTTCCCTTTCGCGGGCAAGTGCTCTACCATCTTTTTTTTTTTTAATCTTATTTTGTTCGCTTTCGTTCGTTGCATTGGCTCGGGGCGGACGCCGTGAGACACCCGTCTCAGTTCGTCGTTGATCGGTTAACTCAGTTTTTTTTTATTACAGAGGGCAGCTAACCCTCTGACCGAACACGCTGAGCTACCGTGCCGGCGTCTGAGCTACCGAAGCACGACTCACGCCCGGTCCTCACAGCTTTACTTCTGCCAGAAGAAAGAGCTTCTGTAAAGTTTGGAAGGTAGGAGACGAGATACTGGCAGAAGTAAAGCTGTGAGTAGCGGGCGTGAGTCGTGCTTCGGTAGCTCAGATGGTAGAGCACTTGCCCGCGAAAGGCAAAGGTCCCGAGTTCGAGTCTCGGTCGGGCACACAGTTTTAATCTGCCAGGAAGTTTCATATCAGCGCACACTCCGCTGCAGAGTGAAAATCTCATTCTGGAAACAATGAAAATTACTTATCTTCAGTAGTTTGTAGGACTGCAGCTGCGGCTATGAACTGACAATCTCGTAACATGGAATATTATGTACTAATACAACATATTCTCAGGGACTAAGTCTGATGGGCCCTCCTCAGAGAATCAATGCAAACAGAACTGGCTGAGGGCCGATTATGAAAGTGCGTCTGCCTGGGTTGAAATCTAGCTAAGAAGTGAACGAGGCACACTCCAGTTCCGTCGAGCTGCACAGCCCTCTAGATTACGCTGTGCTCGGCAGACGACGGGCTGCCAACCTTGTGTTGGCGCGGCGTTCTAGTAGTATCTGTGGCAATGATACTACAGCATCCAATGATACGTCCAAGTCGGAAATCGCTGGATCCTCCTGACCGACCCATTCTTCTGTTACTGTTTCAGTACTTCAGTACTATCCTGGGAGATACGACTCTCGTGACCCCTAGTGTTATTACAATGCATAGTCCGAATACTATCAATCTATCAATCAGACAATGTACGGTGTGGATATAATTAAAATTTCGCTACTTGAACCCGTGCAGACGAAAAACTATTTACCGTATGGATACCCAACTTTACGGAAACAATGTTCAGACTTCGCGTTGCAGTATTTGTGGTACTATTATTGTTAGTGTCAGGACTTACAGTTTTTTTTAACTCTCAATTTGTTCGTTATAGTTCGCTGCAATTGTTCGTGGCGGACGTCCGCTGACGCCCGTTGAAGTTCATTATTTATCCATTAACTCAGTTTTTTTGTTACAGGGGACAACTAACCCTCTGACGGAACACGCTGAGCTACCGTGCCGGCAAAATGAGATGGAGCCAACAGCACCCGGTGTTTCCAGACGGTCACCCATCCAAGTACTGACCGGGCGCGATGTTGCTTAACTTCGGTGAACAGTTAGGAGCCGGCACTGAAGTGGTAACGTAGGTTTGAAACACAAGCCTCAATGTGCTTTACAGCTGCAGACGGTCACCATGGGACTGGAAAGGTCGTTAAGATGTTTCATCGAAACAACGGCAATATTCTTGCTGCTCAGACGCCTTAAAGAAACAGGGAGAGGCCCTCTTTTCGTACCGGGGTTGAATGACATGATTCGGTAGTTCGCAGTAACTAGCGGTTTAGCAATTGCTCTTGGAAGAGGCTGACGGGCAATTACGCCTCAAACTGATGCAGAATTTAGTGTTGAGAATGCCGGGTGCGATCTTCAAGTAGAGCTCGAGCTGTGACACGACAGCTGATCAATCCAGCGTTCAAAAACTGCTGCGAGCAATAGTGGGATGGTATCTTCCGTGCGGTTCGAGGCTGTCGTGGATGAAGATGGTGGTCACGTAAACACAGTACGCAATACAAAATATGGAGATTAAAATGTGTTCCCTTCCACAGTTTATCCGCTGTTTCTCTCTTGAACGTCCTTAGAAATGTTTCCGTAAAGTTTCATTGTCCCACGATCATTAGTTTTACGTGAGGCCCTTTCAAGTAGCGGGAGTTTAATTATAACCACTCTGTACGAGCGTATATCTAGTGGAAACATTTACACGCAAGTACACTTAGGAGACAACATGTTTACTCTTACAAGACACTACTTTTAGAAACATTCTTAAACCAGCACCATACATGTTTCGTGCAGGCCGTAAACATAAATTTTGGCTAGTAATAATTCGCGCAGAGACAATTAGGCTGTCATGGTCTGGTGCTCTACTTGTCTCCGAACGTAATACGAAGAAGCACTAATTTATGTTATGATAAACATTCATTGCCGATGTGTACCTTTACTCGGGTCTTATTCTCTAGAATGCAATTTCCTGTAGACCTTTTATACATACCTGTCTATACTTTCGTGGCACATTTCTTCACCTCTGTGTATTTCTACGAAGTAGCAATTGACGGAAAGTCATCGAGAAAAACAGAAGTGATTCCTGGCGTTCCCATGGTAGTGTTATAGGCCCTTTGCTGTTCCTTATCTACATAAACGGTTTGGAAGACACAATCTGAGCAGCCGTCGTAGGTTCTTTGCAGATGACGCTGTCGTTTATCGACTAATAAAGTCATCACAAGATCAAACCAAACTGCAAAACGATTTAGAATAAATATCGGAATGGTGCGAAAAGTGGCAGTTGACCTTAAATAACGAAAAGGGTGAGGTCATCCACACGAGTGCTAAAAGGAACTCATTTAACTGCGGTTACACGATAAATCAGTCTAATCTAAAAGCCGTAAATTCAACTAAATACCTAGGTATTACAATAACGAACAACTTAAATTGGAAGGGACACAAAGAAACTGTTGTGTGGAAGGCTAATCGAAGGCTGCGTTTTATTGGCAGGACACTTAGAAAATGTAACAGACCTACTAAGGAGACTGCCTACACTACGCTTGTCTTTCGTCTTTTATAATACTGCTGCGCGGTGTGGGATCCTTACCAGATAAGACTGACGGAGCACATCGAAAAAGTTCAAAGAAAGTCAGCACGTTTTGTATTATGGCGAAATATGGGAGAGAGTGTCACAGAAATGATACAGGATTTGGGATGTACATCATTATAAGAAAGGTATTTTTCGTTGCGACGTAATCTTCTCACAAAATTCCAATCACCAACTTTCTCCTCCGAATGCGAAAATATTTTGTTGACATCGACTGACGTAGGGAGGAACTATCACCAACATAAAATAAAAAAAAAAAAAAATCAGAGCTCGTACGGAAAGATATAGGTGTTCATTCTTTCCGCGCGCTATACGAGATTCGAATAACAGAGAATTGTGAAGATGGTTCGATGAACCCTCTGCCAGGCACTTAAATCTGATTTGCAGAGTATCGATGTAGATGCAGATGAAGAAAGGTACCAGGAAAATAGCCATAGCAATCTATAGAATAATCTGAAGAAACTCCTACAGAAACTATGTTTCTATGGAATAAAGTCCGAATAACAGTACTTATGATGGGACAAATGTGCCTATACATGTTTGGGCAATCAAACGAATTGTAGTTTGCATATTGTGCGGACCTGAAGTCTCATAATTGAACTCTCTGAAGCACGCAGACTGCGTGACGCAGGTCATGTCGAGCCCTGGGCCCGCTGGCGGTACCAGAGCGCATGCGCGGGACGCCATAATTAACTGCTTGCGCCGCGCAGCGCCGCGCCGCCCCCGGTGGCGGCAATTGATTGGGAGCGACTACACAATGCGCATGCGCGCGAGGGGCCATTGTCCGCTCCCACAATGGACTCGCAGCGGGCGGCAGCGAGCGGCTAACGAGCCCGCAACAGAGCGCCGCGACCTCCTCGGAGATGGCACGACCGGCTGCTGGCCCCGCTGTCGCACAGGTCCGCTCTCTGGGACCGCGCTGGAGCGTCCGCCTCACCGTTACAATGCGACGACGAGGAACAGCAGTGCCGTAGTTTAAGTGCTCTTGTGATACATCGAATTTTTTTTTTTTTTGTTAAAATTTCTTTTGTTGGTGTTTATGTTTACAAATTTCGTGCTAAGTTTATTCTGATGTTAAAGTTAGCAGTTTTCAGTCTTATCTGTAGCCGAATGTAGTATTATTTTGAGACAAACCATTTTTTTAATTTTTATTCCACTACGAAATAACCCGCCAGGTTAGCCGAGAGCGCTAATGCGCTGCTTCCTGGACTCGGGTAGACGCGCCGGCCCCAGATCGAATCTGGCCGGCGGATTAACGACGAAGGCCGGTGTGCTGGCCAACTTGGATGTAGTTTTTAGGCGGTTTTCCACTTCCGACTACATGAATACCGGGCTGGTCCCCAGGTCTCGCCTCAGTTACACGACTCGCCGGAATTTGAAAACGTTCGCTCTATTTCATGGCTTACACTAGAGGCAGACAGCTAGGATACACTAATTCCGTCCTGGAAGGTAGGGGGTGGGGACAGTAAGGGCATCAGGCCACCCTCTGACACTAACATCACCAAATAAATAGTAACATGGCCGAACCCGCGTTCAGGAGGGACCATGGCCCAAGACAATGATGATGATGATGATGATGATTGTACTAAGAAACGGTAGTAAAGTACTAAAAGACATATTTTAACAAAATTAGAGTACAACACGCACGAAAGTGAGGCTAGTGATGTGATCCATCGAACACCGGAAGAAGATTACAACAGAGGAATTGCTTAGCGACAGAGCTGAGGACCGTCTTCAGAATGAATTTCACTCTGCCGCAGAGTGTGCGTCGATTTTGGAACTTCTACGCAGAATACAGTTCAGACACCATTAGTAGAAGAGGTCAAATATAGCTATCTTCCAGGACTGCTAGTGAATCAAGTTATGCAGGAGAAATTCTTTGAAGTCTGACAGGTAGGAAAAGTACTGGTGGAACTAAGCTGTGAGGGAGGCTCGTGAGATGTACTTGGATGATTCGGTCCTTGGAAAACCTACTCGCGAAAGGCAAAGGCCTCTGGCTTGAGCCCCAGTCGTGGCAGAAAAGGTCTTGCAGTAAGGAATCTCGCAGTAGCAACGGCTTGTAGCCACTTGGTAGATCAGCGGGAACTATCACTAAGAAGTACTACGAAAAACACGCAGACAAATCTTTTCTTCTCAATATAAGGTCATGTCTCCTTGGAGATTATATGGGTTAATTAATGATTATTATGTTACAATGCTCTTGTTTTAGTTGACCGTGTATATCGAGACTTCGTTCATTGTTAAATGCAATGGTGTGGTACTAACTGATGGAGACGCATTAAGAACTGGTAAAATTTAATTTATTTCCTTTATCACACTGCACAAACATAAACACACTATTATTCAAACTGTGTGCAGTACTATTAAACACAGAGAGAAATCCTTCGCCACGCAACCGCCTTTGGCTCACGCAGCCTACACCTTCCACAGCCTCTCAACAACTGCCTCTGTTTGCGACTCTCTGCCTCACTGGGCATTGTCGCCCTCCAAAGAACAACCTATTACAGATACTACACACCAGTACCTTCACATCCAGTTGTGTACTAGGCCACTGTTTCAGTCGTTTACGTGTGTTTTGTTCTCACCGCATATGGCGTGTATTTCTTCCAAACCAGAAGTTCAAGCTCAATTGCTTCAGACATCAGCAGTGCGTTTCAACACGCACAGTGACCTTCAATACCACTGAAACCGAATAACTCACTCACTGGGGAACTTGCAGGTGCACACAGAGTTCCGAGAGAAATCCTCAGACCTGATCGGTATGTTGCAGCGTGCAATAACATAGTAGTTTTGCCGTTGCGAGTAGTATTTGTGAACCACAAATATACTGTGTGCAGGGATGGTTACGCTTTGGTAGGCAGACAACTAGGTTGGTGCCTAGGAAGAGTTCGACATATTTCTATGGGACAGATAACCGGTACAGTCTGGGCACACATACCTTCTTAAGTTTCTTCAGACAAGGGTTTAGTTGTACGACGAATCTACTATCAAATATTCCCAACTGTTTTCTCCCATTCCCAGCTCGTTCTGATTTGGCTCAAGAATAAGCTCTTCAGTTCTATTGCCCCGCGGCGTAGTGGGTAATTATGATCACTCTTTCGCTACTCGAAAGGGCCTCCGTGAAAAACGAGTCATCGTAGGTCCATGAAACTCTGTGGAAACATTTGCAAGGATGTGCGAACGAGAAATAACGAATAAAGTGTGCTTCATAACTCCGCAAAATGTTGCAAGACCACAACTGGGCAATTTCCACATTGCAAAAAAAGGTGCAAATGGCTCTGAGCACTATGGGACTCAACATGTATGGTCATCAGTCCCCTAGAACTTAGAACTACTTAAACCTAACTAACCTAAGGACATCACACAACACCCAGCCATCACGAGGCAGAGAAAATCCCTGACCCCGCCGGGAATCGAACCCGGGAACCCGGGCGTGGGAAGCGAGAACGCTACCGCACGACTACGAGATGCGGACCACATTGCAAGAAACGTAAGAGCGAAGTCTGCTCGAATGTCTGTGTCACATGGCAAAAGTTAGTGACTAATGTGCAGTTTTGAGGACACCGTATGATTGCTGTTCGCAACCCTCTTCGAACGGTGGACCATGCAATTTGAGCTGCTGATACAACTCGTGCACTCCTAGAAGACCGCACGTTGTTGCAGTATTTTCAGCCGTGGCTACAGTAATTTCTTCAACAACCTGTATCTCAACTGGCCGTCTGCCTCACTCAACAGAAGTTCCCAAATAGCCAATTAATTCGAATTTTGGAATGATGTTCTTCAACCCTGTTGCGGAAACAGCACCTCTCCGAATTCGTTTAATGCGTCGGTACTTCCGAAGAGCAGCAGCGCTGTTGCTGTTGTTAAAACAGTTTTACGACCAAAGCCCTGCTCACATTGTCCACAACCATGTCGTCTGCAACTGTAATGCACAGCGATGCTTGCATTTCAACCGTACGCGACCGTGTCAGTGCTGGCGTCTAACGGCAAGTCATGACATTAACGCCACTAACAACGCACGGTCTGTACACCATTCCTATTAAGTTGGATACACAGTACTTATCTATCTACGCTGTGCCAAGCAGTGAAAATTATAACCATCCTATACTTCAGCAGTGAGATCATTACGTGTGTCACTAAAAAGGACGACTACGATGCCCTCGATTACATGCTAAGTTTGGACGAGGTTGTCAAGTTGGGTCTATATTTAGACCACTATGCGAGCCATCACACAACAAGAAACTGTGTAGTTTGTCGTGAGCCTGAGAATGGCAGTCAGATCGTAAACAAAGAGATGTCCATAAACACAACAAGGTCTACTTGCCAAGTCCGAATACGGCGCGTGACTAAAGCCTTCATAAACAGAGAACTGTGTCCTGCTGCGCCTCCATTTCACTGTGGGTACCGGGCCGAGGTCTCTGTCAGTTGAATTCCCTTATGACGGCGGTCTCTGCCAGCGCGAGGCGATAACCAGCCGAGAGGTTTGTACCGCTAAAATATGTACTGCAAATCAATGGCCCGCGTTCTGAAATAGCATACTCATTTCGATAAGGAATTAAATTATTATTATTACTGTTGTTATTGGTTTTTCTCAACAAAAAAAAGCCAACGTAAATTAATTGAAGAGGTACAGTAAGTAGTCAAATTTTTTGGTTGCTTTATTTCTGCAAATAATTTAATCCAAAGCCATGTCGCAAAGTCACCATTGTCCTAGGTAAAGCAATGACAAACGATAGTGTTCCTCAATCATACCGCAGACCCCTCAGAAATGTACTGCTGAGAATGGAAACAAGCTATAGTTTAAACTTCCCGGCAAATTAAAACAGTGTGTTGCACTGGAATGGGAGCCTCGAAGATTGTCTGTTGCGTGCAACGTTCTTACTGGCTGAGCTATCCAGGCACTACAAGCTTTCACAGCTTTCTTCTGCCAATTATTCAAAAACAGTCTTAATCGCATTTATTATTATTATACCGCCAACCGGTTTCAACCCGACGTAGGGGTCATCTTCTGGGCGTTTACAGTGTGAAATTATGGATATCCATCAGAAAGGCTCCATTATACAACAGCTAAAATTACGTAAATTTAAAATATGTCACCCATTGGTCGACTGCTGGTGGTGTCACTCCTCTCTACATAACGGCAGGAAACTATGCGAGACTAACTCTTCGTATGGGCTTAAATAGCGTGCTAATATCACGTGAATAGACAGCAACATCCCCAGCGGCGATCAACGGCATTTAATACAGCTTATTATAAGCAATTACTAGTCACCTTGGTTTATCATAAATTTGAGGGACAATAATAACAGAAAATGGAACCATTCCATTCGATTGTGCCAGTTCGTCTCTCACACACACCGCGAAACGGCAGGTTCTTGGTTCGAGCCTCGGTCTGTCACTGAGTTTTAATGTGCCAGGAAGTCTCCAAAAAGTCCACAATCCGCTGCAGAGTCTGGTTACAGCACACACAGGAGTATTTAAGCCGTCATAGGCGGCTAAAGCAGGAAAAACCTTTATACGCGGATCACAGTGTTTCGCAGAGTTCTGATGTAGCTCTGGATGCAGAGATACAGTGTCCAGCCACATTAATGTGACCACCCATCATAAACCTGAGTCACAATCTTTTGCAGTGTGGACCGTTACGAGACGTACAGGAAGAGAGTCAATGAGATTCTGTAAGGTTCAGACAGGGACGCCAGTTACAGTTCCACGACCAGATGCACTATATTTCTCGGTTGAGGATCCATGGTGCTTACAGACCGATGTAGGTGTTCCCTGAGAATGAGTTTAGTGACCATGGGGGTACGGTAGGACAGCTTGGTGCTTTTCGAACCAAGCACGTAGACAGCGAACTGTGTGTACCGTTACATTGTCCCCTTGGTAGATGCCATCATGCCGAGGAAAATCAAACTTCATGCAGAAATGGATGTGGTCCTCAAGGATAAACACATTCTTGTGACGATTCTTTGTGACTTTCAGAATGACGAGACCACCCAAGGAATGCCGGATATCCCGGACCATAACTCACTCCTCCGACATCGACCTTCTGACGTTTCTTGCAGGATCTTTGCGATCTGTCAGACAGAGCTTAAAAAGTGATTGATCTAAAAAGGCCACCTGTCGCCAATCAGTGGCTGCGGTATTGGCGTGAAAATTTCAGCCTTCGTTTGCGGTGAACAGCAGTTAGCACGGGTCCACGAATCAAGCCCCTGCAGGTGAGGCCTATTCGCTGCAACTTTCGCTGAACAGCCGCCAAGGAGACAATTGGCAGACCCCTGGTTCATCTGGTCGATGGGTTGCTCAGTAGTTCATGTTTGTTCACCCGTACAAATATCTGCAGCCGTCGTTCATTGCTGTCATCTGTGGCCAGTGGTGCACCACAGTTTCCTCGCACAACATTTGCTGATAGTGTCATTTTGCCACGCACAATATATACGGCTGGCCATTAAAATTGCCACACCAAGAAGAAATGCAGTTGATAAACGAGTATTCATTGGACAAATATATTATACTGGAACTGACATGTGATTACATTTTCACGCAGTTAGGGTGCATAGATCCTGAGACATCTGTACGCAGAACAACCACCTCTTGCCGTAATAAGGGCCTTGATACGCCTGGGCATTGAGTCAGAGCTTGGATGGCGTGTACAGGTACAGCTGCCCATGCAGCTTCAACACGATACCACAGTTCATCAAGAGTAGTGACTGGCGTATTGTGACGAGCCAGTTGCTCGGCCACCACTAACCAGACGTTTTCAATTGGTGAGAGATCTGGAGAATGTGCTGGTCAGGGCAGCAGTCGAACATTTACTGTGTCCAGAAAGGCCTGTACAGGACCTGCAACATGCGGTCGTGCATTATCCTGCTGATATGTAGGGTTTTGCAGGGATCGAATGAAGGCTAGAGCCACGGGTCGTAACACATCTGAAATGTAACGTCCACTGTTCAAAGTGCCGTCAGTGTGAACAAGAGGTCACCGAGACGTGTAAACAATGGCACCCCATACCATCACACAGGGTGATACGCCAGTATGGCGATGACGAATACAGGCTTCCAATGTGCGTTCACCGCGATGTCGCCAAACACGGATGCGACCATCATCATGCTGTACACAGAACCTGGATTCATCCGAAAAATTACGTTTTGCCATTCGTGAATCCAGGTTCGTCGTTGAGTACACCATCGCTGGCGCTCCTGTCTCTGATGCAGCGTCAAGGGTAACCGCAGCCATGGTCTCCGAGCTGATAGTCCATGCTGCTGCAAACGTCGTCGAACTGTTCGTGCAGATGGTTGTTGTCTTGCAAACGTCCCCATCTGTTGACTCAGGGATCGAGACGTGGCAGCACGATCCGTTACAGCGATGCGGATAAGATGCCTGTCACCTCGACTGCTAGTGATACGAGGCCGTTGGGGTCTATCACGGCGGTCCGTATTACCCTCCTGAACCCACCGATTCCATATTCTGCTAACAGTCATTGGATCTCGACCAACGCGAGCAGCAATGTTGCGATACGATAAAGCGCAATCGCGATAGGCTACAATCCGACGTTTATCAAAGTCGGAAACGTGATGCTACGCATTACTGCTCTTTACAGGAGGCATCACAACAACTGTTTACCAGGCAATGCCGGGCAACTGGTGTTTGTGTATGAGAAATCAGTTGGAAACTTTCCTCATGTCAGCACGGTGTAGGTGTCGCCACCGGCGCAAACCTTGTGTGAATGGTCTGAAAAGCTAATCATTTGCATATCACAGCATCTTCTTCCTGTCGGTTAAATTTCGCGTCTGTAGTATGTCATCTTCGTGGTGTAGCAATTTTAATGGCCAGTAGTGTACTTTAACCATGACATGAAGCGAGGAGTTTACGAACTTAGCCATTTCGGAAATCTTTCCACTCTTGGTTCGAAAGCCCACAATTATGTCAGATAAATCGCTCCGTTTCCGCATTATGATAGCGACTTTCTTTCTGCTTAGCAGATTCAGACACGTTACACAGATGAACCATAGAACAGAATTGGTACGTTTCCGGACATGGGTTCCTATTCAAAATATTACGTACGCACTCCCGTTTACAAGTCCTTCAAGTCTGTAACGGGAATTTCCAAACACCCTGTATGCCCCCCGCTGCTAGTGCTGCCACGTGTGGTCTGTGAGTGATTATAGCCCGCTGACGTCGAACGTAGGCGGTGGACGCATTACGGTGACTGGACTGTATGGATGTAGGTCAGGGGTTCCCTACAAAATTTTCTCGAAGACCCCCTCATCGAGCATGATTGGTACCTTGCCATATCACAGTATCAAGTACCCAAAAAAAAAGCCAAATTAAGAGTGTTTTTATATGTTTTCTATTTTTGGTACTTAGAAAAAACATTGACATATTCATCATTGAAAAAAAACGCTTTACGAACACTACTGTTTTAATACAGAACATTGAATATGTGAACAACACGGTCTGGGAAAGCACTGGCAATAATAATAGCCGATTGTCGTCTGAAATGCGAGTTTTTGTGTAAAGTGACTGTCGGTTGTCAGCTGCAAAGAGGCAGCGTGCGTACTCGAATGGCATACAGAAGAAATATTTGCCTCTAATTCTAGTTTTGCGCTTGAGTGTGCTAGTGTCAGTTGGCTCTAAGAAAACTCTAGGCACAGAAGTTAGCGTTCGCTAAAGCTCTGCTCAAGTAGGAAGCGTCCAAAACAACAAATCTGTTATCATATGAAATATATTTAATATATTTTTTATTCTAATAGCATCTTGCGGACCCCTCTGGCATAGCTCGCGGACCCCTGGGAATCCGCGGACCACCTGTTGGGAACCACTATTGCAGATGAAGAAGAAGAGGACGACTATTTTAATAGAGGTTAAAGCATGTGTCTGCATGCACACGCACTGGCGGTGCTGAGCCGGTCTTTCTGGGAGGACGACCAATGTGGTGAAGAGAGCACGCCATGACCACACTGCTCGCGGCCTCAGGCCACCGCAGCTCAGGCACTGGGGCATGCACTAGGCCACGCGGCCGGCTTCCCACGAGGCGAGGCGGCCGCAGCCGAGCGAGTAGAGGCCAGCAGGCGCTAATCCCTGCGTCGCAGCCGGGCAGACTGCAGAGATCTCGCTGGCTCCGCGAGCCGGGTGGGCATGCATCTGCTGCGACCGCGAGGACACGATTTCGAGTTTCACCGTCTATCAGCCAACGTGCTATGACTGAGGTGGTCTGCTGGAGCCGCCGCCTCGATGAGTTGCTGTGTCTATCGGGTGAATTGTGGACACCGTCAATGACGTGCTTTTCAGAGGTTCAGCAGAACTTGTGAATTTTTGGCTTCCGCACTAAACCAAAATGTTTCGGTTTAGAAAAGTGCAGTCCTGAAACGACAAATCTAGTGGACACGGTGAATGATGCGATGACGAAACGTTTCCAGTTTGTTTTCCCTTTATTGTGATTTCATTCCCCTGCCCCATATGGGCAGGGGAGGGCTGTCAGAGGCACAATCCGCCGCTCTTCAGCCGACTGACACGACAACTAAAACAAGAATAAAATGATGCATACATAAGGTGACAAAAAAGTGGAACACAAAACAGAGTAAGGGAAGAAAATGGAGGTAAAAATACATCGACATCGAGACTTTCATTGGGGACAGTTAAAAAAGTCACCAGAAAGATAAAAAACACATTTGGCGATTCTTAAAACACAGAGAAGACACTGAATGCGCATTCACAGCTTAAAAGTCGGCCACAGTATTAAAAACACTCCGGAACAACACACTTAAAACCCACTTGGAGCACACACGACGAAGAATAAATCTGTCATGTGGGACCTGCCGAGGGAAAGGTCAGGGAGGACGGAAAAGGAGGGGAGAGCAAGGGGCAGCAGGGGAAGTGGCGGGATGAAGAGAGTAGGGGCGTCAGCGGGTACACTAAGAGACAGGAGATAGGTGGGGAAGGAGATGAAGAGGGAAGACAAGGCAGGAGGAGTGCAGAGACACTGAAAGGGGGCACAAGAGAGGGAGGGGGGATAGGAGGGGGAAGCCGACAGGAGTAGGGAGGAAGAGGAGAGAGAACCCTGAGGAGGAGGCAGGAAGATGGGGTTAGACTTGGTAGGAAGGGTAGATGTCAGGGCGAAGCTCATCATCTGGGAGGGGTAGATGGTGGAAGTTGCGTAGGGAAAGGAGATGGAGGGTGTGGAGATGGAGAGAGGGTGGGACACAACGGTAAAGGCGTGGCAACTGCTTGGGGGTGGAGAGGGAGGGAGACACCAGGGGGTGAGGGGGATCAAGGCAGCGGATAATATATAGTGTGCGGATGTGTTCAAGGAAAAGGAGAAGGAGGGGAAGGGGATGAGGTCGTAGAGGATGCGCATGGGGGACCGAAGGTGGATGCGGAAGGCGAGGCGGAGTGCATGGCGTTCGAGGATTTGGAGGGCTTTATACAGCCGGGGAGGGGCACCTTTTCAGTAACGGACCGGCGATTCATTGATGGCGTTTGAGCTCTTTTGTGCTGAGAGCAGGAAATTACAGGCTGTTCTTACACTCTCAAGTATTTATTCAGAATACACTACTGGCCACTAAAAGTGCTACACCACGAAGATGACGTGCTACGGACGCGAAATGTAACCGACAGGTAGAACATGCTGTGATATGCAAATGATTAGCTTTTCAGAACATTCACACAAGGTTGGCGCCGGTGGCGACACCTACAACGTGCTGACATGAGGCAAGTTTCCAACCGATTTCTCATACACAGACAGCAGTTCACCGGCGTTGCCTGGTGAGATGTTGTTGTGGTGCATCGTGCAAGGAGGAGAAATACGTACCATCACGTTTCCGACTTTGATAAAGGTCGGATTGTAGCGGTTTATCGTATCGCTACATTGCTGCCCGCGTTGGTCGAGATCCAATGACTGTTAGCAGAATATGGAATCGGTGGGTTCATGAAGGCAATACGAAACGCAATGCTGGATTCCAACGGCCTAGCATCACTAGCAGTCGAGATGACAGGCATGTTATCCGCATGGCTGTAACGGATCGTGCAGCCACGTCTCGATCCCTGAGTCAACAGATGGGGACGTTTGCAAGACAACAACTATCTGCACGAACAGTTCGACGACGTTTGTAACAGCATGGACTATCAGCTCGGAGACCATGGCTGCGATTACCCTTGACGCTGCATCACAGACAGGAGCGCCTGCGATGGTGTCCTCAGCGACGAACCTGGGTGCACGAATGACAAAACGTCATTTTGTCGGATGAATCCAGGTTCTGTTTATAGCTTCATGATGGTCGCATCCGCGTTTGGCGACAACGAGGTGAACGCACATTAAGAGCGTGTATTCGTCACCGCCATACTGGCGTATCACCCGGCGTGATGGTATGGGATGCCATTAGTTACACGTCTCGGTCACCTCTTGTTCGCATTGACGGCACTTTGAACAGTAGACGTTACATTTCGGATGCGTTACGACCCGTGGCTCTACCCTTCATTCGATCCCTGCGAAAACCTACATTTCAACAGGGTAATGCACGACCGCATGTTTCAGGTCCTGTACGGGCCTTTTTGGATACAGAAAATGTTCGTCTGCTGCCCTGGCCAGCACATTCTCCAGATCTTTCACCAACTGAAAACGTCTGGTCAATGGTGGCCGAGCAACTGGCTCTTCACAATACGCCAGTCACTACTCTTGATGAACTGTGGTATCGTGTTGAAGCTGCATGGGCAGAGGTACCTGTACACGCCATCCAAGCGTATCAAGGCGGTTCTTACGGCCAGTGGTGGTTGTTCTGGGTACTGATTTCTCAGGATCTATGCTCCCAAATTGCGTGAAAATGTAATCACATGTCAGTTGTTGTGTAATATATTCGTCCAATGAATACCCGTTTATAATCTACATTTCTTCTTGGTGTAGCAATTTTAATGGCCAGTAGTGCAGTAGAAACGGTGAATGATGCGATGACGAAGCCTTTTCAGTAACGGACCGGCGATTCATTGATGGAGATTGAGCTCTTTTGTTGTCATGCAAAAAGCCTACAACAATTTGTCATCCAGCGAAGAACTATTATCAAATGCTGAGAGCAGGGAATTACAGGCTGTTCTTACACTCTCAAGTATTTATTCAGAATACCTTAACACGATTCTCTTGTATGGGGAAGCCTAAAAGAACGCGAAAGAGGCTTGCCGGCTCTAGGAAGCCCACACAATGTTTCCAAGATTGAGGAGATGCTTACGTATCCTAACGACCACCACATTGGACACGCGCGGACAAGCCCTGCTCCAAAAGTGTGAAGGAGCTGTATGTTACTGTTTTGCAGGGCAACCTTCTACGTACGCCCGGGCTGTGGTGCACAGCACTGGCGTGAAACACATGAGAGTGTGGCACTTTCTGCGCCATGAACACCTTAATTCCTACACATTCCACAACTTTCAGGCCATGACTCTGGATAACTTTCCTCGTCGTGTCAACATCTGCAATTTCTGCTCTATCAAAACTGGCAAGATCTTCACTCCCATGTATCATGTTTCCTAATAAGTGCATTTTTTTTATCATGGCGGCATATCAAACAGTAGAAACAGCTGACTTTGGAAGGAAGAAAATCATCACGGACTGCATATTCGAGGCAACCAATGTCACTTTTCTGTCAACGCATGGGCAGGTCTAGTCGATGACCATATCATTGGCCCGTATCTCAAGGTGGAACATGTTGATGGTCAGGATAATCTTGTTATTCTGCGAGAGGTCTTACCCGGCTTGTCAGAAGATATACCTTTGGACGGTTGTCGTGCCATATGGTTTGTAACGTCGCAACTATTTGCACGGCTGCAGAGTTTTGCAGTAAGTTTTATTCCGTTGGATCAAGCTGTATTGGAGGCTCGCAATGAAGCCTCCAGCCCTGACCGTTGTGTAGTCGGCTGCTGGAGCCATAATGCCATGTGTCGCGGTGTGCGGGCCGTGAGAATTGCTCTGTGTGGAGCGTACTAAGATCACTTATTCATCTCACCTATGAAACTAAATAACTATGATAAATATGATCTGTTTGTTTTCAAATTTGGTGTAGGAACATTTATAATTTAGAAGAACAGTGTGTGAAATTTTCATGCAGATAACTTTAACAGTTTTGAAAATATAAAAACCTATTAAAAAAGTACTTAACCGACACTTAGTAAAGTAAATTCAGATAGGAATCATGACAGTTTAAGTTTGTTTGTTATTTGAAAACAATAACAGCGCACAAGTTATTTTTAAGGAATTTTGATTCAACTTGTAATAATTTTGCATTCGTAATGGAAATAATAGTTTAAAAGTTGATATTTATATTTTGTGTTACGGTGGGAGTAGATGAGAGTGAATGTGAGTGTGTATGTGGGGACATACGTCAAATTTCAATTTTATAATGTATTGCACCATCCGTAACTAGCAAGTGTTACGTAACCAGGATGTCCTGAAAACGGTGAATGCCCGTAACTGGTGGATGACGTATGTCTAGGAGCGTTTGCTTTTGTAATAAGGCAGCCAGAAAGATAGTAAGAGGATACTTAGTTCTAAGCATATTTTAAGCATAGTTTTCTTTTAATTTTCGTTTCGTTGGTTTTGTGGGACATTTTGTGAATTTTTGCAATATGGAAAGACGTGGATGCATCTGCGAATGCTGATTGGGGTAAAGCGGTTTGCGCGTGAAGTTTATTATGAGAGGTTAATCTGATTGGTTGATTGTTTTGATCAACCAATCAGAGAAAAGTCTTTCCCGCGTAATTGAATGTGTTATATGCTCTGTGAGCGACGGAATTCAGTGAGTCGTGGAGTCGCTGTCGGACGAGAAGGTCATCTTAAATGTGTCCGAAAAAATTATCTTTAAGATGAAGAAATGACGGCTAAATCGCGCTTTGTTTATATCGCCTTGTTAGCAGATGCAATTACGGACATTTCGTTGAAGTTTTGAGAGGTTTTGGAATGTTAGTTGCAGAAAAAACCGCATGTGAAACTGTCGGCCTTTGTGTATAATTCTGCGTGGCGTGTTCCGTATGCATGTAAAGAACATTTTGGCGAGCATCTTCTTTGGAAGAATCCACTGAAAAGGACCGAATGTGAAATCGTTTTGTAACAGTGGTTGCCCGTGTGAGTCTCGTAATATTTCGGGTTGGACTTAGCACATTTCTGGCTGTCTTTCGTGTGATGTAAGCTGCACGAACTAGTAGTAGATGTACTATCAACGTAAATGTGGGCTTGGTGACACTATAAATGATAGGGACCGTAATAAAACATCAGTATCTACAAAAAAAAAACAGTTTCAATGAAGTTAGGAAGCACCCACTTTGCCCATTATTAATAGAGATTTACAGGTTTATCTTGTTACTTGAGTTACACGGACTTCGTAATCTTAAGTATGGACGGTGGTTTTCTTCAACGCTAGTTTTCTCATCGTCTGCATAGTACATGCGAATGCAGAGCAACGGGTGGTGAATGGACGCTATACTGAGGTAGGCGGACATCAATAAATAAGTCGCAACGCAGCGCACCAACCCCGCGCCTTCGCAGGTTCCAGCAGGTTCCAGGGCTCCAGCGCCATTCGACGATGTGGTGCATGGCCACTCGAATGACACTTGTAACAGACAGACTAGGCGTGGATCTGCACTAGGCTGGTCCCCTTGGTCACCAGGCCTGAGACGATTGCCTTTTCATTTCTGGGGGTACGTTAAAACCCTGGTGTAAGAAACGCCGTGGAGGCACCACAAGATCTTCTCGCTCGATTACAAGCAGCAGCTGGAGCCATCAGTAATATGCTGGGAATCTTTCCAAGGGTTCGGCAAGACGACAGCAGCATGAAGTTGATGGCGGCCATACTCAACATCTTCTGTAAGTGAATTAGACTGTTATTTACTGACAATAGTGTACTCCATCTCCTTTGTTCTTGGATAGCTTGTGTCGTTGATACTGCCAACGCCGTCCTCCACATTTCAGTGATGCTAGCACCCGAACAAAGCATTTCGAACTTTATTAGAGCAACATGCTCTCATGGTACCCATATACCAACTCCCACGCCTAGTAACGTATCTTTTGATATACCCTGTAGATGTAATGAAACCTCCCGTTAGAAAAATTTATGAATTACTGTGCTGGTAAACAACCCCTTACGGTATTTGATTTTCAAACAGCTGAGCAAAACTAAACGTACTCAGACATTTCTCTCTTTACTTATTCTGATCATCACTAAACTGGCACACAATATTTTTAGCGCAACGCAATCTGACTTTCAATAATCCCTACAAAAGAATGGCCCCGACTAACAACAACCTATACCTTTCATGAATCACTCACCTCACAAAAATCTTCGTTACTCGAACTACTGCAATACAGCGAGCGCCAATTCTGCCAGCTAAATAAAGGATTCTAGCAATTGAAGGCAATAACTACTGATAGGCATAGTTAGCATATGAAAGACTTTGATAAATAACAAATAATGTATTTACCTTAATAGTGTTCAAAAGTCATAATATATATATCAGATCATGACATCCAGTCTTACAAATTTACTCTTTCTGATGGACACACGTCTAGATGATCCGCTCTCAAAGCTCCGCCATCTCTCTCCCCACATCCACCACTGCTGGCGGTTCACCTCCAACTGCGCAACGCTACGCGCTGTTCACATCCAACTGCCCAACACTACAATAGCAAATATTCCAACAATGCCAACCAGCCACAGACTGCACACAGCACAGCCTGTGATTTTCATACAGAGCGCTACGTGACGTTACCAACATAAAAACCTAAACAGCCTACTTACAGTAACTCTGATGTAGGTATAAGGGTAGATGAGAGAAAGGAGAACGTCACTTTGAGAAGAGGTGTGACACTCCACTTCTTGATCGACTGATTGTGAGGCGAAGTCCGGAATGGTTCCTTTGAAAAAGTGGAGCCCCATTATGGTCTCTATCTTTGTCCACTCGGAGGCTGTGCTCCGCCTCTATTGGAATCTTTATCCTTTTTTCCTGCCTTCTTTCAGTCAACAGTCTCCAGTCTTCACACTAACGCCAAACCGGTGCTGGTTTCAGGGCTCCCCAGTGCGGCACTCTGAAACTTTGACCTTCCTTTCAAGGTTGCGGATAAGCAAGAGTATAAAGGACTCTTATGATTCATTAAGTACAGCGCAGTTGCAGATCTTAGCTCTTTGTCATTACGTCCTCCTCCTTCCAAAGCCTGCTAGTGCGGCGTGCAGACTCACCTCGTCCTATCCAACATTTTCATTTTCTGCGCGCGCAAGCACACTGCGTTCCCCCGTCGGGACAGAATTAATACTACCTCCAGTTCTGAAGATGTATCATGGGGAATTAGCATTTACGCAGATGAAGTGTACATGAAAAGATGCGACGCGGCAGTGTCGGTGGCGGAAGCTCGGCATTAGCAGTCGTGTAGGGAGCTGAATAAAAATGTTAGAAGACTCTGAACAAGGCCCTTCATTACGCCAGGTGGGCAGTAAATAAAGGGGAGGGGTAGCGAAGAAACAAGGACCGAGCCTTCCGATTCACTTCGTATTCGGCGGAAGCTAGAAAGATTCGTTTACGGCGGCTGTGTTTAACAAGACCTAGCGCCGCCTGTGCGCCGGTACCACGGCCATACATTTACTGCGAAGCGCGTTTCCCGGACGCGCCTTGAAGGTGAACAGATGCTAATAGCCGAGGGACAGTGTCGCTAACATCACCAGCAATAACTGTCTCGCGACAACGCACGACATCCACCCATCATAGGCGCAGAATGTGTTACAACGTACCGTCGTCTACTTGGCGAAGCTGTTGCTGCACTGAGCAGCTTGCACGCATTTCCTACCATGGACTAGAAGTTGAATGTCTCGCACTCGGCCATATAACTTCCATTTGTAGAAGAAGGTGGCGAGACACAACGCACTGATGCTTTGCCAGCGCTGAAAGAAGCACGAATGAGTACTCTGATGCAAATTAAAGTAAAAATTCGATTACGCGTTACGATAATCGAGAGACCTATCGCAATACTGAAGTGAGAAACAAAACCAATAAAATTTAGTCCTGGTGGCAAGTCTTGCCGAAATTGCACTTGTCTGTAATGCTGATACTCACAAGGGGAGGCCGCCAATTGTGAAATTAAGATTCGATTCATACTGCGCATAATAAAAGCTCATGGCCAGAGGTGTAATGTGGCAAAGCACCAAGATGCACTTCTCAGCCGTTGTCGAGAAAATCGACAGTTAAAAGAAACCGTTACGGTGAAATACTCTCTGCGATTAATAATTTTCTACAGCGTCGTGGCGCAGCGGTAAGCGCTCGGGTTCGTAATCCGAAGGTCGCCGGATCGAATCTCGCGCCATGCAATTTTTTTTATTATTAGTTTTTTGTAATTCAAATATATATATATATTGCTTATGCATGTTGGTGAAAGCGGATCGCTCTCCAATTGTACCGCCTCCATTTTTCCGTTTTTTTAACAGGGTTTACCAAAGCTCTCCCGTCCGCACTGATTTTCGACGATGTTATATGTTGCGCTAGGGACCGCATCTACCTTCTTTCGAAGTTAGCAGGCAACTACGCTGTTATGCGGCTGCTCGTTTCGGCCCATTCAACATCTGTCCTTCAAGTGTAACGAGCGAGTAACGGAGTTTATATTTCATACCTGCCACAGCAAATTTGTGTTCGTGGGGTCTCTATTATAATTCGAACGTTTGACTTCAGCTATACGTATTCGTTTCGGAATATCGTTTCTACGTCTTCCGTTAACTATACGTGGTTAACATTATGAAGACAATTAATAACATTTGTGAAATACAACTTTGTTTGCGGAAAACATAATGATGTTCGAAGTCGCCAGTTTTTCCACGACAAACGACTTTCAAAAAAAAAAAAAAAAAAAAAAAAAATATATATATATATATATATATATATATATATATATATGAATTATAAAAAACAAATACTAAAAAAAAAGGTTGCACGGCGCGAGATTCGATCCGGCGACCTTCGGATTACGAACCCGAGCGCTTACCGCAGCGCCACGACGCTGTAGCAAATCATTAATCGTAGAGAGTATTTCACCGCAACGGTTTCTTTTAACTGTCGATTTTCTCGACAACGGCTGAGAAGTGCATCTTGGTGCTTTGCCACATTACACCTCTGGCCATGAGCTTTTATTATGCGTAGTATGAATCGAATCTGAATTTCACAATTGGCAGCCTCCCCTTGTCAGTAGAAGGCCTGACTATAACAAGTCACGTCACATCTCCGATTCTTCCATCCCCCCTGACCATAGCAGTGATTTCTTTCTAACACTACAGCTGTCTCTAACTGAAATGTTCACTGTTATTCCATTCCCCCTGACGATAGCAGTGGTTTCTTTCTAACACAACAGCTGTGTGTTTGAACTGTTCACGAATGTAAACACACTAGACGAAAATAGTCACATACAGGAAACTTCATGCTAATACAGTGTGACGCCACCTCTAGCTTTAATACTGGCCTCTGTTTCGCGTGCAAGAGAGTTAAAGTATGCCATAGCTATCTATCGGCTTTCCGTAGCTGAGTAGTCAAAGTTCTAGCGGAGGACTAGAGTTACATTCCCGGTACTGTCACGTACTTTTCCTTGGTGGGAGGACTGGAACGGGGCACACTCAGCTTCTTGCTGACAATTCAGGAGCTTCTTGGATGAGAAGTAGCGACTCCAAGGTCTGGAAATTCGAGAAGTGTACTGAGCAAATGCTCCTCTATACCGATTCCGCGTCACACCACATGGCTAAGGATGAGCTGGCGGCCGATCAGCACCGAGCGGCCGTCTTGCCCTCATCTCGAAGTTAATTTTTTTCAGTATTTGTCATAGCTAGCTGAAACCAGAGAGTGATGAATAGACAAGGTAGAAGTGCCAGACACCGAGGATGTGGATTGCTTTCACCCCCTTGTCCATCAGTCCAAGGCATCTTCTGTGGAATTAAAATATTGTGGTTTAGTGGACCAATCGAGGTCCGACAGGTTGCCTGAGTGTTCGTCAAACGTATGCTTGCACCTATATCAATACGGCTGATGTCATCTTGTTAGACATAGGAGTCCACAGTATACTTGTCATTAAGATCTAGAGGAATAGCACGAACTGGCCACAGATAACGTGGAAATAATAGCGTGAATGAGTTGACCCATCTTAGGGTATGAAAAACATTACAGAACCACCTCCGACGTGGACTACAGATCTGTACACTGTGAGTCAAAAGGTTTGTATGGGCGTCGACGCACTCTACGCCTGGCATCCTTTACAAAGCGGCGAAGTACCGAATCGTCGGAAGGTACTCCAGTCAGCTACTATGCATTTTCCATGTTGTCTTGAATACATGCATCTTTATGCACCACAAAGAGCTGGCCGTTGTGGTCGAGCGGTTCTAGGCGCTCCAGTCCGGAACCGCGCTGCTGCAGCGGTCGCAGGTTCGAATCCTGCCTCGGGATGGATGTGTGTGATGTCCATAGGTTAGTTAGGTTTAAGTAGTTCTAAGTCTAGGGGACTGATGACCTCAGATGTTAAGTCCCATAGTGCTTAGAGCAAGCAGCGACACCCGTAGCCGATCTTAGCCAATTACGATCTTTCTTTATGTCTTCTATTCCAGCGCCTTGTTACATGGGTGAGAATAGTACATCACCTCATCGTACACTCTTTGGACAGTCCGCGTTTATACGCCAACAAATCGAGCAAGTTCATTTACACAGTGCTCGTGGGACTATCCAGGTGCTATCCTGTCACGCCTCCACATCTCACTGCACGGTGCCCATATTACCAACAGTCACATACACACACCACTTTACTGTCACGCCTCACATCAGAGGTGGAAGTTCACAAGAACACCTGCTACCAGTTTAACCATCTACAGAGCTGTAAAAAGGCCACTGTGGATCTTTAAAGGGGTGAGTTTACATTATCCTGAAATCAGCATGCATACATACATTAGACCCACTGTAATCTTTTACTTACGTTAATCAGCTTACAGTTAATTTCCAAAGTCCGAGATGCGCTGTTGTCTTAAACTGAATCGTGATTTACAAAGCAGAAAATTAGTTACTTTTGGTTTTTCTCACACATTTTACAGAACTAAGATGTCAGAGTCCTTACACAGTTTAAATTGGAATCCTACCGGGTGTAATGCGTCTAAGTGTAGATATTTCTGTTGGTGATTGAGGACAGTGTACTGAACAATGTTACATCCTCATTTACATCTGCAGACCAAAAATTATAGAAATTAGAAGTCGTATGTTTCTGGATTGAGTAGTACCTCCAAGTACATGTGGCAAGAGCTAGCCATTAACGCTTATTTTCCTCTGGGCAGAAGGCTCTGAGCGCTATGGGACTTAACATCTGAGGTCGTCAGTCCCATAGAACTGAGAACTACTTAAACCTAATTAACCTAAGGAAATCACACACATCCATGCCCGAGGCAGGATTCGAACCGTAGCGGTCACGTGGTTCCAGACTGAAGCGCCTAGAACCGCTCAGCCACACCGGCCGGCCCTCTGGGGAGCAGGTCAGGTGTTGAAATGTGGATGCGTGGACACAAAACGGTTAGTCTATGCTGACAGGGGTAGTACATGTAGTGGTGCAGCTACAACTGTACAAAAAACATCAGGTAGTAAATTATATGATGTGTTTGTGGAATGAGTGTTCGATGCACAGAAAAACAACCAACACACTGATGTGTATACATATTATGGTATAACATACAAAAATAACTGCACTTATACCCATTACACCCCGTATTTGTGATTTGTAAAGCCAGTGCTACATACACCACCTAAAGACTGAAAGTGGTATATATCACTCCAATACTCAAGAAAGGAAATAGGATTAATCCCATGAATTGTAGACACACATCAGGAACGTTGATTTGCTGTTGGACTATGGGACATACTGTGTTCAAAGTTTATATATTGCCTCGAAGGTAACAGTCTATTGAAACATAGTCCTCAATGATTGAGAAAATGTTCTTGTGAAACACAGGTAGCTCTTTATTCACACGGAATAACTAGTGCTATCTTCAAGAATCTCAGATTTGTCTATATTTCTGGACCTCCAGAAGACTTTTGACACCGTTCCTCTCACGACGCTCCTAATCTAATTGCGTGCCTGTGGAATATCGCTTCAGTTGTGCAAATGAATTCATGATTTGCTGTCAGGAAGGTCACAGTCGGTAGTAATCGATGGAAAATCATCGAGTTGACCAGTAGTGATATCTGGCGTTCCCAAAGGAAGTGTGATAGGCCTATCCTCTGTTATTCATCTATATAAACGATTTAGAAGACTATCTCTGCAGTCTTCTCAGATTGTTTGCATATGATGCTGTCTAACAAACTCAGTTGAAGATCAAATAAACCAATTGCAAAGTGACTTAGACATGATATCTGCATGATACGAGAATTGTAAATTGCGTCTGAATAAGAAAACTCTGTGAGATCGTCTGTTGTCAACTACATTACTAAGAAAGGAAATCCCTTAAGTTTCATTTAAACTACAAATCACACAAATTTAGAGACTCAATTCAGCTAAATACCTAGAAGTTACAATTACGAACAACTTAATTTGGAACGATCACATAGATCACGTTATGGTAAAGGCCAACCAAAGACAGCGTTTTATTGGTAGAACACTCAGAAGATTCAACAGGGTTACTAAGGAGACTGCCTACACTACGTTTGTCGGTCTTCTGCTAGAGTACTATCGTTACCAGGTAGGATTGATGAAGGATACAGAGAAAGTCCAAACAAGCCCAGCTCGTTTTCTGCCGTAGTGAAATAGGGGAGAAAATGTCACGGATATGACAAGCGAGTTGGCAGGGGCAACTCATTAAAACAAAGATGTTTTTCATAGCGGTGAGGTCTTTTGACGAAATTTCGATCACCAATTTTCTTTTCTGGACGCGAAAATATTTTATTGTACCCAGCCTACATGAGGAGATATGATCTTCGTAATAAGATAACAGTAGAATCAAATTTTCACTCTACAGCGGAGTGTGCGCTGATATGAAACTTCCTGGCAGATTAAAACTGTGTGCCGGACCGAGACTCGAACTCGGGACCTTTGACTTTCGCGGGCAGGTGCTCTACCAACTGAGCTACCCAAGCACGACTCATGCTCCGTCCTCACAGCTTTAATACAGCCAGTACCTCGTCTCCAACCTTCCAAACTTCATAGAAGCTCTCCTGCGAACCTTGCAGAATTAGCACTTCTGGAAGAAAGGATATTGCGGAGACATGGCTTAGCCACAGCCTGGGGGTTGTTTCTGAAATGAAATTTTCACTCAACAGCGGAGTGTGCGCTGATCTGAAACTTCCTGGCAGATTAAAACTATGTGCCGGACCGAGACTCGAACTCGGGACCTTTGCCTTTCGCGGGCAAGTGCTCTACCAACCGAGCTACCCAAGCACGACTCACGCCCCGTCCTCACAGCTTTAATACCGCCAGTACGGCAAAGGCCCTGAGCTCGAGTCTCGATCCGGGACACAGTTTTAATCTGCCACGAAGTTTCATATCAGCGCACACTCCGCTGTAGAGTGAAAATTTCACTCTAGAAACAACCCCCAGGCTGTGGCTAAGCCATGTCTCCGCAATATCCTTTCTTCCTGGAGTGCTAGTTCTGCAACGTTCGCAGGAGAGGTTCTCTGAAGTTTGGAAGGTAGGAGACGAGGTACTGGCGGTATTAAAGCTGTGGGGACGGGGCGTGAGTCGTCGTTGGGTTGCTAAGTTGGTAGAGCACTTGCCCGCGAAAGGCAAAGGTCCCGAGTTCGGGTCTCGGTCCGGCACACAGTTTTAATCTGCTAGGAAGTTTCAAGGTAACAGTAATCAGAACGCCAATAGAAAGATTCTAAATGCTCATTTTTCCCTCGCGTTGTTAGAGAGAGGGACGTTAGAGTAAAAGTCTGAATGTAGTTCGAAGAACTCCCTACCAGGCACTTAAGTTTAAATTTCCGAATAGTTATGTAGATAAGTATCTTGTGATAAGGCGATGTAGTCCGATACGTCACCTGTAATAGCTGACCAAATTCTTCAGGCACTGGATTCCAAAGCGTCTACCTCCGCAGCCAGCAACAACACGACAACGTACGCTGATTATCTCAGCGATGAAGCAGGTCGCCGCCAAATGTTTATTACCTTGCTCGCCAACCTGTCTCCTTCCCACGCCGATCAAATACAGGAGCTGCCATCACGCCCTGAAGCGGCTTCCTTCAGGTCACCTCCTCTATACCGAGTCTGTTGCGGCAGGCTCGCTCAGGAGCTCGGTAGCCACACGCTTCCCTTGCTTTATGGAGCTGAGGTGGCACACGTTTATCACCACCGCCATGACGTATGTGTTGCGGGCGTCGTCTGTTACAGATGCGGCTCATGAAGACGTCGGCACTTATGCAACCGGCCCGCCACCGCGGCGGCGATGGAGACATACGCATACATACATTCTGGTAGAAAGCGGTCGGTAATGGGTAATTGTCGTCAGCGCAATCAGTGGTAATGGCGGCGAGACGAGGGGAACGCGCACACCGTCCGACTCTGGGTGGTCCAGCCTGGGGCGGTAGGCGTACAGCTCACCCCACGTGTACTGCAGCACGCACTACTCCCAGTCCGTACAGCTCGCCTCACATCACCTGCAACACGCACAGCACCCAACGTGTACACCGCTCCCCACATGCCCTGCACTACACGCAGCATTCGGCTGCCTCGAACTCGTCTGTGTCCGACCTGGTGCAGAACGATTACTATATATTCTTGATTCCGTAGCCATATGGTCCTACGGGGGTTTATCCAAACACATTTTCTCTAGATCATAGAGATTGTCACTGTACATGCTGCCAAAGCAATATCGTTACAATTCACGTTTCGTAAACGGTTCTGTTTCCAAACGAGTATTTAGTCAAGTGTAGAGAGGGGCGTGTAAGTTGATGTACAGTTAATACTCTTAACACTTTTCTTCTAATGTTTTGAAAAAAAGTTAGCTTTTCTTTCTTTTTAAGAGGAACGGCAAACTTACTTTCTTTCTTTTTCCAAAACTGAGCAATTCGTGAGAAAGATAACGGAATTAATGTAACGCTAGTCACCGTTTATTGCTAAAAATGGTTCAAATGGCTCTGAGCACTATGGGACTTAACATCTGTGGTCATCGGTCCCCTAGAACTTAGAACTACTTAACCCTAACTAACCTAAGGACATCACACACATCCATACCCGAGGCAGGATTCGAACCTGCGAACGTAGCGGTCACGCGGTTCCAGACTGAAGCGCCTAGAACCGCACGGCCACACCGGCCAGCGCTTATTGCTAAATTCCTACCTCGAACCAAACGAAACCAGCCATTTCGCTTTACCGACGAACTTGTGGAATGAGTTGGTACGCAGACCACGTGCGAAAAGTCAATATGAATAATCCGCTTCAGAGTAAGCGTATCCCAAATATGCGATATTCGAAAGGGAAACGAGTTGAAATTGGTTTGTATCGAGCAATTTGTATCCAGCTTGCTTGCTGCTGTGAAATTCTACATCAGGAGTATTAACATGAGTAATACGTTTACTCGTCTGCGCGCAAATGTCACAGTATATGGACAACGAGTAGTTTTAAATAAATATACTACGATGTCTCGATTACTTCACGAAATCCTAGATCTATTCACGTTTCATAGGTTGCCTCGTATGCGTATATTGACCGACAGGATCCCCTATCTTGCAAGTACACAATTTTATGTTCCTTATTTTCCCTACCCAGGCTTCTGCAGTACTGATATCGTAATGGCAGAAAATATGAACTTTTAGAATTTGTGAATTCTGAACGTGTCGCTATTACTTACGTTATACTTCTGCGTATTGTACCATATAATAGTCGACGATTTGTCTTCCCTGTGACTGGCTACCCCGTCAGTCCAACTAATTTCGAGACTGGATTAATAAAAACTAGAGAAAAATAAATACGATGGTTTTAATGCTTCAGCTGTTCCACATAATCTTTCTTACTCCATCCCTCCTCACCACCTGAGTACAACGCACTGAATCTACTTACAACTACGTGAAACTGTCAGAAAAGTCCTTTTTTGGGATGTTGTTCAAGTCGCTCGTCACATTGGCTTGAATGTCGGTTATACAGTCAAAGCTTAAATTCTTCGCGTGATTACCTGCCCTTTGGCGTTCTGTGGTAGTTCCGTACTGATAAATCGAAGTCTCTTTCAGAAAAGAATAGTCAGCGTTTTACATTTCAATCAACTCGCTGAAAACGTCCACATGTTCACATGTCGTTTCCGTTCCGGTGTCAATGTGTGCGGGACAAATTATGAATCCCCTTTTCTCTTCTTCAAAGCGTTCTGGAAAATGTATTGAAGACTGGATTTAGAGACGTTATTCCATTGCGATTTCTGGCACAACAACGTAGGCACGCTATTACCGCACGTCCACTACTGAACTTTGCCTTCCCATAACTATCTGGTCGAATGCACATCAGTTGTTGAGAGCTACTAGTTGAAGCTGTTAACCTCACCTCCCATATACGCCAGGAATAAAATGTCTCCTAACTTTTAGCAAAAATCGTGTATGTTATGTGAAATACAGGCGCAATAAGTTATTATTTTTACGTAAAACGATATGATTGTCATAAGTAATTATCTTCATATTATGTTGTTAAATACTTTTACACTCCACTAAAGAATATTCCTGTTTTGCCAAATACACCAACTGTATACGTTATACGCAACTAGGGATCTAAGCACTTCACATATTCGTGTCTGTTGTCACTGTTCTGATCTCTACTTAGGAATAACTGTGCCACGGTGTGGGAAATAAGGCCTAGAAAGATCAAAGAGCGACCTCAGTAGACTCATTCTTTTTGTACACATCTGTAAATTTTGGTACAAAAAGGACCGAAGTTTTGTCCGAACAGTCAAATCTACTAATATATGGTGTAGTTGAAACTGCGGCAACAGAAGTAGCACCGTATTTTGTGATCCGTCGGGCAGTAATTTTCGTCTGTCCTTTTCTAGTACTTATGCAGGTCTCCTTCGCAAAGCCTTGTATCAGTCACAAATTAAACTAAGCAATGTGAGCTACGGAGAGGTACATACACAATATGACTCTGAATTGATCGTTCTTGTGCTACATGCGCTTCGTAGATTACAAAATTTTACTGATATCGACAATAGGGAAGTATACCAAGTTGATGCAAATGAATCTGTACTCGCATTCTGTCACACATAACTATAGTGACCAGCTTAAGCCACAGGACTGGTATTCGTGAAGAATAGGGATGAAACACATGTTGGCCTATTCAGATTTTCGTTTCTGTGGCTTCCTTATGCCACTTCGATCAAATGCCAAACCTGCCTTGTTGAACAGGATACATACGAAACAAACAGAAAAGCGAGTATGTCAATATACAGCTAATAACGCCTGTTACAAACTTGTACTCCTTAACTAACGACTCTTCTTCGACGAGGCTTAAGAGCCAAACTTTTCTCTAGCTCTGACGACATTCCTATAATACAGATTATTGCTCGTTTCAAGTAACGGTGGTTGCAATAGAAATGTGCAGAGAAGAAACACTCTTTCTAACAGACCCGATATTTAAGAGTATCTATTCTTACAGTAGGCTAGTATTCCCCAAAGTCATACTAAAAACTAAAATACACAGCTTTAACGTTCCACTCTATAATCAGTCAATAATATATACATATTCCTCCACGTACCAGCAGAATGTTCCATAAATTCCGCAAATTTGTCGAGATGAAAATTGACAGTCACCATTACGATTTCTACTAGGAATCAAAGTGATCTTACGTTTGTAGCTTCATGGTTTCCTTGAAATAGAACACGCAGCTAGAAAACAGGCAATGGTACTTTAAAAAATGGTTCAAATGGCTCTGAGTACTATGGGACTTAACTGCTGAGGTCATCAGTCCCCTAGAACTTAGAACTACTTAAACCTAACTAATCTAAGAACATCACACAGATCCATGCCCGAGGCAGGATTCGAGCTTGCGACCGTAGCGGTCGCGCGGTTCCAGGCTGTAGCGCCTAGAACCGCTAGGCCACTCCAGCCGGCGAAATGGTACTTACTCTACGTTTTTTTAATTGTCAGTGATGAGTATGCGTGAAATGTCATGTCTGCAAATGGATGATAATTGCAGCCGAAGATAATATAAAACACAAGGCTGATAAGAGAATTTCGATAAGAACACACGAAACTTCTTGGACGGCGTACACATGTGGCGAAGAGAGTTGAGAAAGCGGTGTGTATGTGGTTGTAAAGGATGTTCATTGCATTTAGCTTAATTCACTACACTTCTATTACCATCCTCAACAGAAAAACTGCTATTAAGTTACTCGACGTGATTTGGGTAATTTTAGAAGGGATAATCAAGTTACAATTCAGTTTTCACCCTGCATTATGCATGAGTATTCGGAGAATGTAAGAAAGTTTGGGGCAGATGCTGACGTTATATCAGAAAATGAGGACAAGTGCGCACGCGCGCATGCGCGCGCGCACACACACACACACACACACACACACACTCCTACCTGAAAACATTAGTCTGCTTTTACGGTCACTCGGAAGCACATTCAACAAATCTTACAAATCATAAACTGTAGGTCGATGCCAGCATCACTCATTTCGCTTTAGACTTGACACCACTTAAAAAACATGAATGGGCAAATACCTCGTTATTCACTTTAAAACTTACGTCCAGCTGCACCCGCCAGTACCTTAGCCAATGGTAATAGAAATGGTGCGTCGTTCTCGATCCTTATCTGTATTTATGGCGCACATTCTGCAACAATACTTTGTTCGGGCAAGCAGCTGCCTTGTCGTTCGCTCTTGGCCTGCATCCAAGCACTCGCAAGTCTGTTTCGCTCGCTGTCAACGACCTCTGCTTCCACTTGCTGCCGTCCTTCCTTCTCCACAGGCACAAGCAGACACGCTGCTGATTTAATTTCTCATTAGCAGAGAGGGCGACAAACGCGACGCACGGCGAATAAAGGGCCATAATACAGTGGCTAAAGTCTGATTGTAGTCAACCCAAACCGTCCAGTACAGATATTTAAACCACTGGCTTTATTTAATCATAAACTGCACAAACATAGTAACATTAAAGCATGGACACGAAATGTACAATACCTATTGTCAGCTTATAGTCAAGCACAGTACACGAAGAAACAGAAATTGTGGAACATAAACAAACTTAGAACAACATGATCACACGTCAGAAACAAACAGTACCAATAAAGAATGAGATTTTCACTCTGCAGCGGAGTGTGCGCTGATATGAAACTTCCTGGCAGATTAAAACTGTGTGCCCGACCGAGACTCGAACTCGGAACCTTTGCCTTTCGCGGGCAAGTGCTCTACCAACTGAGCTACCGAAGCACGACTCACGCTCGGTACTCACAGCTTTACTTCTGCCAGTACCTCGTCTCCTACCTTCCAAACTTTACAGGAGCTCCTGCGCAGGAGAGCTCCTGTAAAGTTTGGAAGGTAGGAGACGAGGTACTGGCAGAAGTAAAGCTGTGAGTACCGGGCGTGAGTCGTGCTTCGGTAGCTCAGTTGGTAGAGCACTTGCCCGCGAAAGGCAAAGGTTCCGAGTTCGAGTCTCGGTCGGGCACACAGTTTTAATCTGCCAGGAAGTTTCAGTACCAATAAAAATTATGTTTTCGAACAACAAGACTTCTCCTCGTTGTAGTACATTATTTTTCTACTACTGGCAGAAGTAAAGCTGTGAGTACCGGGCGTGAGTCGTGCTTCGGTAGCTCAGTTGGTAGAGCACTTGCCCGCGAAAGGCAAAGGTCCCGAGTTCGAGTCTCGGTCGGGCACACAGTTTTAATCTGCCAGGAAGTTTCAGTTTCTATACACTTTATCACTAGTGTATCAGAAGTAATCCTTGTCAAATTTATTTTTTATTATTTTAAGATGAATTTTTAGTGTTTAAAAGATGTTTCTTTTGCTTTCGGGACCAAGGAAAATTTATAAATCAATCTTTTTCCTAGGATTATTCTTGACTAGGCTAACCTCTACATGTTTAGGAGAGGAGGTTCGGCCGGCCGGAGTAGCCGTGCGGTTCTAGGCGCTACAGTCTGGAGCCGAGCGACCGCTCCGGTCGCAGGTTCGAATGCTGCCTCGGGAATGAATGTGTGTGATGTCCTTAGGTTAGTTAGGTTTAATTAGTTCTAAGTTCTAGGCGACTGATGACCTCAGCAGTTAAGTCGCATAGTGCTCAGAGCCATTTGAACCATTTTTGAGGAGGTTCGGAGTAAGTGTACTACATCCACATAAGAGAAAACAGACCACATGGTTTCTACAGAACAACTACGAAAGGTTCAGAGAATAACCCGGAAAACACTGAAGAACCAAACTGATTGGGTATGAGGATATGTGAAAGCAATAAGACAAAATCATTCTATTAAAATGTTCGTTCAGTTTTTATCAACACAGCTACAAAAATCTTCAAAGCAAAATCATTTCAGTATAAGTGCACTCCAATATGACTATTGCTGATTATGTTGCCCTAAGATATGCTAAAGAAAAAAAAAGACATTCAGATTGTACCACTGTATATCTATTATGGGCAGGCTCGATGTCAAAATTAGTAGTAAAAAAAGAAACAATGTTATTATTGCAAGCAAGTAAAAGATGATAATGATGCCTTGAAAGAAACGTAGCAGAAAACTTTGAGCCGGCCGAGGTGGCCGAGCTGTTCTAGGCGCTACACTGTGGAACAGCGCGACCGCTACGGTCGTAGGCTCGAATCCTGCCTCGGGCATGGATGTTTGTATGATGTCCTTAGGTTAGTTAGGTTTAAGTAGTTCTAAGTTCTAGGGGACTGATGACCTTAGAAGTTAAGTGCCATAGTGCTCAGAGCCATTTGAACCTTTTTTTTTTTTAAACTTTTATAAATTTCAGCAGACGTCACATGTTGCATGTCAATCAGAAAAATAACGACTACAGAACAAATAATGCTTCGTATGAAAGGAGACATCTGTTAGTGAACAAGTTACTTAATGTAGGAAGGAAGAAAGTAATTATTCAGAACGTTCCTCTGCAGTGTGCTCCAGTTGTGCTGCAGGAAATTTGGTTTTGGTAGAGGCTAACTAGACCGTCTGGACATAAAGAAAATCCGATGAATATGTTCTGCAAGAAATCAATAAGCTGAGAAACCTCGCAGCAAATAGTCTGGGCAGGAAACTTATCACGTATAACGTTTCACCAACAACACAGGAAAGATGAAATTTGGGATGTTCAGCCATAAAAAATAAAAATAGATCTACTGCGAGCAACAAAATTATTAATAAATGAAAACTAGAAATAGCAAAGAGGAACAGTTCCGGTGATAAGGCCCGCTTTTACAAGTTGACAATTGACAAAGAACAGTATGCCTGTATGGAATGTTTCAAGCACCATATGAATAACTTTTCGTAAAAAGAAGGTGCTTCCACTTCTTAGTAACATGTACCAAATTCAAGGCTGGGGCAACGTTGCTTTCAGTAGAGCTTATGAGTCAGACGCTTGCTGCTCCGGAAGTGTATTACACTGTTGCATCATCTTCGTTCTAAAACTCGCAGGCGTACTCCGTACACACAGTGAAGGACTTCCCTTACCTGTTGAGTTGAGCAGGATCGCAGTTGGGAGATACGGACTTCCGGGAACTGCTCTGATAAAGACCTTCCAGTTGGCAGTGCCGCAGGCTCCAGGCTTTCTTGGCCGTACGCTGGAATGCACGCCACTGGAGACAATCCAGAGTACATGGGATCCAGACCGCGACCAGAGGACGCAGCAAGCGAGGTGGCGCACTGCTAGGACTCGCTTTCGAGAGAGAGGTGGTTCAAATTCCCTTTATGGATACATAGATTTAGGTGTCCCGTAGTTTCCCTAGGTCGCTTAAGACAAATGCAGGGATGGTTCCATACAAAGAGACACAGCCGACATCCTTTTCCATTCAAATCCGAACTTGTACACTGTATCTTGTAACCTCGTCTTCTATGAGACTAAACAATGCTCGTTTCTCCTTGGGCGCAGAAAACGCCATCTCGCCACGACGTGGAATGTCAAAAATCCTCTGTTGACGAGGGGAGCGTACACCTATAAACGGTCATCCATTTTGGTTATCTAACGCACGAGAACGTACGTAGAGTCAACGACCGCTGGACTACAACGATGCGCTTCTAAAGTGTTCTCGATAATTCTAGATACAGAGCTTTAGAAGAGTAACTATGTATATAAGAGCGCTAATCTTCGAGCAGTGGCGTTAGCACAACTTGCTAAGGCGAAAGACCAATGTAGATTCGAGTGGCGTATTTTGTAAGCAGGCTGTTTAGGTTTTTATGTTGGTAACGCCACGTAGTGCTCTGTATGAAAATCGCTCACTGTGCTGTGTGCAGTCTGTGGCTGGTTGGACTCGTTGCTGGAATATTCGCTTGTGTAGTGTTGGGCAGTTGGATGTGAACAGCGCGTAGCATTGGGCAGTTGGAGGTGAGCTGCCAGCAGAGGTAGATGTAGGGAGAGAGGTGCCAGAGTCTTCAGAGCGGACGATCTGTACGGGCGTCGGTCAGAAAAATGAAATTTGTAAGACTGGATGTCATGAACTGGATGTCATATATGATGACTTTTGGACATTATTAAGGTAAATACATTGTTTGTTCTCCATCAAAAGCTTTCATTTGCTAACTATGCCTATCAGTAGTTAGTGCCTTCAGTAGTTTGAATCTTTTATTTAGCTGGCAGTATTGGCGCTCGCTGTATTGCAGTAGTTCGAGTAACGAGGGTTTTAGTGAGGTAAGTGGTTCATGAAAGGTATAGGGTGTTGTTAATCAGGGAAATTCTTTTGTAGGGATGATTGAATGTCTGACTGTGTTGCACTAAAAATATTGTGTGTCAGTTTAGTAACGATCAGAATAAGTAAAGAGAGAATGTCAGAGTACGTTCAGTTTTGCTCAGCTGTTTGAAAACCATATAACGCAGAAGTTTACCATCACAATCATTCTTAATTTTTCTATGGGGACTTTTCACTTTTTTTCCTATCTCACACGAAACAACTGTAACCCTCCAACGAAACACGTTTCTTCGAAATGGTGCAATAATGATAATGATATTGTACTTTCGTAGCTAGGTGTCGTGATGAAATTAACATTTATTTATAATTGAATTTAATATCCACTTCAATTGCAGCAAATATAAAAAAATATAAAAATGGCATCTAGTATCAGAGGATTTAAGCTCCATCTTCAGGTGTTACGCACTGTGAACAAGAAGTGTGGAGGAAAGTGCAAAATGGCGTAAATATACTAAAAAACACATGTAAAGGTAGGATTAATGGCACTACGCACATGAATAGCTACGTCGTGGGTATATGGCGGGCGGATCAGTTAATTAGAAGGTACCAAACTCACTCACTCGCATGTAACACACAAGACTCTAAATGAAAGTTCTCCGTTGTTCCATTGTGAGCACGGAACAGAGGCCTTTCAAATAATTACCAAAGGAAACTCTCCAAACAGTCGTATATTTTCAGAAGTCATATTTTTAGACACCCTTCCGGCATCTGATTTATGCCACCTTCAAGATCCTGAAAACTTTATGTATAGAGGCAGATATATAGATAGTTGCATGACTGGAGCCATCAACATCTATCAAGTCTTCGAAGTAAAACGTAAACGTAAACTCCGTCCACAGGCTCAGGCGGACCCAGCGGTACCGACCGGCCGCCGTGTCATCCTCACCCCAGGCGTCACCGAAAGCGGATACGGAGGGGTATGTAGTCAGCACATCGCTCTGCCGTCCGTGTGTCAGTTTCCGAGACCGGAGCCGTACTTCTCGATCAAGTATTTCTTCAGGTTGCCTCACAAGGGCTGAGTGCATCCCACTTGCACGTCGATGAAATTCAGATATGGGAGGCATCGGTTAGGCAAGTATCGATATAATTTGACTGTCTATACATGGAGTGCATGATGCTCTTAAGATGGGATTAATGAGATGCCGAAAGCAGTCGTCTAAATGAAATAACTCCTGCAAACATACGGCTGTTTGGCGATTTTTGTATGATAAATGTAAGTGAAAGGATTAAGGTAAGGGGCCAGAGGCGACTGCAATACAACACAGAAACTGAACACGATGAATGCGCACACATATGCTTGGACAGAGCCTGCTTCGCGACCAGACAAGGAACGAAACGGCGCTGCCGGGTGGCTTACCAGATGGGGCGACCGACGTAGGAGCTAATACATGACAAGACAGGAAAAACCGTGGGACATGCAACAGAAAACATTACCTACAACTGAAGTGCAATTCTAATTTAATAATTATGAGCACAGTTGCGGATGCTCTCCAAATCAGATTTTGTGTAACACTTACACCCATGCTCACAAAAAAAAACAGAATACCTTACGCGACTAGAGAGAGGACGTTCATATTCGTAGGACATGTACATTCGTATGTTCTGTAGACATGACTAGCATTTCAGTCACCTCGGTTCAGCACGTGCCCTGTTGCCTAGTAGGCACAACGTCCACCCCGCGCCCGGATATCTTGTTCCATGTGTGATGGCATCGAACGTATAAGACGCCTATGGCGTCCTGAGGTATAGCCATCCACGCTGCATTCAACTGGTTCCAGAGTTCATCTGCGGTGGTTGCCATTGGGTCACAGAGCTTTGGCCATAAGCCTGTTGATCTGGCAGGCCAGAGCAAAAGGCTGAAATTCTGTGACACCAAGAAGGCACGTGTTCGTGCATTGTCTTGCTGGAAAATGGCGTCTGTGGTGTTGTGCACACAGGGTCGCAGGATGTCATTCACGTAGGTCACACTTGTCACATTTTCAAACAAACAGAGCATGCATTCGTCCGAAAACACTATATGATGCCATTCCTGTACCCATTGACGTCGTTGCATACACCGTTGCAGCCTAGAATGTCTCTGAATATTTGTCAAAGGTAGACGGAGAAGTTGAGCCCACCCTCAGAACCGGTGAGGAGACTATGTGGATGAATAGTGTAGTAGAATCGTATGTTAATTTGTAATTACGTGTACGTACCTTGGCCAAAGGCCGTGCCGCAGTAGTAACACCGGTTGGCGTCAGATCGCCGAAGTTAAGCGTTATCGGGCTGGGCTAACACTTGGATGGATGACGGTCGGGGTCTGCCTAGCGCTGTTGGCAAGCGGGGTGCACGCTGTCCTTGTGATGCCGAACGAGGAGCTATTTGATAGAGTAGTGGCGGATTCGATCACGAAAACTGACAACGGCCGGGAGAGCGCTGTGCTGACCATATGCTCCTCCATATCGGCCTCCAGCATCCAGTGATGCCTATCGGCTGAGGGAGACACTTCAGATACCTTATTTCGGCTAGTTAAAAAAATAGACAAAGTCTTTCTGATTCTCCCTTGTATTTAGGATCACCTGCTAAATTAGCCAGCCTAATTAGAGAATATACAGGATGTTACAAAAAGGTACGGCCAAACTTTCAGGAAACATTCCTCGCACATAAATAAAGAAAATATGTTATGTCGACATGTGTCCGGAAACGCTTACTTTCCAAGTTAGAGCTCATTTTATTACTTCTCTTCAAATCACATTAATCATGGAATGGAAACATGCAGCAACAGAACGTACCAGCGTGACTTCAAACACTTTGTTACAGGAAATGTTCAAAATGTCCTCCGTTAGCGAGGATACATGCATCCACCTTCCGTCGCATGGAATCCCTGATGCGCTAATGCAGCCCTGGAGAATGGCGTATTGTATCACAGCCGTCCACAATACGAGCACGAAGAGTCTCTACATTTGGTACCGGGGTTGCTTACGGCAAGAGCTTTCAAATGTCCCCATAAATGAAAGTCAAGAGGGTTGAGGTCAGGAGAGCGTGGAGGCCATGGAATTGGTCCGCCTCTACCAATCCATCTGTCACCGAATCTGTTGTTGAGAAGCGTACGAACACTTCGACTGAAATGTGCAGGAGCTCCATCGTGCATGAACCACATGTTGTGTCGTACTTGTAAAGGCACATGATCTAGCAGCACAGGAACAGTATCCCGTATGAAATCATGATGACGTGCTCCATTGAGCGTAGGTGGAAGAACATGGGGCCCAATCAAGACATCACCAACAATGCCTGCCCAAACGTTTACAGAAAATCTGTGTTGATGACGTGATTGCACAATTGCGTGAGGATTCTCGTCAGCCCACACAAGCTGATAGTGAAAATTTACAATTTGATCACGTTGGAATGAAGCCTCATCCGTAAAGAGAACATTTGCACTGGAGTGAGGATTGACACATTGTTGGTTGAACCATTCGCAGAAGTGTACCCGTGGAGGCCAATCAGCTGCTGATAGTGCCTGCACACGCTGTACATGGTACGGAAACAACTGGTTCTCCCGTAGCACTCTCCATACAGTGAAGTGGTCAACGTTACCTTGTACAGCAGCAACTTCTCTGACGCTGACATTAGGGTTATCGTCAAATGCACGAAGACTTGCCTCGTCCATTGCAGGTGTCCTCGTCGTTCTAGGTCTTTCCCAGTCGCGAGTCATAGGCTGGAATGTTCCGTGCTCCCTGTTGTGTCGATTCCCTAAGGTCTCGACACAATGAGTGGCTAGGTGCACGCGAAACTAACGCAGACGGGCGTAAATTCTGAAACAGGAGACTGGAAGAAAAACTATAAAGAAAAGAAGAGAGATTTTAATATACTTAACTTTAATGTAGTCTTGTTCTTGTTGAAATACATCTCTTGCATAGTAGTAAGCAATTAGCAATGATACACATGGCGCCTTGCTAGGTAGTAGCGATGGACTAGCTGAAGGCTATTTAATCTGTCTCTCGGCAAATGAGAGAATGACTTGATACGTCAGGTCGCAAGCTATGTCGTCCGTACAACTGGGACGAGGTCATGTCCGTGTCTTGTGACTTGCCATGTGGTGGCGCTAGGTTTGCGAATACACAGTGGCGACACGCGGGTCCGACATGTACTACAGGACCGCGGCCGATTTAAGTTACCACCTAGCAAGTGTGGTGTCTAGCGGTGACTCCACATTCCTCCCCCGCAAATCGGCGAACGGTCGTGAGATAAGGCTTCCGCCCGCCGTGGGGAGGACCCCATGTTGACGTATGCGATGAGGTGGGGAGCCTAACAACAGGCGAGGCTGTGCCACCCGCACCCGGCCATTCGGTCCGAGGGGAGCTAGGAAACGCCTGCAAACCTAGTCCAGGGTGCACGTCAACATGAGGTGTATGCGCACGTAATGAGACAGAAGGGTCGACCTCCATGTGGTCGGAGCACCCGACGGGCGAAGACGACATCTGGTCCGGAGCGGGCAAGAAGTCCATGGCGGAGGACGGCTGGTCACGGGAAGCAAGCGGCGGCGCGTGACCCAGGGAGGCGCGAGGCGGCTGCAGCGAAGCGTCCGCTGCTGGCGGCGCCGGCGGCGGCTGCGGCGGCGCGACGCCATGAGGCAAAATGGAAGGCATCGTCGGTAACACCTGGGGATGAGGCGAGCCAGTAGATGGGTCCCCAGGGCGCTGACCTGACGGCTCCGTCGCTGAAAGCAGACGGGGAGCGGCAGAACCCAGGCGACGACAGAGGCGCAACTGATTGAGATGCCGACGCACCTCACCAGAGGCCCCCAAAACCAAATACATCGCGCGGCCGAGGCAGCGAAGAATGCGCCCTGCGAGCCAACGCCGTGAACCGCGATAGTTGCGATAATAGACAACGTCGCCAGGAGCAAAAGCAGGAGTCTGCCGCTGCACAGGAACCTGATGTGGCGGATGCAGCAAAGACATCAGAGTTCGATGAGGACGACCATGGAGCAACTCAGCCGGCGAGCGACCATCGCGGGGCTGAGAGCGATACGAGGACAAAAAGAGCAACAAAGCGTCCTCCCGAGAATGCGACTCTTTCAACTTCAACATCTGTGACTTGAAAGTCCGGACCAATCGTTCAGCGGCACCGTTTGACTGAGTGGGCCGATCAGTTCCGGTTCCACCTCACTGCTTATGGAATTCAAGGTAAAGAGCGGCAGCCGTTTTTGCTTTCTTGTGTCGGTGTGGCTACCTACCGTGTGATAGTGAAATTGTTTCCCCGACGCGACGTCGCAACTCTGTCCTACGAGGAAATTTTGTCGGCTTTAGATGCCTATTTCAAAGAAACAGTAAATGTAGTTGCCAAACGGTATACGTTTTTTCGTACAAAACGTACGGCCGGTCAGACTAATAGGGAGTGGGTAGCAACTTTGCAAGGACTTACTAGAGACTGCGCGTTTGCCTGTGACTGTGGCCTCCCATATTCAGATACTATGGTGCGTGATGCAATTGCACAGAACGTTTCTGATGTTCGCATAAGGGAACAGATTTTGAAACTAGTTAATCCCTCCCTGCAACAAGTGATAGACATATTGGACAGGCAAGACACACTTGACTTTGCTCAGGCATCATTTGAAACTTCGCCAGCAGTGTGTCACGTTAATCGGCCCGCCGGGCCCGCTGCACGGGACGCTAAGCGGCCCTCGCGCCCGACTTCGCAGCGGCCGCCTAGCTGGCAACCACGTGCGCCGCGTAAGCAAGCAAATGCAGTGAAATCTTGCCCGCGGTGTGCAACTAGACATTCGCGTGAAAATTGCCCGTCACGCCAAGCTATTTGCTTTTACTGTCACAAGAAAGGACATGTACAAAGTGTTTGCCAGAAAAAGTTAAGATCAGACAATCACACAAATTCCAGGCCCTTTGCTTCGCGCCGGAATCGAACCCAGGACAATCAGGCTCGTGGACCTTCGCCCATGGACATTCATGTGGTTCATTCCCACCCGTCCAGTGACACTTTAGCTAACAGTGACTGTGTTCGTCCCACCCAAAGTGTGCGTCGACGTCGCCGGAAATCCCATCCTCGTCGCCAAAATATTGTTGTGTCGATTCCCTAAGGTCTCGACACAATGAGTGGCTAGGTGCACGCGAAACTAACGCAGACGGGCGTAAATTCTGAAACAGGAGACTGGAAGAAAAACTATAAAGAAAAGAAGAGAGATTTTAATATACTTAACTTTAATGTAGTCTTGTTCTTGTTGAAATACATCTCTTGCATAGTAGTAAGCAATTAGCAATGATACACATGGCGCCTTGCTAGGTAGTAGCGATGGACTAGCTGAAGGCTATTTAATCTGTCTCTCGGCAAATGAGAGAATGACTTGATACGTCAGGTCGCAAGCTATGTCGTCCGTACAACTGGGACGAGGTCATGTCCGTGTCTTGTGACTTGCCATGTGGTGGCGCTAGGTTTGCGAATACACAGTGGCGACACGCGGGTCCGACATGTACTACAGGACCGCGGCCGATTTAAGTTACCACCTAGCAAGTGTGGTGTCTAGCGGTGACTCCACACTCCCTAAGACGCCGATCAATTGCTTCGCACGTCTTCCTGTCGGGACACCTTCGTTCTGGAAATCTGTCTCGATACAAACGTACCGCGCCACGGCTATTGCTCCGTGCTAATCTATACATCAATTGGGCATCTGCCAACTCCGCATTTGTAAACATTGCACTGTCTGCAAAACCACGTTCGTGATGAAGACTAACCTGTTGATGCTACGTATTGATGTGCTTCATGCTAGTACTGTAGAGCTATGAGTCGCATGTCAACACAAGCACCGAAGTCAACATTACCTTCCTTCAAGTGGGCTAACTGGCGGTGAATCGAGGAAGTACAGTACATACTGACGAAACTAAAATGAGCTCTAACATGGAAATTAAGCGTTTCCGGACACATGTCCACATAACATATTTTCTTTATTTGTGTGTGAGGAATATTTCCTGAAAGTTTGGTCGTACCTTTTTGTAACACCCTGTATATGAAATTCACACACGGAATAACCAAAGCCGCGCGGGATTAGCCGAGCGGTCTAGGGCGCTGCAGTCATGGACTGTGCGGCTGGTCCCGGCGGAGGTTTGAGTCCTCCCTTGGGCATGGGTGTGTGTGTTCGTCTTTAGGATAATTTAGGTTAAGTAGTGTGTAAGCTTAGGGACTGATGACCTTAGCAGTTAAGTCCCATAAGATTTCACACACATTTGAACATTTTTTTGAATAACCATTATCTTTAATCTCGTGGTTATTTTTGGTGGAGACTGAATGAACATGAAGTGATAAAGATGAAGATTCCTATAGGAAAAAAGTGTTTTAACTTTCTATAGGTAACTGAAATGTGCTTCGTTAGATCAACAAATAAAACCGTATCTTAAAAACGTTGACATCTGTTACTTCTTTGAGAAACGCCCTCATTTTGATGCTCGTCCTGTTAGCGTCTTCTCTCTCTTCGTACTGCAGAGACACCTCAGAAATAAAATTCCTTTCTTTCAACAAAAATTTTAATTCGTGCCACTCTTGTCAGATGAGGGGAATAAATTGTAGCAGGCGTTTGAACGGTATCTGGTTGCCACAGTGGTTTACAGAACCCTCCAATTACCTGTCAGTGTTTCTCAAGAACATCATAAAATCCCAGTAAAACAACTCTCCCGTCCTTCCACCCACGCCTGTTCTTCAGATCCAAATGGAGTCTTGCACATTAAACATTATTGCGCTGCTAGAAGAAAAAAAAACTGGTGTAGCTATTGGCTCATTCCGCGATTACGATAAATACAGTCAAAGTAGCTGGCTTTACAACAGGCCTGTTAAGATGGTAGGGCCGATAAGCCAGCCGCCAACCCACGCTCGTGCGCCTAATAGAGAGTCGCGCAAGCGACGCCATATTTGCGCCTGCGCGGTGCGCACCACGGCGCCCCTCATGCAAATACACGCAGGGGCAGTGGCGCCTTGTTATTATACGCGCGTTATGGAGTCCGTGTGTGTCCTCCTCCCCTTTTCGCTCTAGCGGACGAAGGTCTCAAATTAGCAGTGGACAGGCCAGTGGGCGTGATTAGCTCTGACTGTGTTTGGTAAATGGGTAATTCTTAGACGCGGAACATTATCAGCCCTTGAATTGCCGTCAAGGAATTATAAAACATTACTACATGTGTAAAAGAGACAAATCGGTGGACGAAACACTCATGTACACATTTTAGGGAAGATTAGAGGCAACGTAGAAATAAAATACAGTATTGTCGATTTATTGAAAGGAGTCCGTTTTCATGACAATAAAATGTGTGGTGGAGGGTGCATCTGGTTCTACTAAAATCAAGCGCCCGCCCCCCTTTTTGTCTACCATTCCCAAATGTGACTTGAAAAAAGGACTATCGGCATGATTCTGTACGAGCTCTATTTGATTTTCTCGTCTCCGACGTTTCGTGAGAAGTATGACTGTTCTTGGAAGGTATACTTCACGAAATTCAACTGTAAACACGACTAATCTCTGGTACAGTCTGCCACTGAAATGTATTGACCATCTCCATCACACCCACGAATTTACTAAACGATCGCATGACTAATACAGCCGTTCTTTGATCTTCTGTATCTCTTCTGTTAATTCAATTTTTTAGGTGCTGTCGCCAGGCTTTGTCGCCTACGTTTAATCGGACAGTAGTGGATCTCTTCACTTGTTGACGATAGACCGTGTTTTTCATGTATTTACGTTGAGTCTCAACTGCGAGTCACTGTACCAAGTCAACGAACAACCTCAGCTAGCTTCCACTAGATTAATATATTGTAAAAAGTGACTGTCTTATAACACTCCGTTGTCGTACTCCCAAAGTTACATATAGATCTCTCTATCTAGTCCCATTAAGAACGGTGTGTTGGGTTCCATTTACAAGGAAGGTGTGAATCCTGCGAAAAATGTGATCCGATACTCGTTAATTCATCTTTTTCTCACTAAATAGCAATGCGGAACTGTATCGAGTAAATTTTATATTCCGTAATCTGGTACCTACGGTCACTATAAACAAAGTTGTTGCCTTTTCTGAAACAGTAGTAGCGACAGATGTAGTTAAAAGACATTTAATCTGAATTTATGCAAATCAGTTCAAGTGATCACTACGACGGATTCCTAACGATAGTGACTGCGAACAGTTAGATAATGGCCATATTCTTGTTTCTGAATCCTTAACTTAATATCCTGTGTCCTTGTTCCATTGTCTGCAAGCGTTATACTTTGACATTATCGCAATACAAACCCTTTTATGTTTGTGACAAAGTAAGAGGCAGGCCGCGGTGGTGTAGCGGTTCTGGCGCTGCAGTCCGGAACCGCGGGACTGCTACGGTCGCAGGTTCGAATCCTGCCTCGGGCATGAGTGTGTGTGATGTCCTTAGGTTAGTTAGGTTAAGTAGTTCTAAGTTCTAGGGGACTTATGACCTAAGATGTTGAGTCCCATAGTGCTCAGAGCCATTTGAACCATTTTTGAACAAAGTACGGAAGCGTTTCAAATTTTAACGCTTCCTCCGATTTATCTTATCTAAGAAATGCCATTCATTCTGTGTACACTCAGAGCCGCTATCACGCCTGAGCTTCACGATCGCGTGTAAATACACTCCTGGAAATTGAAATAAGAACACCGTGAATTCATTGTCCCAGGAAGGGGAAACTTTATTGACACATTCCTGGGGTCAGATACATCACATGATCACACTGACAGAACCACAGGCACATAGACACAGGCAACATAGCATGCACAATGTCGGCACTAGTACAGTGTACATCCACCTTTCGCAGCAATGCAGGCTGCTATTCTCCCATGGAGACGATCGTAGAGATGCTGGATGTAGTCCTGTGGAACGGCTTGCCATGCCATTTCCACCTGGCGCCTCAGTTGGACCAGCGTTCGTGCTGGACGTGCAGACCGCGTGAGACGACGCTTCATCCAGTCCCAAACATGCTCAATCGGGGACAGATCCGGAGATCTTGCTGGCCAGGGTAGTGGACTTACACCTTCTAGAGCACGTTGGGTGGCACGGGATACATGCGGACGTGCATTGTCCTGTTGGAACAGCAAGTTCCCTTGCCGGTCTAGGAATGGTAGAACGATGGGTTCGATGACGGTTTGGATGTACCGTGCACTATTCAGTGTCCCCTCGACGATCACCAGTGGTGTACGGCCAGTGTAGGAGATCGCTCCCCACACCATGATGCCGGGTGTTGGCCCTGTGTGCCTCGGTCGTATGCAGTCCTGATTGTGGCGCTCACCTGCACGGCGCCAAACACGCATACGACCATCATTGGCACCAAGGCAGAAGCGACTCTCATCGCTGAAGACGACACGTCTCCATTCGTCCCTCCATTCACGCCTGTCGCGACACCACTGGAGGCGGGCTGCACGATGTTGGGGCGTGAGCGGAAGACGGCCTAACGGTGTGCGGGACCGTAGCCCAGCTTCATGGAGACGGTTGCGAATGGTCCTCGCCGATACCCCAGGAGCAACAGTGTCCCTAATTTGCTGGGAAGTGGCGGTGCGGTCCCCTACGGCACTGCGTAGGATCCTACGGTCTTGGCGTGCATCCGTGCGTCGCTGCGGTCCGGTCCCAGGTCGACGGGCACGTGCACCTTCCGCCGACCACTGGCGACAACATCGATGTACTGTGGAGACCTCACGCCCCACGTGTTGAGCAATTCGGCGGTACGTCCACCCGGCCTCCCGCATGCCCACTATACGCCCTCGCTCAAAGTCCGTCAACTGCACATACGGTTCACGTCCACGCTGTCGCGGCATGCTACCAGTGTTAAAGACTGCGATGGAGCTCCGTATGCCACGGCAAACTGGCTGACACTGACGGCGGCGGTGCACAAATGCTGCGCAGCTAGCGCCATTCGACGGCCAACACCGCGGTTCCTGGTGTGTCCGCTGTGCCGTGCGTGTGATCATTGCTTGTACAGCCCTCTCGCAGTGTCCGGAGCAAGTATGATGGGTCTGACACACCGGTGTCAATGTGTTCTTTTTTCCATTTCCAGGAGTGTATATAAAGATTATTCTCGAATGTCGGCGGCTCGTGGTCCTGCGGTAGCGTTCTCGCTTCCTGGGTTCGATTCCCGGCGGGGAATTTTCTCTGCCTCGAGATGACTGGGTGTTGTGTGTCTTTCACCATCATTTCATTCTCTCTCGCAAGTCGCCGTAGTGGCGTTAAAGAACTTGTGGAGCGGCGGCCGAACCGCCCCGCGAGGAGTCTCCCGGCCACCAATGCCATACCCTCATCGTTCTCGAATAAAACGGTATTGGTTTTAAAATATTACTTTAATGATGCATTTCGCCTTTTTACGGCATCATCAGATTATCTACAAAAAGGAAAAAAATATTTAAGGTATGGTCCTATCATGTAGGGCTGTAATAAAATATCTAACGATAATTTTACGATCCGTCAACTGAGAGACACGGGTAGAACTGTTATACTATGGATTAAGCATACGTCCATATGGAGCTAACCCTGGCATGTGATTAGACAATGAACACATTCATGTAGGATGGACTGTATGGAGTTTCGCCGGGAAGCCCTTACACATCCTCCGTACATTAATTATCTCTCCCCGTGCTATTTCCATATTTTTGGAACCCTGAAGGAAGACGTTCTGAAGCCTGGATACAATCTCGGTTGTACACGCGACCGCAGCCGTTGACCGTCTCGAATCACAGCGAGATAAATGTTTTAACAGTTGCGATGATTACTTTTGAAGTAATAAACAGTTTACTTACTTTCTCCAGTCACGTCGTTTCCATTCCACAGCCTGTCATATTTGCAGCAGTACTAGGGAAGTTAATGTCTAAATTGCATCCAAGTATCTCAGAACTAGGTTATCCTTTCTTTTCCAAACATTGCTTGGAAGGAATATTCAGCTGTATTTGTCTATAAAAAGAAATTGCTAAAAATATCCTTTAATCTGAAGCCTGGTTTGAAGAACATAGCCGGCCGGTGTAGCCGAGCGGTTCTAGGCGCTTCAGTCCGGAACCGCGCGACCGCTACGGTCGCAGATTCGAATCCTGTCTCGGTCATGGATGTGTGTGATGTCCTTAGGTTACTTAGGTTTAACTAGTTCTAAGTTCTAGGGGACTGATGACCACAGATGTTAAGTCCCATAGCGCTCAGAGCCATTTGAGCCATTTTTTGAAGAACATAGCGTTTTAGTAGGAATTATAGGTGATAAGCCTTTGGCGTACTCCGACCTTTGAGCAGACCTACTCGGCCTGTTTCAGGAGGGGGACCTGCAGTTTAGCGTGGATTCCTAACCACTGTGCAACTCTTCAAGCAAGTGAAAAATGACAGGTAACAATCTTAGGACTTATCGGGGGTCGAATCCGAGGCCTTTGGATTTGTAATGTAGCACTTTAGCACTGAGCAACTGTGCCTAGTGCTGACGCTGTACCCAGTTGTTAGCAGCGCCTGGCCTCAGAGGAAGTGCCCCCGTGGGTGCGTGGCGCCAGCTGTGTGCTCGGGCAGCGCGCCAGTCCCCTCGTGGACGCATGGCTGCCAGGTCGCCGGCTTTTCCGCCGTCCGGGAAGTCACCTGCCAGCGCCGCACGGCACTGTGAATGCGGAAGCCGCTCGCTGCTTACACTGCTCTCCAGGACCGCAAAGTGCCCCAGCCTATCCGCCCTGCGCGCTTGCTGCGTTCAGCAAGCCGACCGATACACTCTGCGCTGCTCGCTTTCACTGAAGTTTTAGTCACCAGACTACATAGACGGACGCGTTTCGTCAGTGGACTGCCATCGTCAGTTGCATATACAGCGTGAATGAGCTGCTCCTACCGATCCGTTTTACACAATCAGCTTTATGTCTGTAACAGGAAAGTAATCCAGACGGGCCACAGCCACGTTATGGATATAATTCCCCTCTCAGAGCCTTGAGGGACTGTTAGCGCGCTCTCTCTCTCTCTCTCTGCGTGTTCTAACAACCCTACCACAACAAAGGTCAAAACTTAATTATGATTGAAGTGTTGCTCACGCTGCTAAATATTGCATTCTCGGGCAACGACAAAGTTATATTATGTGGCAGGTGTCATAAGAGCACAGTTAATAAAGTCATTTCTTGAAATAATGGATAAACTAGGCACTCATCTTTTCGTGTTTCCGGCACTGGTCTCGTTGTGAACTCATGGCTCAATCGTCGAAAATCTAGGTAGTGAGATTCCAACCTCGGATGCAAAGAGGCCTAGGTGTTATTCTGCGATATTCAAAAGTCTTATAGATGTGTTTCATAAACCATTCTTGAAGATTAAACTTTTGCAAGTTAGGACAATGGTGATGTAAAAAAAAAGTAACTAGCACTCCGAATTTAAGTTACACTTCTTTTTTATTGCTTTTGGTGTAATATCAAGGTATCTCGTTCCAAAACGTCACTTCACAATATAAAACATACTTGAAAACATCTTTCTCACTGTTAAAGTTCACATTTCATAAACTGACTACAGCTTGCGTCTTTTTAACATGACGACCAAAGCTTGACTCTCTAATAACCGCTTACGCGCCCAAAAATCAGAGTTACAAGAACGTCAATGATCTTAGTGGCAAAAGAAAGAATACACATAAGAATAATATCGTTGCAATATATACATATCGATCTATCGAAGTACTTCTACATTAATGAAATCAAATCTGAATGCTGTCACAGAAATATGTTAACTATTTTACAAAAATAGTAGAATATTGCTGGTATCGAGAGGTTGAGGTGAGGTGCTGTAGTGGTTACGTAATTCAAGTACCATTACAGTGTGTGTGTGTGTGTGTGTGTGTGTGTGTGTGTGTGTGGGTCGGTGTGGGTGTTTGTTTATTCCGTTTATAGTACTTAATCGTTCACAGATGATTGAGACATGTTGCCGTGTAAAGTGTGTTTCGCCATCGAAAACAACGAAATTAGCAGAAGATACCAAAATGCCAAGCGTGGAAGTAACAACTATGCGGTATACAACGCAATGAAAAGATTAATATAGGACTCACCGCATTACTGCGCTACAGCACTTTCACAAACAAAATTTGTACAATAGGTCTGAGATGTCTCCGTATACTTAATCAGTCATACTGCGGTATTTTGGTGCTTCACAGCTCCAGAGTGAAATGGCTAGCGACACTGTACTGTCGTGTGGGGCACCACAGAACGATATCGGTTGATGCAGCTGAATCATCCTGTCTAGTAATCTTTTCATAGGGGTGTGTACTGGAAAATTGATACTTCTTCACTTTCCGATTTGATACCTACTGTTACTTTCTTTGTTTCAGGTGGTGAGACACACTTCATAAGGCAAAATTTCTCAACCATTTACGAAAGATTAAGTACTATAAACGAAATGAACACACACACACACACACACACACACACACACAGAGAGAGAGAGAGAGAGAGAGAGAGAGAGAGAGAGAGAGAGAGAGAGAGAGTTATTGACAAATACATTCATGTTCAGAAAAAAATAGAACACCTTCAACTACTAGAGATAGGACATTCATATTCTCACCACATGTACATTATTATATTCCGCTGAAATGATTGGCATTTGAACCATGTCGACCCACGGGTTGAAGATCAACATCGATATCGCGGCGCAATACCACCTACCGGTAAAATGTGCCTGTGGTTCTCGTTGTCGCTTCAAACCGAAGGTAATGGATCAGTCTTACTTGAGCAGACGTGCAGGATGCCTCGCAGGCGTATGCGCGAACCGTATCGTCAGATCAGTGAGTTTGAAAGACGGCGTATTATTGGAATGAGTGAATGTGTTGCATCCATCCAGGAAACTTTTGCTCGTGTGGGACAAGGTGTTTCGGAAGTTCAAGGTTGTGTACACCATTGTTCACGGAAGGCCAACATAGGTAGGAATGATCATCAAAATACAATAAGAGATATCAGAGCTCGAACAGAAAAGTTCAGGTGTTCGTTTTTCCCGCGCGCTGTTCGGGAGTGGAATGGTAGAGAGATAGTATGATTGTGGTTCGATGAACCCTCTGCCAAGCACTTAAATGTGAATTGCATAGTAATCATGTAGATGTAGATGTAGATGTAGATGAAGGCCATAAAATGCGACGAGATGGGTAAGGTCGCACCACCAAGACCACTCCCCGAGAAGATTGATACCTCTCCGAATCGCGTTGCAGGACAGATCTGCGTCCTCCTCGGCTCTGGTGCAACAGTGGAACACGTCGTACACTATCAGGGGTGACAGTCCGTCACTGTTGTCCCATTGCAGTACTAAATTTGAGATGCACTTATGGTAGAATTCACACGGATGACTGTGGAACAACAGTTGGACTGCCGTCTTGGCTTCAACGTTGCTCGTAAACAGTTGCCCTGCTAGGAACTACATCAGTGGACCAAAAACATACTCGGACTGTATCGTGGGTGGTCCAGACTCTCCCAGTGAAATTACCAGTACTCGTCGGCGGTTCTGATCGACATACGTGGCCTCGCGTTTTCGTGGAGGACAACCACGACGTCCACATCGAGAAACCTTCAGTGTTTCTCCCTCATGGCAGCTCGCAGAAGTGAGAGTGTGAAACAATAGCTGCCGGCAGTGATGGTTGCAGCGAGTGGCACGAAATCCGACAGGAGCAATACACGGCGCATGGTGATCCCAGAAGACAGTTGCGTTGACATCAATTTCCTGACAGATGGCAGTGAAGTTTTTTTTTTTTTTTGTTGGTGAATCCAGAGTTTTAATACCATGCTCTGCTGCTTCGATTCCGGCGTGAAATGCAGTATCCAGGTTTCATCGTCAGTAAGAATGCGGTCGAACAAACGGTCACCCTCCATGGCATACCGTTGTACATGATTCACTAAAGCAATCATGTCTTCCAAATGCTTAGGTACCCAGCGATATGAAACTATTCGGTACCCTAAGGATACGTAAAAGATGCCATAAACACTCCGATACGAATTGCGATGATCCTGAAAATTGCCCTTGAGGTGCACACGCCGATCAGACCTCATCACTTCATCCAGGCGGGAAATGACTTCAGTCAGCGACGAACGCGGCTTCCCCGAACGTTGATTGTCACGCAAATCTTCACCACCTGTTGCCACCGACAGCTCGCGCTTCCGAAAGCGACACACTTTTCCCCATACATGGGCTGCATTTCCCTGTGGATTTCGGTGGACGATTGTCCCTTGCTCCATAGAAAACCAATCACCTTTCATTGCTCGTACGGCATGGACCTATGAAGCGTAACTGCCATCGTCAACGACTGACAAAAGAACAGTGGCATGAAGCTACCGGCAAGTAAGGCCAGGCCGCTTCAAGAAAAGTCCACTGCTCGGGATGGATATGTTGACTTCACATTTACAACCGTAATTTGGCCGAAAAAATAGGGGCAAGTATTTTCTGATTCGCCGTCGTATAACTAAAAATGTAAATAATTCTTACTGTACGCCATATTAATTTCCTGTTTTACGAGTTCTAATGTTCGTTCCGATGTTGGTGGGATTTGAAACGTCGAAATAACTTAAAATATTTTGTATGCTGTAGACGACTTTATTAGCAAGGATAGCAGATCCGCTGGGAAACCCGAAACGGTCTGCTAGTTCCAGAATTTCAGGCAATATTGCGGTTTCGCTGGTAGTAAATGTGAAGTCAGAGAATTTTGTTCTCGCTCAAAATGCTACACTGCTTCCGACCGATTCAAGTGTGGAACAAGAAAGAAACTTAGAAGCAGGCAGGACAAAAAATTAGTTACGGCCAGGAGACATCACGTTCAAAAACGTATGTGAATTCCTGAGGGACCAAACTGTTGGAGTCATCGGTCCCTAGACTTACAAAAATGGTTCAAATGGCTCTGAGCACTATGGGCCTCAACTGCTGATGTCATAAGTCCCCTAGAACTGAGAACTACTTAAACCTAGCTAATCTAAGGACATCACACACATCCATGCCCAAGGCAGGATTCGAACCTGCGGCCGTAGCGGTCGCGCGTTCCAGACTGTAGCGCCTAGAACAGCTCGGTCACTCAGGCCGACCCTAGACTTACACGCTACTTAAACTAACTTATGCTAAGAACAATACACACACACACACACACACACACACACACACACACACACACACATGCCCAAGGGTGGACTCGAACCTTCGACGGAAGGGGCCGCGTAATCCGTGACATGGCGCCTCAAACCTCACGGCCTCTCCGCGCGGCATCGTAACTTCATAACAGCCTCAATCCGGTGAAGAAGAGAGCCTATATGTGTCTTCAAGAACGCAATATCCGCTGAAGCCTCTCATTGATTACTTTTTGTTGGTGAGCCCCCGAAATTATTTCAGCGCAGGAGATCGTAATACGGTCTCTCCTTTCAATCTTTGTACGAAAGTCAATACGGCAGATGTTGAGATAACTTGCTGCCCTTCTACCGACAGTTTATCGCAGTTCGCTGGAAACCGGAGGATACGTAGGACTCGTAAAAAGCACAGATCATTCACGTCATAAACAAGGCTCCCAAGGCAGGTAGGTGTACGACAATTAAGACCCACATCGTTGCCATTACTCTCTGTTGTAAAATTATGGAACATGTTTTATGCTCAAGAATTATGACGTTTTTGGTGAACGAAAATCTCCTCTATAAAGAGCAACATGGATTCCCCAAAAAGAGATATTGCGAAACTCAGCTCGCTCTCTTCCTCTGTGAGATACATAACGAAGCAGAGAACGGGGCTCAGGTTGACGTCATGTTCCTTGACTTCAGGGAGATATTTGACACCGTCCTGCACTGCTGTTTAGTGAGAGAAAATAAAATACGAGCCTACCAAGCATGGGACCAGAATTCTGAGTGGATTCAACACTTCTTTGAGTTACAACTCAACACTTCGCACTTGATGGAACAGAATCGACTGACGAAAAGATAATAGCTGGAGTACCCCACAACGTGTAATAGGACCGTTGTTGTTTACAATGTACATAAATGATGTAGTACAAATTTAAAAAAAATGGTTCAAATGGCTCTGAGCACTATGGGACTTAACATCTGTGGTCATCAGTCCCCTAGAACTTAGAACTACTTAAACCTAACTAACCTAAGGACATCGCACACATCCATGCCCGAGGCAGGATTCGAACCTGCGACCGTAGCGGTCACGCGGTTCCAGAATGAAGCGCCTAGAACCGCACGGCCAACAAATCTTCGGAAGCGCTTTAAGACTGTTCGCAGGTGATGTGGTTGTCTCTAAGAAAGTAAAAACACCAGAAGAGAGTATTGATTTACAAAACAACCTGATGAATGGTGCAGGGTCTGGCAGTTCACCCTGATCGTGAGTAGATGTAATTATTGCTCACACGTAGGACAATAATGTCATTGCTGTACAACTACACTATTGAAGAAAAATTGCTGGAAACAGTATTTACCGATAAATATCTAAGAGTACAACTATCCAGAGCGGTCTTAACTTGAATGTCTACATCAAAATAATAATAGGAAAAAAATGCCAGGCTGAAATTCATAGGAAAAAATCCTACGAAAATGTAACTAATCTGCCGGACTTAGTGGCCGACCGGTTCTAGGCGCTACGGTTGGAACCTCGCGACCGCTACGGTCGCAGGTTCGAATCTTGCCTCGGGCATGGATGTGTGTGATGTCCTTAGGTTAGTCAGGTTTAAGTAGTTATAAGTTCTAGGGAACTGATGACCTCAGAAGTTAAGTCCCATAGTGCTCAGAGCCATTTGAACCATTTTTTGTAACTAATCCACGAAGGAAGTGGCTTACAGGGCGCTTGGTCGAGAGACTCGAGGATTTCTCACATATTTGTGAGTCATACTACGTAGTACTGATGGAAACACTGAGAAGATCCGACGAAAAGAATCGTGTTTCGTCTCGGGATCGTCTACTCCGAGATGCTAAAGAAACTCCACTGGCAGACGCTACGAGAACGGCGTTATGCATCACGGAGAGGCTTACTATTGAAGTTTCAAAAGGGTGCGTACCGGGAAGAGTCGGTCAACACATTACTTCCTCCCACATACATCTCGCGACATGACCACGATGTAATTAGAACTGAGACAGAGGCTTACCGACAATCATTTGTAGCACAAGCCACACGAGAGTGGAACAGGAAGGAGGGAGGATCAGTTAGTGGTACCAAAGTACCCTCAGCCACAAACCGATAGACGGCTTTCAGAGTATTGATGCAGATTACCGAGATGTTGATTGCTGTGTTTCGTCAGCTGTTCCAGTAAGAGACTTTTCTATGGTAATAAGATCGAGTGCTTTACAGAGCAAGTCAAAGTATTACAGGGTGTCTGACAGCTTGTCGGACTACGAATGTATGTATGCGCATTTTGAACACGAATCGTGTCATCTTGGAAAACGGAACTGTCCGCAGTGCACTCATTACGAAGCTGTAGAAGAAAAGGGTATCATTTCGTCGTCGAGAATGTTGAAAGGAAGCATGACGTCACCAAGTGAACTCGACGCTTCGCATCGTTTGAAAACACGCCAAAATCCAGACTCTCCAATCAGCTACTGTCCCGTTTCTGTGCTGTTTGCCCCACTGAGGACAAGAAGCTTTCTGTGTCACTGTGAGCAGAGCCCTGTTGCGAGGTACCAGACCGCAGATGTCCATCGCATGTAGTTCCTTTCGCAATATTCTATCGGAAATTTGTTGGGATGGACATGTATTCACAGCACAGTCATTGACAAAGCGAGTCGCTCGTCCGCGGTTTCTGTCTGTCATGGTGCTTTCACGTCCATTGTTTCTACAGCATGTAATATGGCTCCGGATGGCAACCTTTCCTTGTAGACACGTTGGTCAGTTCGCTTTGGTACACCATAAAATCAGCAAATCCGTTCACGATGTGGTAGTTGTCAGCTCCAGAAACGCCAGCTCCATGCTGCAATTCTGTTACGTCTGCAGGTCGTCCCGTGTTACAGAGCTGATACCGTACGAGCGACTGATACATACTAAGCGCCTTACGGGCATGACTTAGCCACTGTGGTTCATGTGATCTACGCCAGATATACACCATTAACAGCGCTCCATAACGAACAGTGATCACTTTTAACCGATTTACAAATATTTTGCCCGGTAGTGTTGATCACACAGCTATCTGAAAATTTTCAGCATTATGTCTGCGATCGTAAACAACATTAGGGGCTCTGTCTACAGCGTGTGATATTCGATTTGCTCTGCAATAACAAGACTCTGCTTGAACTATCGAACTGGACGGATCACCAGCAAGTGCGATAGCCTTCCTTCCTGTCGCCTGCCGGAGAGACCCCCGGTGACATGATATACTGAAATCGACCCGGATTAAGCGGGCCTATAAACAACGGCTCTCAAAACAGCGAGCAGTCAAGGAGACGACCGCACGGAGCGCGGCGAATCTAGTTTCCGGGTCCGGCAGCGAATGAGCGACCAAAATGGAAGTTACCCGAGACAAACCTCGTTACAGAAAGCCGTGGAATTTGCATACTCGCGTCCGGAGACAGCCCCCTCCATATTAAACGCGTCGTAAATCCGGCGGACGCCCAGAACGGCTGCGGCGTAGGCCGCGGTCATTCGCGCCTGCGCAGTAGGTATGTTATTAAGCGCCGGGCAGGTGCAAGAGAAACGACCCGTCTTAATGACGCACTCTTAATCGCTTAAATAATCTACCGCGACGCCGACGAATGTGCTTTGTTAGATTCACACTCGGGACTGGCCACGATTTGTCTGGAGTCGTGCGACAGTGCGCCGGAGATGGGTAAACCCCGTTATTCACATCGAGGCGCGGCGTATTTGCTATTAGTCTTGCTCGTCGCCGGTTCCGCGTATTCTTCTCTGCCACCTTTCACGAAACAGTACTACCACCGGAAGTAGTAGCTCACATGGTCGTGTCTGCTCGACCCATCACAAGCCTACGGGGAAAACAAAACGATATTTAACCAATTAACACGTGAAAAGTCGTTTTCGTGAAGAAGCCTTTTTGTCACAATTCTTGTCACTAGTTTTGTTGAATCTGCCACTGATTCTTATCCTCTCCCAAGCCCATCGCTCCATCTCAATTTATAACTTACACACAACGTCATCATTTCTGTACTGCTGCACAGTGTATCACAGTTAATAGTAAAAATTGCAGCAGATTGAAGTACACTACTGGCCATTAAAATTGCTACACCAAGAAGAAAAGCAGATGATAAAGGGGTATTCATAGGACAAATATATTACACTAGAACTGACATGTGATTACATTTTCACGCAATTTGGGTGCATAGATCCTGAGAAATCAGTACCGAGAACAACCACCTCTGGCCGTAATAACGGTCTTGATACGCCTGGGCATTGAGTCAAACAGAACTTGGATGGCGTGTACAGGTACAGCTACCCATGCAGCTTCAACACGATAACGCAGTTCATCAAGAGTAGTGACTGGCGTATTATCACGAGCCAGTTGCTCGACCACCATTGACCAGACGTTTTCAGTTGGTGAGAGATCTGACGAATGTACTGGCCAGGGCAGCAGTCGAACATTTTCTGTATCGAGAAAGGCCTGTACAGGACCTGCAACACGCGGTCGTGCATTATCCTGCTGAAATGTAGGGTTTCGCAGGGATCGAATGAAGGGTAGAGCCACGGGTCGTAACACACTTGATATGTAGCGTCCACTGTTAAAAGTGAAGTCAATGCGAACAAGAGGTGACCGAGACGTGTAACCAATGGCACCCCGTACCATCACGCATGGTGACACGCCAGTATGACGATAACGAATACACGCTTCCAATGTGCGTTCACCGCCATGTCGCCAAAACACGGATGCGACCAGCATGATGCCGTAAACAGAACCTCGATTCATACGAAAACATGACATTTTGCCATTCGTGCACCCGGGTTCGTCGTTGAGTACACCATCGCAGGCGCTCCTGTCTGGGATGCAGTGTCAAGGGTAACCGCAGCCATGGTCTCCGAGCTGATAGTCCACGCTGCTGCAAACGTCGTCGAACTGTTCGTGCAGATGGTTGTTGTCTTACAAACGTCCCCCTCTGTTGACTCAGGGACCGAGACGTGGCTGCACGATCCGTTACAGCCATGCGGATAAGATGTCTGTCATCTCGACTGCTAGTGATACGAGGCCGTTGGGATCCAGCACAGCGTTCCGTATTACCTTCCTGAACCCACCGATTCCATATTCTGCTAACAGTCATTGGATCTCGACCAACGCGAGGAGCAATGTCGCGATACGATAATCCGCAATCGCGATAGGCTACAATCCGACCTTTATCAAAGTCGGAAACGTGATGGTACGCATTTCTCCTCTTTACACGAGGCATCACAATAACGTTTCACCAGGCAACGCCGGTCAACTGCTGTTTGTGTATGAGAAATCGTTTGGAAACTTTCCTCATGTCAGCACGTTGTAGGTGTCGCCACCGGCGCCAACCTTGTGTGAATGCTCTGGAAAGCTAATCATTTGCATTTCACAACATCTTCTTCTTGTCGTTTAAATTTCGCGTCTGTAGCACGTCATCTTCGTGGTGCAGCAATTTTAATGGCCAGTAGTGTATATCACAATAGAATCGTTCGCGTGACAACTGCGGAAGTGTGAAAGTGTAGTTATGAACCACCGCGGACTTCAGTGTGTTAAAGCTTTTCAAATAAAACAAACATTTGCAGAATGAATTTTCACTCTGCAGCGGAGTGTGCACTGATATGAAACTTCCTGGCAGAATAAATCTCTGTACCGGAAAGAGACTCGAACTCAGGTTCTTTGCATTTCGCGGACAAGTGCTCTACCAACTTAGCTACCCAAAACCTCAGTTGGTAGCTCTCTGCAATAAAAAGAAAGCTGAGTAAGGGAATCAACGGCCAAATTGAACAGATGTTCTGTGACGTTCGCCCAGACCAAACGCAACGAACAAAACGAAGAAAAAAAAGTTGGTACAGCACTTGCCCGCGCAATCCAGAAGTTCCGAGTTCGAGTCTTGGTCCACTACACAGTTTTAATCTGCCAGGAAGTTTCATATCAGCGCACACTCGGCAGCAGAACGAAAATTCATTCTGGGAATCCCCTCCCCCCAGGCTCTGCCTAAGCCATGTCTCCGCAGTATCCTTTCTTCCAGGAGTGAGTAGGTTCGTGAGTCATGCCTGCGTAACTCAGTTGGTTGCCGGCAACGTAGCTCAACGTGTTCGGTCAGAGAACCACTAGCCCAATGAAATAAAAAAAACTGAGTAAAGGAATCAACGATCAACTTGAACGAATGCAATGTGACGTCCGCCCAGATCAATCGCAAAGAACAGTATCGAACAAATGAAGAGAGGAAAGAAAAAAGTTGGTAGTGCAATTGTCAGTGAAAGGCAAAGGTCCTGAGTTCGAGTCTCGCTCCGGCACACGGTTTTAATGTGCGAGGAAGTTTCAAAACAAACATTTTTAACAACCTGCATCTTTATTATCCATGTATGCACATTTATTTCTCAAAATAACCATCCTGGCGACGAACACATTTCTCCAAGCTGGAGACCAATTTGTTGATAGCGTCACTGAAGAATATTTCACTTCGTTGAAGGAGCCGCAACCTCAACTCTGTCTGCACCGCTTCATCGCTATCAAAGTGAACTCATCGAAGGTGTCCTTTAAGTTTTGGAAACACATGAAAATCGGAAGGCGCCATGTCGGGACTCTATGGAGGATGATCAATGACAGTGAACCTAAGGCGTCGGATTGTTGCAGATATCACAGCGGTCGTGAGTGGTCACACATTGTCTTGCTGAAGGAGACGCTGCTTGTGTGTGAACTAACCCATCAAATTCGACACGCGATTACAGCATGCTGTTACTCACGCACCGACATAGTTATGTTACACGCAGCCATGTTACACACTACAATTCGGATTCATCTTGCGGTACAGGGCTGCAAATATGTGGACATAAAGGGTAAAAATGTCCATTGTTAATAAGGTTTGTTTTATTTATAAAGCTTTAAGAGTTTTCACATAAAATATTCGAAGGCATTCCTTTTCAGCACGCCCTCGTACAAATATAAACTGGTGTAGTAAACTTAAGAACGAAAGTAAATTTCGCGTGATGTGTCACCGTTTTATAGTTGTTTGTCTTGTGGACGTGCAATGCAGTACGTCTCCCCCACACATTCTCGATGGGATTTAAGTGGGGGGAACGGGCGAGCCAGTCCAGTCGCCGAATATCCTCTCGTTGCGTGGGCTACTCCACTTAGGCCTTTCGATGTTGTCTACATCTGCATCTACATTGATACTCCGCAAGCAACCGTACGGTGCGTGGCGGAGATAACTATGTACCACTATTAATAATTCACTTTCCTGTTCCACTCGGAAATAGAGCGAGTGAAGAACGAGCGTCTACATGCGTCCTTATGAGTCCTAATTTCTCATATCTTACATCCGTGGTGCTTAAGCGCAATGTATGTTGGCAACAGTAGAATCGTTTCTCAGTCGGTTTCAAATGCCGGTTCTCTAAGTTTTCTCGATAGCTTTTCTCGAACAGAGAATCAGGGATTTCCGTTTGAGTTCCCGAAGCATCTCCGTAACACTTAAGTGTTGTTCGGACCTACCGGTAACAAATCTAGCAACTGGCCTCTGAAATTCATCGGTGTCCTCCTTCAATCCGACCTGGTACCGATCCAAAAACTCGAATAGTATTCACACCAGCAGTGTATATGCGGTCTGAAACTGTCCCAATAAACCGAAGTCGACCATTCGCCTTCTGTACCACAGTTCTTTCATGCTCGTTCCATTTTATATCGCTTTGCAAAGCTATGCGCAGATATTTAAACGACTTGACTGTTTTAAGCAGGACACCAGTAATTCTGTACCCGAAGATTACAGGTCTGTTCTTCCTACTCATCCGCATTAACTTACATTTTTCCACATTTAGAGCTATCTGCCATTCATCACACCAACTAGAAATTTTGTCTAAGTCGTCTTGTATCTTCCTACAGTCACCCAACTTTGACACTTTACCGTACACATCATCATCCGCAAACAACCGCAGATTGCTGCCCAACCTGTCCGCCAAATCGTTTACGTAGATAGAGAACAACAGCGGTCTTATCACACTTCCCTTTTTTCTTTTTTTTTTCATTAATGGGGTGGGGGGGGGGGTTTGGTTTGTTTTGGGGTGGAGACCAGACAGCGAAGTCACAAGTCTCATCGCATTAGGAAAGGACGGGGAAGGAAGTCGGCTGTGCCCTTTCAAAGGAACCATCCCAGCATTTGCCTGGAGCGATTTAAGGAAATCACGGAAAACCTAAATCAGGATGGCCGGACGCGGGATTGAACCGTCGTCCTCCCGAATGCGAGTCCAGTGTGCTAGCCACTGCGCCACCTCGCTCGGTCACACTTCCCTGGGGCACATCTGACGATACCCTTGTCACCGATGAACATTCGCCATCGAAGACTGCATATTGGGTTGTATCACTTAAAAAGTCTTCGAGCCACTCATATATCTGTAGACTTACTCCATATGCTCGTACCTTCGTTAACAGCCTGTCATCCACAGAATTGAAATCATACCCGAATGAACCCCTTAGAGAACGTACATGGGAGAGGAGTACAGTGTCACAATAAAGTTGACTCGTGAGTGTAGCGTGTTTAAGGATTTGGAGGCCAGTGCACCGATGTAACGTTATGCGTTCCCGCACCATGACATACGGTGCACAAAAACGATCACGTTCGACAGTGCTGCAAGTGCATTCATATGGTGACAGATGAGAAGGATTTTTCTGGCTGTGCAGGCTATAAAATGTGTGTGTGTATGTGTCACTGTTTTAAAAATATCATTTTCAGTAACGCAAAACCCTACAGTGTTTAGGAGTTCCGTGATGGTATTTGACCAATATGTGCGCGACGGCAGGAAACGTAACCATGGTGACAAGTAGATACAAACACTTGCAGCCGACCTTATGATTATATTCTATTTTGTCGCTACCAGTTTCAAAGCTTCAGTGCGCCATCTTCAGGCTGTTTTTGATGTGGTACAGGTTGACATGATTCCCATGCATATCACATCTGCTGCCAGCATTATTCAGCACTCCAAGATTCAATTACCAAGGACGGCTGTAGGTGTTTGTACACTACTGGCCATTAAAATTGCTACACCACGAAGATGACGTGCTACAGACGCGAAATTTAACCGACAGGAAGAAGATGCTGTGATATGCAAATGATTAGCTTTTCAGAGCATTCACACAAGGTTGGCGCCGGTGGTGACACCTACAACGTGCTGACATGAGGAAAGTTTCCAACCGATTTCTCATTCACAAACAGCAGTTGACCGGCGTTGCCTGGTGAAACGTTGTTGTGATACCTCGTATAAGGAGGAGAAATGCGGACCATCACGTTTCCGATTTCGGTAAAGGTCGTGTTGTAGCCTATCGCGATTGCGGTTTATCGAATCGCGACATTGCTCCTCGCGTTGGTCGAGACCCAATGACTGTTAGCAGAATATGGAATCTGTGTGTTCACGAGGGTAATACGGAACGCCGTGCTGGATCCCAACGGCCTCGTATCACTAGCAGTCGAGATGACAGGCATCTTATCCGCATGGCTGTAACGGATCGTGCAGCCACGTCTCGATCCCTGAGATAACAGATGGGGGCGTTTACAAGACAACAACCATCTGCACGAACAGTTCGACGAAGTTTGCAGCAGCGTGGACTATCAGCTCGGAGACCATGCCTGCGGTTACCCTTGACGCTGCATCACAGACAAGAGCGCCTGCAATGGTGTACTCAGTGACGAAACTGGGTGCACGAATGGCAAAACGTCATTTTTTCGGATGAATCCAGGTTCTGCTTACAGCATCATGATGGTCGCATCCGTGTTTGGCGACATCGCGGCGAACGCACACACAGGAAGCGTGTATTCGTGAACACCATACTGGCGTATAACCCGACGTGATGGAATGAGGTGCCATTGGTTACACGTCTGGGTCACCTCTTGTTCGCACTGACGGCACTTTGAACAATGGACGTTACATTTCAGATGTGTTACGACCCGTGGCTCTACCCTTCATTCATTCTCGCTTCCCGCGCCCGGGTTCGATTCCCGGCGGGGTCAGGGATTTTCTCTGCCTCCTGATGACTGGGTGTTGTGTGATGTCCTTAGGTTAGTTAGGTTTAAGTAGTTTCAAGTTGTAGGGGACTGATGACTATAGATGTTGAGTCCCATAGTGCTCAGAGCCATTTGAACCATCTACCCTTCATTCGATCCCTGCGTAACCCTACGTTTCAGCAGGGTAATGCACGACCGCATGTTGCAGGTCCTATACGGGCCTTTCTGTATACAGAAAATGTTCGACTGCTGCCCTGGTCAGCACATTCTCCAGATCTCTCACCAATTGAAAACGTCTGATCAATGTTGGCCGAGCAACAGGCTCGTCACAATACGCCAGTCACTACTCTTGATGATCTGTGGTATCGTGTTGAAGCTGCATGGGCAGCTGTACCTGTACACGCCATCCAACCTCTGTTTGACTCAATGCCCAGGCGTATCAAGGCCGTTATTACTGGGTACTGATTTCTCAGGATCTATGCAACCAAATTGCGTGAAAATGTAATCAGATGTCAGTTATAGTATAATATATTTGTCCAATGAATACCCGTTTATCATCTGCATTTCTTCTTGGTGTAGCAATTTTAATGGCCAGTAGTGTATTTACTTGCCACGATAGTAAACGGCCGTCGTCCCAGAGACCTGCTGCTAAAAGGATGGACATAAAAAACATAACTATGGGTTGCTTGCGACAATTTCTACATCTCCACACACATTCCGCAAACCACGCACGGGGTTACTTCTGTCACCGCTATCAGATCCTCGCTCACTCCTTCCATAACACGGCTCCATTCGTGAATGGCACGTTGGAAGAATGATTATTGGTAAACCTCCGCATTACGTCTAATTTCTCGAATTTTTTCATTATGTTAATTTCGCGAGATGTACGTAGGAGGAAGTACTATCCTGCTCAACTGTTTCCAGAAAAAATTCTCACGGAATTTCAGTAGTAAACCATTTCGCGATGTCCAACGCTTCTCTTGTAGCGCTTACTATTTTAGTTTAAGCATCTTCGTAACGCTCTCGCCTCGGCTAAACGATCCCGTGACGAAATCCGCCACTCTGCGGTGGAACTTGTCTCGCTCTGTTATTAACCCAACCTGATCACGGTCCCAGACTGATGAACAATACTTAAGATTCGGTCGGGAAGGGGAAATGAAACCAGTGCGCATAGTGAAGTTTTGCATTATATGACTATTTCAATGAACTGGTAACAAACTGTAATGCGTAAATTGCATCTATACTTTTAGAAGTATGTAAAGGAGTTACGAACCGGTTTCATTCATTTTCTCTTCGATATAAGGTTGGGATAACTGACTAAACAGGAAATACTGGGTAATCTGCTAGTCATTGACAAACACAGTAATGATCACTGGCCTATTGCCTGTTATCGTACTGCATGCGTCCTGCTTCGGCTCCAGCAGCCTCAGCAACAGACGAATTGCGCCAATAATACTGGCGAGTACATTTGTGTCCTTGGCGATTGTAGCCTGTAGAGTGATGGGTGAATGAAGCCCCGTTTTCTAAGCACATATTTTAACGGCACCAGCTATTTTTCTGAATCAGTTATCAATAATGCAGTCTCTTACAAGGGACACAGAGCACTCAGAATTATGTATGTGCGTAGATATGGGACAGAAGTCAAAGTATCAGACTGTTGAGATTGTTGCCACGCCTCCCGATCATTACGTAATGCTCCAACCTGCTAAATGTAGATTTCCCGCATCTCGTGGTCGTGCGGTAGCGTTCTCGCTTCCCACGCCCGGGTTCCCGGGTTCGATTCCCGGCGGGGTCAGGGATTTTCTCTGCCTCGTGATGGCTGGGTGTTGTGTGCTGTCCTTAGGTTAGTTAGGTTTAAGTAGTTCTAAGTTCTAGGGGACTTATGACCACAGCGGTTGAGTCCCATAGTGCTCAGAGCCATTTGAACCATTTGCTAAATGTAGATTGCTGCATAAGCATGGTAACTTAACAGGGCGAAGGAAATGCTTGCCTTACTATGGTTTCTCAACTTTCATCGCCGCCTCAAATGGTTTTCCTCTTTGAAGCTGTATGACGAGGAAAGTGTGTGAAAGCTCTCTCTGTGAGTGTAACGCAAACATCTCCTCCCTAGCTGACATTCTTTCGTCCTCTCGAACGTTTTCTCCTAGCCCCTCAAGATACGTGTACCGACAACAGCATACGTTGCTAGCATCAGATTTCACATTGATGTTGTGACAGCGAATGGACCGACGGCTCTGCAGTTGCTGTGCTTAAGATGATATAAATTTTTCTGCTCGTAAACTGGTATTACATCAAACAACTCTTTCATCCTTCTTCAAAACTTTAGAAATGATCTAAATGTCAACCCAAGGGTTACCACACAGTCTCCCATATTCGAGTATATTGCTCATTTGTTACACAAACAGCGTGTGGGTCGATGGCAGGTATCACTTTAGATGCGTTTCTTCTTTTTAACGAAGCTGTGAACTCAATTCATACATGTAAATACCTGAAAGCAACCATTTTTATTTAAAGGGTAAGAAAATCTTTTAGTAACCACAAATGAAAGTGGTTTATTTGAAGCATGAGTGGTTTTTGGTCTTACGCCCATTTTCAGGTGACTACGTTTATATTTGTTCTCCACATTCAATACTGGAATTCGATTACATCGAATATTGAACCGCAACATTGAAAGTGCAGAGATGAAACTGAACTATAAGCATTCGATTGTGCCTGGCAGAGCAGTTTGTTCCATATTACGCTTCTCAGGAACACTTCCGAAATTCAACAGTTGGGTGAAATTAACACTTTTATTTTACTTTCCTCCAAGAGTTTCGGAGGACTATGCCATAATGGAGCCTCCTATTAACTCTGTACATAACAGAGAAAAAGTTTTTCAAATTGTTTGTTTCTCGCAATATCCAGATTTCACATTTACTCACTTTTGCATGTATTCGATCCAGTGATATCCTCTCTGATGCTGATACCCCAAACACAATGTTTTGGACGTTTTCGACAGGCACTTGAGGTGATGAAAAGGTTTTTACAGAAATATTAATTTGATGTCAGGGACGAAAAGAAAATTCTACAACGGGCAATAACATGACAGTAGCATTTTACATCATAAAGTAACTGTTTTTCAAGAATGTATAAACGAAGGATCATTGTATACTAGGGGTAAACTGAACGAGGTTGGGCTGTCGTAAACAGACTACTTTATATTCGGGAGGCTGGAGGCTCTAATTCCGATCTGACAATCGTGATTTAAATTTTCCGTGGTTTACCTAAATGAACTCAGGAAAATCCCGCGATGGCTTTTACAGCGAGGGGTTGTAATAAAGATTTAATTATCACCTCGGAAACGTAAGGTTACAAGATTAATTTTTGTTTGTTTGTCTGTCGTTTTGGCACAGGCCGAAATTACAGCTTGAGAACATCGCAGTACTCCACTAGACAAGCCTAAACAACCCATAAAACAATGGCGTGTCCAATACCCCCTTGAAATGAGCCAAGACTAAATAAAACTGATATAAATTCCAGTAATATTTCTGCTTTTATCTTTTCAACCGTTAAACGCGAACGATTAACAGCCGCGCGTGATAGCTGCTATCGTGCAGCGTTAAAAATCGTTTAAGTACACACACGGCGACATTGCAACGATAATGGCGCAGCAGTATTACATTGTAAAGTAGCCGGTATGCACAAAGGCAATGTTTGTGAGTACATTAAGAAAAGCGACAGCAGGTTTAGAACTCACCCACTGGCTACTTCCTTCCTGGTGGAAGGAGTCTTTGTGACAATATTCATGGTGCACCATGTTTGTGGCAGGTTGCCTGTCTAACTGTTTCCAGAGACACAAAAAATTTGATTGTCAGCATTTCATAAAATTAGGATGTAAGATTATTTGGCAGCGAAAATCGCGCTGTGATAGTTTTATTTTATTTCCCCAATGACCGGTTTCGGCAGAGACTAGAGTCATCTTCGGATCTTCTAGAGATCGGGGAATAAGATAAAAAAAATTAATATTACAACACGCGATCTTGGCTGCCAAATAATCCTACTGACCAAATATCATATTGGTTCAAAAATGTTCAAATGTGTGTCAAATCTTACGGCACTTACCTGCTGAGGTCATCAGTCCCTAAGCTTACACACTACTTAACCTAAATTATTCTAAGGACAAACACACACACCCATGCCCGAGGGAGGACTCGAACCTCCGCCGCGACCAGCCGCACAGTCCATGATTGCAGCGCCCTAGACCGCTCGGATAATCCCGCGCGGGATCAGATTGGTCCCATCAATATTTGCAACTTGTGTTTGATATAATTACTGACTACATTCCAAACTTTTAAATACTGTCGTTCAAATGGCTCTGAGCACTATGGGGCTTAACATCTAAGGTCATTAGTCCCCTAGAACTTAGAACTAATTAAACCTAACTAACTTTAGAATATCACACACAACCATGCCCGAGGCAGGAATCGAACCTGCGACCGTATCGGTCGCGCGGTTCCAGGCTGACGCGCCTACAACCTCTCGGCCACAGCGGCCGGAAAATGTTGTCGTAATCTACTCATTGAGTGTTACGATTTCAGGCTAGCCGTTTAACAAATTCAGCTCAGTATTACAGTTAAAAGCTGTATACAGATCTCTGAGGCAGAGTAAATCGCGGACTCCAAATTACTCAATCTTTCATCAAGTATTTGAGCAACAGAATACATAGCGACTTTCAACAAAATTTACACGTTGTTTCAAACCTTTACGAAATTTGTCGAGCTGACAGGCCCCACATAACAATGAACGGCAAAATATTTATCATTACCAGAATGAGATTTTTCACTCTCCAGTGGAGTATGCGCTGATATGAAACTTCCTGGCAGATTAAAACTGTGTGCAAGACCGAGACTCAAACTCGGGACCTTTGCCTTTCGCGGGTAGGTGCTCTACAGACTTTTTTAAAAAAAATCTCATTTTGTTCTATATTGTTTGTTGAATTTGGTCGTGGTGGGCGTCCGATGACACTGGTTCAGGTTGTTCGTTGATCCGTTCACTAGTTTTTTTTTATTACAGAGTGTAGCTAAACGTTCTGACAGAACACGCTGAGCTACCGTGCCGGCTTTAGACTGAGCTATCCAAGCACTACTCACGATCACTCCCCACAGCTCTGATTCCGTGGCCGAGCGGTTCTAGGCGCAACAGTCTGTAACCACGCGACCCCTACGGTCGCAGGTTCGAATCCTGCCTCGGGCATGGATGTGTGTGATGTTCTTAGGTTAGTTAGTTTTAAGTAGTTCTAAGTTCTAGGGGACTGATGACCTCAGAAGTTAAGTCCCATAGTGCTCAGAGCCATTTGAACCATTTGAACTGTGTAGTGGACCAAGACTCGAACTCGGAACCTTTGCCTTTCGCGGGAAAGTGCTCTACAAACTGAGCTACCCAAGCACGAATCACGCCCCATCCTCACAGCTTTAATACAGCCAGTACCTCGTCTCCTACCTTACAAACTTAACAGAAGCTCTTTTGCGAACCTTGCAGAACTAGCACTTTTGCCAGGGGTTTTAATCTGGTTATCATTAACTAAATTTTCACTATTTATCCAGTAAAACGTCAACATCAGTCACGGTTTAATTACTTACTTATTTACTAAAGACAATGTGAGATTGTGGACCTGCCTCTAAGCAAAACACTTCTGTTCTTTATTTATTTATTTATTAATTTCCAAACCAATTTCGGCAGCAATATCGTCATCATCAGTGTGTTCTTTAATTATTATTTACTTTGCGTCACAGCATGGTTTTTCCTTTTGTAGCCGCTGTTCCCGGCATTTTTTCTGTGTTTTTTGTTGCCGCTTCTTCAGCATACAGTACGTCATGTATAAGTTGGAAGGTGCACATATATAGGTGGAATGGATAGTTTTATAATGAGTCGAAATTTCATATTACGAGAGCGAGGGAATCGCGTGTAACATCTGTGGAATAGTCGCTTTAAGGCAATGACAGTAGCATCTTTGAACTTGTGTATCCTTGGCTCAGTTGTAGAGAGTAGTGGAGTTTAGGACAGCGGGCAGAACTTTTAGTGTAGTGTATAATGGAGAAGGATTTTGCTGAAGAAAATTGTTATGAATTATTTATGTGATGGAAGACGTAGAATTTATGGAACAGAGAGAATGGATCTGCATTATGGATATGTCTTCTAGGTAATAATTTTTGCTGGCATGTACTGATAATGTTAGCGATTCTTGCAACTAAATAGTACACCTCTTCACCTCAGTTTAGGTCATTTCAGTTTAATTCATCTCAGTTTGTATAATCGCAAAAGCATCGCCTTGTAAGACTTTGTAAAGAAAGTAAAGTTTCTGATTTTCTGTGAGTTTGGTGTTCTTGTGAAATAAGAGTTCAAAGTACAGCATTGTCATTATAATGAACGGATTAGAATTTTCATTTCAAATGCGAAGTTTGCTTATTATGAGAATATCATCCCAATCTTTCTCCCAGCAGTTTAGTTTCGCTTTAGCATATTTTAACTGGCGCGATTTCGTCACGCTGTGCTGAGGATTATGCAGTAATTTTTCAGGTCCGCATAGCGCATTGCCACTGATAACGTAACATATGTTTACTCACAGGCTGGTCAAGGGATCGGTCATATTTTGTTGGTTCTTCCGTTTCACATCTCGGATTCATTTACGCTAATTCTAAGCATCTTCTTTGTAATTCCGATTTTTAATGGGCAGTGAACAGAGTGTGTTTCATAGTGTTTAATTTTTTTTGGGCAGTGCACAGTTTGATTTGGTAGTGGGTTTTGAGTAATAGTTTTGATTTGATTTCCCGCACTATGAACGCCAGTTAGTTTTGTCTTTATGTAAATGTGTGGACTGAGACAAACTATTCGCAATAGTAATCTCAGTTCAACCTTTTTATGACAGAGGACAGTATATTCACTTCTGAATAAAAAGCAGTCAAAGATTTTAACGCTCATGGATGAACGAATGATCGTGTCGGAGTACGTAACGTTCAAAGTTCATTCACTGGCTTGCAGCAGCTGCAATGTCCCCAGCTAACTTCCAGACAACAAACTGTGTACCTAAGAAACGGCAACAAAAAACACAGAATATATGCCGCAAACAGCGTTAACAAACGTGAAAGTCATGCTTTGACGCGAAGTAAGAATTAAAGAGCCCACTGATGATGACGATATTGTCGCTGAAACTAGTTCAAATGGTTCAAATGGCTCTGAGCACTATGGGACTCAACTGCTGTGGTCATCAGTCCCCTAGAACTTAGAACTACTTAAACCTAACTAACCTAAGGACATCATACACATCCATGCCCGAGACAGGTTTCGAACCTGCGACCATAGCAGTCGCACGGTTCTGGACTGCGCGCCTAGAACCGCGAGACCACCGCGGCCGTCTGAAACTAGTTCGGGAATAAATAAATAAAAAACAAAAGTGTTCTGTATCGAGGCAGACACACAATCCCATATTGTTGCATTTATACAAGCACAGACCATTGGAAGAGTTTCAAGACAAAATGATTATTACTTATTTACTACCATCGCCATTTGTTACACACTTTTCAGAGAGAATCTACGTATACCGCTGAATTTACCTGCAAAATTATATCACTGTACGACACGTAGTTCCGGAGACGCTTCATGAACACGGAGCTGCGTAAAAAGCTAGCTTTTGCTAAGAGCAGCATAAATTACCCAGAACATACTCAGCCAGTATTTGATAACGAGAACAATTAGTAACTTCCAACACATTTTGGACATAAATTCAAACTTTTATAAATTTTTTCCTCGCTTATGTTCTTAAGTCAAATATTGAACACATTAAATGATTTGTAAATTAATCAGATTTTTTTTATCCATGGATTTTCGACTCTTGGAAGAACCAGGTGTGGGAGAGTTTGCTGGATTACTGCTAAAACGCTCGAGTAAACGACGATGAGAGCTCGCAATGATAAATCGTTTCTATGCGTCGAGCATTACACTCGCTAACATTACTTACACGTTGAGGAGTACCACAACATAGACGACTAAAGAAAAACTCAGTGTAAAGGCATTATCAAATCTCTTCAGTTAGGGTTTCCGTTTTCCGCCGGAGTTTGGATACAGCAGTGAAAAGGGTACGCAGACAATTGGGCAGTCCGCCGGAAGACGCTGAAGGGCTAGGAATATAGTGTGGCACGCTAGAGTTGCGGCAACAGCTCTGATACGCTGGGAGCGCTCCGTAAGGCAGCCCCGGTAACGAGATAAGGGACATCCACACACGTGGGTCCCCACGTGCAAGCGCGGCCTTCATTAGCCTGGAACACGGCGACGGTACCGTTCCCAGAACACGCGGCACTCATTCCGGCGAGATACTGGCGATACTGGCCGCAGCTTCTGCGAGAAAACGATCCCTAATTGATTCGAGATGACCCGCCGATACGCGGCGACGCCGGCGCGCTCGCCGAATAACAAATTCGTTAGGGCGAGGGGGAGGCCGGGTTGGCGCGTGAATGGCCGCCACGCATTACCGCGTCCCAACAAGTCGGTTTATCTGCAAGACGGATGGCCAGCCCCGTTACATAACTCACCGTGTCGTAACGGCACTAATTTAGCCCGCGTATCGATTTACTTTCCACTTTAATTTGAATATAATGTCCCGGTAGCCGCCGCAACAGTACGGTTAGGCGCTGCGACGGCGGAGTGATTTGTTGGGCCACCGCTAGGAGCGCTGGATCGGAACTGGTTACTGCTCCGGCGACTGTCAGCTGTCCGTTGTAGCCCGGCCCTGCATAGAAGCGGAGAATAGGACTGGTTTTCTTCAATGGACATGCGTCTTGTCGAAGCACCGTAACCCAAGGCGAACGCACGGACCACCAATAACAACACGTCATCGAACGGGCTACCAGTTTCTACTACTACTGTCGTTTCGTAATTTCTTTGACATCGATGACGAGCGTCGCATTGCAAATGTGCTCAAATGAGCGAGATTCTGTGGCAATTATTTCAAGTTTCAGTAGTTCGATTATGTTTAACTTCACGACTAATTAACTAGTACAAAGAATGACGAAACTAAAACTCGTATAGACAGTACTAAGAAAACGTACTTTTGGAAGAATAAGAACAAGACGACGAAAGTTAATTAGAGATCTTAGGTGGTATTTAAAGCACTAAATGAAAGAATAATATCAATTTCATGATCTTTACCTTGTAGATGATATCCGTGGTCTAGAGATAGCATCTCTGAGTAATAATCAAAACGAAATGAAAATTAAAACGCCTGGAGCCGTCTCTTTTGAATTTAATTTTTTTTACGCAAACAGTTTCGGAGTTCCACTACCTCATCTTCAGGCCCCTTGACCAAGGTGAATTGGGTGAAACGCAGTCTCGTGTTCAGTCATAACAGGATCCAATATTAACTAAATCTCTGGTTTAGCAAAACTATCCCTTCGTTCATCCATGAATGAAGGGATTGAGTCGTGAATACCAGAGTCTTACGGACAGCGGTTATTTAATACTGGATCTTGTTATGACTGCAAACGAGATTTGATTCCTAGTAATTTACGTTGGTCAAGGCGCCTGAAGATGCTGTAACAAAACACCGAAACTGGTTGCGCTAATGAATTAAATGCTAAAGAGACCGCTGCTGGTGTTTTGATATAACCATCTATTACTAGGATGGACATGCATAAATAAGGGCCGGCCGCGGTGGTCTAGCGGTTCTAGGCGCTCAGTCCGGAACCGCGCGGCTGCTATGGTCGCAGGTTCGAATCCTGCCTCGGGCATGGATGTGTGTGATGTCCTTAGGTTAGTTAGGTTTAAGTAGTTCTAAGTTCTAGGGGACTGATGACCACAGATGTTAAGTCCCATAGTGCTCAGAGCCATTTGAACCATTTTTTGCATAAATAATCAAAACGTCCTTGGTCAAAACTTACTTTCACAATAATTAGCTATGTGGCTGACCAAGACTTCCGGAATCAGGAGTGACCTACGCTCTGCCAATGGCCTTTTCACACAGGGAGAGAAACGGATTGAGTTCCAGGGCACAACCTTTCCCTTGGGGTAGGAGACGTTCCCTAAATGTGGGAGAATCAGCAGTGATCGACAATGTAGGGATTCGGAAGACAAAGGAAATCACTGCATTAAAGACATACAGCGTGTTTTTATAGAACATGCGGCTTCTAAATATGAAAATTTTATGGTGATCTCTCCATTGGCAAAACATTCTTGATTGCTTCCCATTCAGACCTTCGGGAGGGAACTACCATGGTGGAGATAAGCATCAGAAAATGATTGGATGATTAACTACGATTCGGAGTGTACACTGTCGTACACTGTCAGAAATTTAAAAGCCGTAGCGAAGCTATGAAATCTGAAAAGGGAAATGCAAAGGCGCAGTCTAAATCTAGAACGGTTCAGTGAAGCAAAATGGAAAGATGGTGAGTATTTCTTTTCAGACACATATTGTATAATTTTAACAGCAGCAGAAAATTACAAGAGTAACACGGTAGCGCTGAGACTTATTATGTAGAGTTCAGTGCTAGAGTTGTTCTCTTCAGAACTGACAGCAAACCAAAGCCAAAAATAATTCAGTTATGTATGGTATCGTTATCGAAGAAGATGAAGACAAAGAGAAAGTACCAGGTACAGAAAGTACCAACAGGATGATATCATGATAGATTCCAAAATCAGATATTTGTTTGTAAGGTGTGCCCAGTGCACATATATACTCAGAGAATCTTCTGACAGAATCAATGTGGATTAAGTGAGATACTGGTGTAATGAGGATTGTTAAGATTCGTTGGAAATTTTCTAAGACTGTAGATACTGAGACCAACACACCAGGGCATAGACCATCGATTTCCTTAATGCAGCAGTGGGTAGTACTATGTGCATTCAAGTTCTAAAGCCTCCGATTTTTTTTCTAATTAACTACTCACCCGAAATCGATGAAACTGGCGTTACGTCTCGACGTAATCGCCCTGCAGACGTACACATTTTTCACAACGCTGACGCCATGATTCCATGGCAGAGGCGAAGGCTTCTTTAGGAGTCTGTTTTGACCACCGGAAAATCGCTGAGGCAATAGCAGCATGGCTGGTGAATGTGCGGCCACGGAGAGTGTCTTTCATTGTTGGAAAAAGCCAAAAGTCACTAGCAGCCAGGTCAGGTGAGTAGGGAGCATGAGGAATCACTTCAAAGTTGTTATCACGAAGAAACTGTTGCGTAACGTTAGCTCGATGTGCGGGTGCGTTGTCTCGGTGAAACAGCACACGCGCAGCCCTTCCCGGACGTTTTTGTTGCAGTGCAGGAAGGAATTTGTTCTTCAAAACATTTTCGTAGGATGCACCTGTTACCGTAGTGCCCTCTGGAACGCAATGGGTAAGGATTACGCCCTCGCTGTCCCAGAACATGGACACCATCATTTTTTCAGCACTGGCGGTTACCCGAAATTTTTTTGGTGGCGGTGAATCTGTGTGCTTCCATTGAACTGACTGGCGCTTTGTTTCTGGATTGAAAAATGGCATCCACGTCTCATCCATTGTCACAACCGACGGAAAGAAAGTCCCATTCATGCTGTCGTTGCGCGTCAACATTGCTTGGCAACATGCCACACGGGCAGCCATGTGGTCGTCCGTCAGCATTCGTGGCACCCACCTGGATGACACTTTTCGCATTTTCAGGTCGTCATGCAGGATTGTGTGCACAGAACCCACAGAAATGCCAACTCTGGAGGCGATCTGTTCAACAGTCATTCGGCGATCCCCCAAAACAATTCTCTCCACTTTCTCGATCATGTCGTCTGACCGGCTTGTGCGAGCCCAAGGTTGTTTCGGTTTGTTGTCACATGATGTTCTGCCTTCATTAAACTGTCGCACCCACGAACGCACTTTCGACACATCCATAACTCCATCACCACATATCTCCTTCAACTGTCGATGAATTTCAATTGGTTTCACACCACGCAAATTCAGAAAACGAATGACTGCACGCTGTTCAAGTAAGGAAAACGTCACCATTTTAAGTATTTAAAACAGTTCTCATTCTCGCCGCTGGCGGTAAAATTCCATCTGCTGTACGGTGCTGCCATCTCTGGGACGTATTGACAATGAACGCGGCCTTATTTTAAAACAATGCGCATGTTTCTATCCCTTTCCAGACCGGAGAAAAAAAATCGGAGGCCTTAGAACTAGAATGCACCTCGTAGGTACTAGAAATTCTCTCTGCAGACGGTAAGCTGTAACACGGTCAGGAAGTCAACTCGTTCTGCAACTGCAGCACACGATAATGACACAGTACAAGTGATCAGCTTTCTCGTCGATCCACTGGTGCCCGCAATAACGTACATTTTTAACAATTCTGCAATGTTCACGATACATTTTCGATAGTATCTCTCCTTCCTGCAAACAACTATCGTGGCTATGTGCCAATAAGTGTGGAGAATGTCGTACTGTATGAATGCTCTATCGTCTTCCCAAGGACTGCACTTCCTCATATTTATCGTCAACTTTTACACCACTATCTGAACAGCATGGCAGAAACACCTGCTCTCACCAAAGTAAAATCCTCTCTGTACCAGCACTTAACACAGCCATATTCTCTAAAACATTCTCCGTATCAGGAACCCGACTCTGGAAATATCTTCCACAAGACATCGGTGATACCAAATCCGTTCCAAGCTTCAAAAGACAGCTTATAGTCCAGCTTCTGTCAGAATAGCCATCTATCCCATATTCAGATCCGCCGCTTAGTCTCGCGAATTCCCTCTACCTTACAACTCCCCCCCCCTTCCCCCCCTCTTTTCAGCAGAGTTCTCTATATGTGTTTTATTGTTCCATATCTTCTACTCCCATTGTCACTTCAATCACCTCTTTCATCTACATTCTTTTCACTACTTGTAACTCTAATCATAAACTCAAATGTACTAAAAAGTGTATATAATTCCATATGTAGTTCACTATTATTGGTATCATTATCATTATTACTGTTATTAATATTATTCAAATGGTTCAAATGGCTCTGAGCACTATGGGACTCAACTACTGAGGTCATTAGTCCCCTAGAACTTAGAACTAGTTAAACCTAACTAACCTAAGGACATCACAAACATCCATGCCCGAGGCAGGATTCGAACCTGCGACCGTAGCGGTCTTGCGGTTCCAGACTGCAGCGCCTTTAACCGCACGGCCACTTCGGCCGGCTATTAATATTATTATTTGTGTCAACTATTAATATTATTACTATTGTCATTAATAATATTATCATGACTACTGTTAATGTGAAGCCAACGGCCTTGCCGCAGTGATAAGACCGGATCCCGTCAGATCACCGAAGTTAAGCGCTGTCGGGCTTGGATGGGTGACCATCCAGTCTGCCGAGCGCTGCTGGCAAGTGGAGTCCACTCAGTCCTTGTGAGGCAAACTGAGGAGCTACTTGATTGAGAAGTAGCGGCTCCGGTCTCGGAAACCGACATACAGTCGGAAGACCGGTGTGTTGCCCACATGCCCCTCCATATCCGCATCCAGTGACGCCTTTAGGCTGAGGATGACACGGCGGCCGGTCAGTACCGTTGGGCCTTCATGGCCTGTTCGGGCGGAATTTAGTTTTTTTTTTTTTTTTTTTTTTTGCCGTTAATGTGAAATTCTTTGTGAAATCTTTGGAATTTGTCATTCCTGGTCAGATGTAAGAGAGAGCCTTAAGGTCCTAATCTGATCAGGCTAAATAAGTAAATAAATAAATAAATAATGGACACCAAAGTGGGCAGTTAAGTTGAAGAGACACGGATGTCCCTAAAAAGGGTAATTGCAGAGGTTGGACAGACAACTATAGAGACGAGGAAAGTAACGGCAAATAAACTTTGGGAACAGAAGAAACTCTTCAGTTAATCGAAGAAGGAAAGAAATATGGAATATAACTTTCCACTTACCTCAATTGATACGTTTATCGTTCTCCATCATTCTGGGAAGGTTGTAACATCATCACGGAATCGTCCTGTATATTCATGTATTTACAGGTGCCGGCGTCTAAACATTTGACTCTCTGTAGCGTCGTTGGATGATGTTTTCGGACTTGGGCTCCTATGTAAAACCTGATCTACTAAGCACCCTCTATAACCTCTAAAAGCGTGTACCATTAATTGTGAAACACCGTGTATGTAGAGTTTCCTTGCAGCATATTTAGGTTATCTTAATATTTACACTTTTTAAAATTGTACGATTGTGATTTAGAGTTACTTTATTATGCTTTATGTTTCATGTGTGGCCATAGCATCATGTGTAAGCAGTAAATCAGTCATAATGCAAGTTTTCAATTAACTAAAAGTCACAAGTTTTGCATTACACTGCATGTAGTTTAGGTGTTATAGTTTTGTTGTACATTTGACATTGCACAGTGCTAAGTTGTGAGACACTGGAAATATTTTCAATCTATGAGTGCTTGTTTGATCACTGAGCATACACTCAATTCAGTAATCTGACCTTTACTATTATCTCATTGATGACGACCGTAAAATCTTGCGCCTACGGTTAGTGAAAACAGTGTAATGAAATCGATCGATAACTTGTGCTAACTTTGTTCTTGGGGCTGAATTTGCGCTGTACATCCGTGCCTCATTCGCTTTAATTACTACACAGACGAATAGGAGAAATGTATAGTTCGTCAAACAAGCATTCTCAATCTCTGCGTTCATCCTGAGCTTACTCTCATACGAAGTGCGATCGTTAAAAATGGAATTGAGAGAGGGACTGGGAGGGGTAAAAGGGGGAGAGAGAGAGAGAGAGAGAGAGAGAGAGAGAGAGAGAGAGAGAGAGAGGAGGAGAAGAAGAAGAAGAAGAAGAGGAAAGAAACAGGAGGGAGGGAGGGAGAGGGAGAGGGAGAGAGAGAGAGAGAGAATTTCTGACATGTTGACAATGCTAAGAATGCGCAGAGCTGTCTGGAAGCAAACGAAGGAACACAAAAGGAAGCGGCCAGGTGGCTCTACAAACATCCACAGCTCGCGGAGTGAAGTGGAAAGGAATGGAATGGAGGTGCGATTCTGCCGTCAGTGTTGCTCCGACGTCCGTGACGCAACAGTGCGCAGACGGGCATTAGCGTAGGCGAGCGGCCGTCCGCCGGTAAACGCGGCAAATTAACCAATTAGTTTCGTCGCATACAAAATGTACCGCTGCCCCTCCATCTGCATATGAATAAGGCGCGGCTATCAAACACAATCTAAAACACTTCCCCCCAACTCCCGGCCTGCGCGGCCGCGGCAATTCGCTCCGATAGTTCCTGCATTCTAGTCTGCCGCTAGTTTTTCCCTCCCACGCGGGTCGGACATAATGGCTCTGTGTCAGAAACGAGCGCGGATCTGGGTACGGCGACTGAGAATTTCCGGCCCCACATCTCCTGTGTCCGATGCAGCACCCTCCATACTTAACGTTACATTTGTTTCGTCCTTTGAGTGGGACGTGCGTCCAGTGTATACACTGAATTACTAACTTTTCCCTGGAGAAGTTGCATTTAACTGAGTAACCCGATCTCCGCATTCTGCTCATTGTTTATGGCTATTGTTTTGAAACCTTACAAACTGATTCATGTCAGTCTGTATACTCACCCTGAAGTTTTCACAGCGGAATTCCTTTCAATCAAGCGACACAAAAGTGTCTGCAACGAAACTTCATTCTGTACATATTTCCGGTGCAAAAGTACACTACTGGCCATTAAAATTGCTACACCACGAAGATGACGTGCTACGAACGCGAAATTTAAGCGACAGGAAGAAGATGCTGTGACATGCAAATGATTGGCTTTTCAGAGCATTCCCACAAGGTTGGTGCCGGTGGCGACACCTACAACGTGCTGACATGGAGAAAGTTTCCAACCGATTTCTCATACACAAACAGCAGTTGACCGGCGTTGCCTGGTGAAACGTTGTTATGATGCCTGGTGGAAGGAGGAGAAATGCGTACCATCACGTTTCGGACTTTGATAAAGGTCGGATTGTAGCCTTTCGCGGTTGCGGTTTATCGTATCGCGACATTGCTTCTCGCGTTGGTCGAGATCCAATGACTGTTAGCAGATCATGGAATCTGTGGGTTCAGGAGGGTAATACGGAACGCCGTGCTGGATCCCAACGGCCTCGTATCACTAGCAGTCGAGATGACATGCATCTTATCCGCATGGCTGTAACGGATCGTGCAGCCACGTCTCGATCCCTGAGTCAATAGATGGGGACGTTTGCATGACAACAACCATATGCACGAACAGTTGGACGACGTTTGCAGCAGAACAGACTATCAGCTCGGAGACCATGGCTGCGGTTACCCTTGACGCCGCATCACAGACAGGAGCGCCTGCGATGGTGTACTTGTCGACGAACTTGGGTGCACGAATGGCAAAACGTCATTTTTTCGGATGAATCCAGGTTCTGTTTACAGCATCATGATGGTGGCATCCGTGTTTGGCGACATCGTGATGAACGCACATTGGCGTGATGGTATGGAGTGCCATTGGTTGAACAGTGGACGATATATTTCAAATGTGTTATGACCCGTGGCTCTAACCTTCATTCGATCGCTGCGAAACCCTACATTTCAGCAGGATAATGCACGAACGCATGTAGCAGGTCCTGTACGGGCCTTTCTGTATACAGAAAATGTTCTACTGCTGCCCTGGCCAGCACATTCTCCAGATCTCTCACCAATTGAAAATGTCTTGTCAATGGTGGCCATGCAACTGGCTCGTCACAATACGCCAGTCACTACTCTTGATGAGCTGTGGTATCGTGTTGAAGCTCCATGGACAGCTGTACCTGTACACGCCATCCAAGCTCTGTTTGACCTAATGGCCAATCGTATCAAGGCCGTTATTATGGCCAGAGATGGTTGATCTGGGTACAGATTTCTCAGGATCTATGCACCCAAATCGCGTGAAAATGTAATCACATGTCAGTTCTAGTGTAATATATCTAATGAATACCCGTTTATCATCTGCAATTATTCTTGGTGTAGCAATTTTAATGGCCAATAGTGTAATATAAATCGTAAGCTTTGAGTAGTACGGGGTCTGAAAATCCTTGTACACGCATGTGTAATGTGTAACTGCAGGAAGTTTCATTGTTGTATGTCTATTAGTTATTGTTCAGCGCAGTATTAAGTAGAATAGTGTGTCAAACAGTTCGTGAATTTCGAGATGACAGAGTTAGAGGAGCAACGCGCCTGCATTAAATTTTGCGTGAAACTCAAGAAAACCTTTACAGAGACACACAAAGTGATGCAGAAAGCCTACGGTGATGAGTACTTAAGCCGTACTCGGTTACGAACGGTTCACACCGTTTAAAAGTGGCTGGAAGGAAGTTAAAATGACGCTCGTTCAGGATTTAATTCGACGTCTACCGACGACGCACATATCAAGAACATCACGAAATTCTGCCTGCCAGTCGAAACTGACTGTCCCGAGAGATTGCAGAAAAATGTAACATTTCAGTTGGGTCATGTCATCATATCCTAACACAGCATCTTGGAATGCATAGTGTTGCCGCCAAGTTCGTCCCGCTTCACATGAGACAAGACCAGAAAGACCTTCACCTCGCAATTGGTGAAGAACGTTTGGACCGCGCAAATGATATGTTCCTTAAGAGAATCATAAATGGGAATGAGATGTGGGCCTACGGTTATGATGTTGAGACCAAGGTTCAGTCTTAACAATGGGTCGGGAAAGGTTGTCCAAGACCAAATAGTTTTCTTACCAAATAGTTTTCCTTGATTAATCGATGGCCGGCCGAAGTGGCCGAGTGGTTCTAGGCGCTTCCGGAACCGCGCGACTGCTACTGTCGCAGGTTCGAATACTGCCTCGGGCACGGACGTCTGTGATATTATTAGGTTAGTTAGATTTAAGTAGTTCTAAGTTCTAGGGAACTGATGACCTCAGATGTTGAGTCGCATAGTGCTCAGAGCCATTTGAACCATTTTTGATTAATCGATGGTACGTATTGCGACGCTTGAGAGAAAATGTGAGAAGGAAACGGCCTGAAATGTGGCGAGACAATTCATGGCTCTCACATCACGGTAACGCACCCGCATATTCATCCCTGTTGGTGCGTGACTATTGCACAGAAACGAAAGACGGTGCTGCTTCATCTTCCGTACTCTCCAAATCTGGATCCTGCGGGTTATTTTTTATTTCCAAAGTTGAAAACCCTGTTGAAGGGATGAAGATTTGCACCTATAGAAGAGATAAGAGAAAATTAGCAGACGGTGCTTCGCGCGATCCAGTAAGAAACTACCAAGGCTGCTTCCGAAAGTGGAGACGGCGTTGGGAGTGGTGTTCAGTTGTGGATGACAGTATTTCGAAAGGGACCATGCACAATAAATAAAAGGCAAGTGTAGAAAAAATTTACGGACAAAGTTCACGATTTTTTTCAACAGACTTCGTATGTTTGTTTATGGAGTACCCTTACAAGGAATATTTGATCATTGGAACCCAATACTTTATATTTGACTGTAAATTTTGTACAGAAACGAAAGCAACATCATGTGTGCCCGTAATAGGTGTAATAGAACGACTCTCGCTTCCCACGCCCGGGTTCCCGGGTTCGATTCCCGGCGGGGTCAGGGATTTTCTCTGCCTCGTGATGACTGGGTGTTGTGTGATGTCCTTAGGTTAGTTAGGTTTACGTAGTTCTAAGTTCTAGGGGACTGATGACCATAGATGTTAAGTCCCATAGTGCTCAGAGCCATTTAATAGAACGACTAATGTTTCTGATATACATAAACGATTTGTCAGACAGGATCAGCAGCAGTATAAGGTTGTTGGCGGGTTATGCTGTTGTCTAAACAAAACTATCATCATTAGAGGATCGTGAAAATTGCAGAAAGACTTGCATAAAATGTCCACTTTCTGTGATAAAAATGGCAGATATCTTTAAATCTGGATAAATGTCATATAATACCTGTAAGAAAGAGAGACCCATGTATTTTCTGCTTACTATGTCAGGCGTGTATGTATTGCATGCGTCACAAGTACAAGTATTGCTGTGCCGCCGTAAGATAAGATGAGAAAACGTAAAATATTCTCAAAGTTATCTCCAACCAGCGATAAGTTAAGCCTTGCCAGCACGCCTTGTAACAATCGAATGACAGGTAGAGTGCGGAACTGCAAATAATATGGTGCACACCAGTATATATTGAAACTTTTTGGCAGATTAAAACTGTGTGCCGGACCGAGACTCGAACTCGGGACCTTTGCCTTTCGCGGACAAATGCTCTACCAACTGAGCTACCCAAGCACGACTCACGACCCGTCCTCACAGTTTCATTTCTGCCAGTACCTCGTCTCCTAACTTCCAAACTTTACAGAAGCTCTCCTGCGAACCCGAGGTCCCGAGTTCGAGTCTCGGTCCGGCATACAGTTTTAATCTGCCGGAAGTTTCATATCAGCGCACACTCCGCTGCAGAGTGAAAATCTCATTCTGGCAGTATATATTGCTTCACCTAACTTGAGTGAGAAAACATGTCGTTTATTCACCAACATTACCTCACTGAAGAGGGGTTATAACGTGATTCTGAGAGCACAGCATGATGCCGCAAGAACGGATAAATGTTCCACAAGAATGCTTATCAGCCTACGGACATGGCGGAAAGTAGCCAGTCTGATGCATTGAAAGCAACTGTTGTGACACTACGGTGTGGTGAAGAACGCTGATGAGCCCAGAAAACAACAATTCATGTGGACATCCTAGGCAAGACATAACGTCATTGCCTCAGGTGTACAGCAATGAACACTCAGGCTTCCAAGTATATATACTAGTTACAGCAAGCCAGCCACTACGCCGACCCTGCGATGTGCTGTGTAGAGATTGTTGCCTGTCTGGTCTGCTGTACCTGGTTGTTGTACACTGTCAACAGCACATCTACTGAAGTGAAGACGTGCAGATTTCTACCTCCGGTTTGCTGAGAGCTGAACTGATGGTGTTTGGCACACCATCAACTTTTCCCAGTACCTGGAAACTGGAATTTGACTAAGTAAGGTGTTATGTGTCCAAGAGCAACAAACTGTAAATAAATTAACGTGTGTAATGGAATGGAAGATCAGCTCACAAAATGGCATCAGTCACTTGTTCTACTCGCAGCATACAAATACTAAAATGAATCCAGGACAAAAACGGAATTTTTACTATGATGTTTCGTTGAGATTAGCGATCCAAAAGATAAGTAAAAATAATGTCAATATCTGCAGTCATTTTTCCTCATTTGCTATTTAACTTATGTTTTATCATATAGATTTGACAAAATCCCGTCTTCTGTTACCGAATATTTTATTTGTGTGTACCAAACACGTTCTCCCTGTTTATGCAAGGCATCTTCAGTGGTCTGTAACACAAAGAAAATTAATTAATTATAGATATTTTGATACGAGATCTGTAGCAATTCATGGCAACGTATTTTAATAATGTTTACAAATATATGATTGTAATGTTTTTACACTTTCACTCTTTGTGTGTGTTTTTCGTGTGTTTCTCATAGTAATGGTTCCCAAGTGATAGGTCACATTCCATTGCATGACAAACTGCCCGTTGGCTTCATTCTCGGGTTCCTCGGCCAACATTCGTCTGATGATGGCTCCAATGGCTCTTACCACTATGGGTCTTAACATCTGTGGTCATCAGTCCCCTAGACTTAGAACTACTTAAACCTAACTAATCTAAGGACATCACACACAGCCATGCCCGAGGCAGGATTCGAACCTGCGACCGTAGCAGAAGCGCGGTTCCGGATTGAAGCGCCTAGAACCGCTCGGCCACAGTGGCCGCCTCGTCTGATGATTTTTCTGACGTTTCGCCAGCACGAGTGGCTGGCGTTGTAAAAGTTTCACCCTCTTTTGCTGGTGGTGGGCTGGAACCGAGCTCGCGGCCGCAGATTATATGTACCCTGGCGTGCCAACTTACAAGCTACTGCGACGGTCGTTCGCTGCAGCAGGGGAAGCCAGGATCAGCTTACCTAGAGGCTTCCTTCTTTCTTGTTGAAGCTATTCTCGTGTTTATGTATTTCTATAACTTCTCTGAACAAGCGCGTGTGATAGTTTTTCTCTACCGCCAGAACTTCCGTGTCGGCAAATTTTACTACATGGTCGTTCTCACGTAGCGCGTGCTCTGCTACGGACGATTTCTCTACCTGCCTCAACCTGGAGTGTCGTGGAGAAATCGGCCGTCGCAGAGCGCTCGCTGTGAGAAACCGACCACATAGTAAAATTAGCCGACACGGAAGTTCTGGCGGTAGAGAAGAACTATCACACCAATTTGCTCAGAGAAGCTATTCTTTCTCATTTTTTTTTTTTTTATTTTTTTTTTTAGTTTTTGAGTCATCAGTCTTCTGACTGGTTTGATGCGACCCGCCACGAATTTATCTCCTGTGCCAAACTCCTCATCTCTGAGTAGCACTTGCAACCTACGGCCTCAATTATTTGCTGGATGTATTCCAATCTCTGCGTTCCTCTACAGTTTTTGCCCTCAACAGTTCCCTCTAACATCACGGAAGTCATTCCGTGGTATCTATCACCTTGTCCCTTCATCTTGTTAGTTTTTCCAAATATTCCTTTCCTCTCCGATTCTGCGCAGAACCTCCTTATTCCTTACCTTATCAGTCCACTTAATTTTCAACATTCGTCTGTAACACCACATCTCAAATACTTCGATTCTCTTCTGTTCGGGTTTTTGCCACAACGAGAAGCTATGGGTATACACAAACACGGGAATAACTTCGACAAGAAAGAGGAAAGCCTGAAGGTAGACGGATTCTGGCTTTCCCTGCTGCAGCGAACGACCGTCGCAGGTAGCAAGAGAACCGCACCGGAAATGACCGCGGAGAAGCACTCGGACGTCGGCATGCCAGGTACATACAGTCTGCGACCACGAGCTCGAGCCGAGCTGCAGCGCCCGGACTGACCCATCTACGACGAGCACCGGCAGCGACAAAGGTAACGATGCACGATACCTCGCACAAACATAACCTCACCTTGCATGCACTGTCGCAGCTAGCAAGCCGCTACTGCCCTTACTACCCGTCCTGCTGTCACAGAGGTTTTCTTCCCTTGCTGCTTGCCTTGGCACTTTTTTTCCTCTGCCCTTACAAACCACTACCCTTCGATCAATTTCGTCCACTTCCTGTCTCCTGATGGACCATGTCTTCATGTCTCCTGATGGACCATGTCAATGAGTAATCCGCTCGGCCATAGCGGCGGCCTCGTCTGATGATTTTTCTCACGTTTTGCCAGCACGAGTGGCTGGCGTTGTAAAAGTTTCACCCTCTTTTGCGCATGGACAACATCACAGCCCGCATCCTGTGACTCCTGATTCGAAAACTGACATGTTATACGGAGGTGACAATAGAACTTTTGGTTTGGTCACCACGTCGGTGTGGGTGTGGAGGGGCCCCATCCTATTAAAAAAAGAAAAAAAAGCTCAGCTCCAGTCCACCACCAGCAATGGAGGGTGAAACTTTGACAATGCCATCCACTGGTGCTGGCGAAACGTCACAAAAATCATCAGTCGAACGTCGACCGAAGAACCCGAGACAGAAGCAAATAGGCTGTTTGTCAAGAAGTGGCCACGAAAGCCTTAAAAATTTTATATTCCACTGCATGTAATCTGTACTGCAGTACACTGAACGCGGCCTTGCTCACATGCTGTTTCGCTGACTGATTATGGAAGGAATTTTCATACAGAAGACCATAAATAAAAGAAAATTATCAACTGGAAACCAGTATAATATGCTTCTATCACACATGGATACGTCAAAATCACGTAAAAATGTATGTACATGTAAACTTTACAGCTAACCATATGTAAAATGTTAGCAAGTAATAAGCTGAAGTCCGGAACCGCGCGACTGCTACGGTCGCAGGTTCGTTCAAAAAATGGCTCTGAGCACTATGAGACTTAACATCTATGGTCATCAGTCCCCTAGAACTTAGAACTACTTAAACCTAACTAACTTAAGGACAGCACACAACACCCAGCCATCACGAGGCAGAGAAAATCCCTGACCCCGCCGGGAATCGAACCCGGGAACCCCGGCGTGGGAAGCGAGAACGCTACCGCACGACCACGAGATGCGGGTTCGCAGGTTCGAATCCTGCCTCGGGCATGGATGTGTATGATGCCCTTAGGTTAGTTAGGTTTAAGTAGTTCTAAGTTCTAGGGGACTGATGACTACAGATGTTAAGTCCCATAGTGCTCAGAGCCATTTGAACCAATAAGCTGGAACGAGCCCTAAGGAATCACTAGAGAAGTATCAAATAATACGCAATTATCTAATTTTGTTTATATTACAGATCACTGAATATCCCTAGCAAGAATAGGAGAAACACGTTTAGCAGACATAAATAAATCGTTCAGCTGCAAAAGACAGATTTTGTCTCATCTACGTGATGAGACATACTTTAAGTAAAAATATCTTACACTTGTTATTATTAAATTTCTTTTTAAACAGTGAAGTATTACCGTCATATTGGGATAATATACAATAAGAAATGAAACCATGAATATATTTGGTAGCAGAAAGGAGTAGCAAAAGTTTTACTACTGACTGTTTAGCAATCTAAACTACACATCACGAATGAATTTGCAATAAAGGTAAGGGAAAAAGAAGTATATTTCTGTATGCGACTAGACAGCCTTCGAGCGTGAACAGAGTGCAGCGGTAGGCGAGGCCGGACAGCGGGAGGAAGCTGTGCAGTTCCGGTTACCAGAGTAAGTACAGTAGCGGGAATCCCCTGCGAGGCGAGGGCGGCGCGCGGTAAATTGGAAAATGGCGGCAGGCCATTTCTCGGCTAATTAACAGCAACGCGTCCGCCCTTCTCCACGCTCGGCGGCGGCAGCGGCCGCTCGAGTCACTGGCCAGACGAATCGCGTCCGTCACGACGGCACGTCCCGTGTCCGCACGAGCCGCCGGGAACCTGTCCGGCGCGTGTGTGCGTGCAAGCCGCCCACGCGGACGGCGGTACTCGCCGCGGCACGCGTCAGCGGCCGAAATGTTGACGCGCTGCTGGCAACAATAGACTCATCTAGTAGAGTTCACTCCTTCTTCTTGAAACTCAATGTAACCGTCTGCTAGACCGTTTAATTCCCTGATACCCAGGTCATTCGATCTACTTGTGGCTCTACGCTGCTCATCACCTCGCTGTTACGTCTATTTGAAGAGAATCATCTTTGACAGTTCTTTTTTTAGATGGTTGTTACCATGTTTCTTTTTAAATACTCTACCATCCGGTAATATGTAACGCTTGACAACTGTTCACAGTCTGAGGAAGCCTTAACGGGCGAAACGTCTTGTTATTGTTGCGGTCTTCAGTCCAGAGACTGGACTGATGCAGCTCTCCATGCTACTCTATCCTGTGCAAGCTTCTTCATCTCCCAGTACCTACTGCAGCCTTCATCCTTCTGAATCTGCTTGGTGTATTCATCTCTTGGTCTCCCTCTACTATTTTTACCCTCCGCGCTGCCCTCCAATGCTAAACTGGTGGTTCCTTGATGTCCTACCAACCGATCCCTTCTTCTGGTCAAGTTGTGCCACAAACTCTTCCCAAATTCTATTCAATACCTCCTCATTAGTTATGTGATCTACCCATCTAATCTTCAGCCTTCTTCTGTAGCACCACATTTCTAAAGCTTCTATTCTCTTCTTGTCTAAACTACTTATCGTCCATGTTTCACTTCCATACATGGCTACACTCCATACAAATACTTTCAGAAACGACTTCCTGACACTTAAATACACTCCTGGAAATTGAAATAAGAACACCGTGAATTCATTGTCCCAGGAAGGGGAAACTTTATTGACACATTCCTGGGGTCAGATACATCACATGATCACACTGACAGAACCACAGGCACATAGACACAGGCAACAGAGCATGCACAATGTCGGCACTAGTACGGTGTATATCCACCTTTCGCAGCAATGCAGGCTGCTATTCTCCCATGGAGACGATCGTAGAGATGCTGGATGTAGTCCTGTGGAACGGCTTGCCATGCCATTTCCACCTGGCGCCTCAGTTGGACCAGCGTTCCTGCTGGACGTGCAGACCGCGTGAGACGACGCTTCATCCAGTCCCAAACATGCTCAATGGGGAACAGATCCGGAGATCTTGCTGGCCAGGGTAGTTGACTTACACCTTCTAGAGCACGTTGGGTGGCACGGGATACATGCGGACGTGCATTGTCCTGTTGGAACAGCAAGTTCCCTTGCCGCTCTAGGAATGGTAGAACGATGGGTTCGATGACGGTTTGGATGTACCGTGCACTATTCAGTGTCCCCTCGACGATCACCAGTGGTGTACGGCCAGTGTAGGAGATCGCTCCCCACACCATGGTGCCGGGTGTTGGCCCTGTGTGCCTTGGTCGTATGCAGTCCTGATTGTGGCGCTCACCTGCACGGCGCCAAACACGCATACGACCATCATTGGCACCAAGGCAGAAGCGACTCTCATCGCTGAAGACGACACGTCTCCATTCGTCCCTCCATTCACGCCTGTCGCGACACCACTGGAGGCGGGCTGCACGATGTTGGGGCGTGAGCGGAAGACGGCCTAACGGTGTGCGGGACCGTAGCCCAGCTTCATGGAGACGGTTGCGAATGGTCCTCGCCGATACCCCAGGAGCAACAGTGTCCCTAATTTGCCGGGAAGTGGCGGTGCGGTCCCCTACGGCACTGCGTAGGATCCTACGGTCTTGGCGTGCATCCGTGCGTCGCTGCGGTCCGGTCCCAGGTCGACGGGCACGTGCACCTTCCGCCGACCACTGGCGACAACATCGATGTACTGTGGAGACCTCACGCCCCACGTGTTGAGCAATTCGGCGGTACGTCCACCCGGCCTCCCGCATGCCCACTATACGCCCTCGCTCAAAGTCCGTCAACTGCACATACGGTTCACGTCCACGCTGTCGCGGCATGCTACCAGTGTTAAAGACTGCGATGGAGCTCCGTATGCCACGGCAAACTGGCTGACACTGACGGCGGCGGTGCACAAATGCTGCGCAGCTAGCGCCATTCGATGGCCAACACCGCGGTTCCTGGTGTGTCCGCTGTGCCGTGCGTGTGATCATTGCTTGTACAGCCCTCTCGCAGTGTCCGGAGCAAGTATGGTGGGTCTGACACACCGGTGTCAATGTGTTCTTTTTTCCATTTCCAGGAGTGTATATACTCGATGTCAACAAATTTCTCGTCTTCAGAAACGGTTTCCTTGCCATTGCCAGTCTGCATTTTATATCCTCTCTACTTCCACCATCATCAGTTATTTTGCTCCCCAAATAGCAAAACTCCTCTAGTACTTCAAGTGTCTCATTTCCTAATATAATTCCCTCAGCATCACCTGATTTAATTCGAGTACATTCCATTATCCTCGTTTTGCTTTTGTTGATGTTCATCTTATACCCTCCTTTCAAGACACTGTCCATTCCGTTCAGCTGCTCTTCCAAGTCCTTTGCTGTCTCTGACAGAATTACAATGTTATCGGCAAACCTCAAAGTTTTTATTTCTTCTCCATGGATTTTAATACCTACTCCGAATTTTTCTTTTGTTTCCTTTACTGCTTGCTCAATATACAGATTGAATAACATCGGGGATAGGCTACAACCCTGTCTTACTCCCTTCCAAACCACTGTTTCCCTATCATGTCCCTCGACTCTTACAACTACCATCTTGTTTCTGTACAAATTGTAAATAACCTTTCGACCCCTGTATTTATCTGTAATAAAAATACTTCGCAACCGACACTGCCTGTTCAGATAATTATGTAAACAGATTGCTGTATCAATCAGCCCTCCATGAAGTGGAATAAACTATATAGAAGGGGCATTCGAATAAAACCCAGCAACTAGTGTAAAGTATCAGTAACGATTTTATTAACTAAAAAATGTAGTTGTACAAAGTACACATACTCAAAAGTAGTCGCCAGAACTGTTGGCACATTTATCCCATTGCGACACTAGCCGGTCGATTCCATCCTTGAAGAAGCCAGTAGGCTTCTGTTGAGTCCAGGCCAAGACCCACTCACACACTTCGTCGTCCGTTGCAAATCGATGTCCGCGAATAGCTTGCTTTAGCTAAAGCGAGCTTTAGCTTTAGCAAGATTAAAGCATTCACTTCCGCAACCATTTCCGGTGAGATGACACGATGAGCCTGTCCAGGGCGAGAATCGTCTTCCAGTGACTCGCGCCCCTCAAGGAACCGTTTGCGCCATTCCACAACACTTTAACGACAGCCTTCATCCGTCGATACATTTCACAGCCTACAACTCCCTTCGGCGGCAAAAATCGAATTACTCCTCGTTGTTCCTGCGTACTCTCCTGCATGTTCGGTAGTGGACGATAGCTTGTGTGACCACCTTCTCTTCGGCCTGAAACCACATTGGCGCTGTGCAACATCAAACTGTGCGCAAGCGTCAGTCTCTCTACCAATAGATGGTGCCACCATACCAGCAGTTACTTGGTGATTATATATATATAATGTTATATGAATTTTACGACATATTGTCATTGGCTTAGGCTAGGGAGTTGGCCAAGGAAAGTCACATTACAATCATCTGAAAAATCTCATGTGCTTAAAACACTACTACACGCACTTAAGTAACATAAGAAATATATGTGTTTTGTGTAATACACATATTGCTAATGACAGGTAACGCCTGAAACTACATTTCACGATGCAATTAAGGTTCAAATGGCTTTGAGCACTATGGGACTTAACATCTATGGTTATCAGTCCCCTAGAACTTAGAACTACTTAAACCTAACTAAACTAAGGACATCACACAACACCCAGTCATCACGAGGCAGAGAAAATCCCTGACCCCGCCGGGAATCGAACCCGGGAACCCGGGCGTGAGAAGCGACAACGCTACTGCAACTAAGGGATCAGTTCTTCGATACCCATTAACTGACTCCTATTGCCATCCTGTGGCGTTATCACTCAGGGGTGCGACATTCACACATGCGTGAATAAAATTGCACAGGGTCGCCCTAAGGCTCCCCAGTTCGACAACGCCCTCGTCCGCAACCACCCACATTTACTGATAAGTTTGAAATTGTGCCTTCACAGAGAAAGCCTGCGAAGTAGACATAGACGCCTACAGGCTTGCAGCTTCCATTAGAGGGATGTCAAGCTGTTGCTGTCTGAAATGGATGTACAGTAAATGTACGGCCTAGCAGATATAATGCTGGTACAGCATGTCAGCTTTATGCTGGACGTTAGCCTGGGAGGCAGCTACCGTGTGCAAGAACGTTTGAGCGCCTGCGAGGGTTAGGTTCATTTCAGAATTACAGATGGTGATGTACGGACACCTGAGGTTGGAGAACGGGTTCTTCCTACTGTAGATGGAACTTCATCTACTAGTAAAAGGACAACTGTGAAAAGGGAAGGCTTAAATAACACTATGATCTGAAATATTGAGCATGAAAATCTACTACACCCCTATCTCCTCAAACGGGTGCATGAATTAAATGAGACAGAATTTCAGCCAAGAATAACATTCTGACAACGTGTGTCTCGGCAGTGTGCTGTGTTTCCGCAATTCTTACAATCTACCTTATTCGCTGATGAAGCTGGGATTTCACTTGATGAGATCTTCATATTACAGAGTCATCACGGATGGTTTTACAAAAATCCTCATGAAGTGCGACAAAATAATCAACAGAGGTTCAAGCTCAACGTGTGACGTTTCCTCAATGTTTTCCTGGACATATGTTTCTACAGTTTCTCAGATATGATTTTCTTCATTTATTTGATGATGCGCCTCTATTGGTCGTCCAGAGAATGTGGTTTATATACGATGCCACTCCAAATACCTCACACGGATAATACGAAAGTATCAAACACGTGCATTGATCGAGGGCGATTCAATGATTGGCCTGCCCGGTCGAAGGATTTGAATCCAATGGATACATTTTTTTTTCCTTTTGGGACGTTTAAAATTCTTGGTGTATTCAAATTCCGTATCGAGTGTCGATGTATTGAGAAAGCGTATCTAAAATGGATTTGACCAAATACAAAGCCGGCCGCGGTGGCCGTTCGGTTCTGGCGCTGCAGTCCGGAACCGCGGGGCTGCTACGGTCGCAGGTTCGAATCCTGCCTCGGGCATGGGTGTGTGTGATGTCCTTAGGTTAGTTAGGTTAAAGTAGTTCTAAGTTCTAGGAGTCTTATGACCTAAGATGTTGAGTCCCATAGTGCTCAGAGCCATTTGAACCATTTGAACCAAATACAAAACACGCCAGGAATTTTTAACAATGTACGGGGAAGTGTGTAACGCAGGATCAGGGATGGATGAAAACAGGAACATGTCACATCGAGCAATTTTTCTAAACCTAAGAGTGTTGGTACATGTATCATTCACGAACTTTTCGTAATTTTTTGATATAAAGAATAAGTCCCTGAAGTTTCTGACACATGTTTTTATACGTCCTGCATGTGCTACAATAAAAATTACCTTTTACTTTGTAATTCACAATGCTTCGCAGAGTATAGTTAGTTAATTTCATGTTCCGTGTGTCGTTTGCATGATTACTCGTAATTATGTGGAGCTAGTCAGTTTATACTCCCATTACGCTTTCATATGTAAATATGTCTATATGCGGAGGCTGCCTAGAATTTATTAATCAACTAATGAATTCATTTATTTTTAGTACTATGTGAATCAATAAATCGTACTCATTGCCTTTTACGTATTACTAAATTACAAATTATTCTTCGTTACGGACGGAGTTGTCAAGGCGAAACTTTCTTTGTTTTCATATTTAACTTTTCTGTCTGTCAGACATTTTATACCATTGAGTGGGCCACCAAAAATTACCCATGTAGATTATTCCATATCACAATATGCAGAATATGTCAACTTACCATTTGTCTCTCTCCAAGATTTGCAATGATTCTAAATGCGAACTAAGTTGTTTTAGGAGTTTCCAAATGTGTTTCTTTTTTTTCTCAATCTAAATTCTCATCAGTATGGACACCTCAAGTTTCTGATGTTTCCATACTAGTTATTGTTTCCTTACCATGTGTTACACTTACCACTGATGTAGTGCCAATAGATGTGCAGAGCTGAGTATGTTGTTTCTGTTTTAAACTTAGAGACCATTCGCGGGCAAAAAATACTATTAAGAACACTATTTACCATTTCTTCTATTGCTGTACGTGTGTTTGGACTGATTACTGTACTAGTGTCATTCGTGTATATGAACTCTAGTACTCTGTAATGTTTCGATATGACGCACACCATTCAATGTCCTTGGCTTGGATGACATGTTAAAACATAAACGAAAATACGTAAAATTTGCCGACTTATACATTTGTCTCTCCCCAAGATATGCAGTGACACCTTTAAGAACATTATTTACCATTTCTTCTATTGCTGCATGTGTGTTTGGATTGATTACAACACTAGTGTCGTACGTGTAGACGAACTCCACTAGTCTGTAATGCGTCGTTATGACTCACAGCGTTCAATGTCCTTAGCTCTGGTGATATGTCAGAACATAAAGGTGCCTTTTTTAAACGTGAACAAAGCACGTGATATATTTGTTTCATTTAGGGCTTTGGATTAATTGAAACTCTGCATTAATAACTTTCTCATTAATGAAAAGTTACTAGTTTTAAACCACACAAATCATCCTGTGTTGTGTAACACATCGTACAACTATTACTTGGTCTTTAGGCTATTATCTGTGCCCACTTAGCTTACACACTACAATACTTTACGCACTGCTAAACTGTAATATTGTCAGTTTTCAAGCAAACTATTTTTGATTGCTCTTCGACCACGTGATAGTGCTACCGCTTTGGGCACACGGAAAATTCACCGCTAGATTCCTGGCCAGTTCAATGCAGTCGAACGAGACTATCAATCGTAATCCTCATCCTATTTCTAAGAAACAACAAATTTTAAAGTTAAATCTAAAATGATAAATTTTAAGTTCTTCTGGATGCTGTGCACATAAGAAGTTGGTAGTGTACCACGTGACTAATCAGTTAATAGTGTAATTCTGACTCGTTTTTCTGTAGTAATGAGCTTCACGGTGCACGTAAAGCATTTAGCATTGACTTCATTGTTAATTCCGGCATGGAGAGGATATTTTGCCAATGTAGTGTTGATTGTAGGTTGTGTAAAGCAAAAACGAATACTACTGCGTTATTAAGCGACGGAAGTAGTTTTCCGAGCACATAATTTCTACTAAGAGGGGTCAGAAGCAGAAACAGTAGCCCAATATGACCCGTGCCCCAACGTTACCAGTTGCCACGGTAGAGAACAAGTCGAGCAGCGTTACCAGCTGCCATGATAGGGAACATGTGGAGCATTTAACGTGGAACTCACACAGAGCACTGACGACTGCAAAGCTCCGCCTCTATCTGCGAAGAACGCATCACACATCCGCCTGCTTTCTAACTCCATAATTTCGTTAACAGTAATTTCAGCATTGGGTATAATATATCCATGTACTTGGAAAGTGCCGGAAAAGAAATGGCGTTGGAGACATCTGAGAACATTCCAAGAGCTATCTGATTTCTGGAGGTAGTCGTCGAGAAGTGTTTCTGATCAATAAAATTTAATGGATACCGTCAAGTCTCCGTTAGATTTTATCCCAGCACGCAGTTCGCAGATTGCGTAGATGGCTTTCATACGAATTTCCACTTAGTCAGGAGCGAGAGGAATGTTGATGGGAGGCTCTGAAATGTCTAGCACTCCAGTGGACTTGACAGGCGCCGATAAGAGGACACGGCGGAGAGAAGAGGACCGCCCAACGGCAGAGAATATTACAGAAAATGCTGTTGACGTGGATCACTCAGTCGTTTTATAAGTTTGCTGTAGTAAAATGTGTGTTATCAGAGCTTTAAATGATTTACTTTCCGTATCTTCCATAACGTTTTAAGCATGAAATTCGGCAACAAGTGTCTAGTATAAAACTATACTGAGAATCCAATAACTGGTAATGATCTGTCTTTCTTTTTCTAGCTGCAAAACTTCATCTTCACCTTTTCGCTTTCACTGGCGGTGAAGCACTTCTTTTTAGAGTGGAATAAAGTTGGGTATAACATCGTGAAGTTGTTTCCACAATCATGGAGAAAACTACAAAGAAATCAACACCTTGCGTCAGCCCCAAACTCATTACCATGAAGCTTCCACCAGAAACTTCTACAAAAAACCAGTCTCTCTGTAAAAATACATGCAGATGACAGGGAAGAGAAAATTGAGCGGCGGCCAACAGCTGCTTAAGCAGTTACAATAGGTTATAACCAAGGGCAACAGAGAATTCATCCATCGACCGGTACAGATGGCGTCATACTAATCACGAACTATATTTTAAGGTCACAGAAACTCAGTAGAATTCTAGAAATTAATGAAATACTAAAAAATGACGAGCCCTACTTGTAACTCCAGTTTACGAAAGCTTAACACTGAAACATGTCGGTGAATATACGTATTCAGCACAAATATACAGAGTCACATTTGGACTGGCCAGGTCGCAGCGATAAGTGAAAGAATAAATTTTAATTGGAGCCACGTGCAGATGGCAACTTTAGTTTAGATCAAAGTATCCCAATGAAACGCAAGCTGATCATCAATGCATGTACTCCACTCCAGACTGACACTCTGGAATCCATATCATTTGAGCCAAGCCGAAAGACTATGAGTCATTCAGAACTGAACACTAACATATGTGCTGGCAATAGGAGTAACTGACATGACTCTGTATGTATCGATTCTCATACTGAAATTGTTAGGCCATGCCCCGAAATTGACTATGACAATGTGCAAAATGTCCTATTCCGAGGTGGGCAGGCTCACTGAATCCAAGTCACAGCACTGAGAATGTTGTGACAACGCGTTGATACAGCCAGTCTCCTGAAGAAAGTCCAGATATATAAACAGCGTCTAGATATGAGAAATGCACAGTCACATAGAATAGGCCCCGTAGTCAAGCATACCAAAAGTTAACGAGGAAAATCCAAACGTGCCGATGGTAACACAGTCCAGAACAGCGAGCAAAGAAATGCAGCCCCAGTGAATCCGCATTTAGCCCAGGCTGTATGTCTAAACGAAAGCCAAGTACACTCTCTATAATTTCGTTACGTCGGCTCAGTTGACATATCAGCAGTGACTTCATCTAATAGGCGAAAACATGAAACAGGTGTCGGCACCAGAAGAAAGTATATCTGTTTTTCAACACAGTCCAGTCCAAAAGTGTCAAAATTTCCTTTCACGGGTCTCTGCTCCTTCCCACGAAGTGGCCTCTAATACTTCATCGTCATCATCATCTTCTTCTTCTTCTTCTTCTCCTTCTTCTCCTCTCCGTCCTTCTCCTCCTCCTCCTTCTTCTTCACCCTACCTCCCCCCCCTTTCATTTTGCCCTCCATCATCTTTTTTGGTCAATACAAAACTGTGCCACCATGGAAACGTCGCCTAGGATAAGTAACGCGATCGTCATACCGTAGTCATGCCACTGTCCGTCTTCGTACCACTTGCAGCCTCTCCCATATATTGCAGAAACCGATATTCTTGGTTGAAGCACCAACAATGTGCTGTGATGGGAACTTATGACACGGTGTGATCTTGGGAGACAGACAAAAGAAATTACCTGAACTGAAGGATCAGGTCACAACAGATCCAAAGTTTTCCAATCGTTGGAAGAGTGTTCTGTCCACTATTCGACGGCAACGGGCTCAGGAGAGAAAGATGATACTGATAATGAAGTGGGACCACAGTCCATCTCCAATATTGTATAATGAACAAAGGATGAAAGTGAAAGACTTTATGCCCCAGTGTGGCCTCCTACTGTCCATTGCTCCTTACTTAGAACAAACCAGGAACCCATTTCTGCGGGGTCATAGACCAGCATAGTTCTCTAATGGTTCCAACAACTTATTGGATTTCGTTGTTCATCAGCACACCAAGATCACGTAAACTAATTTTCCGCTTTCTTCATTGCCTCCTTTAATACATTGGAGGGTACAGATGATCAAATCGGACTCCAATATGTCTCCCATCATAGTTCATGAAAAAACGAAGGAGGTGAAACTAATATGCTTCAATTTGTTTCCCTGCTGTTTAGAACAGACTAGCAGCTCATTTCTCCCGATTCATCCCTGGTCGTGAGGCAGTATGGCTCTTTAATACTCCCAACAGTCTACTGGACTCAGATACTCATCAGCTCTCCTATATTCTATTCTGTACACTGCTTAACCATTATTTACGTTGCCCTGTAATAACCAGACTGAACCGTTCAGTTGGAATCAATACGTCCCCCATCATCCATCCTAAGCATGCGAAGAAGATAAGTGACTGTATGCGCAGAGTTCTTCCCTGAAAATACACTGCTCCAAAAACCGGGACCGAACACGAAAATATTTTTTCCGAATTATCTGGTACCATTGACCAGCACGCTTCTCTAACACATCAACACATCCAACAGCCCACTGGGAACAACTGTTGGTCAGTGCTGCTGTATCTTCACCCCTAGATTACTTTTACACTTCCTTAATTACCAAAATAGAAATGTACATGTGGTAATGATGAAATGGTCCCACAGTACGACTCCAATGATCGACTATGTGCAAACAATGAAGAATGCTGCTCGTATGACCCAATGGGTTTCCCTACAGCACACTACCAGCCAGACCACACCAGCAACCCATATCACGCCACTTATCTAGACTGTGGATCAGCACAGTCTTAACACTGCTAACGTCCTTCTGGAGCCAGATGTTCATCAGTGCTCACATCTAAATTCTCTTTCACTACCTTCATCGTCCCTTCAACCCTTGAGTCCCAACAACACAAAAAAAGAATATCAAAATTTTTCACACAACTGACTTTTGTCGACACAGTAAGCAACGAAAACAGAAATAAATTCAAAGTTGTGGTTTCATTTACGAAACACTGGGACATAATGTTTCCAGTCACCCACGATTTCATGAGATACATTTGAAAGAAATTTCGCGTTTTTCCTAGACACAATTCCACATCTCGAAAATTCCACGAACGCGTAATGCCTGAAACAAATTGTAGTCCTAAACACAAGCAAAAAAGCCCTAAAATTTAATAAATTTGCACCAAAAATACATACTGCTACAGAGGTTTCATTTAGAAACTACTCATAACAGTAGTAGTATAAACTCAAATTTACGTTACATTAACTTTAGATATACTTACTTTCACTGTGAATAATGATCTCTTTAGTGTGATAACTACAAAAAAGGGCCAATATGTCACAATATGTCACATACCACAATCTCCGCGCCGACTGTTGCTCTGGACGCTCTAAGCGATTGCTACAGCGCCCTACGTTCGTAGAAGTACCTTAGCGTAACGCTAGATGCCTCTGTGCTATGGAAGCCACTGGTGCTTTAAATAATAGTAATAATAATAATAATAATAACAATAACAATAATAACAAAATGGTGGTTCCAGGAAGAAACCACTGTTACTCAAAGAGTTACACTGCTGGCCATTACAATTGCTACACCAAGAAGAAATGCAGATGATAAAAGGGTATTCATTGGACAAATATATTATACCAGAACTGACATGTGATTACATTTTCACGCAGTTTGGGTGCATAGATCCTGAGAAATCAGTACCCAAAACAACCCACCACTGGCCGTAATAAACGACCTTGATACGCCCGGGAATTGAGTCAAACAGAGCTTGGATGGCGTGTACACTTACAACTGCCCATGCAAGTTCAACACGATACCACAGTTCATCAAGAGTAGTGACTGGCGTATTGTGACGAGGCAGTTGCTCGGCCACCATTGAGCAGACGTTTTCAATTGATGAGAGATCTGGGGAATGTGCTGGCCAGGGTAGCAGTCGAACATTTTCTGTATCCAGAAAGGCCTGTACAGGACCTACAACATGTGGTCGTGCATTATCCTGCTGAAATGTAGGGTTTCGCAGGGATCGAATGAAGGGTAGAGCCACGGGTCGTAACACATCTGAAATGTAACATCCACTGTTCAAAGTGCCGTCAATGCGAACAAGAGGTGACCGAGACGTGTAACCAATGGCACCGCATACCATCACGCCGGGTGATAGGCCAGTATGGCGAAGACGAATACATGCTTGCAATGTGAGTTCACCGCGACGTCGCCAAACACGGATGCGACCATCATGATGCTGTAAACAGAACCTAGATTCATCCGAAAAAATGACGTTTTGCCATTCGTGCACCCAGGTTCGTCGTTGAGTACACCATCACAGGCGCTCCTGTCTGTGATGCAGCGTCAAGGTAACCGCAGGCATGGTCTCCGAACTGATAGTCCATGCTGCTGCAAACGACGTCGAACTGTTCGTGCAGATGGTTGTCGTCTTGCAAACGTCCCCATCTGTTGACTCAGGGATTGAGACGTGGCTGCACGATCCGTTATAGCCATGCGGATAAAATACCTGTCATCTCGACTGCTAGAGATACGAGGCCGTTGGGATCCAGCACGGCGTTCCGTATTACCCTCCTGAATCCACCGATTCCATATTCTGCTAACAGTCATTGGATCTCGACCAACTCGAGCAGTAATGTCGCGATACGATAAACTGCAATCGCGATAGGCTACAATCCGACCTTTATCAAAGTCGGAAACTTGATGGTACGCATTTCTCCTCCTTACACGAGGCATCACAAAAACGTTTCACCAGGCAACGCTGGTCAACTGCTGTATATAAGAAATTGGTTAGAAACTTTCCTTATGTCAGCACGTTGTAGGTGTCGCCACCGGCGCCAACCTTGTGTGAATGCTCTGAAAAGCTAATCATTTGCATATCACAGCATCTTCTTCCTGTCGGTTAAATTTCGCGTCTGTAGTGCGTCATCTTCGTGGTGTAACAATTTTAATGGTCAGTAGTGTAATACCCAGACAGGAGGGTACAGGCGCCTGAAGCACTGCAACACCGCGAGTCACTCCGCTCAGCGATTGCGCGCACGCGCCCTCTAAGCAGCGGCGCCGCGCCGCCCGATATTCAGCGCGCGGGCCACTGACGGCTCCGAGGCATGTGTGCTGTGCTGTGCTGCGGCAGCAGCCGCTCTGACTCACCGGCCGTTAGGTCCGGGTTCAGGGGCATCACAACCCTGCCGCTGCCTCCACGTGACATCTCCAGCCCGACTGCACAGTTAAATATCCCTTGTAGAGCCCTGCGCTGATCCGCATGCGCAAGAGCCTTATCCGCATCGGAATCCGCAAGTCTTACTAGAACCGCGGGTACTGAAATTTTGTAAATTCCCTTAATCTGCAGAGTACGCTGAACCTCTGACGGTACTCTTGCACTTGGTCTGATATTTCGTCTGTTGAAGCATCACCGCCTAATTTACATTCCATTGATAATGAACGTAGAGGCAGCCCCAAGATGGAATTATACAACATAACCGAAAGTTGGTAGCCGTGTTTCTACATCTAAGAAATCATGTCTATTCAAATTTCACGCCAGTCGCATTAGAGTGGCGCTATTAGAATCAGTATGAGGAGGTAAATCAGGTTAGCCTTAAATGCACGCTGTAACGGTGGTGATTTGAGATTGGACTTGGTGAGTTGACGTTAATCAAGACTGTCGTTAAGGTGGCCAAGACGCAATTACCAACACCTCACCGATTTTGAACGAGGTCGTGTAATAGGGCTATTAGCTGCTGGTTGTTCCTTCTGCAATATTGGCAGGAATGTAGCCACTCTGCAACATTATTGGCATCGGTGTTCACGAGAATTTACGGTCACAAGAAGACCAGACTCTGTACGGTCACATGCCACTATCGTGTTCAGCATATGGCGTACTGCATCTGCAACAGTATTCTGAGCGCCAATTGGCAACACAGTGAACCACCAACTGTTGGAAATCGGTTTCTTCGAGGACAGCTCCGAGCCGGACCCCCTGCAGCGCACATTACGCTGACCCCCAAACCACCACCGCCTGCGACTCCGGTGGTGTCTAGCGAGAGCTCATTGGAGATCATGGTGCAGGTCCATTGTGTTTTCTGGTGAAAGCCGATCTGCGTCGGTGCCAGTGATGGCCACTGAGCTCATCATACAAGATTGAAGACAGACTGTGGTCTTACTTCATTATCAGTATTATCTTTTTCTCCTGAGTCAGCTGTAGTCGAGCAGTGAATACAATATTTTTCCAGCGATTGACAACCATTCGATCTCTTGTGATCTGATCCTTTAGTTGAAGTGACGGTTGGAATGAGGCCAATCCGTCTGCGTGCTAGACAAACTGGATTTAAACCGCTATTTCTGATCTGGGGTACGATTTTGTGTGACCCTCTTGTGGTTATCCCCAGCACCCAACCTGCAGATTTGTACGTCAGTCTGCGGCTGGTCCCGGCGGAGGTTCGAGTCCACCCTCGGGCATGTGTGTGTGTGTGTGTGTGTGTGTGTGTGTGTGTGTGTGTGTTCAAAATGGTTCAAATGGCTCTGAGCACTATGGGACTCAACTGCTGAGGTCATAAGTCCCCTAGAACTTAGAACTACTTAAACCTAACTAACCTAAGGACAGCACACACATCCATGCCCGAGGCAGGATTCGAACCTGCGACCGCAGCGGCCGCTCGGTTCCAGACTGTAGCGCCCAGAACCGCTCGGCCACACCGGCCGGCTGTGTGTTTGTCCTTAGGATAATTTAGGTTAAGTAGTGTGTAAGCTTAGTGACTGATGACCTTAGCAGTTAAGTCCCATGAGATTTCACACACTTTTTTTGTACGTCAGTCTGGTGATTCTACCCGTTGTGCTGCCATTCTGAGCAGCATTCCAAGGATTGTCTTCCAATAGGATAAAGCTCGCTCACATACCGCTGTTGTAATCCTCCATACTCTGACAAGTGCCAACACGTTTCCTTGGCCTAGTCGATCACCGATCTGTCTCCAAAAGAGCACGTATGGGGACATCATCGGATGACTAGCGTCATCCGCAAACAGCATTAACCGTTCCTGTACTGATCGACCAATTGCAACAGTCATGGAACACCGTCCCACAAACTGGGATCCGACACCCGTACAGCACAATGCATGAGCGTTTGCATGCTTGCATTAAACTTCCTGGCGGTTACACCGGTTATTAATGTACCAGCATTTCACATTTGTTGTGGCTTCTTTCGCGCTTGCATTAATCTGTGATCCTGCAATGTTAGTCGCTTAAATACTTTACCCAGAAAAATTTATTCTCGAAATTTCATTACTCTATACTATTGATTTGTTAGTGTTGCGATTTTTTCCCTCATGTATTTGCTGGGTGATGGAATTAAATCTGAAAGTGGTAGATCATTTTTGTATAAATATTTCTGCGAAATGTTTCATATAATTCACTGGCCATCACATAGTATTTCGACCCAACAGGGAACAAAGTAACTGGTTGCAAACATCCTGAGCGGTGACCGCAACCTGACAGACACCAGGTTGCAAGGAGCGCAAAGCAGCTGCTGCTGATTAAAAAGAAGCCATGGCCCTAGCGGACCTATGGTTACTGACCGACCGCCGTGTCATCCTCCACCAATGGCGTCATTGAATGTCATCTGTAGGGGCGTAGAGTCTGTAAACCACTCTCCCGACCTTTGGCAGTTTTCATTATCTGGAACCGTTACTACTCGGTCAAGTGACTCCTCAATTGCTCCAGTCATCTCGTCAAGAATAAATCCCTGGTAGTGTCGGTAATCAAATCCGGTTCCTCCGCATGGCACACTCTGGCACTGTCCACTCAGCTACGAGGTGGACTCTCCGGGACTGATGCTAATTGTTGAAATCACCGGTCGATGAGTTACTCTTAACAAGCTGCAGCTTAATTCAGGTATTCAAATGTGCAAATGTGTGTGAAATCTTATGGGACTTAACTGCTAAGGTCATCAGTCCCTAAGCTTACACACTACTTAACCTAAATTATCCTAAGGACAAACACACACACCCATGCCCGAGGGAGGACTCAAACCTCCACCGGGACCAGCCGCACAGTCCATGACTGCAGCGGCAATGCAGGTATTCAGAATATATGCAAGGCTGTGTATGCAAGGCTGTGTGCGATTGTAAGATGAACTGCGTTGATCCTATTAGCAGTTAATTTCTCATTCAAAGTAAGTGGTGTATACTATGGAGTGGTAATTATCCGAAACTTTCTTTACTCTCTGAACCATTATTACAAGCACGGAGCGGCTGAACTTCATCATTTTAGGAATTGCACGGATGTAGGCAGTGAGATGCACATTTAGGGCCACAAGAAGACGTTTAACTAATTATCAGCTGCGCATTTTCCGGGATTTTGGGAGCTTACGCCTCCGTTTGATGGACGGTTGGCCCGAGTGAGAACTGCATTACCTGTGGAGCGCTCTGGAAAGGGAGATTCGTAAAATTGTTTGTCGAACTCAATGATTCAAAGAAAATCGCCACATGCTGGATTTTTCTGTTGTGATTACTAAAAAAAAAAAGGTTTTCGAAATTTTTCTGCTGAATATTTTCGCAGCCACTTGCTGTCACATACTGCGTACTCTCAAATGAGTGCACTGTAGTTCGTGAAACTTGCGTTAACTTTACATGGTATGAAATCATTTTAACGTGCTATAATTGTCAATGTATTGCCCGCCCCCGTTAGCTGAGTGGTCAGCGCGGTGGAATGCTACGCCAAGGGCCCGGGGTTCGATTCCCGGCTGGGGCAGGAGAGTTTCTCCGGTCAGGGACTGGGTGTTGTGTTGTCCTCATCACCATATCATCCCCATCCCCGACGCCCAAGTCACCCAATGTGGCGTCGTATGCAACAAGTACTTGCCCTCCGCGGCCGAACTTCCCCGAATGGAGTACTCCCGGCCCACAATGCCGTACGCTCATTTCCATTATTTTGTCAATGTATTAAGCATTGTGGAGTGTACTTGTAGATATGTTTCAGAGAAATTTTGACAGATTCACTGAGTTTATACCGTACACTATTTACGCCGTACATGAAACATGAACTGAAGCCACAAGATGGAGCGAAAGTTCCCAGAAATGCAGCATCCTAGCATAGCAGTCACGTCGCTCTCTAGCAGGTTTCAGTACTTGCATAGGCGACTGCTGCTAATGCAAACTTAAACGGAAGAACTGAGACATAAGGCAGCTGCTGGTATGACGGAAACAGAATGTGCTTGTAGCTGCGCAGAAAACATAAAGAATGGAACTGCCATTTTTAACACATCTGCCCTCTCCAGGCCACTGAACTTTCCAGGCAAAATAGTATCATTCCGTCCCGAATGCGTAACAACACTCAATAAAAATTTTAACAATTCTTATCATCTATCATATGTAATCAACAGAAATAAAAGTCTAAATATTGATATTGTTCTTTAACTTATATTGTAGATATCCAGAGAAATCCTGGGATATAACTGAGCAATACGAATCCGCGCAGACCTCTAGCCACTTGCGGCCAGGTGACAGTGACTCACGAAGAACTTTAGAGAAATGTAATTCATCCATGAAAGAAGTGGCTCCCAAAATACTTATAAGATCGACTCTTGAGTAATTTTAATTAGGCTGTGGCCTTTATTAGGTTGAGCTGAGGGGACAGACAGAGAGAGTCCCACGGCTACGGCGAGTTTTATTGCGGGATCGTCTGGTCGACACGAGAGTGTTATGGAGATGTTCAGCAGATTCCCATGCTAGACGCTACAAGATAGAAGGTGTGCAGTCTTGAAATTCTAAAGATCGTACATTCTAAGGAAAATCGGGCAACATATTACTGTATCATACATCGGTCTCGCGAAAGAGGAGTTACAGCTCATACGTAGGTATGCCGACAATCGTTCTTCCACACACAATTCCCAAATAGTACAGTAACCGCGGTAGATGACGGTGGTAGCAGAACTAACCTCCACTACACACTGCAAGATGGCTTGTGTGATATACATGTAGATGAAGGGATTCAAATCACCATTCGTCGTTACAAGCTTAAGACTCCCGTTCCTTCCATCCACATTGCCTCTTTGTGACGTAACGGCTGACCTTAAAAAAGAAAATTTTTGCCTCGTTTCGTGAACAGTACATGTCTTATGACAGCGTATAATGCTCAGAAATGAAATAACATTTAATTTCATTTTGTGTCAGTATGTGTGAAACGTTGAAATGTATGTAATCTATACTGAATAACAAGATAAAAACTCTACTCTGTACAAAGAGTCTGTTATCAGGTGATTATATGTAAGCGTACCGAGAGGAAAAAAAAAGATTTTTTTTATCTCTTCACTGTTGCGACTGCTGTTGCTATTACTATTACTATAATGATAATGTGAGTTGTGCGTTAACTGTTTTACATTAAAAATTATCAAAATATTTTTTTGATATAGACTCCATATAACGCCCTTCATTCAAATGGTTCAAATGACTCTGAGCAGTATGGGACTCAACATCTGAGGTCATCAGTCCCCTGGAACTTAGAACTACTTAATCCTAACTAACCTATGGACATCACACACATCCATGCCCTAGGCAGGATTCGAGCCTGCGACCGTAGCGTTCTCACGGTTTCAGACTGACGCGCCTAGAACCGCTCATCCACAGCGGCCGGCTGCCCTTCATTCAAAGTTATAGTAAAAGTGTTCATTTTTATCCAAGTTAATTATTTCAATATGGACGCTTTTCGTTTGTTTCGCGTCATTTCGTACGTGACTGCAATTTAATTATATTCGGTAGAATCTGCAGTCAGTTTTATTTTCTCAAGTCCGATATTAATCTTAAATAATGTTTTCCGGAAGGATAACATCGTTTTTTTCGGGGTCGAATAAGAATTACGAAATGAATCGTCTTACAGCCTAGCTGTGTACCGCAGCTACTGTAAAATGAGTAATAAAAGAAAATTATAGCATCATTAATTACTCTTGACTTTTTCATGCGAACATTAACAAAATATAAGAAATTTTCGTTGACGTTGCCACCGAAGATAGAATTTTCGATTGTTCAATTATGTATATTCAAGCTAGGCGATTAAAAGTGTATGAAAGCACGTTATTTATCACATCATACAAGGACTTATCTTAGAAGAAAGATTAAGAAAAGGCAAACCTACGTTTCTAGCATTTGTAGACTTAGAGAAAGCTTTTGACAACGTTAACTGGAATACTCTCTTTCAAATTCTGAAGGTGGCAGGGGTAAAATACAGGGAGCGAAAGGCTATTTACAATTTGTACAGAAACCAGATGGCAGTTATAAGAGTAGAGGGGCATGAAAGGGAAGCAGTGGTTGGGAAAGGAGTGAGACAGGGTTGTAGCCTCTCCCCGATGTTATTCAATCTGTATATTGAGCAAGCAGTAAAGGAAACAAAAGAAAAATTCGGAGTAGGTATTAAAATTCATGGAGAAGAAGTAAAAACTTTGAGGTTTGCCGATGACATTGTAATTCTGTCAGAGACAGCAAAGGACTTGGAAGAGCAGTTGAACGGAATGTACAGTGTCTTGAAAGGCGGATATAAGATGAACATCAACAAAAGCAAAACGAGGATAATGGAAAGTAGTCAAATTAAATCGGGTGATGCTGAGGGGATTACATTAGGAAATGAGACACTTAAAGTAGTAAGGGAGTTTTGCTATTTAGGGAGTAAAGTAACTGATGATGGTCGAAGTAGAGAGGATATAAAATGTAGACTGGCAGTCGCAGGACTGAAGACCACAACAACAACAACAAGGACTCTAATGTATGTTAAATCTATCAGCGTAGTCTGTTCATAAAGTAGTAAAGCACCACACTTACTACAGTTCGCGCTTCGTTTCTACTGTATCTCGCATTTTGGAGACATGATGCAGTTTAACCATCAGCTGCACTTTTTTCTGCAAGGGAGACCATTAATAGGACTGCGCATGGTACTTCTGACTTGTTGGTTGCCTTTTCTCCGTTCCCACATTCCTTTCATTTATTTTAAACGAACTTCAGATTGAATTGCTCCACTTTCCTTCTTCCGTTTATCCTCTTGGTCATCTTTCCGTTGTAGAAATTTAGATGGAAATATCTTCATGTTCCGTACATCTTCCTGTGTGATCCTTGCTAGTTTTAGGCCTTCCACTTTTTTCCCTCCAATCCATTCATTGTGTTTGTTTTTGCTTTATTGCTGTTTCCACAAAATTCAACTCAGTTTCTTATAACTTACTGTATCATTCTCATATGGCCGTATATTTTTAACCTTAATTTTCTAATGTGATCGTTAATATTCATGTACCGTCCGATCTCTTTGTTACTTGTTACTATTTCTTAGTTATTTATTTACTCGGACACATTTTGCTCGTTACCAACTTCCACACATCTGACAAAGCGCACAAAAACACGGATAATATGCCACTATACACAACTTGAAGAAACGTCGAAACAATACTCATAAACTTTACTGAGGACTACGTAAACCACAATATATCATCACGTAGCGGCACAAAACTTGTTTGGCAGATAGTAGAGAATTACCATATAGTCAATCGTTTTTTTAATCTTACAAAAAGGCGCCAGTTCACCAGAGACATTTATGCTGCACCCCTTCGACATCGTAATTTTTAAAAATAGGTATTTCTTCTACACGACGGAAGAACCACACTGTCATTCGTCTGAAGTCAGGTAGAAATACTGTGTGAAAGTGAGTTGCTGGACATGGCCTGACTCATATTTGCACCGCAGCTAATTTCATTTAAGGCTGCCAAGTCACTCGTAACGGATTAACATAGTGGCTGGCATTTATCAGTCATTGTGGAATATAGTAAAATACTAAATTACACATCCACTCCTTTCCTGAGGGCACAATGAAGTATGTGTTATGAGTGGTTCTGGGTAGGGCTTAAGAGCTCTTCATGTTTGCGCCTTTGTGGATGGTTCTGAACTTGAAAGGGAGTGAAAACCGGTGCCACTGCATAGATTATTTCTTTGGAATAGTGTAGAGAGAAAATGGCTCTGAGCACTATGCGACTTAACTTCTGAGGTCATCAGTAGCCTAGAACTTAGAACTAATTAAACCTAACTAACCTAAGGACATCACATACATCCATGCCCGAGGCACGATTCGAACCTGCGACCGTAGAGGTCACTCGGCTCCAGACTGTAGCGCCTAGAACCGCACGGCCACTTCCGTGAGGGTTTGGGAGGGGGGGGGGGGGGAGGCTAGTTTACATCCACATCCAGTGATATGTTATACTACCAGTAATCTCCGATGAAATTAGGTCATGGGCTATTGGAAGATTTTTGGCATCTAGCCCGTTAGTCAGGCTGTTGATGAGATCTTCTCCTTTTGTCAGCCAAATAATAACGATGAAAATTTATTCTACCAGCAGCATTCGAATCGCCAAGCTACGAGTTGAGTGCCACAGCAACAGTGGCTACAGAGTACGGATTTAAAAATAATCTCGAATATTCCATTACTATGACGTATTACGAAGCGCAAGCAATGACAGACGCAATAGAGGTGTAAATGTGACAGCTGAGGAAAGCGTTGTATACAAAAACGCTACTATGATAAGCCTGTCAAAACGCAGCGCCAACTTATTCCAGCCGTGGGTTGTGGGACCCTACTCGACCGTTGGTATGTAAATATATTCTTGCCCGCGTTTGCCTCTGGAGAGGTGCATGCCCCGAATAAAGTCCTCTAACCTTATCGCTGCCACATCTCGACCCGTGCCGCGTATTAATCTTTCTTCTTGCAGACTGATTCTGGGCGCGCTTTAAATATTAATGTGCCTTGACGGACGGCTTCGAGAGTGACACAGAGCATGCCGAAAGACTGGACGCATGAGTACCACCACGCACCGTTGCCTTGGACCAGTCACGCTTACCACTGTCTGGTATAATGTCCAGCCTAAGAACAACATAAAATGACTTGAGTTTCTCTGTAGCACAATATGGCTCTCCAGAATGGTAAAGGCCCGTTTAAGTAAAGAGAGTGGATGCTGCGACGCACAATAACCAGTTTTACCACGGCCATTTTCTTGAGCAGGCTATAAAAGCAGCAAGTGCTCCAAGAATGCAATGAGTTGGAAATAAATACACAACAGAAAGCAAATAGAGTACTGTCAAACAACATTTTTGAAGTAGAAAATCGTCTTTAGGGTATTGCTTCGACTGTAATGTAGATGATTCATGTGACACCCTGGTACTGGAACGTCCAACACTACATACCTCATACGCCTCGGGTTCATAGTCCTGGTTTTAAGAGGAAGGACAATGCCATCATTACCAAATTCCGAGCATGCCTCACAGCAACCAAGAAAAATGAAACACCTGTTAAAGTTAATGGCCCATCCAAATACGGTTACTGTGGAGCTGAAAAGGAAATCCTGCAGTTTTTACTGAAATGCGTAAAAAATAAAAAGGCAAAGGGAGAGCACACTATACGAACGACCACGAGGGGACTTACATGCTATTGCGGCAAACTAAGTAACTTTAATTGAATGCTGCACTACATTTTCAAGGGACTCAAATATATGACACAATTTTTTTTAACATAGTCGCCAACACTCTGTAAACAACCGACGTAAAGTTGTAGCAAACGTTGCGATCTTCGACGATAAAATTCCGTTGCTTGGTCATGGAGCCTTTCGAGTACCACTGTGTAAACGTACTCGTTGTTGGATACTCTGCAATAGTTGCGAATCAGTTACTCGATTGCCTGGACACAGTCACATTTGGTCCATGTCGAAGGCCTTTCTTCCCGATCAGCATTATCCACGTGTGTGTTGCCTTCGCCATGTTTTTGGCTCCATTTTCTTGTGATCCATATCGGTACGCCGCCTCAATTTCACGGCAAGTGTGTGTGAAATTTAGAGGATTTAGCGACAAGAATATTACTTTACTTCGATTTTGAAGCACACTTACAATTTCCAGGACGTTCCACTCCCACACTTTGATGCACCTATTAACCGTAGCGCAGCAGAAATGTCTCTGCAGGAAGCCCAGGACATGGACTCTCTTCTGACAATGTGCCATTCTTGTTGAACAATGGTCTTGCCGTGGGACGACATGAATCACTGTTTTGGAGTCCCCTCGTAAAAATAGTTAATTATACCGCATTCCGATCATTTCAAAAATCATCTACATTTTGGTACCTTCAGTTTGCAATTGTATTATGGCCGATTACACAATTTGTTAATTTATGGAAAGTTTATCTTTGAATGTTATGATGTTCCACGTCTTTATATTCGCATATTCGCATAAATAAACTATACAAATGCTAATTTTAAATATTTCACTATGATCGTGTTGTCTCTGTAAAGGAACAACAACATAATTTTGCCTCATGTATCAATCTTTAAGTTGGTGGTATGGGCCATTCGAAAAGTAAGTTCCGATCGGTCGCAAAACTGAAACCAGTGTGAAAATCAAAAACGACTTATTGGCAACAGTCAGCTACACTTTCCTGCCTCTTCTCTACATAGCCATCGTTCCGACTTAGTCATCTGTCGTAGCGTTGTATCAACTTTCCAATTCATCACAGAAGGCAGCCGCCTGTGCTTTCTGCCAATGCTCTATCCTGATCTGCAGCTCGTTATCTGTGCCAAAACCTTGTGCTCATAGCCAGCGGTTCACATGAGCAGAGATAAAACTTAGCAGGAGCCAATTGTAAGCCGTATTGTGGGTGATCAAACACGTGCCATTGAAGACGCTTCAGCAGCATCTTCATTGCTCCTGTAGAGTGCGGCCGAGAATTGTCACGAAGAAGGAACCGTATGACAGTTACGTTATGCATGACATCAGGCAAAATCTCTCACCGAGGTGTGATATTTCTGGCTGTGGCCACCCGTATTTTATTTTGGTAGAAGCTCGCCTTGATGCAGCTTGATGCACGCGAAGTAGCAAATGGTACAAAAGTGGGGTGAGGTACAAGTGACAGATGGTACAATATGTACCAGTCCCGTGGGAGAGTCCGCCAGTTGTACTAAACTTGCTTCTGACTGGTCGGCACGCTTAACTTCTCTTATTAATTATTTATATGTATTAATTATTTATATGTATTAATTATATATATGTATTAATTATTCATATGTATTAATTTATTTAAATCAGTTTTTAGTATGACAACCTCTCATGGTTACCCTTAGAGTCTATCGATTTTGTTTATTAAATTTACTTCGTCTTCCAGTATCTCAGTATCGTGCATTACTTACAAGGGAACCTCCCCATCGCACCCCCCTCAGATTTAAAGTTGGCACAGTGGATAGGCCTTGAAAAACTGAACACAGATCAATCGAGAAAACAGGAAGAAGTGGCGTGGAACTATGAAAAAAATAAGCAAAATATACAAACTGAGCAGTCCATGCGCAACATAAGCAACATCAAGGTGAACGTTAGCTCAGGAGCGCCGTGGTCCCGTGGTTAGCGTGAGTAACTGCGGAACGAGAGGTCCTTGGTTTAAGTCTTCCCTCCACTGATAATTTTACTTTCTTTATTTTCGCAAAGTTATGATCTGTACGTTCGTTCATTGACGTCTCTGTTCACTGTAATAGGTTTAGTGTCTGTGTTTTGCGACCGCGCCGCAAAACCGTGCGATTAGTAGACGAAAGGACGTGCCTCTCCAATGGGAACCGAAAACATTTGATCGCAAGGTCATAGGTCAACCGATTCCTCCACAGGAAAACACGTCTGATATATTCTATACGACACTGGTGATGGCATGTGCGTCACATGACAGGAATATGTTGTCGACCCACCTAACTTGTACACTTGGCGAATGGGTAAAAAGATCCTTCTAACTTGCCCGATTTAGGTTTTCTTGTGGATGTGATAATCACTCCCAAAAAAGTGATGAAAACATAAGAATTTGTCACATAAACTGAAAATAAAAATTTAAACTTTTCACTCGAGGGAAGGTTTGAACCTAGGACCTCTCGTTCCGTAGCTGCTCTCGCTAACCACGGGACCACGGCTCTCCTTGACTCGCGTTCTCCTTGATGTTGCATATCTTGCGCATGGACTAATCAGTTTGTATATTTTACTAATTTTTTTCATAGTTCCACACAACTTCTTCCTGTTTTCTCGATTGATCTGTGTTCAGTTTTTCAAGGCCTATCCACTGTGCCAACTTATAACTAATTCTGAAGGGGGTGCGATGTGGAGGTTCCCTTGTTAGAGGTGAATATGTAATAGTTACTCTGTTGCGGGTGTTCTTCAGAGATCTATATCGGGCGTAACTTATTTGTGAATATCTAATACTCAGTCTGTCTAGTGCGTACAGGAAAGCCGGACAAGTGTACCATACTTCGTAAGTTGGATGGAAAAGTCACCATACAATTAAGAAAGCTAAGTCGAGTGTCGTAAAATACAGTGTAAATATGCGAATATTTTAATAATAATCACACAGGATACATTAACGAGAAGTGTCGCGTACCAGCATCGTCAGCACTACAGATCTTGCACTCTGTAGATAGAGAGACTAACGTGGGAAAGTGACACCCCGCAAAAACTACAATCACAGGTTCGAATTGACAGCGTAGCAGCCTCCGCCGAGGAAGATCCCACGACGGACGAACTGTCTCCTGCGCTGGGGACACAACTTTAGAAGACGACAGGTTGTTGGAAAGAACGGCCAGATCTTATTCAATCTCTCCAGATCTCTCCAGCTTCCAGGTCTGACTTCCAAAGGGACAGATGATTTATAAAGGTCCCATAAGGAGATCGTATTTTTTAGGCACATTTACGTGTTCACCATGCGCTCAGAACTAAAAAGAGCGACTTGACGCGATCGACGGGCATACTAGAGGCACGGCCCAACACATATGTGCTAACTTCATCGGATTTTCACAGTGGTTACCATTTCGTGCCGATCGGAACTTACTTTCCGAATAGCCCTCGTGTATCACACGATACCGTCTTCCATACTGGAGGTTCCAAGGTACGGTAGAGCAATGGCACTGGATACAAAGGTAGATGGTTCGAATCCTCTTGATAGCTGACAATTTAAAGAATGGATGAGGCGTATAATTCCTGGTTACTAGAATTCATAGCCCTTGCTATGGTTTTAACTTAAAAAGTCTCTAGCGTGTCTAGAGAGTACGTCCGTTAGCTGCTGCTTTATAAACGGACGTCTCGATGGTTCAAATTGAGAGAATCACGCTGCGTACCGGAACTGAGTTTCAAAATATTCGTACTCTCACATTGTCAGCACCACCACAAAGATACTCATAGCTCTACCGGAAGGCAAGAGGATTAAGATATGTAGCATCCCGTCGGCGACAAGAGGAAGGATGAGGAAGGAAACTGTAGGTGTCCTTTTCAAAGAACGCTGGTCCATTTCACTCTGAATTGCAGGACTTTTGCATTTTTTTGTGAGGGTTCAGTTTTCTGTCATCTAAAGTTAATATCTTCTGCAAATTCGCAGCTGTGATAAACAAGCGCTTCTGGGATTTTTTAGGGTCAAAGCTACCGTAATCTAATAAAATCACTCCATTCTAGAATCATAGTTCTCAAACTATTCAAAGTAAAAGGTGGTATCTATGTGCTATTTATTGAAATTAAATTATGTAATTTTCATCATGTTTCCTATTTTTCTGGAAAACACACTTTTAATGGAATAAAAATTACGCCATGTTGCTCATCATTTGATTTAAAAACAGTACTAGTAAACTTTTAAGTGTTACAGTATCTTCAATGGAGAGCCCTATAAAAATTGAAAAGTAAATACAAGCAGGGGCCTCATCCATGAATCATACCGTAGCCGTTGTCGATCGCATGCTCTATGTGCTTCATGGTGGCCCATGGCAACACAAGTACAAAGTGAGCTTAAATATTTGTTATTTAATTATTTTTCAAACAAGGGGCTCCATAAAATTTAATAACTGAAATCAATGCGTAATAGAAGGCCTATCTAAATGCAATCTTTATAAATGTTTGATTTACGTTTGATAGAAGAATAAAAGTTTTTCAAAAAATTGCATTTCTGTTATGTCATTGCTGTGTATCTCGATCGATAACAGACATTCAGCTTCAAAACGATTTGTAGTTCACCTGATATTCTATATAAGGTTCTTGAGCTACACGGCAAACAAATAATTCCTTTGGAAAATAACGCAAACATTACCGTATTTTACCTCTAACACTGATAAATATTTAAGAGGTATGAAACTTCCTGGCAGATTAAAACTGTGTGCCTGACCGAGACTTCGAACTCGGGACCTTTGCCTTTCGCGGGCAAGTGCTCTACCATCTGAGCTACCGAAGCACGACTCATGCCCGGTACTCACAGCTTTACTTCTGCCAGTATCTCGTCTCCTACCTTCCAAACTTTACAGAAGCTCTCCCGCGAACCTTGCAGAACTAGCATTCCTGAAAGAAAGGATATTGCGGAGACATGGCTTAGCCACAGCCTGGGGGATGTTTCCAGAATGAGAATTTCACTCTCCAGCGGAGTGTGCGCTGATATGAAACTTCCTGGCAGATTAAAACTGTGTGCCCGACCGAGACTTCGAACTCGGGACCTTTGCCTTTCGTGGGCAAGTGCTCTACCTTCTGAACTACTGAAGCACGACTCACGCCCGGTACTCACAGCTTTACTTCTGCCAGTATCTCGTCTCCTACCTTCCAAACTTTGCAGAAGCTCTCCTTCGCGGGAGAGCTTCTGTAAAGTTTGGAAGGTAGGAGACGAGATACTGGCAGAAGTGAAGCTGTGAGTACCGGGTGTGAGTCGTGCTTCGGTAGCTCAGATGGTAGAGCACTTGCCCGCGAAAGGCAAAGGTCCCGAGTTCGAAATCTCGGCCGGGCACACAGTTTTAATCTGCCAGGAAGTTTCATATCGGCGCACACTCCGCTGCAGAGTGGAAATCTCATTTAAGAGGTAACTTTATGAAAGTTGTGTTCTTCCACAGTAATTGACACATATAAAAATTAGTAATGATTTTTAAAAAAATATGAGGTCAATTTTCTGATTATTTTCCAATTGTAATTGGACTAGCCCATACATAGGATTCGAAGTAGTTGGAAGAAGGTGCCCCTTTGCACAATGGCAGACAGCTCGGGACAGGGCAATGGGTGTGGCAGCGACTACCACGGCTGACAAACATCCCAGCCGCGCAGTGCGTTACACTCCAATTGACGTGCGCCGGGGCACACCTTCACAAATCCTCGCCACTGCTAGGCACCGCCATCTCACGGAAGGAAAGCGCAGGAGAAGAGGCCCTAACGGTGGAGCTGGATGGAGGAGGTCTAGTAAGTATACAAATCAGGCAGTTTACAAATCCTCGGTTTACCTACCCATCCCAGAATACTGTTCGACTATTTGGGACCAAAACCAAACAGGACTAACAGTGATTGTTGGACACGTAACACGAAGAGCATCACTCATTATGAAGTTTTATTCGGTTCAAATGGTTCAAATGGCTCTGAGCACTATGGGACATAACATCTGAGGTCATCAGTCCCCAAAAACTTAGAACTACTTAAACCTAACTAACCTAAGGACATCACACACATCCATTCCCGAGGCAGGGCTCGAACCTGCGACCGTAGCGGTCGCGCGGTTCCAGACTGTAGCTCCTAGAACCACTCGGCCACCCCGGCCGGCGAAGTTTAATTCGGTCACTGCTTACAAAACTGTGTGTTGGCTATATTGATCTCGGCTGTCTAATCATTATAAAATGTCCTTAAGTACTGCTTGGCTGATGGGCGTCTCACTGACACTCATATTAGAGCAATAGTAAATAAGCTTTTTAGTGAACAGTAGTATGCTCACTGATCTCTCAGCCAGTGACTTGGTACACAGAGTGTTAAAAATGGTTGAAATTGCTCTGAGCACTATGGGACTTAACATCTGTGGTCATCATACCCCTAGAACTTAGAACTACTTAAACCTACCTAACCTAAGGACATCACACTCATCCATGCCCGAGGCAGGATTCAAACCTGCGACCGTAGCAGTCACGCGGTTCCAGACTGAAGCGCCTAGAACCGCTCCGCCACTCCGGCCGGCGAGTGTTAAAAATGTATTCCATGTTTTGAGAAGCGATAGTACGAACCAAAGAATAGCACTCGCCAAAATGGCATTCCTGGCCAATAGATGTCGACTAGTACCAAAAACAGACCTTAATTTGATGAAGAAATTTTTGAGGATGTACGTTTGGACCACAAGATTGTATGGTAGTGAATCATGGACTGTGGAAAAACTGGAACAGCAGAGAATCGAAGTATCTGGGACGTGCGCTAAGGAAGAATGTTGAAAATTACCTAGATTGATAAGGTAAGAAATGAGAAGGTTCTCCGCAGAATCGTGGAAGATAGGAATACATAGAACATATTGACAAGAAGTAGTAATGGGATAGTAGGACATCTGTTAAGGCATCAGGAAATAACTTACATCCTTCTAGAGGGAACTCTGGAGGATAAAAACTGTGGAGGACGACAGAGATTGGAATACATCCAGTAAATAATTGAGGACGTAGGCTGCAAGGGCTACTCTGAGATGGAGAGGTTGGCACGGGAGAGGAAATCGTAGCGAACTGCATCAAATCAGTAAGAAGACGTCTGAAAGCAAATCAAGACAAAAATGCACTTTTAATACGGGCTCAAACCGCATACCATAAGTGATATGAGCACATGTTCATCTTCCACTGTGGAATACATCTCTTTTAATGGAAGGTCTTCGCTATTGCAAATGACATACAGAATGGAGTAAGCAAATGAGTAAACAAATGAGAACAAATTACGCTGTTATTATGAAACAGCAGGTCTTGTAATACACCAAAGTGCTTTAAATATGGTGCGAATGTAAACATCGGGCTAAACTACAGATCAGTGTGTTACAACAACCTTCATTTCGAATTTGCATTTGTCTGTTTCACCAATTCACAGTAAGAGAGCAATGTGCCCTCATTTTTATACTGCATTCTGCAGGTCGTTTGCAGTAACAAACAGCTTGTAGTAGAAGAGACGCGTTTCAGAATAGCGAAGAAGAACGAGTGCTCATAGTTCTTAAGGTATTCATTTTAGAGCCTACGTTTCCTGAATGTTTTTGACTTGTTTTGGTCCGTTTTATTATCTCTCAATATATGGAATACTTTCTTAGCACCATGTTTATGAACGAACTGACGTATATGCTTGGTCCGCGGGAGATCGTCAAGGAAATGTAGGAAAGCCTAAACTGGCAGATTGAACTATCTTGGGAAACTCTACTTACGATGTGAATGTATGCTTTCCCGGCGTATACAGCTGGCGAAGAGTTCTCGGGCTTCCAGCTGGGTGGCGGTGTCTTCAAACTGCGACGTTTCGACGAGTGACATACTCGTCATATTTGCCAGAAGACACCGCCACCCGGCTGGAAGCCCGAGAACTCTTCGCCATCTACTTATAATGTTGGAAGAACCACCATTGAGAAATCTGTGAGAAAAACAGGAATATACTGCAATCTCCAATAGAACAACGAACACAAGTGTAGATTAATTTCAACGTGCAAAGAGAGATTTAAGCAGGCATTTTCTCACCCTCCATCCACGACTCTAACGGAGGAAGTCTTAATGAGTAGTATTGTGGGATTTTCCTCCTGTCATGAACTTCGGCGTGGTTTGCAAAGTGTGGATTTAGTATAGAAGAAAAGGGTCATATTCACCGTAGCACAGCCGCTACTCAGCCTGTTGTAGTTTTTGCTTTTGTGAGTCCGAGAGCACGCGCCAGATTTTGTAATGAATATCTAATCCTATCCACCTTTTTAATGTGTTTTGAGCACTAGTTTCCAGCAGGTAAACGAACAACGATCATGTGGGAACAGACCACATGAAGGAAATGTTGGCGATGCGAAACCACAAAAGCAGAAGCAAGCAAATACGTTATTAGTTTGTATTTCTAATGCAAAAAGGAAATTAGACAACTGACCTGTGTACGTCAGAGCATTTGGCCTTCCGTGTAAGATAAATTATACGTTAAGTAGCCCATGCGCGTCGTTCCACGCAACTGAATATATGAGGAGGAGGAGATTAGTGTTTAACGTCCCGTCGACAACGAGGTCATTAGAGACGGAGCGCAAGCTCGGGTGAGGGAAGGATGGGGAAGGAAATCGGCCGTGCCCTTTCAAAGGAACCATCCCGGCATTTGCCTGAAGCGATTTAGGGAAATCACGGAAAACCTAAATCAGGATGGCCGGAGACGGGATTGAACCGTCGTCCTCCCGAATGCGAGTCCAGTGTGCTAACCACTGCGCCACCTCGCTCGGTGATGAATATATGAATTACGTGTGTTCGCAAAAGCAAACACTGTCTGCCAAGGACACGGTAATATGCAAAGTTTATTGAAGCTCGCTGGCCGCTTGTACGATCAGAAACACAACAGTCGATAAATAAACCTCTTCACTACGTGTTCCGTTGGAGCAGGAGAGTAGAATTAATTTTTTGTGCAAACGGTAGTCCACTCTCGATGCCGTAAAGTAGCACAAATCTTCGTCGATAATATCGAAGGTAAACATTGGAGCCGTTGCGCTCTGCGTTTGATGTCTTAGGTTACCGTTTTTTTCCCTCCTTTTTAATTTTCCGGTTTCTTACAGTGCGAGCAGGGCCAGCAGTATCTCGTGGGGCCGTCAGCTGTCCGCGTCGAGGGAACGCTCGCAGCTTTATAAACACGTCCGGCCTTCTTAGGAAATGCACTCGCCGCGCCTTGATTAACTTCTGGTGCCCACGCTCGGCCAGCGCCGCTGTTCGCCCGCCGGGCAGTAAACTCACCTTGCCGGCCGGGCGGCTACTCCGAGAATCGCCTTATGCCCCCGGACGTGGGTTACCCGCTCGCCTGGATGGATCTGTACAGCGAGGCCGACTGACGGACGTAGGGTAGGAACGCGGGGCGCGCCCTAATAAATGGGACGATCAAAATGTCGCGGGGAACGTCAGCGTTGATGCCTGCTGGGTCGCACGGCCCCTAAACTGGAGTAATAAACAAAGGGAGACACGTTTAAATTAGCTGTCCCGGCCACAGAATATCTGTCTCGACATTTCCGCCCGCATTTGGACTCTGGGCCAGGTGTTCCACTCTGCTGCGTCTAACAAGTAAGCTACAAATCTCTAAAGCAGTCCCGTAACCGCATAAACGGAAACATGTAAAAAAAAAAGTACACTGCTACCTACGCACGGCGAAGCTTAACAGTGCTGAGGCAGAAGGCGAACAAATGTGCTTACTGAGGAATACGTACGTCAAGTGCAGTTTATCTGCTCTGCTTGTAGGCGCTCTGGCTTGTTTCTCTAAACATAGCTCTTTACAGCCAATTACTTTTGCTCATATCATACTTAAGCATCAAGTTGTGTTCGAAGACAACGCACCATTGTAGCGTAGGCATATCGTCGGCGTACACACGTGCAGTGTGCGCAGCGTCCATTAAAATTTTTGTTTTATCTCATCACGCGATAAACTTTTGAACTGTCGGGTTCACCACTATTGCACGTATTACTTGATGAAGGCAACTTACAATTATTTCCGAAATTTTGGTGCAAAATTTTACGATATGGTGGATTACAGAACACAGAAAATTTCTAATGGGAACGTCCTCCAAATCTGTAAATCAGATAATTATCGAGGAATTAAATTAGGAAAGTACACTACTCAACGTGAACCAATACGTGTGTAGACTTCCGCGGCCACTGTCAATGTGAACAAAATCATTTCGAGTCATTACGAAATACAAAAATAACTAAAATACCGATGATTTTGCAGCGGTCCTCTGGTGATGATGTTCCCGTATATACTGATTTATTTCGATCGTCAAGTGATTACCGACGTCACATTCTTGGACACCAGTAGACGATTCGAAGACTGAAATGGATGGGTGACTGTACGATAGTCAACCCCATACCGAAATAAGCGTATATAGAGGAAGAACATCGTTAGAATCTAGCAGTTATCCGCCCTGAAGACGACCGCTGTAAAGATGGTGGAAACGTCGGTATTTTGCTCATTTTTAGTGTTTCGTAATGACACAGACTAATACCCAAAATTATTTTACGCTAACTACTGTAGTCACAGAAAATAACCTCCAGCTTGCAATACATTTAAAAAATCGTGTACGTGCAAAATAAAATCTTAAGACCTAATTACATAAGGCAAATGTTTTGGTCTTTTAAGTTAAATATCCAAAACGGTCGAATATAGTAATTAACAATAAAATAATTAAACAGATTGTTATGGTCCTATATCCTTCACATCGGAATATTTTTGATATTTTTGACATTGTTTGCCGGCCAGTGTGGCCGAGCGGTTCTAGGCGCTACAGCCTGGAACCGAGCGACCGCTACGGTCGCAGGTTCGAATCCTGCCTCGGGCATGAATGTGTCTGATCTCCTTAGATTAGTTAGGTTTAAGTATTTCTAAGTTCTAGGGCACTGATGACCTCAAAAGTTAAGTCCCATAGTGCTCAGAGCGATTTGCACCATTTTGAAATTGTTTCTAAGCTTACTGCTTAGCCTTATTGCAGAATTTGTGTGTTGTATGGATGCAGCTACCACTCGTTTAGCCGTATTTAGCGTTGAAGAAAAACATTTGTCTGATGACATTGCTTTCTGAATTGTGATTGTCTTCTCATGCGTGAACTTGTCGTAGCACAGTAGTAGCGAATTGGAAGTAATGAGTCGGCATTGGTCGTCCGTGGGCGCTAAACGCTCTCGCGTAAGACGTGTGTGTTTGTAGATATCAAACTATTAGTGCCGAGTTCTCACGTTATTAAGCGCAGAAGTAGTGAGGTGACAGCTGGAGTCTGTCGTCATAGTTGTTTGGCCGCCCTCGTGTGAGACGTGCATATTCGAAAAACAATTATTTCAGTCCAGTCAACAGCGTCGGGTTGTATAGTCTAAAAAGTTTCAGTGCGAAGCGATTTTGTTATATTGTGGCGTATGGGAAGTTACGAAAACTGAGTGTAATTGAGCTGATTTGAAACGAGTAATAATGTCAGCTAAACTCTCCGGAGTGCGCCTCCTGAAATTATCGGCAAAAGAAAGATTGTAACTAGATATTTGGAGATGAAGAGGAATGATGTAACACATTTTTACTCCACACCATAGACCGTCATTTTATAATGTGTCATATTTATATATCTGCGCTGCTATATGAGTTACGATATTTAAAATTAGCACAAATTCCAAGCCATGTATGGGGCGATAAACAGAATACATACGAGAACATACAGTAATTAAACATGAGAAAACTACGGCCATACCACTACTCTTGTGTGGAAGTGAGAGATGGGCAAAATACAAGCAACAGAGAAGAGATTCTTGAGAAGAGTGAAGAGCTACAAAAGGAGAGATTTAAGAAGCAATTAAAACGTTCGGAATTAATTAAATATACATGCTACATAAATTAGGAAATTACGAAAAATGTAGTTGGGAAGACGGAATAGGCAGATACTTGTATCTAAGACGACAACCGAGCGAGGTGGCGCAGTGGTTAGACACTGGACTCACATTCGGGAGGACGACGGTTCAATCCCGCGTCCAGCCATCCTGATTTAGGTTTTCCGTGATTTCCCTAAATCACTCCAGGCAAATGCCGGGATGGTTCCTCTAAAAGGGCACGGCCGACTTTCTTCCCCATCATTCCCTAATCCGATGAGACCGATGACCCCGCTGTCTGGTCTCCTTCCCCAAAACCAACCAACCAACCCATCTAAGACGACAACGACAACGACGATGGCTGACTGCTGTCGCGAAAGCCTACGAAGATACAGTGTGATCTGTTATGGTACGACCAAGCTTGTGGTAGGTCTCAAGTTTGTAACTGAGACTTGTGAATCCGAAATGCGTGTCACTGTACGTGTAGAAGTTTTCCCTGTGTACCGCGTCGTAACTCGGAGTTAGATCGAAGTCTATGGAGAGAAGAGTGCTACTAATGACGCTACGCGAACAAGCTCCAATGAACAACTGCACGGTTCATCTGGCCACTGGCTTTCTGCCGTCCCTTCCCAGTTCTGCAGCTCTTCCTCGATAGTGTGAGAGTCTCGCCTCGCACAGAATGGATACAGAGGAGCGCTTGGTCACTCATATCTTCAAGGTTGTATTCCCAGTAACACATCGGGGTACAGGGAGGAAATGCTGAGTAGCTCGAAATCTGTCGTCGCCTGTGAATTGGTAAAGGAAGAAGGAAGATTAGGGTTCACCAGAGACGAAACACAAGTTCAGATTGGAGAACATCGGGCCAGACATCAGATTTAGATTAGCATACACGAAGAAAGCTTTCTTCCGTACAGGAGCTCTACCGGTATCAGATATTGATTTTGAAATGAGGAGGGAGTTCCTGAAAGCATGCGTCTGGAGCTGTACATGTAACGTGAACCATCAGAAAACTAAAGACGACGAAACCCAAACGTTTTAAACTGTGATATTAACCAAAATTAAAATTAAAAGGACAGATAATGTAAGAAATGAATAAAGGACAGGATAGTGAGACATGTCATACAGCATCTAGGAATAGCTTCGTTTGGTCCGAAAGGAGCAGAAGAGGGGCAGAATGGTAGGGTCGTACAAAAACTACAACAAGCAAAACGCAGCATAAAGGATGTTTGATATAGTAATTAAATAAAGATGAAAAGCTTGGCACAAGATGAGAAAAGATGGAAGACTGTATCCAACCAGTCGAAAGAGTTGAAGAAAGTGTTATGCCTATGAGAGGGGCCTTTTCCAAAGGAGCCATCGCAACATTCGCCGTAAGCGACGTAGGAAAGCCACGAAAAGCCTATATCTGAATGACCTGATGAGGAATCGCAGTCCATTCCTCCCTCATCCGAGAGCAGCGCCACCTCGCCGGCTTATGGAACGGTGGCCACCCTACTTCAGGAGAACAATACCTACATGAGTTTCTGCCATCTCACAAGATCGCTAATACACCCTCAAGAGCAGCTGTTAATCGAAATAACGTACGATTGTTTCTCGTCCAGCCGTCCAGGAAAGTGCATGTGCAGCTATGTTGTAAGAGATTCAGCAAAAAAATAGGGCTTGCGGAAAGATTTCTTCACCACTGACATCTCGACCTCGTGGTCGCAGGAAAGCAAGTACTGTTCGTCACGCAACATTAAAATGCTTTGCAGCCTCCGTCTTTCACCGCAGGCATGTGTCAGCAAGAGGCATTACGCGTTGGCGCCAACATGTTCCTGTGTTGTTGAAATAAGGCACAGCGTTGACAGTGGCATGGACCGTGATGCAACCCAAGTGCTGTCCGTTTTCTAAAGAAATAATCTCTGAAGCAGATGTATGGAGAAAAACTGACTTTGTTACTGGAATAAACTACTCTAGAACTGGTAGTATTTGCACACTGTAGGCAGTTTTCTTTAAATGAGAACCACACGCTCAAACATCCCCCTGAGCGTTTGAGAAGATCTTTAATATGTGATCTCAAATCAATATGCACAATATACACAACCTGCACAATCTGCCAGTTCTGAACATTCATTTTACATAGGCCTACTTGTTTTCTCCTGTGCTGTATTGCTACACGTTGTTGGTTTTTTGTCAGGTTTGATTACAACACTTGCATCGTTCTCAAAGAGCGCTATTTTCGTTTTATTTGTGTAAGACAGAAATCCGTTTCTATACATTGATAACAGGAGTGGTCCCAGAAATTAAATACGTGGAACGCCAGTAGCAATCGTACCCACTCAAAAGAAGTATCAGCCTGTTAGGTTTGTCCAGTATCCAGGGGAGGCGTGCGAAGGCAGTGAAACACACAACTCACCGCTAATGATTGAGGTGGTTTAGCATAACGCTTACGCTCTTAGATGCCATGTTGCACTCATTTTCAGCTCTTCGGTCCCTGTATTTCGCACGCTTTAATCACCACGTTTCGCGCTATGCACTGAAACTGTAGGAGTCTACCTACCATTCTGATTTCTCTTCCGATTGCTTTTGGATCTTCTTGTCTGTTGCTGCTGACAACGCAGCTTAGTTCTTTGAGTTGTCCAGCGAACAATGCATTGTTGTGCAACAATGTTTGCGCTTTCGCAACCCACATTACATGTAATAATTGCAGAAATCACACCACACTGGAAGAAGGGCAGTAGAAGCGATCCACAAAACATTTAATGGAACTGTCATTTGTCTATTACAGAATCCCAGGAATATTCTGAGCTTGAAAATGACATGGTATATCTAAAGGCACTGCTCTAAGCCAACCGACATGTATTCCAAGAACATCGGTCACGGGAAAACCAAGTCGCGCTTTTCTCACATGACGACCTGGTAGGCATGGATCAAGGTCAGACACAAGCTCTATTCTTGACTTCTGAAAATCATTTGGCATGATTCCACGCTTACTAGCGAAAATACCATCATGTGGATAATCAACCAAATTCCTGAGTTAATTTAGGATTCTGGGAAGGGACTGTGCAGCACGGTAACCTTGAATGGATATTCATCGTCAGAAGTAGAAATAGCTTGAGGTCCTACCCTTGGAAGTGTGTTGGATAAGACACATAGGCAAAGAAGGTCGCTCTCCCACCAAGTTATCCGTAAACATTAATTACCCTTTCAAATCTGCAGTTACTAGAAAATGAAATGAGACCCTGATGTAGCGTGCAAGGAGGTGCTGGACCCAAACTAGCTACCACAAGCATTCGTCCTGGTCACGTGGTAGATATATGAGGCTCCTGCGTCAGTCTCATGAGCTGGTGAATAGGTTTAATTGATATATGAGGCTCCTGCCTCAGACTCATGAGTTGGTCGATAGGTTTAATCGTAGTGGTGCATAATATTGGTGAGATGTTACATGTCAATTACCGTGCTCCGAGGGTATTGCTTTTCACTACCTTAGAGAAATTTATGACCTAGCCGTTTAGGAAGAGTAATTAACATAGGATATAAATAACGCTTCTCAAACGTTTATCTAAATTTATTTCCGGTAGGGTGTGGCAATTGTAATAAAAACAATGTTCATAGTAGTAAGTCTCTTACGGAGTCTGCGACAATGATGCACTTACACAAAATTCTCTATGTGGATCTCACTTTATTCTTTAATATAGACTACGCGTTTCGACAGGCTTGGGTCATCATCTGGGTCTGCTAAGCGCTGTTGGCAGGCAGGATGCGCTCAGCCCTAGTGAGGCCAACTGAAGAGCTACTTGGCTGAAGAGTAGCGGCTCCGGTCACGAAAGCTGACAACGGTCCGCTAGAGCGGTATGCTGAACACATGCCCCTCCGGATCCGCATCCCGTGACGCATAAGGGTGAGCATGACGCGGCGTCCGGTCGGTACCACTGGGCCGTCATGTTCTGTTCGGACGGTGTTTTTTTATCTGTTTGTTTCGGCAGACTGCCTTCATCAGCTTTTACATGTACATTTATATTAAGCAAGCCATCTTAGGGTATGTGGCGCAAAGTACTTTGTGTACCCGTGTTAATTCCCGCCTTTCCTGTTCCATTCGTATATGGTTCGCGGGAAGAACGATTGCCGGTAAGCCTACGTGTGAATTCCTATCTCTCTAGCTTTATCTCTGTGGTGTTCTTGCGGAATATACGTAGGGGGACTTACTTTACTTTTTCGTGTCCGGAAACTACAATTTGTTTGCCCAATATTGGGCAATGTCCAATGCTTCTTCTTTAGCCAGCCATAGATCGTCGAGGGTGCATCTGTGCGGGCAGGCTGGGCATTGTAGTAGATGTTCCATGTCCTGTCGCGTGCCGCAGTCGCATTTGTCGTCATTTTCGTCCAACAAACCCCATTTGATCAGATTAGATTTCACAGGAGCCACTCCAGTTCTGATGCGGTTAAGCATTCTCCAGGTTTTCCAATCACCAGAAACGCCGCTTGGTGGGTCCTCTCTTAGTGGATGGTAGATGGGGGGCTCATCTAAGGCGCAACTTAGGAAACGGCGTCTGGATTTGAGTCTGCTGGGGCCACACTCTAGGCCAAATATTGAGTGACGAGCATCAAAGGTTTGTTTTAGCTTCTCGGTATGTTCATGGGCTTTCCTACGTGAGTCAGGGTTTGTGAAACCTGCGGCCCTGTAAAGATTTTCTATGGGGGTAGGTTTCATGCAGCCTGTCACTATCCTGCACGCTTCATTCAAGCTAATATCTACCTTTTTTGCGTGGGTGGATCTGCACCATACCGGGCAGGCATATTCGGCAGTTGAGAAGCACAAAGCTTGGGCTGAAGTTCTGACCACGGTAGGTTTGGCACCCCATTTGCTGTTGGACAGCTTTCTTATTAGGTAATTTCGTGCTTCTACTTTTTTGCGTGTTTTTTCGCAATGATATTTGTATGTCAATGTTCAATGCTGAGGACATATTGAAATGTCATCGTGAAAAAGCAACTGGTTGCAGCCAATTCCTCATAAATTGCCTTGAGTTTCAACAGTTGCAATCTTCTAGTATGTCCACAATGGACGAGAATTATTTATTAATATTTATATGTGAAAGAACTGGAATGACAATGAGGTAAATGGGAAATCCAAGTCGCCTGACAATTAGGAGTAACTCTGCGATTTTTGGCGACATGCTTGTCATTCGAGTGTTTGAAATGTAGTGTGTTAATATCCACAAATACTATTAACAAGTATTTTTAAATCTTTGTCCGAAAATACTTTTCACGAGTGATTGTGTACGCAATGGTTGTTTCTGTAACGATAAACACACCATCATTTTTTGTCCCTTTTAAAAAGCTTAAAAGTCTAAATCACTGGAACTTAGTTTCCATCGACCGTATTATACAGAATGCAAACTGGAAAAATGCGAGCACCAGAATGACGAATTGTCAAGCCGATAATACTCACCCTCATACGCTCAGTACGCATTGGTAATACTGATAATATACTGGTTGCCACCATTACTGTTCATCAGTATTTGTAGTATCGACAGTAAGTCAATATTCGCTCTCAGTCGATCATTGTATTAAAATATTTGTAGTAACAGTGAACGCTCGAGGGCCCTCAACTTACACGTGGCATTGTACCATCGCGCAAATAATATAATGAGGTACGTTGTTAACACTGTACGAATTGGCCGAAACTGCTGAAACTCATGAATGCCGCAGAGCAGAAAATGCGTCCTGGGCAAACTATAGTGCGGGCGCTTCGCTCTCTCTGGCTCAAATTTCTTCCGCGGACCGTATTGAAACCAATCGCGTATCGCAGGGGCGGGCAAACGTTGCACGCGGCTCGTGAGCGCACAGCGCTGCACGTGTGCTGCTCGCGTGCAGGCGTCGACTGGGGCAGTGGCGACAGCCGGCAGGTTGCGGCAGTGTAGTACAAAGCTAAGCCGCGGACGTTGATGCGAAGCGACCACTACGTAGTGAACGTTGTATTTCAAGAACCGGAAAATGCAGAGTGAATCAAGGAAACGGAGACGTGGAGATTTGCTATCTTTTAAAAAGTAATGGGAGAATCATTTTTTCTTTGTGCAAAGACGTGAAAATTCGAAATGTTTAATATGTGGCAGTATTCTCCCTGGTCAGCGGAAGTTTAGTATTGAAGGTCATTATAATAAATTTCACAAGGACGAGTACAATTTATTGTCGCATTCTGAACGGATGGGGAAATTGACTGAGCTTAAGAAGAGCGACCTGACGATATTAGATGCATCTGTCCTAGTTGCCGTTGTCAGGAGAGATCTGCGACTTTCTCTCGTCATGTCTCTCATCTAACTGATTTAACATTTTATGGAGCACTGTTTTCAATTTTTCAGGACGACAACAATAATAGCCCAGCGGTACGTGCAAGCTATAAAATTGCGCTTAATATAGTGAGAGCTGGAAAACCATTTGCTGAATTAATAAGCCTCGGTTAAGAGCAAACATAAGTGATGAAAATTTACGTAACTGTTTGCGTTTGTCTGTATGCAGAAATTTTGTTCCAGATATTAAACGTATTGTAAACTCCACCTGTGATAATTAAATAAAACGTATCGTAGTTAATAGGTACTCTTTCAAACCATGATTTATTTCAAGCACTCCTGCTAACCTTATTCCATCATTCAATAAAGCAAGCTAGAAAAACAAAACGCATTACAGAGGAAGGAGTGGACAGAAGGTATGGTGGGGAGGGGAGGTAAGCGGGTGGCCAGCTTGCCCCTGTGTGCACGCAGAACACCTGTTAACTGCACGCGTGCAAGTGCACCGCACACGTGCAGGATTCCTGCCCGCCCCTGGCGTATCGGATCCGGCCTGCGGGCCGGGTGTTTCCCACCCGTGCTTTACAATGAAGTGACAAAAGTCGCGGGAGACCTGCTAATGTCGTGTCGCACCTCTTTTCGCCCGGCACAGTGCAGTAACTCGATGTGGCACGGACACAACAAGTCATTGGAGGTTCCCTGCCGAAATACTGGCCTACGCTGTCTCTACAGCCGTCCATAATTGCGAAAGTGTTGCCAGTGCAGGATTTTCTGCAGGAATCGACCTCTCGATTATGACCCATAAATTTTCGATGGGATTCACGTCGGGCGATCTGTGTGGTCAAATCATTCGTTCGAACTGTCCAGAATGTTCTGCAAATCAATCGTGGACAGTTGTGGCCTGGTGACACAGGGCATCGTCATTCACAAAAATTTCACCGTTGTTCGAGAACATGAAGTTCATGAATGGCTGCAAATGGTCTCTAAGAATCCGAACAACACCGACTACCCGGTCCATTGCATGTAAACATAGCCACGGCGCCACCAGCAGCGTGCACAGTGCCTTATAGAAAACTTGGATCTATACTTTCGTGGGGTCTGCGCCACACTCGAGCCCTTCCATCTGCTCTTATCAACTGAAACCGGGTCTCGTCTGACGAGGCCAATCTTTTCCAGTGGTCTAATATCCGACCGGAGAGGAGCTGCAGGCGATGTCGTGCTGTTTGCAAAGGCACTCGCGTCGGTCGTCTGCTGCCATAGTCCTTTAAAGGCAAATTTCTCCGCACCGTCCAAACCCGCACGTTCGTCGTACGTCTCACATTAATTTCTGCGGCTACATCACGCAGTGTTACTTGTTTTTTAGCAGTAACAACTCTACGCAAACGCCACTATTGTTAACTGAAGGCTGTCGGCTACTGTGTTGTCCGTGATGTGAGGTAAACGTGGTAAGCTCGACACACTCTTGTCACTGTGGATGTCGGAATACTGAATTCCCGTGCGCCTAGCTCCAACTACCATTCCGCGTTCGAAGTCTGGTAATTCCCGTCGTCCGGCCGTAATCACATCAGAAACATTTTTACATTAATAACCAGGGAACAAAAACAGGTCCGCCAGTGCACTGCTATTTCATACCTTGTGCATGCAATACTAACATCGTTAGCGATAGGAAAGAATCTGTAACAGCAAATGCGAATGCGTTAATCAAGGCTAGTGAAGATGTAGGTCTAAGGATAACTGAAGACAAATCCAAATACCTGGTTACTACTTGAATGCCAACAGCAGTAGATCAGGAAATGTTAAGAGTTGGAGACATGCAGTTTGAAACAGTGAACACATTTAAGTATCGAGGCGTGGACATCACTTCGAGAAATGAGATTGAATCCGAACAGAAGAGGAGATTACGGGCGGGAAATGCGTGCTACTTCTCACTGAATAGATTACTTTCATCACGGATATTGTCTAGGAATTTAAAGATTAGAATATTCTAAACTATTATTCTACCAGTTATGCTGTGTGGGTGTGAGACTTAGTCTCTCACTGTGCAAAATGAAAAGCCGTTTCGAGTATTTGAATAGAAAATTTTGAGGAAAATTTTCGGAGCAAAAAGGGATGACATTAGCGGAGATTGGCGAAAACTGCATAACGAAGAGGTTCACGAACTCCATTCAAGCCCTGACATAATCAGTATTATTAAATCACGTAGGCTGCGATGGGCGGGTCACGTAGCTCGAATGGATGAGGGCAGGGCAGCGCGCAGAGTACTGGTAGGGCACCGAGAGGGAAAACGTCCTGTGGGGAGACCGAGGCGTAGGTGGGAGGAGAATGTGAAGGCTGATTTGAGGAGCCTAGGTATTGAAGGTGAATGGAAGGAAATAGCCCAATACAGGGACAGATGGCAAAAATATGTTGCTGCGGTAATGGACTCTTCGAGTCCGGTATGACCAATGAGAGAGAGACAGAGAGAATGCAATACTACCGCCACCTGTATATGTGCGTATCGCTGTCCCATTACTTTTGTCACCTCAGTGCAGGCTACATCCCTAGCACTTCCTGAAATTCGCCCCGGCTGCCGCCGTCTGGTATCGACCCGCAGACTGCCAGCGTTGCGCCGGGCGGCTTCCAGCAGCCGCCGCGCAGGGGCGCCCTTAAACTTGGCCTCGGTCCAGCCGGCCGCGTGTGTCGCATCAGCGCTTCGCCCGCCAGCGCCTGCCTGCTTCTCTATTGCGCGCCTCAACTTCCGCCGCCATCTCCTGGCCGCGTCTCAAATGATCCCTCTTCTCGGAACTGCTACGGCGCACCAATGAAGGTACTTGCCGCTATTGCCAACTCAGTCGACTGCCTACTCGTTCTTACGACTATTCTGCGAACCAGCGCACTATTTATGGCAGTGTCTACCGACGTTCATTGAAGAATCAAACCGCACTGCACGTGATGCTCCGGTACTGTATATCGCAGCGTATGAACCCATGGCTGGTTGCTGACTATGTACACTGGTAACTTTTGCATGATGTGTAATTGCAAAATAACACTGCTCGTTGAAAATTGGACCATAAATACGAAGAACTGCTGCGGTTTGGTACAGAAGGTAACTCAAAGAAATGCGTAATGAGACGAATAGTAATGACACTTTTATTCAAAAAGAGAATGTATGAATATCGAGAGTTCAGATGGAAAACCAGTCCTAAGTAAAGGAGGGAAAGCAGAAAGGTGGGAGGAGTATACAGAGGGTATAGATGTTAATTTTAAATTAACAACAGCCTAAGTTGCAATGTTTACCTAGATTTACCTGGGTTTCAGTTGGAATAACCCAACCTTCTTCAGAATAAAAGTTACTTCGATTTGTCTATAATGGACAACGTCAAAAACTAAAAACTATAATATAGTAATACATCGTCATATTGCGATAACTTATCTGGGAAACTGCCTCGGCCCCACTTCGCGACCGCAGTACGGCAGGTTGCTGCGTATAGGTGTTCGTTCTTTCCGCGCTATACGACATTGTAATATTGGAGAATTATGAAGGTGGTTCGATGAGCCATTGCCAGGTATCCATGTAGATGTAGATGTAGATTTATTGAATCTCCTTTTATCCGGGAAAAACCTCGACCCAACTCGTCGTTGGACCAGTCCAAATGCTTTTGGAACCATGGCAGATAGTGCGACCGGTGTGAGGGTGTCAACGGAACACAATGTACTAGTTGTCTGGAAAGAAGACCACGCTCATGCACTGCAGAACGTGAAATTGCGTGCCTTACAGTCGTCATAATGTGTTTGCAATTACACCCGCTGTCTGTCGTAACTCCCTCCCTGGCTGATGCCTAATATTGTGGACATTTGCTGATGTACTTGACCTTCGGTCAGCAGTGCAAGCGGTTTGGAATGCTCTCCATGCACATGAAAGAAAGGAGAGAGCAGTGCCACATTCAGGGTTACACTCATGACACTTCGTCTTTCTTCTAGTTTCCCTATGGTTCTTACCCTTGCGAAATCATGCAGAAGCGCATCGTAACTGCTCGCCAGTCGACACGCACTGCGTTTTCCCATTCCCTCAATTCTTTTCTGTTGTGGGGCCAGCCCCATTTTGTGCTTTAGTCACGCTGACCTCACGCTCTGTGACGTCCAGCGTTCTGTGCGCGCCGGCCAGAGTGGCCGAGCGGTTCTAGGCGCTACAGTACGGAACCGCGTGACCTCTACGGTCGCAGGTTCGAATCACGCCTCGGGCATGGATGTGTGTGATGTCCTTAGGTTAGTTAGGTTTAAGTAGTTCTAAGTTCTAGGGGACTGATGACCACAGCAGTTAAGTCCCGTAGTGCTCAGAGCCATTTGAACCATTTTGTTCTGTGCACGACTAAGAGACGTCTGGCACCGCAGTCCAGCTCTTTGATTCATTTCCGCCTAGTTTCTAATATGTTATATTACTTTATGTATCTCGTCCTTAAGTTTGGCAGAACAGTGTTCCATATCCATAGGCTGTGAGTAGGGATGGTTGAAGACACCGTGGGGCCCGTAGCACTACTGAACTGCAGACCCCGTTAAGCGCTACCGCCTAATATTCTTAAATGCGGTAACCTGCTCCCATGTAACGCGAGTATGTGGAGACCTATTCCGTAGCCGGATGGATGGTGTCAAAGTGAACGGATATCAATGATACGATTCCCTGATGACATTGCTACCTGAGTGAAAGTGAAGAAGAACTGCACGATCTGCGGAATAGAATGAACAGTCAGATGAATATAGAATGTGGATTGAGAGTGAATCGAAGAAAGACGAAAGTAATGAGAAGTAAGACAAATGAGAACAGCGAGATACTTAACATCAGGAGTGATGGTCACGAAGCAGTTGAAGTTAAGGAATTCTACTACGTAGGCAGCAAAATAACCAGTAACGGACGGAGCAAGGAGGACATCATAAGCAGAACTGCATTGGCACGCGTTAATTTGAGGAAGAAATTTCTGAGATAGTTCGTTTGGAGCAGAGCATCGTATGGTAGTGAAACATGGACAGTGGGAAAAATTCAGAACAGAAGAGATTCGAAGGGTTTGAGATGTGGTGCTACAGACGAATGTCGAAACTTGGGTGGAGTGGTAAGGTTAGGAATGAGGAGGTTCTGCTCAGAATCGAAGAGGAAACGAATATGTGCAAAACACTGACAAGGACAAGGGACAGGATTGTAGGACATCTGTCAAGACATCAGGCAATGTCTTCCATTGTCTAGATGGAGCTGTAGAGGGCAAAAACTGTAAAGGAAGACAGATATTGGAATATATCCAGCAAATAATTGAGGACGTAGTCTGGGAGTGCTACTCTGGCATGAAGAGGTTGGCTCAGGAGAGGAATTCTTAGCAGGCCGCGTCAAACCAGTCAGAAGAGTAATGACTCAAAATTAAGAAATAAAGAAAGAGCTGCAGTGTTGATATCCAATGACTTGTTCATATTCGAAGCCACTAAGCTCACCTGATCCTGTTACTGCTTCTCTACTGACAGCACAATACTCGCTGCCTCTTTTTATACGAGGTGCGGCTAGAAAAAAACCGGACTCATGCTGGAAAAAACATTTATTTACAATTATTTACAATTTCATGTTATCTCCTTCAAATGGTTCAAATGGCTCTGAGCACTATGGGACTCAACATCTTAGGTCATAAGTCCCCTAGAACTTAGAACTACTTAAACCTTACTAACCTAAGGACATCACACACACCCATGCCCGAGGCAGGATTCGAACCTGCGACCGTAGCAGTCCCGCGGTTCCAGACTGCAGCGACAGAACCGCTAGACCACCGCGGCCGGCTATCTCCTTCAATGTACTCTCCTCCTCGGTCTCTACACCGCTCCATACGAATTTTCCACTGTTCATAGCAATGATGCAGATCATTTTCGGTAAGTCCATACATTACTTCCGTCGCTTTTTCTTTTACTGCTTAAACAGTCTCAAATATAGTTCCTTTCAAAGCTGACTTGACTTTAGGGAAAAGAAAAAAGTCACAGGGGGCCAAATCAGGTGAGTAGGGTGGATGATCTAAGATGGGAATGTTGTGCTTTGCCAAAAACGTCTTCACTGACAACGCACTGTGAGCTGGGGCATTGTCTTGGTGAAGGATCCATGACTTTTTTTCTCCACAAATCGTTCCGTTTTCTCCGTACTCGCTCACGTAGGGTAGCCAGGACGCTAATGTAGTAATGCTGATTCACTGTTTGTCCCTCTGGTACCCAATGAATGTGCACAATCCCTTTGATGTAAAAAAAAAAAACAATCACCATTGCCTTGAATTTCGATTTTGACATTCGTGCTTTTTTTTGTCGTGGAGAACCAGGAGTTTTCCAATGCATCGATTGGCGTTTAGTTTCGGGATCGTAAGTAAAAAACCACGATTCATCGCAAGTGATAACATTTTGTAAGAAGGTGGGATCACATTCAATGTTTTCCAGGATGTCAGAACAAATCATTCTTCGGCGTTCCTTCTGTTCAATTATGAGACACTTTGGAACCATTTTTGAAGACACTTTGTTCATGTTGAAACTTTCATGAAGAATCTGCCTAACACTTTCCTTGTCAACTCCTGTTAACTCAGACACTGCTCTGATTGTTAAACGGCGATCTTGTCGAACAAGTTTACCGATTTTTTCAATGTTTGCATCAGTTTTTGCTGACAATGGTCTGCCAGTGCGAGTGTCATCACTGGTGTCTTCGCGGCCATCTTTAAATCGTTTAAACCACTCAAACACTTGTGTTCGCGATAAACAATCATCGCCGTACACTTGTTGTAACATTACAAACGTTTCACTTGCAGATTTTCCTAGTTTGAAACAAAATTTGATGTTAACACGCTGTTCTTTCTGTACACTCAACATTTTCCGACGCACAGACAAAACGTCAACTACTTAAAACAGACGCCACGGGCAGACTGAGTGCAGAAGGCAGATGAAACTCGAGCAGTAGGCGGAGCGAGAGTCACGTGACAGGCCACGCGACTTTCAGCCTTATTGCATTCGTTTTATTGTTTCACCAGTCCTAGTCCGGTTTTTTTTCTAGCCACACCTCGTATTGTCGGTTCAACCAAACGTGACACCTACTGGTGTCTGCGCACAACCGTATTGGGATAGTGTTAATCAAAAAGTTTACACAACGTAATAGTTATTGCATATGACTCTGTAAGATACTGTTGCTAGTAAGTGGTCGAGCATAATGGACAGACGAAAGGATTTAATAACATTTCGTAAAGGGCAGCTAGTGGAGGTGTATTCAGGTGTTGTCTCCATCTTACAATGGCACTTGCAGTAAGTAAGTTGCTGTCATAATTGGGAAATATTGCAGTTGGCGGGATTAGCCGAGCGGTCTCAGGCGCTGCAGTCAGGGACTGTGTGGCTGGTCCAGGCGGAGGTTCGAGTCCTCCCTCGGGCATGGGTGTGTGTTTGTCATTAGGATAATTTAGGTTAAGTAGCGTGTAAGCTTAGGGACTGCTGACCTTAGCAGTTAAGTCCCATACGATTTCACACACATTTGACATTTATTTGCAGTTGGTTCTGCGTAGGCAGCCAAAGACGCGTCTGTAAACGACGATAAATAGATAAGAACAATCGGGGATACGGCTACGTTGGTAATTTTGCAAGCCAATACAGAAGTGAAGAATTGTTCTCCTATTTTCACTCTGATTCGCGCTGGGAGCTCTCGCAACGCATTCTGCTCCCTCCTCGAGAGAACGGTGATGGACGAAATGAAACTAAAGCGGGATCGTGTGCAGCACGAGAACGCACGGCTTTCTCCCCGCACACCTCGCGCAGAGTCGTGAGTTCCGCGGCAATATACGCCATCTGGGAAGCAGACCACGGCGCTATTTTCGCTGCCAGCCACGTCCTTGAGCGCAGCATTCGCACCTGCCGGGCGGCGCCGGCATGCTGATGGGCCTCGAAGCCGCGGCCGTCGACCTGCGGAACTGCGAAGGGGCGCCCGCGCTCTTTCCGCGCGTCAGCCCCCTGCTGCGACATTGTGGGACTGCGCTGAACCCTAGCACCAGCCGAGGACAAAGTCACTTGCGACCGCTGAATCGTCGGTCTAGGCGCAGCGGAGGGTCCCGGCGGACATCCTCAGTCGCTGCCTGGAATGGTTATGTCTTGCGTCAGGGTAAAAACAACAGAACATCGGTGTCTGTACCCTCCGAGATCTGTGCGGTCTGTGGCAAAGGTCTGTGACAGTGGTCTGCGAAAGATAGCCAGAAGCTATTCATCTAGAAAAATAAACCTGATAGCATGAAACCTAGCCTTGATTTGCATGTTCACTCTTCAGCGTGACAAAATTTTTCCCAACAATGGAGATCCTGGATCTATAAGTCTGCAGTTTGGATGTATAGGAAACGTCCAACCTCGGATATCACCCGGACATGCAAGCCACACAAGGTTTTGTTCTTCCGACGACAAAGGAAGCAGTTTCTGAGCGCTACGTCAAGAAATGAGGGCCGGCCGAAGTGGCCGAGCGGTTCTAGGCGCTTCAATCTGGAACAGCGCGACCGCTAAGGCAGCAGGTTTGAATACTGCCTCGGGCATGGATGTGTGTGATGTCGTTAGGTTAATTAGGTTTAACTAGTTCTAAGTTCTAGGGGACTGATGACCTCAGATATTAAGTCCCATAGTGCTCAGAGCCAAGAAATGAGGATTGAGGGTTTGTGATAAAATGTTATAGCCCAAAGAAGGAGCATGCGTAACTGTGCCCTGTCTAGGGACGTTCTCATGGAGCAGAAACATCTCAGGAGATTGCAGTGACATGCTCTTGCGACGGTTTACTCTATAGAAGTATAATATGTTAGCGCCACACTATGGCTGTTCAGAAAACCACTCATTGTCATCTTTCTCGATGCTTCTTGGGTCTGCTCATGATTTGACAGTGATGAACCGTGTTTCCATTATCTAATTTTCTCCGTTGTCTCGAGTGGTCATGGTGACAGGCCCACATTCAGCAATTGTCCTCCGCCATCAGGCGGCTAAAGAAATAATCTGAATTGGCGTGACACAGCTGCAACGTTTTCGCTGCTACCTCGGTTCCGCAGGCTTCTTGAATGGCTCTGAGAAGTCGTGGAATAGAGCGAGCAGCGAACGTTGATGTGTTTCAAACGTCTTGCGGAATGGAGGGTAAGAAATGCCAGAGTTTCACTTTTTCCATCAACTCGATTTTAAGACACTGCTCCTTAGGCACCAGAGCTTCCACTTTTCTTAAGAATTTCGTACATTTACAAAGAAATGGTCTGTCACTTCGATTCCATCATTCATATTTGCTTTTCCACATTGGAACTATTTGCGCCGCGTAACCAAGGTAAGCATAAAAACCTTCACCGATTACAAAAGTTTATTTGTAAGGAATATATTAGATAGAGTAGTGCGGTTTGTCATAAATGGTAGCCTAACTCATGAAACGTTTGTGGATACACTTCTACAAATTACAGGTTGATTCTTGCAAAGAAGACAACAGCTACCAGCTAATGCCATATACTCGTATTTACACAAATGGCGCCGTTACCGGTTTCTAACCGACAAGTTCATCTTCAAAAGCCTGTCTTTTCTTATTCACATTAGTTTTCGGCTCCTTCCTCGTCCTAAAGTGAATGTTCCTTGGGGGGGGGGGGGGGGGGGGGCGTGCTACTCCGAAAGGCCTGCATCGTTTTATTATGTTGAAAGGTTGACAGCTTGTGTTCACGATATAGTGAAGAGCATAGAAAGCCCTTTTTTGACACCCACCTACAAATACACCCACCGATCCCACCCACCTACACACACCCACACACATATATAGAGAATAGTGTAAAGCGCCATGCATGCATCAAAATTTTTTTGTCTCATGGAAGACCGTTTACGAAGCTCGCAATATCACAGATATAACAGTAACAAAGAACTTCTCTCTTAAAGACGTTACAATAAGTGCATTGATGTGGAAGTAGAATGTCTAAATAGTATAAAAGTTTCATTTCACTCAGTTTACATTCAATGAGTATACATTACAGGTAGCGTAAACAAATAAGAAACCAGTTTCTTAGAAAATATTGCTGAAACGATATTATTTAAAAATTGTGTTATACACAGGGAACAAAATAAACGTGAGAAACAGTTCTAGTATCATATCAGCGTACGTATTCTAACATCTCTGTGAGATAAGTTATTTGTCACTGTTACATTTGTGAAAGCGCCAGCTTTATATGCAGTCTTCATTGTGGCAAAAACAGTTTGTGTGTGTGTGTGTGTGTGTGTGTGTGTGTGTGTGTGTGTGTCCCATCGATACTTGCTGTAGGGCACAAACATCTCAAGGAACTTTCTACACGAGGGAGACTGAAGAACAGAAAACTAATGTAAACTACTGTACTACAAATTTGTACCTAAACGCGAACAGCCATTTGATGATAAATTTGTGGGTTGGAAACCGCTAACGGCCCCATTCGTGTAAATAAATAGAACTGGATGATTGCTGTTTTCTTCTTTGCAAGGATCGACCTATATTTTGTACAGAACAACGGAGTCAATAAGTCGGTTTTGGACAAAATAGCACTTCTACATGTGTTCTGAAAGCAGCTGGTATAAAAAGTTTAGAGAGACTGTCAGTATAGGAAGCAAGACAAGAAGCGGTAGACCAGGAATGAGTGACGAGACTGTTGATACCGTGTCTACGCAGTTTTGAGGCACTGCATGGTGTCTATAGATGAAAATCCTACTGATGATGGCGATATTGTCGCTGAAACTAATTTAGGAAAGAAAGCAAACAAAAATGTTTTGCGTCAAGGAAGACCCATAGTACTTGGCGCTGACGAATGGCAGTTCTTCTGACCACGTGCCGTGTGATCCTTGTGTGTTTCACGCTTTGTGACTGTCGCAGTTTACTGTAAGAAGTAGAATGGTCCGTTGTCCATGTCGGGAACAAGCTGAAAAGGTGTTTGTTTACGGCCAAGCAGATGAAAATGGTCGAGAGGGAGAATGGCTGCTAATGCAAGTACATTCACAGGAACCAATCACATCACACAACACTTCAAGCCCTTTTCGTGTGTTTGTATGATCACGGATCTTTTCAGACGAACGAACGTGCAAGGAGATAGCGGACTGTGAGTGCACCAGATTTGGGGAACCAGGCCCTACAGGGTACTGAATCCTAGTACTCGTACATGCTCCAGGCAAATGGCCCACCAAGATAAGTCAGACTACGATTATTTGTATCCTGCATGACAACCTCTACGATCCCTGTCACTTGCAGTCCCATGGAGGACACTTTCAACATTTGTTGCGACGTGAATGCGATGCAGCTCTCTACTGCGCTCCGGCACGATTTGTTGTGAATACATGCGCATCACCCATTTCCGGACGCATGTTCTTCGGACCTTTTTTCCTGTACTTTCAGTCAGTTATCCATCCCTGCAATTTGTCGGTTTTAATGACGTCCACTTTCTCTAGTGTTAGAGGATTAGTACCCGACAATTACTTTTTTCCTATCGTGTTTTAAAACAAGTGGCCTTAAAGGTTTCTGCATCAGAGTACAGCCTGCTTCCGACTTCTAGAGTATCCAGACACTGAGTTCTACGTTGCGTGTGGTTCCTGGGTGCAGAGAGATATACTTCTAGGAACTGTGGGGAACTTAATAAAGGGAGACCACTTCCTGCGACGCCTGGAGACGACCGTTGCGGATACATGTCAAGGTACCGCTTCCGGTCTACCGCGGTTTCATTGGCTACACCAGTGCCCAGTTTCAGCCGTAAAGCTCGCAGATGAATGCGTTATTTACTCCTTTCCTCGCAAAAAACGTTACGTAATCCAGTAAGTCACTTCAGAAAACTACCGTGTGACCTAAAATTACACACATACAACGTCGAGAAGTATGAAATGAGGTCAAAACGCTAAACCATGCTAGCGAGTCGCTGGTTAAGTGAGTGAGTGTCAGATTACAAATGCAAATGTTCGAGACTCAGCCCTCCGTCGGTCTTACGAAATTTTTCTATCACATATCGCTTCTGTTACAGCTGGCTTGTATTTGTATTGATAACTTTCATTCAATAAAACATGGTCTGTAGTCCCCAGTACAAAAACCTTCAGTCCAGGCACGAGTTTTGTTTGACACTCCAAAGAACGGCAGCAAAAGTGTTCAGAGGTTTGTTTGGTTCACGGGCGAGCGTCCGGGAAATACTGAAAAACCTGACATAGCATACGCGTGTAGATAGAGGCCAACAATCCCGCGGAAGCCCCCGTATGAAGTTTCAAGAACCAAGAAACATTTCAATTTCTCAGACAGGTATCTCGGTTAACGACCATGACACTATAATGAGAGAAATTTGTTCTTATACAGAGCCCCTAAAGAAAGTTATTAACCCCGCGCACCATCTGCGAACAGAAGAGAGAGGTTGAAAACTGGCAGTCGTACAATACGCTGCCTCCACCACACACGATAAACAGCACTGTTATTTACTTCGATAACTTTGTGGTTGTGCTATAGCAGTGCAAATTTTAATAATTATTTACTTTACCTACTTCCTATTAAATGTCCGCGTAGCAAACCCAAAGGCCGGCCGCTGACGCCGAGCGTTTGTAGGCGCTTCAGTCCGGAACCGCGTTGCTGCTACGGTCGCAGGTTCGAATCCTTCCTCGGGCATGGATGTGTGTGATGTCCTTAGGTCAGTTAGGTTTAAGTGGTTCTAAGTCTAGGGGACTGATGACCTCCAATGTTAAGTCCCATAGTGCTTAGAGCCATTTGAACCATTTGAGCAAACCCAAAAGTTAAATTACCTCTAGGATTCAGTTACATTTGTTTTATTACCCTATTTGTTAATTATATTACTCTTCAGTAATTCTTATTTTTTGGAGTTTCAGCAAATGTAGATATTAAATATCGACGTGAAAGTTGATTTCCACGGAATATGTCAACTTTCAGCTTTTCTTATTTTCCACATGTTATAACTCGCTAGCATTTTTACTAAAGTATTGTGTACCCATGTTTCGATATTTATAATGAAGACACACAGTAGAGATAGGTAGTTTGAGCGACGTTCTGTGACGAGCAGTGTCACGGCCAATAGAGGATTAGCACATCTTAGACCAGTGCATTATGTTTGTAGTTCGCATAGAAACAAAAAGTCTTACATTTTTCCTAATGTGTGTCTAGTCTGTTGCATGTAGTCTGAGAGACTGGTTTCTAGTGGCCGCTTGATTTTGTATGTGCATTCTTGCAATGAGATTTGCTTCCTCCGTTCTCTGGTTATGAGCTACAAGTCATTGCCTAGCACAGATCGGTGCATTACTCCAGTGTAACGAATTCACGTCTGTACTGAGCTGTTACGACTGATAGGATGCAACTTGCTATGTACTGTAAGATATCCAGTGTAGATTGACCTTGTCAGAATTTGTCTTCTCTATGTAGCACATCCGAATCATAGGCGAAATCTGTTCCTCATACACTTAACGATTCTTAATACTTTATTAAGACTTTTGAATAATTTGTTAGTAAAATATTGGTTATGCAGTGGTATAGAATTCACGTGGTTAAGAAGTAACGGTGTTCTTCATGTACTATGATACGTATTTTGAGTTGAAACAATGAGTAATTTTAGAGCGATCTCTCCGAATTTATTTGCATGCCTGACCACTATTGAATGGATAGTTGAAATTTAACTACTCTATTTGTATGCCACGTGCTCATGGACTTTATAAATCAAATTTTAGTAGGGGTTCAACAACAAGACTGTTAATAGCATCTTTGTATAAATCTTTCAGGTTTTTGAAGGCAAGTTTACATCGATATCTTCGTGGCAGTAAACGGCACCTAAGGATCCACTCAGAGTTTATTCTGTTATTTAAATTTGTTAGTCTCTGTGTGGAAAAGTGCTTAGGTCACAGTTGTGACCCTCGTACGCTCATTTCTCATGCTTCATCTGTAAGATTATGTGTTTACACATATAGTAATGAACTTGTTGTCAGAAAATTCCATCATTAATGTATATTTATGCATCTCTAACACCACAGATTAACCGCTTCAGAAAGTAAGTGACACCTGTATTAACTTGTTCTTAAGAAAAAAAAGTCAGACAGAGTCACCAGGAGGTGAAAACTTGTATTGCCATAGCGAAGGAGGCATTCAACAGAAAGAGGAGACTGTTATGTGGCAAATTAGATAAAGATCTAAGGAAAAGGCTTGGTAAATGTTTTGTCTGGAGTGGGGCACTATATGGGACAGAAACGTGCACGCTGAGACGAGAGGATGAAAAAGGTTAGAAGATGTTGGTGTGGAGGAGAATGGAAAAAATAATCTGGATGGAAAGAGTGAGCAATGAAAGAGTATTGGAAAGGGTTGGTGAAAGAAGATGTCTGCTGAAGGCTATAAGAGAAAGGAAACAGGACTGGTTGAAACATTCATTGAGAAGGGACTGATTGCTAGCAGATGCTTTGGAACGGTTATTTGTGGGAGAAGACAGAGGAAGAAGGAGATACAAGATGACAGACGACATAAAGGGAAGAGGAAATTATGAGGACCTAAAGAGGATGGCAGAAGACCAGACAGCCTGCAGAACTACCATGTGAAAACCAGCCTTTGGCAGATCACTAGTGATGATGAGTAAAATGAAACTTTCATGAGTCAGTATTTACAAACTGTAAGATCATATTTTAATGAGAGAAATTTTCTGTATGTATTCTTAGATATATTCAGAATTTTAATAACAAGTAGGGCTCTTAGGAAGAGCAAGATAAAATACCACCGGTTTTGCTTCATTGGATTTGAGAAAGCCAACATATTTTACTTTCATGCATTTACAGTTTCCGTGCAATAGGAATTATTTTTGTCTTCCACAAAGTATTCTTGGTGAACCAGTTCGCAGTGATGAGTACATATGAGATAGATTCAATGTCCAAGGAAGTTTTGTGTATGGAAAGGTAATTCTCACATATGACTAAGTAATTTAGAGGGTGTCCCAGAAATGTTGTGATAAAATTCGAAGGGTTGTAGAGGGTGTCTTGAGGAGCAAATCGAGTACAGGAACCCGTGCCCAGTAACTCCATCCCACCGCGCTACAGCACTGAAAGTTATAGATGCTGGCGCCTGCTGCTAGGTTACCCCTTGGCAGCAAAGTTGAATTTGTACGCTGACGGACCGCAGGTGGAACGTTTCTAATGTTGTTTGTTACTCAGTGATCGCGACTCATTGCCACGATCGCCAGTGGAGAAGATGGAGTTAGCTGCTGCATAGTAAAGTCTTGTTTCCTATGAATGTAGTGACCTGTTTCCTCAATGGATGAGTTTCAGACATGGGTTACCATCCACAGTTTATTTTTCTCCCGGAACTCTCTAACATCTCCAAAGTTTTTCAGTATAAATCTCAAGGATGGAAACACCAGTGCTATTTATCTGCCTGTCTGTAGGTCCCAAACATGTTATTGACATTCTGAGTACACGTAAGGATGTGTACAGAAAATTGCCCTGAATAAAATGAGCTCTTACACTCTGTACTCGCCGGCGCATGAAAGTACTATTTCACGTTACTGATTTTCTTTTGAGATTAAGTTAGAACAGGGATCACTTACTTTGCTCAACGGTTAATCTGTGACCTTAGAGGTATATTTAAACATATATTAATGATGGAACTTCCTACCAAGAAGTTCAACACCTGACTTATGAAATGTGTAAATGTCCCATGTTAAGACGAAGCGCGTGCATTGAGTATACATTGATCACAACTGTGACCTCAACACTAAAGGACTAAAGGAACTGAATTACAGAATAAACATGAAGTGAGTCCTTAGATTACGTTAGTAGCCACAAAGACCTCTATATAAACTTACAATCAGAAACATGGAAGATTCATACGAAGATGATACTAATAATCTCGTTGCTGAGTAAAAGGTTGAATCCCTCATACAGTTTTATTTTTAAAGTCAATTGAGTACATGACAAATTAAATAGAACTGTTAAATTTCAACCACAAATTTAATAGTGGCAAGATACGCAAATAAATTGAGAGGGGATGTGTTAAAATTACTGATTATTTCTACAAAATATATAGATCGTAGTAGGTGAGGAATAGAGTTACTCCTTCTTAACCACGTAGGATTCTATACCACTGCATAACAAAGAATTTATCCGCAAATTATTCAAAACTCTTATGAAAATGTCAAAAATCGTTAAGTGAGTGAAGAAGAGATTTAGCCCATGATTCGGATGTACCATGTAGAGAAACCGAATTACACGTCACGTGAACAGAGACTGAATATCTCATAGTAAAGAACATGTTACATCGTATCACTTGTAATGGCTCAGTAAAGACGTGAATTCTTTCCACTGAAATAATAGTCCTAGTTGGGCTATGCAGTGCATTACCTCGTGACTCGTAGCTTGTAACCAGAGAATGAAGGAAATATGGACGCAAAACTTCACTTAGTGGTGCAGTTCCACTGTGCAGAAAACAGAGTCTCTCGGAAACATGGGAAACCAACCGTCGGCCGCGGCAAAAACAAAAACAAACGGCCAGTGGTCGTAAACTTTGTGACGTATTTATGGAAAGACTGTCAGAAACACACAAACACAAAAAAAAAAACGACACACTCTGTACTCGCCGGCGCATGAAAGTACTGTTTCACGTTACTGATTTTCTTTTGAGATTAAGTTAGAACAGGGATCACTTACTTTGCTCAACGTTTAATCTGTGACCTTAGAGGTATATTTAAACACGTATTAAGTCACCACATAATAAGCTATCTGCACTTCTACCCGTTACGCTCTGTACATTGTTATTACTTTATTTTTGAAATCCTAGCCAACTGTGTTACTTTAAAAGTGGGACCGACCACTAATTTCAGTTGGGTGATGAGAGGAGGATCCTCGATTCGCTCCTGGACCTGGAAGAATTAGTTCATAATTCTTGACACTGTCTGGATAGTGTATGGCCAGCGAGGGGAAAACATGTGCAGCAATAGTTTGCACGTCGTTGCTGCATGATCTGCTGGCTTGCTTCCAAGAAACCTCGCTGTGTTCCCTGCAAGAGCGTGTTCTCCAGTCGCCATCGCGACAGAGAGATATGTCACATACAATGTGGACTTTCTAATCCCTTGCATGCAGAGCCCAGAACTAATTCACGTCTCGTGGCTCTCCTGACGAATTAATGGAGGTATCTGAAACACATCTTGCACTTCTGATTACGGAATAAGTGGCGGTAATGCCAGAACTTTGGTTTCACGATCGATAGCCATGAAGTCACGGCGTGCTGGCAGACATGATAAACGCAGTTGCCAGCTCGCGCACAAATTGTAATTCTACATCTGCTGTTATCAAATACGTATGCTAACACGTAGCAGTAACAGGAAAAAAAACCTGTGGCATCTGTAAGGTATTACGACCTATTTGATTAAATTTTCAGATTCGTTTCTTCATTAAAGATAAACATGTAATACTCCAAATAGGAACTACTAAGTAATTCGAAGACGGTGTTAAATAATATCAATGTTGCGTTCTGGAGAACGTAAGTTTTAAAGGACTAAGCAGTTTTATCTGAAAACAATTAATAGGTTCTTTTGTATATGATAATTCTGTCGTTACTTTCTATCATCCGCTTACATTAGCAACGCTGCTCTTAACAGTAGCTTCTCTGGTCTTTTAGGTAAGTCCTGAGGCTGAAAACGCAAATGCAGCCTCAGGAAACGCTGAAAACGCCAAATTACCGACGTTAATAACTGTCATTGCAACAGACATGTGCACCACAGTGAGTCAAAACCGAGACTGTTACAGATTTTCATTCTGCTGTAATTCTTAATGGACGCACAAGAAAGCGAGTTAATATTATACTGTGATCCGGTTCTGAGCTATGTTTAAAACTACAAGGGTCTAGCTCATTTGGGAGTTAGTTTAACTAAAATTGCAAAATTTGATATGATCGGACAGACAGACAAGAAAAAGACCTAATAAAAACGTGTTAATAATATTCATAGTGATGGCTCTTCTAGGAAATTTATTTGTCTTATTAATAAGGAGCTGATCTTGCCACAGAACTTGTCTAGGTTCGAGATGATTTGCTCTGTCTAAAGAAACGAGTAGCAGCAAAACTAATTTACAGGGGTGGAGTGAAGCGCCTTCAGAGAGTCCAAATTGATCAAGCAACTTGAACAGAAGAGTCAAGACGCGTCGTTGCACGTGGAATTCTCCCTCTATCACACTGTATGGGCCTCGTAATTCCCAAGAAAACCTACACATAATATCCGGTTGTTGGACTTAACATATTTTAGAAAATTCAACTGTTGCCAACAATAAACTAAATAATTTTCTTTGCGAAACTTGCCAGTTCGCAGCACTGTACGGCGCTGGTCGATTACCAATGCGGATTCCGAAAGTGCTGAAAAATGAATGTTGACACGCCACTCTTTGCGTGAGATGTTACGGCAGAAGCAACTGCAAATGTAACAACCGCGCAAGCGCCCTCGCACCAAAGGACTTAGAATGTCAGTGTAGCAATGATCTAGTTACCACAAGCTTATTCTGATATTCATCGAGTTTCAAAACGTGTATAACGGAATGAACAGATCAGTAACAAAAGGCAAAACGAGGCCAGATAGACTCCTCTCAGACTATACGCTAGCGTATCCACAAGCTTCCAAGAAATCAACAGTCGTAGTCTACAGCTATTCAGATGTTGTTCAGGAGTAAAATAAGTGCAGTTTTACGCGATCAGAATCTGCGTGACCCGTGTCTACCACCATACAGCATTTTAGAGCCCGAACAAGTTAACAAGAGTTAGCATAAAAGAGATTGAATGAATCTCAGATAAGCTGGTATCAGTAAGTGTGGCCAGTACGGTTACGCATTTTTCCGTAACATGTCTTAAATACTGGAACAATCTCTACCTCCTTGCTTTTCAATCATGTAGGACCATCGAGTGCTCCGAAAAGAGTATCGTAGACAGTTGCTAGATTTGTTCCTCATGTTTTATACAGAATCTAATGAATATCCGCTTAGGGGCAGCGCTTTTCCTCCAGCGAGGTTCTACATTCGGCTTTCTCTTCCGCACTAAGTTAATTTATTTATCTCTCATTTTTGGATAATGTAAAGTGTAAGAGCAGAAAGTTATATGAAATGTTCGAGATTAAGCGATGTTCTTATTTGGTTGCTGACAGGAAATTATTTCTGTTTTCGGTCCCAGGTAGATACTTTAATATCTATACAGGGACGAGGAAGTAAGCTTATAATAAGGTTAGAGCAGGGTATGGGACGTGGAACTAACAGAACTGTCTAAATAGCCACAGGTTGGAAACGAACCGACACAAAACGACAGCCACTCAGCGCTAAACGTGCGGGGATTCGTGCATTCAAACTGAATTGCACCAGCTATTATCTGGTACGTTAAAGAGCTCACTTACTAACTAAATTAGGTGAAGGTAATGGTTTGAGCTCGTCAAAGCTAGTAAACTTTTGAATTCTCCTCCGTGGCCACGTATGACAAAAGCGAATTTTCTGCGGTATTTACTGGGTTAAGCTTAACTATTAACTACACTAGAAGAACCGTAATGACATTATAGTACTGAAACAATAAGCATTAAGGCAGTCGAAATTTGACACTATAACGTTTAATATTATTAATAATGGAAACTAATGGGCACAAGTTTCAATTTTTTATAATCTACAGAGTGTATGATTGGCCTTTCATTCTACCATATACAGCTTAAGCGGACAGACTCGCAGTTCTAGAAATTTCGCTTACAGGAAAAACTTTCGCGAGCTGATTGTCTGTCGCTTTTTGTTCATAGTCCCACAAAATTTCAATAACGACATTTGTTTATTGTCAAATTCTTTCTGCGAAGTCAGTTACTCTGCTCTGACTTTATATTAGCAAGTTGTTTCCGCCTCATCTGGCTTTTTTCTTTCTTTTTTTGTTTTGTTTGTTTTAACGCGTGACAAAGTACAGAAGTCTTATGGTAAATTGACGTTTAACTTTTACTCGTCGTTACTAGATGACCAGAACGTGGCAAACAGGAAATGGTTCACAAACGTTAGGGAAGCGCCTCCCGGAAGTTCCTCCCGAGTCAAGAGGGGCGCTGACGGAGCACCGGATCTCCTCCCTCTTCCCGTTTCCCGGAGTTCCCAGAAACTGCGACGCTGGGTCCAGCTGCACCGCCTCGTAACGTCTCGCCATTGTCTCGAGCCGCCGGACGCATTTGTAACCCGATGGGCGGCGCAGGACATCTGGTGAGGCCCTCTCAAGCAAAACAACGCCGGCACAACATCCTACGTCTGCGCAGGCACCACCTCATCCCTAGCGAACTAGTCACCCCACGCTCCGCGCATTCGCCAAAACCTAGCAGTTCCTGTATATGAGAGGCAAGAGACACTAGCTGCTTCATCACATCTGAGGCAACAGACCAACATTCGATCGCTTCATGTTTCGGGTTATGGCACTTGTTGGTGGTTTGTTATGTTGTATAAGGCAATGAAACTGGGTTCGAATTAGCTTTATAAGAGACAAGATTACTTTTGGGATAAAAACGAAACATTTTCATGTATCACAGATTCATCTTAATTATTGCAGTACGCATGAATTAGACGCACCTACCTACTGTAGTACTTCGTAACAGTTGTGCTGTGGTAATTGGAGACGAACTATTGGAGATACTTCGCTAATCACGCTGATCCACATATATATACTAAGATGGTATCTGTTCTTTCGGACATCGGTGACCATGCAGCTCGTTACAATGAAATTACAGTGAAATGAACACCCTTAGCTGCTTACAGGCGTTGATATACATCAACGGGGACAGATGGAAATGTGTGCCCCGACCGGAACTCGAACCCGGGATCTCCTGCTTACATTGCGGACGCTTTATCCATCTGAGCCCGCGAGGACACAGAGGATAGCGCGACTGCAGGGATTTATCTCTGGCACGCCTCCCGCGAAACCCACATTCTCAAAGTATTGTCCCGCACTACATTCGTAGTGTCCCCGCCCATTGTACTCATGCAATCAGATTGCCCGAACTCTTACGGGAATCGGCAACGCGCCGCGAGTAATGAGTATAATGGGCGGGGGCACTACGAATGTAGTGCGGGACAATACGTTGAGAATGTGGGTTTCGCGGGAGGCGTGCCAGAGATAAATCCCTGCAGTCGCGTTATCCTCCGTGTCCTCGCGGGCTCTGATGGATAAAGCGTCTGCCATGTAAGCAGGAGATCCCGGGTTCGAGTTCCGGTCGGGGCACACATTTCCATCTGTCCCCGTTGACGTATATCAACGCCTGTAAGCAGCTAAGGGTGTTCATTCCATTGTAATTTCACGCTGATCCACCTTTTACTACGTAAACAAATGTTTATTACTAAAACTTCTAGTTTTCACTAGAGTTATTCATTAGGCTATTCACAATTTTAATCAACCAAACTATTACTTAATCAGGTAACAGATTGTTTGTTTGGCATATAAAACACTGTTATATTCCGTATATTTTCGTAATTGCAAATACAGGAAAATACACGAGATGGATGTATAACTAACTAACTAACTCCGTCTACAGGCCGCAAGCGACCCATCGGGACCATCCGACCGCCGTATCATCCTCAGGTGAGGATGCGGATAGGAGGGGCATGGGGTCAGCACACCGCTCTCCCGGTCGTTATGACGGTTTTCTTTGACCGGAGCCGCTACTATTCGGTCGAGTAGCTCCTCAATTGGCATCACGAGGCTGAGTGCACCCCGAAAAATGGCAACAGCACGTGGCGGCGGGATGGTGACCCATCCAAGCGCCGGCCACGCCCGACAGCGCTTAACTTCGGTGATCTCACGGGAACCGGTGTATCCACTGTGGCAAGGCCGTTGCCCACGAGATGGATGTATACAATTAAAAATTCTAAAACAAATATTAGCAACATTTTGGATCAAATAATTTTTCTTTTAATTAACATCTGAGAATTTCTGATTGTTGAAAACAAATACATTGCAAAACTGAAAATGAAATTAAGTTTAATAGTTAAATTTTAATAAGTACTTCGTGGTGCGTTACAGTAACTCTGTAATCATTATTTTGTAATTATAATTAAGCTAAAACATTGTTGTCAATAATAAGCGCCCTGGTCTTGGTTGTTAAGAACACATTTACATTCCGGCGGCTGCGCGCGTCAAACCAATGCAAGTTCACGAGAATACACGAGATCACAACAGTACGCAAATACAGCAAAACTAATTTTGTTTCGTTAAAATTTAGCCAAAAAAGTGTTTATAAGTCATTAAATGGTGTATGTGTGTATACTTAATTTACGTATTATATCTGTAATATCAACCATACTACACAGTGCAACTCAGGACTACGAAGTTGCAGCGAGCAATCTTCGATTGAAGATTATCATCAAGTACTCAGCATTCGAGTCAAGTATCTCAAATATAACTGTTACATCATCCTGACACAGCTCATTGAAATTGCACCACGCTTCGTAATTATACTGAAGCACAAGCAATTTAAATGCATACTTGATCTGAATTTAAGGCAGGGAGTGCTACACCGTGCACTCAGCCCTTGTGAGGCAAACTGAGGAGTTACTTGCCCGAAAAGTAGCGTCTCCGGTCTCTTAAACTGACAGACGGCCGGGAGAGCGGTGCGCTGACCACATGCCTCTCCACGTCAGCATCCAGTGACGCCTGTGGTCTGAGGATGAATTGGCGGCCGGTCAGTACCGTTGGGCCTTCATGGCCTGCTCAGTCGGAGATTAGTCTTAGTGCTACACCGTGTATATAACAAAATACAAATAATCGGTTGGTTAAGAGTGAGACGATGGACTCGTTTTCTTAGAAAGGAGCAGTAAAACAGAAGTGTCAAATGATGCTGCCACAGCACAAGGACATTAATTTGAAATTCTAGCCACAGTGGCATCACCAAAGACTTTCCTATTTTTCCTCAGTTAAAGAGTATTAAATTGATCTCACTGAAGGAAAAGTTTCATGGTCAGAGTAGAGTTACGTTTGTACTTGCAAACAAAGCTAAATTTAATAATCGGAGCTGGCTTCGAAAATAAGAAACTGCAAAAAATTGTAGACCAAATGTCCGCTGATATACATATAGCAGAGAGGCAAGTTTTTGTTACCAGCACTGTATACTAAGCAATTTGGCAAAAAATATGTAGGTGAGTATTTAGTAATGAATGTGGCTTTGGGTGATTCTACAGGCAGAAAATACAATCGCAACTTGTCATATTTCTAAGATTACGTACCAAGTGACTTACAGGTGGTGGAAGATCTTTTAGACTAGATTAGAGGCCGGCCGGTGTGGCCGTGCGGTTCTAGGCGCTTCAGTTTGGAACCGTGTGACCGCTACGATCGCAGGTTCGAATCCTGCCTCGGGCATGGATGTGTGTGATGTCCTTAGGTTGGATAGGTTTAAGTAGTTCTAAGTTCTAGGGGACTGATGACCTCAGAAGTTAGGTCCCATAGTGCTCAGAGCCATTTGAACGAACTAAATTAGGGCGTGACGTCAAAGAAGCACTGAATTGCGTTTTACTACAACATTCAGTGTCTATGGGAAGATATGTCAGTATTCCTACAGACAGCGCTCACTTGTGACAGGTAACAAACAAGTGCTTTTGTGGCTTTTAAATGCAAAGTACCACCAAGTATTGTAAGGTAGCTTTCCGAGTATTTTGTACCATCCTCTTTCCCCTGGTGACGGCGGCTGCACATAAAGTAACAGATTTCACAACAAAAACGTGGGAGACCCATCTTGATGCAATGATTCATTGTGTAAATAAACCGCCGTAACTTGCGTACTATTTGATTTATTGGCTAGTTTTGCTTATCAGGCGCGAGCATCCTCAGATATTCTTTGCCCTGGTGGCAACACACTAGAGGCTTATAGCACCGCTAAGCACCATCACAGAGTGGTGAGAGCTGGAGCCAGTGCTGGTACCTGATGAGTGAAAGTAGTCAGTAAATCAAGTAATACGCGACCTGTCGCTGTTTATCTGTACATTAAACAAACCGGTCTCCGTATCCCGTGTAGGCGCTGCCTGCGCTTGCTAACAACGATGCAAGTCTGTTCTCCCGCCGTCCACCAATCACGGAACGGGATGGGTGCGCACGTCCTTCTTGTCCCACGTACCGAGCTGTGCGATAGCCAAGTCATCCGGGGCCACACTTTCATCATCTTATCTTTAGAAAGGTCACACAGTGAACTAGTCACACACTGATCGAGAGTGTTATGGAAGTATTATCTGGCGGATTGCCAGTTCGACTGCGTAATGGGGCAGGCGAACTAACGGATGCACGCAGTCATACACAATGTTCTTTTGTCGTACGTCAGCGAGTGTGCGTGGCGTACTTAGGTCTGTCTCGTTTCATCGAGTACCCACATATGGGAATACCCCAACACCAGATTGGAAGGCTGCTTGCTGGTTAGTGGTATGCATCGTTGTAAGTGTTTGCGACGATCTCGTAATCTGCAGATGTGTATCGCAAGTCATTAATCCAGGTGGTGTTCCTCCATGCTTGGAGTGACCAGTAACGCTGTTCTTGAGTCAGTACCAATCTCTGTGTCCTGTTACAAAGACGAGCAGAGGTACACACAGTATAAGGTGGACAGACATGCGGATCCCATGACCAGGAAATGGTTGTGGTTGTATCGTTGCTTAACGGCTTTTTCTGCAGCATGGATGGAATATTTTAGCAGTAAGCATGCTACCATCGTTGACCCATACACTGACGTCGCATGTCCTTGGTTGTATTTTTGTCCTGCTTTAAATTGTTCACAGTACCAACATAACAAGATCGCGCTTACTAAAGTTGCAGATGCACACCAGTCAATCACATAGAGTGTTGCTTTTGTAGCTACAGTGTGGATGCTTCAGCTCTCCAGGAACCACATGTTAGTCGGACGTCTGCACAGATTCCCCTCTGGTACGGCTATCTGTTCCGTTGAGGCACGCAAGAAACCCCTACGTGGCAAGTTATATTAACCGTAGATTCACTTAATTTTTCCCTTACTATACCTCCCCCTTCCCACACCCCCCGCCACCCACCCCCAGCCCACCACAGCCAGTCGCTTCGCCACCTCCAGCCTTCACCCGTCATCAAGCGAATCCCCAGTGATGACGAAACCATTCGTCACTGGCGACTGAAGACGTGTGTCATCTTGTTACGATATGGTGTTTTTCTCAAGTGCAGGGGATAGGCAAAATAATGTGAACAGCGATAGAAATGGGATGATTGTGTTTGACGGTCAACAACGCAGGTAAGGCACGCGTCGTGCTGGAATGTTCATGTTCAGTACGGACTAGGCATCAGTGTAGGTTGCTTATGAGTAGTGCACACTTTGTATTTGGATTCAGAGGCCGAGGTCTACGTGCAATGAAAGACCTAACAGAGTTCCAAAGAGGGCAGATTGTGGGGGCCGGATTAGCTGGAGCATCTGTAACCACGACTGCAAACTTATTGAGTGTTTCAAGAGTAACCGTTTCAACAGTCATGACAGCCTACACAAAACATGGAAATGCATCATCGTGTAAACGTTAGTAATGGGCGCAAATCAAAACTAAATTACAGAGATCGTCGTACGCTAACAAAAATTGTATCAAAAGAACACAGAACTAATGGTTCAAATGGCTCTGAGCACTATGGGACTTAACATCTGTGGTCACCAGTCCCCTAGAACTTAGAACTACTTAAACCTAACTAACCTAAGGACGTCAAACACATCCATGTCCGAGGCAGGATTCGAACCTGCGACCGTAGCAGTCACGCGGTTCCAGACTGAAGCGCCTAGAACCGCACGGTCACACCGGGCGGGCAACACAGAACTACTGCTGCTAAAGTGACTAAGAGCCCAATAACCATCTTAGAGACCCGGTATCTATCGACAGTCTTCGCCGAGAACTCCATAAAGCGACTATTCATGGACGAAAATCAACGACAAAAAGAGAAAAACATGGTGTCAGGAGCATAAATTCCAGATGGATGATCAGTGGAAACACGTCATATGGCCCGACGAGTCAACATTTACGTTAGTCATGGAGGTGGAAGTGTGATGGTGTGGACAGCCACATCATGGTATTCCGCTGGTCCTATCCTCACTCTCAAAGGCCGTGTTACAGCAAACCATTATTTGAACATTTTAGGTGAGAAAGTGCACCCTATGATTCAGATGTTGTTCCCCAGCAATGATGTCACATTTCAGAACAATAATCCACTCATTCATACAGCCAGGACAGTAAAATCGTGGTATCAGGAGCATGCAACTGAACTGCAGCGTCTTCCCAGGTCAACACGTCTCCAGACTTGAACATTATCGAACGATTGTAGACGGTATTGGAGCGTAGACTCTGGAGTGGACTTCCACCTCCTAATCGATGATTACCATAATATTCCACTGGTGACCATACAATCATTATATTCCAAGAAGAATCGCAGCTGTATAGCGGGCAAATGGGGTTCCACCCCTAATTAATAAACAATTCCCACCTAAGTACAGGTGTTCACATTATTTTGCCTATTCCCTGTACCTCCTCCTGCACGCGCAGTCGAACATAACCGCTCCTCTTCTGCCACTTCATTCAGAACTCTAATTGCGGCAATCAAATGATTCAGCGCATCCTCTTCACGGCACGAACTATTCCTCACCATCCCTGACCGTAAGCGATTCTCCAGTACGCGCGGTGCACGACGCATTTAGCCGCCTGCTGGTTTGTCCTTTACGCATATAACCACGCATCCGCTGATGGCCTTGTAATGTTTACACCGATCGTACCTCTGCAACCTTGAAGAGTTCTCGGTACCCCGGGAACACTGATTCCCACTCAGAGTTTAAAATCTAACGCTATTGTTTGCAAACACGTAAGGTGTCGTATGCAGCGTCCTGAGAGGTTAGCTCTTCCAGTAACTTGATGTTGTCACATTTGCTACAGACAAGCGGACTCACTTCTTTCACATGCAAATTCACAGCACTTGAGGTATGCCTAAGCAGAATGTTGGTTTGTCTGTTCTCTAAGTGCATCGATCATCACTTGTCATACGTTCAATACCGGTAAGAGTAAATCAGTGCTCTGGCGGAGTTTCCCTATCCTACACGAGGTGTGGCTAGAAAAAAAACCGGACTAGGACTGGTGAAACAATAAAACGAATGCAATAAGGCTGAAAGTCGCGTGGCCTGTCACGTGACTCTCGCTCCGCCTACTGCTCGAGTTTCATCTGCCTTCTGCACTCAGTCTGCCCGTGGCGTCTGTTTTAAGTAGTTGACGTTTTGTCTGTGCGTCGGAAAATGTTGAGTGTACAGAAAGAACAGCGTGTTAACATCAAATTTTGTTTCAAACTAGGAAAATCTGCAAGTGAAACGTCTGTAATGTTACAACAAGTGTACGGCGATGATTGTTTATCGCGAACACAAGTGTCTGAGTGGTTTAAACGATTTAAAGATGGCCGCGAAGACACCAGTGATGACACTCGCACTGGCAGACCATTGTCAGCAAAAACTGATGCAAACATTGAAAAAATCGGTAAACTTGTTCGACACTTTCCTTGTCAACTCCTGTTAACTCAGACACTGCTCTGATTGTTAAACGGCGATCTTGTCGAATTTGATAAATAAGTTAAATAAACAAAGGTTTCATTAGCATAGTGAGGAATGATAGGGTTGCTCTATTGATTAACAGAAAGAAAGTTCTGTCCAAAATAACAATATGATTTATTAACATTAAACGCAGAATAGTAAAAGAGACACAGGAAATATAAAACATCAAATTGGCTAAAATTGGAGATTCATACAAACACAGTAAAGGTGAAGTTGTCCCTAACTTAGATCGTGAGGTTTAAGACGAAGTGGTATGTGGAGCCAATTCCTTTCCACTCAAATCTCAAGAGAGACACATAGCTAACCCAATAGTAATTGCTGCTACTCGAAACTGAACAAAGTTAGAAAAGGATGAACAGGCGCGCTCTGCTGAGCTCTGATTATCACCTAGGAAAATCCCTATCTGCCGGAGCTGCGGACGTACATTACCAACAGTCTTCTTATCTCCCAGAACACGATCTGGCGTACCGCAGGCGAGGGCTGGTTGCTCAGACGTCCTCGACCGAAAGGCGACTGCCGACCACCCAGAGCACCCGCACAGGCCGAACACCGAACATTCCCGCCCCCACGACAGTGGCCGTGGTTACGTTCCAATCAGCAACTCGAAAACCGGCGGAAATTCCACTCCATTGCCGGAGCACTACCATTCCACCAATGGAGATTCTTGGCGCCAATTTCTGTGCTGATTTTGCAGAAAGTGCGGGAATTTTCCCGCCACAACTGCGTGGGTACACAAGTCATTCCCACGCCTCGCTGGTAGCCCGCCAGAAAGTGTTTTCGCAAAGTTTCTCTGAAGTAACGGAACCTCTAGCCCAGCCGCTACTTCACACCCCAGCGGGCGTGTCTCTTGACAATGTCGGCGTCTGAAAAGCATTCACTCGACTGCCTCACACACGTCGGCTTATCTCTCTCCAGTTCCACAGAGCCCGCCTGTCACCGGCCCACCCGGGTGACGAGAGACGCTGCGTGGGAAGTACGCGTGTTAAGGAAAAGCAACCCTCCACCGCATGCAACTAGAGAGGAGAATCGTAAGATAGAAATATGAGAGGGGGCTCATGCCACCTCTCATTGCCCCTACGCCATTTTAGATTGTAATTGGTGAGCGGTTGGCTCACTTAGGAGCAAGGTAGTGAGTCAATCGCCCAAGAACAATCTTACAAAGTGACTCCACATGCCGCACTCTATAAAGAAAATCACTGCAACTGAAAAATGCAGCTCATAGAGGGAGGATTATTTATGATGTAGCCAACTTCACCTTCTTAATATGGAACACTAACACTCACATCACACATCCATACCCAGGGAGCCCCTTCCAAACACCGATTCACGCAGACATTCACGCTCTAAACATGGCCCGGGCATCTGAGCCAAATATGGAGCAGTTTATTCTTTACAATCAGAGTTGGAGTGCTCCGCAATTAAATGCCCAAGATGTTACAACAATTTTAATCATTAAACTAACCTGACCTCACTCACACATGATAATATTTAAGTTAACAATCTCTTTGTGAGCTTTCAGAATCTAATTACAACCTCCGATTCATTCTGTCTCCCTGCAGCAAGAATAACCTTTACAAAATGTTCCCTGAACTGATGGTCCATTCACAATGACAGTGGTGGTATCTGCTTCAGTTTATGGGGACTTCAGGCACACTGTTTGCATACACACAACAATAAACACAAAATACAAAAAAAACATGGTGTGGAGAACAATACAGTAATCTGTAATAAGAATTACAGTGTAAAACACAAACGCATACAAGGTATAACATACATTACAAAAACAACAAAAGAAAAAGAAATTTAAGAAAAAAAACAAGGTTCATGGGGCATCAAATTGTGCGTGCACATTGCACAAAGTTCACGACTGTGCTGAGAATGAGGCACTAAATCACATTGTTTGAAATATCCGTAGCACTTCACAAATTCTACAGTACTGACATCACATAAGGCTAAACGTCGGGTGTTGTTGCTACGTTGTGGCAACAGCAATAGGGAGTTCTGGAGTGTCTGCAGTACGCTGTTGAGATTGTAGTCAGACCCACGCATATGATCACGGCAGTACGGTAGGAAGACACAGTGATAGGCTCTCCTCACGTCGATTAATTGTCTCTGAGGTCTACTCGTTGGGATACATCACTAGTCTAGGTCTCTTCTCTCGCTGGACAGAACTTTATGTTTCCCAATATTGCAGTTCGACGAGGGATGATGGCACGTGGAGTGACTCCACAAGTGTGTGAGGTCATCCATACAGGGTCGAACTAGGAGCGACTATTGTTAAAAACTGCTCTCTAATAGAGAGGAGAAGTAAGACATGAGACCATACATTTGTTAGTGTGGCACGATACTGCTTTGTGTATGCAGATCGGCCAATGCTAGTGAGTTGTAAAAACCCAAACAGGTGAGTATAGAGCGTCCCTTTCTGTCCTGAGGCACATGAGGCGCAGGTTCTGACACGATATGTGATGTTCTTCGTGTACTCACGACAACGTGGTCTGCCGCAGGGAATCCCTCCAAGCGGCTGCCGCGTCCGGAGAGCTAGCAGGCTGTCGCGTGTCAGGGTCAACGGCCAGCCCCACTTTCGCTTGTGGCGGGGCGAGGGTCCCGTGTAATCCCTCAGGTAGGCAGCCGGGTGACTGTCAGCGTGTAGGACGGGACGCTCGCCCTCTAGCAGGTAGCCGACGACCTCTTGTTTTTGCGCTGGCTGGCCTCTGCATTGCCACGTTCCTCGTCATCTGTACAATTCTTACAAAAGTCTTATGCCTAACTTTTTCCCATGACCTTCTATGTTATAATAAATTTACATAATGAAACATTGATGGTCTGTCATTTCAGACACTCTTATTTTACTTTTATAGTTATTAATCTATGGCAATCATTATAACATCTAATCTAGACATGGAAATAATTTATTTTGATATATGTGTAGAGACCGATCTCAGTATGTACATGGTGTGTGATAACTGATGCTTTGTAATGGATGAACAACTAAATGTGCGGGCCCGCACTAATATTACTATTAATTATATAGATCGACAGTAGACATGCTTCAAGAATTAACTACCATATCCCAACGATCTACATTCTACGTCTTTTAATTAAATTATGTTGTTATGCAGGTCTAAGTTTTACTGTGCTATAAAGAACATGCAACTACGCTACTTTCGCTCGCCCGTCGTCCCTCCATCTCGGGTCTGTGGTTTGGTGACCTGAAAAATAGCAACTCAACAGGCGCGCGCCACACTTGTGGTAGAAAACCCCCACAATATTAATCTAGTTATTGTTAAATCCTACAGTTTAACTTATCCTAGTATCGTACTTTCCCTTTTATTTATTTATTTATTTATTTTATTTTATTTATTTATTTATTTATTTATTTATTTATTTTATTTTTTTTTTTTTTTTATTTACCTTATACAATACCCTTACATAGTTCCTGTTACGCTGAGGTGTCTTGCTGCTCGCCGCTATTGACGACAGTGATGTGCGCGCCGTACGACATGACCTCCGAGTTTTCATTACGCCTCACTGAAACTCCAGAGACTGGGTTAGCCATGGCTATACACGACAATAAATTTATAGTTGCAACTTCCTTCTCTATGTGATGCGGTTTTCGCGATCAAAGCACACCTTTCCAGAAGCAATGTAATATGACCAAGCCAGGACTGGTTCCTGTTGAGGATTCAGACACCCAACACACGCCAGCTACACAGTATGTCACGAATATCCAAGTACAATTCCTTGGTGATTCATCTGTGACAAAAACGAGCAGCACGCTAAATCCCCAACCAGCACATTAGCATGGTAGGCTTTTATGCCCTCATTTCTCTCGTCTAGGGCACCATTAGAGTCAAATGCTCACAGGTTCACCCCGACTTGCAAGACAACGATACCGGCGCAGCTCTGCAAAAACTATACTGCCCATATTCACCCTCGAAATCGCGCAATATACCACAATCGTGCAGTGCACTGACGCGTGCCTGCAAGCATTGGTATGAACGTCTCACGAACTGGTTGTGGCCGCTATGGAGCGTATCACGACCTCTCAGAACGCTTCTAAGAGCACGTTCTTGTATGCGCCCGTTTGTGCGACGTCTCATCACTCATCCTTATCCCTTAACATGGACACCAGATAGGAAAGGACAAAAACATTGCTCATGAAAAGGTAGTGTCTCCTACTCCATCGACATTGGAGATCGCAAACATAAACAAAAAGAGGATAGCAGCAGTAAATTCTTATGCAAGACAACGCAGCGTGTTAATACTTTAACAATCTTAATCTATTAATGTAACGATTATTGTTCCCCGAAAAAAGGTTCATATCTTTGCCTATTCTACTATGTACATTTCTTACACTACTACTATTCTACGAACTCCTTTATGTGAGAGAAGTGGTGGAGTCCTATGGACTAGCGTCAATCCCTTCTTAGACTCCCCCTCCTCTGACGTGCATTAGGATTTGGAGGTCTAATTTCAATCTCCTGGTTCTCCTGTTGTCCTTGATTTCGCTCCCTCCAATTACGGTCGCTTTGCCGTTCGTCATTCCTCCTGTCCCAGATTGCTTGTCTGGATTGACCCTGTTCCCTGACGTTCTGGTTTCCGTGTCTCTGGTTTCCATAACCTTGAATAGCGTAACCTTGATCTCGGTAACCCTGGTTTCCTAACTGACCAGTGCGATTATGCGATCTGTTGTCGTCTTCCCTTGCTGGCCCGTGGTATTTGTTATTTTGCGCCTTCTTCCTGTCCTTTGCGTCTTGTTTATCGAAGACTACTTCGAGTTCGCGCAGTAGACTCTTGAATGCATCTATGTCAGATCCACACTTCCCGACAAGTGTCTGTTGATACCTAACTGGCAATTTCGAAAAGCAAAATTTAATAATTTCTCCGTTGCTGTATGGACTATCTAAAAACTGATTCTTCTTGAGTAAATCATCAAAAAATTTGGTTGCGCTCTTATGCCCGGACACTTCCAGTTCAGGACAAAATATTATTTCCTCTTTAATCCTGTCTTGCGTTTCCTTTGACCAGTAGGTCCGCAGGAATGCACCAACAAATTCCTGATAAGTCCGACACGTCGCTGCCACGCCCCGCATCTTTTCCGCGGCTTGGCCTTCGATGTGTCCACACATGAATTCTAATTTGGCCTGGGTTGGCCATGACGACGGTAATGAATTAGTAAATTGCATCACCCAGCTCTTCGGATGCATCGACCCTCCATTATCTTTGAACTTCTGGAATTTGAGTATCGACAGGAAGTGATTGTGATCAAAATTCTGTCCGATCCTCGCACTGGTGTTGTCAGACGTTTCCGATACTTGCACGTCTGCGGAGTGTCCTGATCTATCTTGCTGATAACTGTGATGTGCTACGTCTGTATCACAGTGGAAGTGGCATTCTGCATTCACTCTTCTAAGTGGGCTGCAATTATTGGAGCTATTACTCGCTGTTTCTGCGTGTGCATTGTTTGTTCCGCACGCTGTCACTGGGCTAGAGCACGGCGGGCTTTTCCTCGGAGACACAATCCTGTGTGCTCCATCATTGGTATCCGAACGCGCAGTGCTCGTGTGCCCATTTCGCTCTAGTTTTGCTATCCGACTCTCTACTTCTTTCATTCGTTTCGTGATGTTCGTAACCGCAATATTACCTTGAGTCTTTAAGGCCGCTAGGGATTTCGAGTGGACTTGTGTCGCACGTCGCAAGCGCCCTGCGAGTTTAAGAGTTACTCTTGCGATTTTCATTGCCCCTGTTGCTGCAGTTTTGGCTAGGCCTGCTACTTTTTGTGCTACCATTGACATTTGTTTTGCTTCTCCACATTCTTTCTTTATTGTTAATAATTCCCCACGAATTGCCCCTATATGCGAGATTATTGCCTCAGTGTCCCTCTTACGCTGTTCGTCAGCTTCTTCCTTCTCCTTCTTACGCTGTTCGTCAGCTTCTTCTTTCATTGATCGTAGGAAGCTCAGTATTGGGTTTACGTCATCTTCTTGATCCTCTTCAAACATGGGCGATGTAACTCTGGACACCTGGGCGCTAGAGCTCTGACGTGACCGAGCTGGCCTCTGTCTGCACTCGTTCGTTTGACTATAAACTTCTGCTACCGTCTCGACCTGTGTGCCTGTCTCTGTTTCATCCTCTACTTCACTATCATAATCACGGCCGCAACGCTGCTCTGAGATCGCGTCCAAATCACCTTCCTCATCAATGCCCCTGGCGTCCTGTCCTGCTAAAAATGTGCCCATCTCATCTCCGAACCTATTCCCGTCAGTAAACTGCCCCTTATCCATTATGCTATCCTCTTTTGTTTTAGCTTCGCCCGATAATAGTCGTGCCTTACTTCTCGTTATCATTCATAAAAACAAATTCATCTAAAATGCACAATAAAATTAATCTACTCCATATATTTTTTACACATAAACATAAAATTTCAACAACGCTGTTCCAACGCTGTAATCACAAACACAATTTGATGTGGTACAGAAACCGCACACAAATCCGACAAAGTGCGATGCGGTACAGACACCACATCAGCGAAACACAAAAAAAACAATGAACAAAAAATATATACACTGAAAACAAAAACTGTAGTCATGCGCCGCTACTTAAAACTAAACGCGGAACTACCAAAAAAAACTTGGGTATTAATCATTAAAAAAAATAGAGAGAAAAAAAATTGAATGTTCCTACTAAGAATCCTGTTTGTTTATCAGAGATTCACAGGAAAGATCCTGGCAGGGTCGCCATATTATGCGAGGTGCCGGGGCTAGTAGTGTATTTAACACTAAATTCTACTAGAATCCACATGTGTAAATCATGCTCTAAGCCCCCCCTATTCTAACTCCGACTTTTGCTGTTGCACAAGGATAAAACAAATACGCGAACTGACTCTAATCAACCCTGCTAGTGGAGTAGAAGAGAGTTTGGCACCTGCAATAATTTAATTTGATAAATAAGTTAAATAAACAAAGGTTTCATTAGCATAGTGAGGAATGATAGGGTTGCTCTATTGATTAACAGAAAGAAAGTTCTGTCCAAAATAACAATATGATTTATTAACATTAAACGCAGAATAGTAAAAGAGACACAGGAAATATAAAACATCAAATTGGCTAAAATTGGAGATTCATACAAACACAGTAAAGGTGAAGTTGTCCCTAACTTAGATCGTGAGGTTTAAGACGAAGTGGTATGTGGAGCCAATTCCTTTCCACTCAAATCTCAAGAGAGACACATAGCTAACCCAATAGTAATTGCTGCTACTCGAAACTGAACAAAGTTAGAAAAGGATGAACAGGCGCGCTCTGCTGAGCTCTGATTATCACCTAGGAAAATCCCTATCTGCCGGTGCTGCGGACGTACATTACCAACAGTCTTCTTATCTCCCAGAACACGATCTGGCGTACCGCAGGCGAGGGCTGGTTGCTCAGACGTCCTCGACCGAAAGGCGACTGCCGACCACCCAGAGCACCCGCACAGGCCGAACACCGAACATTCCCGCCCCCACGACAGTGGCCGTGGTTACGTTCCAATCAGCAACTCGAAAACCGGCGGAAATTCCACTCCATTGCCGGAGCACTACCATTCCACCAATGGAGATTCTTGGCGCCAATTTCTGTGCTGATTTTGCAGAAAGTGCGGGAATTTTCCCGCCACAACTGCGTGGGTACACAAGTCATTCCCACGCCTCGCTGGTAGCCCGCCAGAAAGTGTTTTCGCAAAGTTTCTCTGAAGTAACGGAACCTCTAGCCCAGCCGCTACTTCACACCCCAGCGGGCGTGTCTCTTGACAATGTCGGCGTCTGAAAAGCATTCACTCGACTGCCTCACACACGTCGGCTTATCTCTCTCCAGTTCCACAGAGCCCGCCTGTCACCGGCCCACCCGGGTGACGAGAGACGCTGCGTGGGAAGTACGCGTGTTAAGGAAAAGCAACCCTCCACCGCATGCAACTAGAGAGGAGAATCGTAAGATAGAAATATGAGAGGGGGCTCATGCCACCTCTCAAGGATATTGCGGAGACATGGCTTAGCCACAGCCTGGGGGATGTAGCGGAGTGTGCGCTGATATGAAAATTCCTGGCAGATTAAAACTGTGTGCCAGACCGAGACTTTGAGGAGTGCTAGTTCTGAAAGATCTACAGGAGAGCTTCTGTTAAGTTTGGAAGGTAGGAGACGAGGTACTGGCAGAAGTAAAGCTGTGAGGACGCGACGTGAGTCGCGCTTGGATAGCCCAGTTGGTAGTGCACTTGCCCGCGAAAGGCAAAGGTCCCGAGTTCGAGTCTCGGTCCGACACACAGTTTTAATCTGCCAGGAAGTTTCATATCAGCGCACACTCCGCTGCCGACGTACGCCGCTGTAGGTCATGGAAGGCGGCGTAACGGCTGCACGATACGTGAATGCCATCCTCCGACCGATAGTGCAACCATATCAGCAGCATATTAGCGAGGCATTCGTCTTCATGGACGACTTTTGGCGCCCCCATCGTCCACATCTTGTGAATGACTCCTTCAGGATAACGACATCGCTCGACTAGAGTAGCTAGCATATTCTCCAGACATGAACCTCATGGAAGACGCCTGCGATAGACTGAAAAGGGCTGCTTATGGACGAAATGACCCGCCACCCACTCTGAGGGTTCTACGCCGAATCGCCGTTGAGTAGTGGGACAATCTGGACCAACAGTGCCTTGATGAATTTGTGGATAATATGGCACGACGAATACAGGCATGCATCATTTGAAGAGGACATGTTACTGGATATTAGAGGTACCGGTGTGTACAGCAATCTGGACCACCACCGCTGAAGGTCTCGCTGTATGGTGGTAGAACATGCAATGTGTGGTTTTCATGAGCAATAAAAAGAGCGGATATGATGTTTATGTTGATCTCTGTTCCAATTTTCTGTACAGGTTCCGGAACTCTCGGAAACGAGGTGAGGCAAACCCTTCTTTGATGTGTGTAAAATAACGGGAAACTTCGTGTTGGTGGTTAACTTGTGTATTACGAAAGCATGCCGCTTCAAGGCAATGGCACGCTAAGGAACCGTAAGAAACGCAATGTTTTTTTATACTTTTCGTTATAATTAAATGTGGGTTAATATATATATATATATATATATATATATATATATATATATATATATATATATATATATATATATATATATATATATATAATTAAAGCTTTCTGCAAGCGGTAAGAAGCAAAGTGTAATTATTCCACAATTATAGTCGGTATAGCGTAGTGAGTAGAATCACAGAGTGAGAGCGTAAGGGTAGGTGTGTTGCGGCCTCGCGACTCATTAGATTCAAATATTTTTATTGTTAGCCTTAGCGTTATTTGAAAGGTTCTGATACTTTCTTATCAGGTTAATAAAAGTACATTCAATAATATCCGACGTTATGTAAATAGACGAGTAAGTTCGTCCTTCTGAGGTGTGAGTTTGTTCGAGTGGCTTAATCTTTGAAACAGCTTGCACTACCTACTTTATCTTGCGCTTCTTCTTTTAAGTTTCTTATTTCACACTTTGTGAAGATTTTGTTGCTGAACAGGAAAAATGACCAAGTAGAATTTTTCTGTCTTACAACATGTCCGTGGATACCGAAGCTCTTATGTGTATATATAACAGTAAAGAAACGTAACGAGCGTATGGACAAGGGAGCGAATGTGCGTTTTAATGGAGCTAACACCAGTCCATTTCCTAAATAGTGTGATGTGTGAGTCAGGTAAAGTCGACAACTGCCTCCGGAGTGCCCTGCGATCCCACTCAGCACATTAAAAAAACGTACCGTACGCACAAGTCGCTTCGTTGAATTCGACGCGCTCACCGTTGTGCCTTCCGCTTAAGAAAGGAAATGGCTGTCGGGTAGAATCTTGTAACCGGAAAGAACGCCTCTTCTAGCTGCTTATTGTCGTCAGCGTCTTCTGCACTCCATCGCACTGCTTGGCCGACTCGCCTTGTACGTCAAGAGCACTCGGATTTTACTGCCCGGAGCAACTGGTCTCGCGGCCCTGAAGGAGCTGGCGCATAGGATAAATCGAACGACTCGCGAATAAATTACCACAAGTATACTGCCCTCAGAGAAACTTTGCGCTGTAGGAAGCTACATCTTTTTACGGCTCTTAATGTTTAAGTGATTATCGGGGCAGCTCTATGTGCTCTGCACAGTCTCTCGGCCTTGTACTCGCATTACTGGCTTCGGTGTTATATTACGCCTCGAAGCGTAAAACAGTGTAACCCCTTCTATGCAAAGCGTGTCTGGCAAAGTATGCTGTGCTCACATGTTAATTCGGCGCTGTAGGCGTTTCCATGGTAACACTGTCACCATCGGGTGCATTAGCTTACGTTTTACGCAACGAACTTCGTTTGTAGCATTCATTTTATCCCGAATTGTGAAGCGGTAAAATTCCAACGTTAACATAGTGTCGATTGCTTTTACACACACACTGAAACCTCATCAGCTTTGACTAACTGGGGCGAGTTCCAGTACGAATCACTGAAACAACGAAGTATACAAATGTTTTTTAAAAATAATTATATGAAGCGTGAATCAGGAACGTAACATACGATGTAAGTAATGATTAGAATACCAGATGGACTGCATCATTAACTGAAATACTACACAGTATAATTTGAAAGCAACAAATATGATGATATTATAGTAATGAATAAAAGGATTAAACAAATTTCCGCTGTAACACATGTTTGAAAGTTACGTTGAACAAGCTTGATATGTGCACTGGTGCACATATATATTGCTATATTCATTTCAGATCGGAAATCTCCAACATACTACAAAATTATTTGCTACTTTTTGTGTAGAATGGTACGTACATCACCTGTTGTCTGTTGTTGCTTTCTGGATCTACAATAATATAGTCCACAGCAGCCAGGGAGGCAACACGACCACATACTGATACAATGGCATCATTTTCATTTCAATATCTGTTGATAATGGCTTAAAAAAGGAACTATGTTTTCCGTTGAGATCGTTTTGTGCATTGTTCTTCTATCACTTGCTGTCGCATGTTGTTTAGTGTAACGTAATACTGTTGGTAATTCTGATTAATTCTAGTAAAGTGAATGTGACAATGTAAGTATGCTGTTTAGGTTTTCTTATTGGTAACGCCACGTAGCGCTCTGTATGAAAATCACTGGCTGTGCTGTGTGCAGTCTGTGGCTAATTTGCATTGTTGTCTGCCATTGTAGTGTTGGGCAGCTGGATGTTAACGGCACGTAGCGTTGCGCAGTGGGAGGTGAGCCGCCAGCAGTGATGGATGTGGGGAAGTGAGATGGCGGAGTTTTGGACAGAGACAGCAAATTTGTAAGACTGGGTGCCTTGAATTGTTATATATATATATATATATATATATATATATATATATATATATATATATATAATGACTTTTGAACACTATTGAGGTAAATACATTGTTCTCTATCAAAATATCAAAATCTTTCATTTGCTAACTATGCCTGTCAGTAGTTAGTGCCGCCCGCATCTCGTGGTCGTGCGGTAGCGTTCTCGCTTCCCACGCCCGGGTTCGATTCCCGGCGGGGTCAGGGATTTTCTCGTGATGGCTGGGTGTTGTGTGCTGTCCTTAGGTTAGTTAGGTTTAAGTAGTTCTAGGGGACTTATGACCACAGCAGTTGAGTCCCATAGTGCTCAGAGCCATTTGAACCATTTTTAGTTACTGCCTTCAGTAGTTTGAATCTTTTATTTAGCTGGCAGTAGTGGCGCTCGCTGTATTGCAGTAGTTCGAGTAACGAAGATTTTTGTGAGGTAAGTGATTTGTGAAAGGTATAGGTTAATGTTAGTCAGGGGCATTCTTTTGTAGGGATTATTGAAAGTCAGATTGCGTTGCGCTAAAAAATATTGTGTGTCAGTTTAAGCACAGTCATTTATAATTTTTCAAAGGGGACGTTTCAACCAAAAACAAATATCCCTCTTCTCAAACAGTCTTTATTTCTTTACGGAATGTAACTTGTCCACTTAAACTTTTCCCATACACTTCTCAGTTACAGCTATAATGCCGATTAAAATAACTGAACAGCAATCCAGTACTAGTCTTGAAGCCTATTTGGCCTAATTTATTTACAAATATTTGCACTGCAGCTGGACTTCTCTTTCAGAAGCTTTGAGTGTCGTTGTTTGCACCTGGCGTATAAAACATCATCAATGGTGGCCAGTTTTGGTCCAGTTGCCGATTTTCATTTCCTGTTTCGCTTGTCATATTTTAGCACAAAGAACGAAGAATTCTTCTTGCGATTTTTGTTAATGTCGTAGAATGTTGACTTAGCAGTGCCACACTCTGTCATAACGTTCTGGGTGGAAGCACCAGCCTGGATTTTGTCAAGCATTCTCGTTTTATCTTCCGAACTTAATTTGTTTTCACTCCTAACACCCATCCTGACTAATTTCCTGTACCTTACGATAATTTAATACACTTCATGTTGTCAGAGATACGGGATTTAACATGACTCATGTGGCTACCAGCAAGTAAACTCAGAAATCTTTGACTTTGTTGTATGGTCGTGACCCTGAATGACACATACGTTACTCAATAATGGGCACGGTTGAAGAGAAAGGAGCGGGAGGAAAAAGTTCAACATTTTATAATTAATGAGCTTGATGCGAATGATGCGCAGTACAGTAAGGCGGCGTTTCGCGAATTCCAAATCAGTGGTGACTATTAGTGAAGGGTAACTGCATTTCCAACACACGCAAAACATGGTCTTTATGTACATTTTGACACTGTTGTATTTTACTAACTGTCCGAGCAACGATTTTAAAGCAGAAGAGCGTTATTTACCTTACAAGCATCTTTATTCGCATTTACGCCTGAACCATACAACCCCTCGTGCGGAGTACACTGAGTCACGTTTCCTAGCCTCCTATTCGCCTAAACGTGTGTCAGGGATCGCGGCTGTTGCTTCCGCAGCTACAAAGTGCAACATAGTTCCCCAAGGATAGTGTTACTTACACCAACAGGATGAGGAAAATAAAACTGGTCGGGCATAGGATTGAAGTTGGATTGCTTAAATATTTTCATTGACCTTAAGCTAGGCAACCCTACTTACATCGTTCGCTTCTAGGGTTGATCAGGTAAGTTGGTTTGCCTCTCTTACGCCGTATGAAATATTTTCAGAAGCAGTTATACGTATTTTCTCCTCCCCGTATGTTCGCGCCTTGGTACAGCGTCGAGAAATGTTTGACAGTGACATAATGTCAAAATTGAAATAGCACAATAAAATTTCTACAGCCGCACTTAGTAAAAAACGTCCTTTAAACGATTTGCACAGCCTGCAGCCCCATAAAATAAGAACTTTAATACGCTTTTTACCTTAATATTTAAGGTACAATCCCTGCTCCCAAACGGTTTACAAAGGACATAATTAGTGTACAAAATGCTACATTTGCTTTGAAAATAACCCGTGATTTAGCAGCGGTTCACAGTCTCTAATCACGTGGGTAACAATTGAGTGCTACAAGGCCGTGGACTCGCCTTAAGGAAGAGAGGAGTTTGAGTCCCCGTCCAATCATTCAACCGTATGTTTCCTGCAGTATCTCTATACCGCACGAGGCGAATGCTGCGACGGCTCTTTGAGCGACGTGACGGTCAATTTCCCGCGCTTATCCCTTTGGTGAGACCTGCCGCTGCACCTCTAATGACGACGAGGTCGTTGGACACTAAAACTCCAACTTCGCTCTCATTTCGTTATTCATATCAAATACGTCCTCCGTTCCCGATACGCCAGCACTTCTTTATGTAGAACTGATGGCGCACTATGACTGACACGAACTACTTTCAAAGCGGAAAAAGAATTTAAGGTAGGTGTCAAGAATGGTTTTGATTCTAGCTGAGTCTGTCTAACTGTATTAGATATGTATCCCGGCGACGTTAATTAACAAGTAAATATCTCGATTACCCACAGACAGACAAAAGCACGAAGTTATCACGAAAAATAGTAGTGGGAGTATCCAAACGTAAATGAGCGGAGCTTCGGACACAGAGGTTGTATAATCAGTAATAACGAATGTTTTATTCTCCCATGGAGTTTAAACTACCTCAGACTGCAATTTGGTGCATATATAGCTTGCGTGATGTAATGAGGAGAAGTACCGGCAATAGCCGCCTGCAAAACGAAAGGCACTCAGCTTATTGCCAGTTTGATCTCCGAGTAATGACAGACGCAATAAAGTCCTGTGTGTTGTCGCTACCTGTAATGAGTGCTGACTGTGGGAACGGCATAAATAAACAAGTGAGGCGCAGAACGGCCGTTTAAATGAAAATGGAGTCGACGGAACGGTCTGACAGAACGAGGGCTGATTACTGCGAAATATACAAGTACTTCAGGAAATGAGAGGGGATTTGTACATTCACGGTGAAGGCAGAGCCCCATTTAAGTATCTCGAAACAGCTGAACAATCTACGAATCAATTCTAAGAACTCGGTTGAGCTGTTGCTGTGGAGTGGACGATCGCCCGAGTTCTGACGTGGAGGATAGCGCTCCACAACTACTTAACCGGGTTCCGCTACTTGTTGACCTTAGAGGAAGCTACCAGTGAGGGGAAGAAAAATGATCCATCTCCGTCTGCTGTAAAAAACCATGCCAGATTTCTGCGCTTTCAGATCACAACAGTCAAGACGAAAGTAGCATTTCTGAGACCAAGACGATGTTCCCTTAGCTGTCTAATATTTATGTCGTATGTTAGGTCTCGAAGTAACCTGTGGTTTTTTTCGCTAATCTTGTGTACTAATGAAGCTTTATGTTATTCTTTCAGCTGTTTATCTGCATTTTTAATTTCCCTTTAGCATCACGGTTTTCTCACTAGTTCCTAAGCTTCTTTTTCCTCTTCATAACCTAACACGTAACGTGTATCCACAGGACATGTGGCCTGTAATTGAAGAAGTGTCATGATGATCTCTCCATTGGCAAAAGATTCCGGAATAGTCCCCCATTCGGATATCCGGGAGGGGACTGCCAATGGGGAGGTTACCATGAGAAAAAGATTGAATAATCAACGAAAGGATAACGTTCTACGAGTCGGGGCCTGGAATGTCAGAAGCTTGAACGTGGTAGGGAAACTAGAAAATCTGAAAAGGGAAATGCAAAGGCTCAATCTAGATATAGTAGGGGTCAGTGAAGTGAAGTGGAAGAAGACAAGGATTTCTGGTCAGATGAGTATCGGGTAATATCAACAGCAGCAGAAAATGGTATAACAGGTGTATGATTCGTTATGAATAGGAAGGTAGGGCAGAGGGTGTGTTACTGTGAACAGTTCAGTGACCGGGTTGTTCTAATCAGAATCGACAGCAGACCAACACCGACGTTCAGATATACATGCCGACGTCGCAAGCTGAAGATGAACAGATAGAGAAAGTGTATGAGGATATTCAAAAGGGTAATGCAGTATGTAAAGGGGGACGAAAATCTAATAGTCATGAGCGACTGGAATGCAGTTGTAGGGGAAGGAGTAGAAGAAAAGGTTACAGGAGAATATGGGCTTGGGACAAGGAATGAAAGAGGAGAAAGACTAATTGAGTTCTGTAACAAGTTTCAGCTAGTAATAGCGAATACCCTGTTCAAGAATCACAAAAGGAGGAGGTATACTTGGAAAAGGCCGGGAGAAACGGGAAGATTTCAGTTAGATTACATCATGGTCAGACAGAGATTCCGAAATCAGATACTGGATTGTAAGGCGTACCCAGGAGCAGATATAGACTCCGATCACAATATAGTAGTGATGAACAGTAGGCTGAAGTTCAAGACATTAGTCAGGAAGAATCAATACGCAAAGAAGTGGGATACGGAAGTACTAAGGAATGACGAGATACGTTTGAAGTTCTCTAACGCCATAGATACAGCAATAAGGAACAGCGCAGTAGGCAGTACTGTAGAAGAGGAATGGACATCTCTAAAAAGGGCCATCACAGAAGTTGGGAAGAAAAACATAGGTACAAAGAAGGTAGCTGCGAAGAAACCATGGGTAACAGAATAAATACTTCAGTTGATTGATGAAAGGAGGAAGTACAAACATGTTCCGGGAAAATCAGGAATACAGAAATACAAGTCGCTGAGGAATGAAATAAATAGGAAGTGCAGGGAAACTAAGGCGAAATGGCTGCAGGAAAAATGTGAAGACATCGAAAAAGATAAGATTGTCGGAAGGACAGACTCAGCATACAGGAAAGTCAAAACAACCTTTGGTGACATTAAAAGCAACGGTGGTAACATTAAGAGTGCAACGGGAATTCCACTGTTAAATTCAGAGGAGAGAGCAGATAGGTGGAAAGAATACATTGAAAGCCTCTATGAGGGTGAAGTTTTGTCTGATGTGATAGAAGAAGAAACAGGAGTCGATTTAGAAGAGATAGAGGATCCAGTATTAGAATCGGAATTTAAAAGAGCTTTGGAGGACTTACGGTCAAATAAGGCAGAAGGGATCGATAACATTCCATCAGAATTTCATTGGGCGAAGTGGCAACAAAACGACTATTCACGTTGGTGTGTAGAATATATGAATCTGGTAACATACCATCTGATTTTCGGAAAAGCATCATCCACACAATTCCGAAGACGGCAAGAGCTGACAAGTGCGAGAATTATCGCACAATCAGCTTAACAGCTCATGCATCGAAGCTGCTTACAAGAATAATATACAGAAGAATGGAAAAGAAAATTGAGAATGCGCTAGGTGACGATCAGTTTGGCTTTAGAAAAAGTAAAGGCACGAGAGAGGCAATTCTGACGTTACGGCTAATAATGGAAGCAAGGCTAAAGAAAAATCAAGACACTTTCATAGGATTTGTCGACCTGGAAAAAGCGTTCGACAATGTAAAATGGTGCAAGCTGTTCGAGATTCTGAAAAAAGTAGGGGTAAGCTATAGGGAGAGACGGGTCATATACAATATGTACAACAACCAAGAGGGAATAATAAGAGTGGACGATCAAGAACGAAGTGCTAGTATTAAGAAGGGTGTAAGACAAGGCTGTAGCCTTTCGCCCCTACTCTTCAATCTGTACATCGAGGAAGCAATAATGGAAATAAAAGAAAGGTTCAGGAGTGGAATTAAAATATAAGGTGAAAGGATATCAATGATACGATTCGCTGATGACATTGCTATCCTGAGTGAAAGTGAAGAAGAATTAAATGATCTGCTGAACGGAATGAACAGTCTAATCAGTACACAGTATGGTTTGAGAGTAAATCGGAGAAAGACGAAGGTAATGAGAAGTAGTAGAAATGAGAACAGCGAGAAACTTAACATCAGGATTGATGGTCACGAAGTCAATGAAGTTAAGGAATTCTGCTACCTAGGCAGTAAAATAACCATTGACGGACGGATCAAGGAGGACATCAAAAGCAGACTCGCTATGGCAAAAAAGGCATTTCTGGCCAAGAGAAGTCTACTAATATCAAATACCGGCCTTAATTTGAGGAAGAAATTTCTGAGGATGTACGTCTGGAGTACAGCATTGTATGGTAGTGAAACATGGACTGTGGGAAAACCGGTACAGAAGAGAATCGAAGCATTTGAGATGTGGTGCTATAGACGAATGTTGAAAATTAGGTGGACTGATAAGGTAAGGAATGAGGAGGTTCTACGCAGAATCGGAGAGGAAAGGAATATGTGGAAAACACTGATAAGGAGAAGGGACAGGATGATAGGACACCTGCTAAGACATGAGGGAATGACTTCCATGGTACTAGAGGGAGCTGTAGAGGGTAAAAACTGTAGAGGAAGACAGAGATTGGAATACGCCAAGCAAATAATTGAGGACGTAGGTTGCAAGTGCTACTCTGAGATGAAGAGGTTAGCACAGGAAAGGAATTCGTGGCGGGCCGCATCAAACCAGTCAGTAGACTGATGACCAAAGAAAATAACCTAAGACGAGAAAATTAAATATCCTATTAGCAGTCTTATTTATCTTCCGAGATTTTTTATTACTATGCAGAATACGTCACCGTACAAGGAAAGTAAAATCTAACATTTAACTGAATTAGACAGTCGGCAATAAAATGAAATGACGATAAACTACTGTTGGTAAAAATGCAACAAGAAGAAGGAGACACGTGATTACAACGAAATTTATGCCCCAAATTAAGAACAAGAAATATACAAATGGCATGTAAATGCACTTTGATGTGGCAATTAAGTACGGTGTGAAATCGCAATGTGCTCCAATGAGAGCATTAACGTCGCGGCACAGAACCAAAGAAGGTCTTGATGTGTTGCAGGGGAACACTGCCACACGGTTCGTAAACTCGGTCACAAAAAATCGATGGTGGCTGGAGGAGAATCAGAAAGAAGAAGTTGACGACCGATCATACCCCAGACGTGTTCCATGGCTCAGGTACCTCTCGTTCTTTGAAGAAAGCTTACACGTTATTCAGCACAAGAGGCCGGGCATTGTCCAGCTGAACTAAGGTGTTTGCAGCTTCGTGCACGATGGACATTGTCTTGGGCTATAAAACTTCCTCGATGTAGTGGTTGCTGTTCGGATTGCCCTCAATACATGGGAGGCAAGACCACATATTATAAATAGTGCTGTACCAACTCATTACTTTTCGCTTTTGTCCGCTGCTTGATAAGCTTGATTAGCCGTAAGAAAGTACTTTAAATTTTGAAATTATGGGTTGTTTTTTAACTATGTTATTCCCTTCTACCAAAAAGGGGGGTACGCTTTAAACTTTCCAAAAGACGGATCACTGGTGTATAATTTGTGTACGTGTGTGTGTGTTGTGTGTGTGTGTGTGTGTGTGTGTGTGTGTGTGTGTGTGTGTGTGTGCGCTTGAGTGCGCGTGCTCGTGACTGTGCGTGGGTGTTAAATCCATAAAATACTGATCTGATCTGATACGAACGACTTTTTTTATGTAGGTAGTCGTAGGCCTATGCCCGAAGGACAACTCAACGCTGCACCTCTGATTTCTTAATTTTCGTAACATACAAAGGAGTTTTTTTTATTTACTTTTCCACCCATTCGGATAACATTCAAATCTCCGACCTCTTAGAATATGTAATGAATCTCAGGACAACTGTTCGCTGATATCAATATAAAACGAAAACCTGACGCTATAACTCCGTTTTTTAGTTTTCAAAATTCTGCACATGGCGAAATTTTTAATTTCATTCGGCAGCCACCGTAATAACATAGGAATTTATTTCCTAAAATACTGAACAGACCAGAACAAAAATTTTCTTACGATATCACTCACGAGTAAAGTTCTTGCCCTTCCCGTTCGGTACCGCGTTCATGCTCACACCCGAGGCCAGATTTAACAGCACTCGGCAATCGCTCGGTCTCTCCCTGATCGGCGAGCACAGCCGCCGGCCTCGGCTTTCAATTTGTATGTACAGCGGCGGCGACTGCGCCTGCGCGGTAATTGTATGTTAATGGCTGTAATACAGTGTGTCCGCACAGGCCGCGTGCGTGCCAGTACCATGCCTGCGTGTTCCTCGCACGACACGCGCAGCCGCGCCAAGTTATGCCCGCTGGGAGTCCGCGTCTCTCCGCCGGTTAATAGCGCACCAGCGCGGACGCTTCGACTGCGCGGGATAGCGTCAGTCAAGGAAGAGTACAGCTGCTGTAAGACCGATGTGTGCCTAAGCTAACTGTTTTTTACTGCCGTTTTTGCCTCACGATGAGATTCTAACTCGACAAATGTTGCAGCATTAAGTGATTTAATCCAGTTTTACCCGTATTTTTTTTATCAGAATTTTGCAGCTGTGGAGGTGACTACATTCATTATGTAGGTAGCATGAACAATAAAGTTTCAATCACAAAAAATTTCGTACTTTATTGAATCACACGATCCATTTTGCAGTCTGTGGGTCCATCGTCACGTGTAAATCGTTTAACACATTATCTAAACCTGCTCTTGAGCGAGGTGATGAGAAATGTAAGTTTCAGTTGTGAGAAGGTTAGATTTTAATTTCGAAGTCCGCAGCCGAACGGGGTGGGCGAGCGGTTCTAGACGCTTCAGTCTGGAACCACGCGATCGCTACTGTCGCAGGTTCGAATCGTGCCTCGGGCATGGTTCAAATGGTTCTGAGCACTATGGGACTCAACTGCTGAGGTCCTAAGTCCCCTAGAACTTAGAACTACTTAAACCTAACTAACCTAAGGACAACACAAACATCCATGCCCGAGGCAGGATTCGAACCTGCGACCGTAGCGGTCGCGCGGTTCCAGACTGTAGCGCCAGAACCGCTCGGCCACCAGCGCCTCGGGCATGGATGTGTGTGATGTCCTTAGGTTAGTTAGGTTTAAGTAGTTCTAAGTTCTAGGTGACTGATGACCTCAGAGCCATTTGAACCATTTTTTGAACAAAATTCGCAAATAAAAAAAAAGGTTCAAATGGCTCTGAGCACTATGGGACTTAACATCTGAGGTCATCAGTCCCCTAGAACTCAGAACTACTTTAGCCTAACTAACCTAAGGACATCACACAAATCCATGCCCGAGGCAGGATTCAAACCTGCGACCGTAGCGGTCATGCGGTTCCAGACTGAAGCGCCTAGAACCGCTCGGCCGGATATTCGTGAATAAGACACAGTGAAAAACTTAGCAAAACATCCAGAATGAACATTTTGTACATGTAAATTTGGTACCTTTCATATGTCAAATTAGCTACTACGTAGGAAACTTCGTCTTTGGTCATGTCGTATTATACTGTATTTGTAAGTGTTTCAAAGTATACCAACAACAGTACACCTTGAGTGAGTGATGCGCACTTACAGAATAGATAAATCAACGTTTTTTGACTTAATGTGTAAAAATATTTTTTGTATCCATATTTTGGTACATTTTTCTCTGTTTTACATCTTATTTTCCATTGCCTGATCCGCGAACTTGGAAATTCGCACCCTAACCTCCTAACTTTTCAGAACAGGAACGTACATGTCGCATCGCCTTGTCACAGAGCAGACGTAAATAATGTATTAAATGATTTTCGCCTGACGATAGACCAACAGGGTACGAGAAACAGCGTATGATTTAATAAAACACGAAAATGATTGTGACTGAAGCCGTTGCTGTTCGTACCTCTTTTGTATTCGGTGATTTCAGCAAGTTGACAAAAAAATTGCGACTGGTAGTGGTCTCTGAAAAACCGCTCGTTGAACTGCAACGCAATAAATCAAATGGCCTGCTGTAACGCTTGTTTTAATTTATTGTTAAATTACTTACATTAATACTGTTTATATCTAACCAATACAGATATTATAATGGCTTCCATTACCCGTAACCAGCCGCAATCACCTAATTAATTTCGCAACTGTGACTGAAATAAATACCCAGTTTAAAATGGATTAAAATCAGAGAACAAATTCAAACATTTGGTCGATTACAATATTATCTTCTTGCCGTTTAAGGTGACCTTTACGGTTTTAACATTTAGTGCAACTTACATGACGATAATCTCGAGTTAGCTTGTAGTCCGGGTTCCACGTGAAGCTGCAGATCCTACTATGGTGGAAACAAGAGTGTGCAGTCTCCAGTAGGACCGTACCTAGCAGAGCACTGTGGTGTAGAAACGATGTCTCGTGCCGGGGCGAAAGTCTAGAATACTGAGTTCGGAAGATTTAAACAATACACTGCTCTTGCTGAAATGATAAAGGTACTGAAAGCTTCAGTATTCCCATAATTCTTACCTCGTAACGTTCCTGTCATAGGAGCTTACGATTGCAGTTGCAGGCGTCGGACTTTCCGTTCTCTTACCTGTAAAAGAAAAACGAAGGTATCAAAGAAAACGATCTCAATTTCCCATCAACAGAAAGCGAGGTACATTCATTCAGTTAACATACTAGCGCTGACACATTCTGAAACATTGGTTGTCAGCAATCAGAATCAACACCATATATTACAGTATAACACAATTATACAGTTTAATTAAACTGCGAATTTTAACGTCTCTTGAACTTCAGCTGTTACTCAATGGCAAGAATTACTTTTTGTAGACCCGGAAAACCATTTGACTCGTTATCGAATACATGGATCGAAATCCCTGTCTTTTCTGCATCTTTTGTCTCCTTCCTTGCAACCATTCATTCCCCGAGATGAGTGTCTACATCAAAACTGTCAGGAGATGTGAACGAATCTTCTGTTGAAAAAACATTATAAATGCTATGATTTTTCTTTTAACTCTTGTTATTTATCATGTGCTTGCTAAACGCGTATATATTAAACAATTTTGTTGTTGAATATTTCAAAAGAATGTCAAATACAGAAGACTAAATTATAATTGGACGGTACATGAACAGTGTAGGCGGATTAATTATGAAATATGTGTCAAAATAGCTCATTTGTTTCGGATACGTTGAATGTTTATAAAGCAGCCTGTTCCCAGATAAATGCGTTTTTAGTCCTACCCTACTTTCGATAACTTCTATTTCTTGGTTCGTCCCGTACTTTTTAGCAAATGGCCTGCCCCTCAGAAGTTCCGTCCACAGAAGGACACGTCATTATTAGAAGTAACAGTGCACGAGGCGAAGTAAATATGTGGCACTGATTGTTAAAAATTCCTGATTTTCCATTATGATCATAACCTGAATGGAAAACCACATATTATGGGCCTTTCAAACTTCTGACTTTAGCAGCATTTGATCTACAGACGAAAGTTTTAGAGTTTTTGCTTGCTTTCATTCATTAATGTGATGTGGAATAATTTTCTAGGACAAGTCCGCTCATAATCCCAGAGCATTCCTCAAAACTCAGCAGAAACATAAAAAACTAGGCACACTAACAGCAACCTCACAGTACTTCCTCTCTTGAATTTTTGTTGTGAAGGATCAATCGCTACTTAAAAATAATAAGATTCATAAAGACAACGCTACAAACTGAAACTGGCCCTGTCCAAGTTTATATTCTTACAGAGAAAGAAGCAAAGTATGCGGCCATAAAAAATAAAGTGTTCAAACAAAGTGGTACACCACCATCTTGACACGCACAGTAGTGTTTTTATTCCAGAGAAGCCACTTTCTCAGCACCCTTTCGACCCCAGAAAATCGCTACCTAGAAACACGTAACGGAAGTAGAGTGAACCTGAGTTCTCGTGCGTTTCAGTAGAGCATGCTATGCTCTGATCATGAAAGGAGGCGGCGGCTCCGTAAGGTGTTTAGTCTAACAAATCTTGACGGATCGCTTCCAGATTAGACGGGTTGTCTTTTCACGGCAAGTTGGGACAATTCAGCCACAAAAACACTGATGATAACCCTCTTGGCGATCGTCTACGGCAACAACCAGCTGATGTCTACTTACAAATTAGGGCAAATAAGGACCCAGAAGCGACAGCAGCAGAGCTGCGCGTGGCCCATTTGGTGACAACTAGGAGGCCTATATCGACCCAGAGGGTGGGAAACGGTTTCTAAAAGAGTAATTTGGCCTCGGGATGTCTATTGCGATTAAAAGAACAAACATCAACCCCCACCCCTCCATGCATCCGGCAGCACGACACGGTGGAGAGCGAAGAAGGTGAGCAGTGAACACCTGGAATAGAATTTAGACCCGTGAAATTCGTTCTCTTTACCGACGAGTGCAAAATTTATCTGACGCTTGATGAGTGTATTAGAAGACGGTGGCGGCCAGCTTGCAGAAATGCACGTCTCAGGCATGGAAATATTCGAGCTCAGGAAGGTTGGGGTTAGTCATGTTTTGGTTCTTTATCTTCTACCATTATTGAAGACTAGCCAACGGTGTTGTGGTTATTGCTACGGCATGGTGACAGGATCCTGCAACAAACTGTCCACCACTACCGCCAACATCTCAGCAAGGGTTAAGTTTTTCAGGACGATAAAGGTTCAAAATGGTTCAAATGGCTCTGAGCACTATGGGACTTAACATCTGCGGTCATCAGTTCCCTAGAACTTAGAACTACTTAAACCTAACTAACCTAAGGACATCACACACATCCATGCCCCAGGCAGGATTCGAACCTGCGACCGTAGCAGTCGCGCGGTTCCGGACTGAAGCGCCTAGAACCGCTTGGCCACCGCGGCCGGCAGGACGATAATGAACGAGAATTCAGTGCTCACAACACCGACACCTTCCTGCAAAAGGAGCGACTCAGGTGATATGCAGTGATCTGTGGTAGTCGTTAACATGGACCGGATTGAAAATCCTTGGGACAGGGTGAAACGTGAGTCCTTCTTGGCATGGACAATCCTAACACACTGGTTGATCTCTTATGAGGGCCGCCCTGGGACAGATCTGAGCAGCAACATCTCAACCATCTTACGGACAGTATTCAGTGGAGGCTCGTAGCTTGTTACAATGCACCGTGTGGAGCAATATGGTTTCGAAAGTTACTCAGCAGCAAATTTGGATTTCACATAATGCAAAGATACGCACTTACGAACAGATTATCTTTATTTTCGTTATTGTTCAGTTTTTATTTTGCAATGACTTATTATCTAACTTTTTAGTTTAATAAGGCTTATTCTTTCATACTCCTCTGTAGTTAATTAAACGCCATACTGATGCGTATACCTGCTAATGCAAGCGATGCAAAACTTTTGTAAGCAGAGAGTTTGAAAGCTAAAATGAGAGTGCAGCCACACACAATGAAAAAGGCGCCAGTTTTATACATTTCCAAGATACAGTAATGTCTGGTACTACGTGTAGATGGGCACACCTTTTAGCTTACAGCCACTGCACATCCAGTCATGGAAAAATTCAAAGTTTTTTGAGCAATTAATTTGGACTGTTCCATTGTCAAACAGAGATAGATCCAGAAAATGAAAGGTTTACACACAAACTGAGATCATTTGCGCCCAACAAACATTCCACAGCTGAAATGCTGAATACGTAATACTTGTTATGGCGTTGGTTTTCATTTATTATAAAGGGTGTTTCAAAAAGGATATATGTATTTCGAATGCGTACTTTATTGAACTTCAAGACATACGAATATGAAACTTTACACAAATATTTACGAACCGCTCAAGTTCAGATTACAGATGTTCAATATGTCCTCCATCAGCGACACGAAAAATATCACATCGATACTCAAATTCCTCCCATACTCAGGCAAGCATGTCCTTCGCCACTGATGTTATGGGCAGTACGGATCGGGTTCTTCAACTCTTCCAGTTTCTGTGGGAGTGGTGGTACATAAACGTTGTCTTTAACAAAACCCCACAGGAAGAAGTCGTAGGGTGACACATGCAAAGTCGCCAGCTTCTTGACGACCAATCCAACGGTTCGGTAGAGTTTCATTCAGACATTCACGCACTTGGCGACTCCAGTGAGGCGGTGCCCCGTCTTGTTGAAAAATGAAGTTGTCCTCGTGCAGCCTCGGAAACAACCAGTTTTGTAACATAGCGAGATACTGCTGACCGTTAACCGTGTTTTCATCAAAGAAGAATGGGCCGTAAACAGATGATCGGGATATCGCACAAAAGACATTGACTTTGGGCGAATCTCGTACATGTTCAATGGCTGCATGTGGGTTCTGTAGGTCCAAAATTCAAAAATCGTGTTTGTTTACCTGACCACTAACGTGGAAAGTCGCTTCATCACTGAACACGGTGCGTTTTGCGAAAGTGTTATCACTGTGAATAGCATCAAGAATCTCGTTGCAAAATGCCACACGTTTGCGTTTGTCAACAGGACGCAGAGCTTGTAACAACTATAACTTGTACACCTTCGTAACCAACCGTCGTCCCAAAACACGCCACATTGTTGTAGTCGATCGTAACTCTCGACTGGCACGACGAGTTAATTTTGAAGGACTACGTTGGAAAGCAGTGCAACATTTTCTTCAGGAACACGAGGACGGCCAGGACGCTTTCCTTTACATACTCATCCTGTATATAGAAACTGTCGATACAATCTGTGAATGCTCCACCCATTCGGAGGATCGATGTGGTACGTCAACCCGAAACGTCTTTGCACTGCAATCACGGATTTGCACTTCGCAAACTCTAAAAGCCAAAATTATTTCTGCTGTGGAGTAGCCATTTTAAACATATGACGGTTACCAAACAAAACAGAAGACAACTGACATCTAGCGGCTGTTAATATAAACCAGACTGTATTCATTTCTCCAATAGCCGAGCCGAGGCGTAGTGATCGATAGTCTGGACAAAATAATACTTTGTGATACGTATATTCTTTTTGAAACACCCTATATTGTAATGGAAATTAAGTTTAAAGTAAAAATTCAGTTAGCTAAGTGACTAGCATTTAGTTCGGAGCTCGGAAGGTCGTAGGGTATGTGAACGTATGGTAAGAATATGGGACTATTTTTGTGGACAACGAAAGAAAAGAGCAACAACTGACAAATGGGTGGTGGCTAAATGACATTAGCAAATGTTGAGAAGTAACATGGGTGCGTAATGCTTACCGTATCAAATAACAGAAATATCAAGATGAGTAATTTGTGCACCAGCTCAGATATCGTATTTGTAAATCTACTGACATATTTTACGTCAGCTTGACGTGTCGCAAATAAGATACGCGAAACATGTAAATTGTTAACAAACCCGCCAACTACCTTTATCAGACCTGAGAGTCACAAATAGTAGCACGTTTCATGAAGCCAAGTAATGCGCCAATGTGCCGTCTGACGCAAGCTGAGCCTTCGTGCCTTATTTGGGGCTGAGAGTTAGTGCTGCCAGAACTGTCGTTATAAGGCTTGTGGTGGTACTTAGGAAACATACGAAGAGGAAGAGAGGAGGGGAGAGAGGAGGAGGAGGAGGGGGAGGAGGAGGAGGAGAGAGAGTGAGAAAGAGAGTGAGAGGCAAATGGTGATAGCGACGCTGACTGGCTGAGAGTTCAGGACGCCATATTTGTACCTGTCTTCTGTTTACTGTGGTTGCATTAGCATGCGCGGTGCTGTCGCAGACAGATTTTAACGCTGCTAATACCCACACATCTATTACATTATATAATTATTTTCAAGGAGAAAGACAGTAGATCTTACTCTTCTGCATGTCCTTTGCCGGTTCATTTTACATGATTTAACATCGATAAAAGAACAGTGATATAAGTCGAATCTGCGAGGATGACTGTTGCCTTCAACTTACACATAAGTTTTTCAGTACTGAATGTGAATTAACTAACAGGGATTACATAATTTTTTAGGACAAGAAAGAGCAATTTCAGGTTGTTTCACCACTGATTATAAAAATTGTAGTGAAGATGGCTTCATCACGTAACTGTCTCCGATAACTGAAGAAAGACGCAAGAAAGAGGCAGTTATAGTCGACCCAGACGATCTCGTAAAGGCGGTTTGTAGAAAGTGATGAAGCATTCCTTTTCGGTGAATTACGTATGTTATGCTGTGACATGCCAATGCTAATGTCTAACCAATAACATTTCGTCGTATCCACTAGTATTTCAAGAATATTCAGTTTTACAGTGTACAATTTTAAGTGCAAAAGAACAAACAAAAAAAAGTCACTTTCAACACCAAAGAGTTGCCACACAGTAGTGATCAATAAACATCATTAAAATTATTGGTTTACTGCACAACAGACTATGTCTGTACGTATTTACTCCCAAGTGGTACAGTGCTTGACTACTATCTCATTTACCTTGGCTTCCAGCCTTCGGCATTTACCGATTTCTTCAAATACTGCTCCATCACTCTGCTAGTTATTTGTTAAAATGAAAAATTTATTCTGTTTCCTGTGAGATACGTATCTAATGGCAGATCCTATTTACACACTGCACATTTTTATATATAGATTGATTTTTTATTGCTATTGATTGACACTCACAGCACAGATTACTGGTTACGGAAAATAATGGGCAAGGAATATAAATGTGACCATAAACATTTTGCTGGTTTGTATAATATGGATATTCAGTTACCTGTCATGCATTATTACTATAGTGTCTATGTAGAAAGCGTAGTCGTTTCGTTTTCGAAAATTCAGCTACTGTGAAATAGTTTTTCCGCTTCTTAATGTTTTAGCTTTTGGAAGTGTCAATGCAGAAATACGCTTGCTGGATTCCCAAGTGGGAAAGAAAGTTCCACAAAGGCTGATTGAAAATATACTATGTGGGGGATGAAAAAAGTTTATTCAAAACTTAAACCACAACTTACATGACGAATATCCCTCCAAGAAGCACTGACATTGCTTAAGAATATCTTAAATAAAGCAAATGAAATTATGAGTGGTTGATCTGAATTATTTCCAGAATGTCATAACAACTGTAATATGTGGATAATATTTCACTACTCTTGGCGTTCGTTCGATGTGTACAATCTTTCACACCAGAGCAGCACACACTACAGTAAAAGTATAGCCATACGGGAATGACATTCGCTTCAGCCACGTACCAGGCAATAAACTAGAAGTGTTTATTTGGTGTTACTTGTCGGATAGGCGTCTTGTTACAGCCCACAGGCAACTTCATATCTCGCAGTGCTAACAACTTGTACATACTGTGTGACGTCTAGAAAAAACATGGCGACTGCCTGAGGATAGACCACTCTCTCTGTATACTAGTTGAAAAGAAGTATCCAAACGTCTATTAAAACTAAACTAAACTCCGCCCGAACAGGCCATAAAGGCCCAATGGTCCCGACTGGCCGCCGTGTCATCCTCAGACCTCAGGCGTCACTGGATGCGGATGTGGAGGGGCATGTGGTCAGCACGCCGCTCTCCTAGCCGTGTGTGAGTTTACGAGACCGGAGCCGCCACTTCTCGGTCAAGTTCATCCTGGAACTGAGCCAACAACGCTTGGCAGACTGGATGATCACCCAAACATCTATTAGTGGCCACTTATAGGGTGTGTAACTTATGGGGTGTGTATCAGTTTCCGTTATGGTGGCTTGAACTCTGCTGGGAACATTTTCAGTGGGGCGTCTGGATGTCTTTAAGAGGAATGCCAGCCCATTCTTCCTCAAGAGTTATAACCAGATGTTGGATGCTGTGGTTTGGAGCGAAGTCGACGTCCATAGGTATTAAATTTAGTCCAGGTCGGAATCTTGGCAGACTAATCCATTTCAGTTACTGTCCACTTACCATTGCCTCACAGATGTTGCTTTATGGGAGGGTGCATTGTCATTTCCGAACTTGTTTCTCTACTGCGCACAGTACTTAATGCTGTGAAATGTGGGCATATTCGTAATCTTACGCGTTTAACAATTTCTTAAACCCAATGAGGGGACCACACTCTTAACCACAAAAAATCCTCTACACCGTAACACCATCTCCTCTATACTTCATTGCTGGTGCAACACATGATGGCTTGTGACCTACTCCACGCATTCACCAACCTCAAACCCTTCCATCGGGCTACCACAGGGTGTAGAGTGATTATTAATTACTCCGCATCACTCGTTACCTTTCATCCACTTTCCAGTAGCGTTGCGCTTTTCGCGCTTTTCACCACCTCAAGAATCACTTGGCACTGACAGCAGTAATGTCTGGCTTATGAAGAGCAGATCGAACCTAGCACTCCTTTCATTTTAAATCCCTACCCTCAGTCACGGTGCTAGGTAGACTACAGGTGATTTCTTCCACTGACTTCAAGCTACTTTTTGTAAGCGCTCTCCGTAATGATCGACGGTCCTTGTGCGTTAGTATATGAGGTACGGCTGGTCTTTGGTTAGCTATGGTTGTTCCTTTGCACTTCCACTTCACAGTCACTTAGCAGCAGCTGAATTTGGCAGCTGTCCTTGAAATGTCCTTGCTCGAACTGTTACTAATGTAACATCCAGTGACTAGTCCGCGTTCGAAATTACTGATGTTTCCTAACCAGCCATACTATTGTTAATACTTGTCTACTGACAACACAATATTGCACGCCTTCTTTTATACTGGCGGGTCGGCATGCCGTGGCATCTAGTAGTCGATTCTGCATTACAAAGTGGAGTCTGTATAATTTTTATCAGATAGTGTGCATCCCCGCACCCCCTCGAGATCTGGAAAAAACACGGCAGCCGCCTTAGAATAGCCACTCGCTCTGCAGAGGATGTGCCGCCTAAAACTTGCACCGCAAATATTGCGGAAATGGAAAGTGCTAGTGATGTGGAGTTTTCACAGAATGGAATGGTAGACAGATTGTGATAATACTTAGAAAGTGTACAATGGGTGTGAATTCCTAAGGGACCAAACTGCTGAGGTCATCGGTCCCTAGACTTAAACACTACTTAAACGCCGGCCGTGGTGGCCAAGCGGTTAAAGACGCTACAGTCTGGAACCGCGCGGCCGCTACGGTCGCAGGTTCGAATCCTGCCTCAGGCATGGATGTGTGTGATGTCCTTAGGTTAGTTAGGTTTAAGTAGTTCTAAGTTCTAGGGGACTGATGACCTTAGAAGTTAAGTCCCATAGTGCTCAGAGCCATTTGAACCATTTGAACTACTTAAACTTACTTATGCTAAGAACAACACACACTCGAACCTCCGCAGGGAGGGGTCGTGCAATCCGCGACATGACGCCTCAAACAGCGCGGCCACTACGTGCGGCTATAAAGTGTATTTTTTGTGAAAACAAACATTTTCTTAAATGGAACAATGGCTATTGACATTAACCAGTTAATAGCAGGGTACATTAGAAGGTCAGTGGTGTTTGTTGCAGGATTCTAGTGGAAATGGAAATGAACGTTTGGCGTCATTGGCCGGGAGGCCCCTTGCGGGGCAGGTCCGGCCGCCTTCGTGCAGGCCTTATTACATTCGATGCCACATTGGGCGACATGCGCACCGGATGGGGATGAAACGATGATGAATGCAACACCCGGTCCCTGAGCGTAGAAAATCCCCGACCCAGCCGGGAATCGAACCCGGGCCCGTAGGACGGCAATCCGTCACGCTGACCACTCAGCTATCGGGATGGGCTAGGATTCCAGTGCGAGTCGTTGACGAGATATTGTACTTTGATAAGTTCCTATACAGACACTCGTACAATACCTGTGGCAGGACACACTACAGAACAACAAACTGCTTACACTAGTTATGTGGTTTGTGACCAGTAACGAGACAACTGATCACCACGGATTGTGTTAAAAATGACAACCGGGAGCGGTAACATACGCTGCCAGTCTGGCATGGAACGACTGCTGAACACATGCCAGCGTTACAGCGGAGGTCCATTGGCAAGGTAGCATTAATGTCATCGGATGTAGCTGACAGGTCATTATAGATGGCGTCTTTTAGGTTTCCCCACAGAAAAACGACTGCAGGTGTCACTTCCGGTGGACGGGACAGGCAGGATACAGGTCCTCTGTGTCCAATAAAAAGTTTGGAAACAATTCGTGAAAACTTTCTATAGTACTTCGTGCTCTATGGGCTGGGCAGCCATCACGTTGGTGCCACAGGATCCTCCTGGTCTGTACATGAACGTATTCTAGCATCCCTGGGAGACGGTCAGCTGGGAGGCAGCGATAATTGTGCGCGTCCTGAGTCCCGTCTATGAAAAACGGGCCTATGAGCTGATGGTTCACTAACCCACATCACACAATCATACTCTATGACGCAGGGGTACGGCCTACGTCGATGAAGAATTTATAGGACACTTGGCTGGCTCGTGCCACTTCCTCGTGCGATTGCGCGGAAGCTAACGTGAGGATCATCTGCAGCAGTAGCAGCAAGAGCATTAATTTTCTCCTCTTCTGTCGTCATTTGTTTCCTTCTGTTAGTTGTCTAAGTGTTACAATATCACATTCACGTAGCTGGTTGATGAGGTTGATAAATAACTGCCGAGATGGTTGACGTCTATTGAGATACCTTGTCGCATACACCGTAAAAGAACGAACTCCACTCTTTCTGTACTCACTGTACACCATGAGCATGTCGGCTTTTCCTGCATTGGTAAATTCCCATCGTCCATTCACGACCTACAGCTTGGGCTGTCACACACTGACTTGCAAGTCATAATGCATTCAAACAACACACAAGGATACTGTACGCGAATATAACAACATCGTACCTAGCAGCCACGCAGGTTGAATGGCGCAAAAAAGTGCCGCTGTGGATACTTTTCAAAACACTAGTGTCCTGCAAGTAACACCACTGACATTCTGAATTACCCTACATTTATTTTGTTAATGTTAACAGACACTGTTCCATTTAGAAAAGTGTATGTTTGCACAAAAATATACTTTTTTAGTATTATCACAGTCTGCTAACAATAAGAACCCTAACAAATAACCCATTCTGGGAAAAACGCACCCAATAGTACTTTCCGCCTCCTCAATATCTGCGTTGAAAGTTTTAGGTGATTCGCCCTGTGTAGGTCGGCTCTCCAATGGCACCTGCTGGGGGCGGCTGCTCGCTGAATGCTGCTCTGTTCTCCGGCCGCAGAGAATCGGACCCTTCACAGCCAGCCTGCCTCCCCCTCAGTCAACAGGAAACTATAGCGCGGCGCGGCCGTCCTCTGGTAATCCGGCGCGGCCCAGGGGCTGTTTTTGCCGCCGCGAGGCCGGGGTTGACTGACGGGCAAATAGCCATGTGGCTGCTGTCGGCGCCCTCCACTGGCAACGCGGCGACTTTGTCGGGAGGATGCGCGCGCCCTCCCTGACCGCCAGTTCACGTGATGAACGATAAGTCAGACAAGGGATGAACCCAGGCTCGAACAGCTAAGACAACGCGGTTTTAAAATGAGAGGAGACATCTCTTCTACAAACAAGTCAAGATATTTATCGTTAAAACAGTGAGTTTTTGTAGAAGCTTAGCCGAAGACCACTGAAGAAACAATTCCTTGTAGCAGATAATTATGGCCAGCAAATTCAAAAGAGCCTAAAATGTTATTTGACAGAAACCTAAGGATTTCCTTACTACAATGTATGTTGGCATATGGTGTGCTGGCACGCGTTGTTGCCAGCACATCGGCGGGCAAAGGTGTAGCGCGAAGATCGACAGAAGGCGCTGGATCAAGTGAGTCTATCACGAGAGAGGCCAGAGACACACCGACAAGCAACAGGCCGCCAACGCCCTCTCCACAGCAAGTATTTAGGCCGCCACCGCTGACCCGAGAGCCTCGCTGACTCTTCTCTTCCAGTTGGCGTCTGTCAGTGTATCAGCAAAGCGGGCTCAATTCTTATAACAGGCTATGAGAGTACATAGCGACCAGATTAGTGCCTATAACGGGACTACCAGTGAGACTAAAGTTTGTAATTACCGATATTGTTTGTCTTCCGGCGTAACGACAAGCGACGGCACGACGATGAAGACTGGAAGGGCAGAGAGGTCTGTGAGACGACCTCAGCCAATAGTACGAAGACTAGGACGACACTAAGACAGGAGCGGCATCTATACGAACAGAATATAAGCGCAGCACCACTTACCCCCGCCCCTTACGACCACGTTTTTCTGTCCGTTTTCGTACAGTCACTAGCAGTGACCTGTTCTCGTCCAGATACTTTTTACTTTGACCATAGAGTTGACGCATTACTGCACCCCTCTCTGCACTTCCACCGTCGGAGGGTGGCAATGAAGTTGAAGTTCCACCGCCACACCTTCGACGTGCTATGCTCGGCTGTTTGCTCGGCTGTTATTCAGCCGTTGCTTTGAGTCTCCTCTCACTTGTCCACCGAGACAGCTGGACCGTATCTGAACCGGTGACGCTGTGTATTAGTAAACTGAAAAAAAAAGAAGAAGAAGAAGAAGAAAAGAGCCCCGGCTGCAGTGGAAGATTAGCCCTCATACAAACGTTAAAAGCAGTGTCTTATGAACTGGTTTGTTTTGCTTGCATTAAAAGTGTATATACTGAAGGACCTTGAGTATTTGCATCTCGCCATTTGCTTCCGACTCATCTTTGTGAATACGCAAAGTTACGTATTGTCAATTTAACTGTAGTAAACTAAATTAATAAGATTTGCTTGAATTGTTGTCTAGCGATCCGAGAAAACACCTTCCATAGGCACATAGGCATACTATATCACACGAGTGCGTAGGATACTACAGTCTGCAAGGGGACTATTACTGATGAGCTAGTACCACAACACATGGACTCTCTTCCAGTTAAGTAAATACTTCCAGTACAAATAAATAAAGAACCGTATTTAATCTACGTGTTGAAAGGTCTCTGTTGGATTCCTTTCATGTTTAATTTCTCAAATTTGTTGTCTTTTAAGGAATAAATTCCTCTTCTAAATTTACTGTGGCGTTTCTGACTATCTGGGAGGAGACTGAGTAGTGGAACGTGTTACTTTTACACGTAAACAAGAACGATCTCTCACACTACTACACTTTAAAGCACAGTTTATATGTAATTCTTATATGTAATTCATGTCACACAGTCTCATACGGAACCTACATCCGCTTTCTTTTATATACTGTGTATGATAAGATACTGTCATCCCCCTTCCCTTCTGTGTGAGAGGATGAATGATCAAATGTGTTTGTAGCTGCATGCTTGAGGGTAGCAGACAAGGCTGTCTGCTAGAGAACAGTAGGACCAACGTTGAAACAGGTAGCTACGGTTCCTAAAAGCAGAGAGGTTTCCATTCTTAGTATGGTTCGGTCCGTCCCCTGTCATGTTGGTATAGGAAGCTGCCCCTCTGGCGCCTTCCGTTGGTCTTTGTGAGCGACTCTCGGGAGCACGCTGGGTAGTTCAGTGGGAGTCTGGCAGCTGGAGAGTCGGCAGTTGGAGTCCAGTAGTAGCGCAGGGGAGTCCAGCAGTTGCAGTCTGGCGGTGCGAGCGTCTGAAGTGGTAAGATCTCCGGCTAAGCGCGTGTCTGTTAAGTCCATAGGACAATGGATTTGTTAAGTTCAGCTTAACTGAGAATTTAATCATTTTATTTCGGGTTAGCTTTAAAATGGCTAAGGTTATCTTTAATTGCAGCGGAGTGTAATTCTCGTGTTCAGTTCAGATTAATTTGCGGTAGTTGCTTTGTTACTACTTTGTGAGTAAAGTGGAACCACGTGTTGGTCAGTAACTCTAAGTAAGATCAATCTTAAATGCAAATGCTTGTGTGATTATAACGTATCGTCTTGAAAAGATTTTGAATATACCAACTTTTCTTTATGTTCAACCCACGTGGCGTGTACTTTGTGAGACCAGTACCACGTGCTTATATAACTGTTTGACCCATCAGGTTAATAGTAAGACGTTAGTAACCAGTTCGAGGTTTTTGTTTTGTAATTTGCTTTTTGATCTAATTTATTTTTATTATCTAAATTATTGTGGAGTTATACGCTTTCTGTAAACCAAGTTGACCACGTGAAGGGTAATTACAAGACGGACAGGATTGTGCTACGAAAGTAAATTCCTTAACTAAAAATTTGAATCTGTTTGTAGTGATTAACTTTCTGTTGCATGTGTTTCAATGTTCTTTGTGTGTTGTTTTATGAATGCAGTGTTGTATCCAGTCTCCCAATCTTGGCTCCATATTTTATGTGTTCCGTAATATTCCAATCTCCCAGTCTCACAATCGTAAATAAGGCACCAGCTCAGTTATAACTCACGTATAATATGCTGAAATTTCAATGAACAATCTTTAAAATAAATTTGCAAATATAAACTGATTTCTTTCTTTTTATTTAAATTCTCCTTTTATATAGATATATTACCGGTTGTTGTATGACTGTAAAAGATTATAATCAATGATAGTCTGATTGGTAATGTGGTAAACCTAGACTAGTTACCCAGTCGTGAAACAGTGGGCCAGTAAACGCACGGTTAACCTCACAAGACAGCTCACAGTTTTAAACCGCTTTCATGGTCTAAGTAGCACCCGATTTCAGCATACCAAATTCAAGTCACAATCTTACGCTATTCAGCAAAGCAAATTAAAGATTACAATCTTTCACATGGCGACCCTGTTCTGTGATTCCGCTAGACTCTGGAATCTCTGAGACGTTAGATTGCAAGCGTTGAATAATCTTAATTTTTTTCCCTACAGCGCTCAAACAACTTTTGCGTTGTTTCCGAGCAGACGTTCAAAAGATTCACGGCGTTGTTGATCGGCGTTGCGTTGTTTGTCTTGTTTTGTTTTCTATATTTGTGTGTTTTATATGTGTGTGTGTGTTTTTTTTTTCTCTTCGCTTGTAAATTCCACGGTTTCGAACAAAGATAAAAATTTGTTTTGCGTATGAAAAATTGCGTACTAGGTTGGGTATCTTTCTTGTGACTGTCGTAATTTTTGGGGGACACATTTATTGTGATTAGTGTGTTACGTACTGGGTGTAAATTGCACTAATGCTGACACGTAACCAAGCTAAAAGTAAGCGCTCCGACAACTTAAGCAACATGGACCAAGGGGATAATTTGATTTCCAATATTAACGCGTCGGGCGGTTCCGAAAATGCAATGGGGAATACTTCAGACGGAATACAAAACAGCACGAACGGGCTCACATCAGAGCCAGAAATTAATTCGCCTCCAACTAACCAAATTGATTTGGCGGAATTCATGAAAGCCTTATTGCAACAAAATAAAGAATTGTTCCGAGAACAAAAAGAATCATCCGAAAAATCGATCCGCGAGCTAGGCGAACAAATAGACGAAAAACTAATCCAGCAGACAAATAAAGTCGACAAGTCGATGCAGAGAGTGTCCGACGATATCTCACAAAGAATAAACAATCTGGCAAGTGAAATAAAAAGTGACATTATGAAAGAATTAGGCCGTACATTTGAACAAATCGATGACCGTCTGCAAGTCCTAGAACAGAGCAAGCGCAGTGGCGAGGCCAAATCTAAAGAAAGCGAAGAACGGCTACTTAGGAATTTCCAAGAGCTGAGAGAACAATGCCAAAGAGATCGCCAGCAGGTACTCTCGAGGGTCCAGAAGGCTGAAACGCATTGTCCCACGGTCGTTAGCAACACAATAGCGGACAACAGTTTAGCGATCCACGCGTTGAAACAGCAGGTCGAACAATTGAAGCAGACTGGGGCGGAGGACAAGAGACAAATAGATGAGAAGATCGCGGCTTTAGCGGACATTGTAGGCACGATGAAGCTGACGGAAAGCGAGAACAATATCACACAGGTAGCGGCCGCAGAGACCGAAGAAGTGCGTTCGCTTCTTAAATTCCAGAAGGGACAGTTTGAAGTGAACAGACAGCACAAAGCTGTAACAGGCGATTTACAAGAACGCGTGGCGCATCTGGAAAACCGCATGGCGTGTGATTCCGAACTCGCCAATAGCAATAAAAATAGCCGTACGAACAGTGCAGAGAGGGACTCCGGCCACGAGGGAGATTTTGACGACAGGGAAGAATGTAATTTAAGGGGCAGACATGAGACAAATAGAAACATTCAAGGGCCTCGCCAGGAGGAAATGCGGGGATTTGATTTCAAACATTTCCTTACGGTAAGAAAATTTGAGATATTCCGAAATTCTCAAAAAGGCATACATCCACGAGCATGGCTCGAGCAATTTGAGTTCTGTCTTCCTCCCGACTGGGCAAGTTCACATAAAATAGAGTATATGTGTGGCTATTTGGAAGGCGAACCGGCGAGTCGTATGAGGTTGGCAGCGCGTCACTGCAACTCCACTCGGGAGTTTCGACAAGCCTTTCTCTCCGCCTATTGGTCGGAAGCGGCACAAGATAGGGTCAAACATGGCATAATTATGCTGCCAAATTTGAACCAGTCTGGTTTCGGCAGCCCTGCACGCCTATTCGACCACATGCTGCAGGCAAATCAATTTTTATACGACCCATACGGACCTGCGGAACTAATTAGGATATGCATCACCAAATTGCCGATGCACTTGCGGCACGTCATTCTTGCGGGACGATGCAAAGAGGACGTGGAAACATTTAAAACGCTTCTCCAAGAGTTGGAATACAATACACCAGAATGCCCGCCTAATCAGGCACAAAGTTATTACGGGGCTCAGCAGCGCGATCGCAGTCGTGGCCGTATTACTAATCAACGGCGTGACTGGTCGTCGCGACGCGAACGAAACAATAATCGAGACAGGCCGTATAGAAACTGGGGTAACAGTCGCGAACACAGATGGAGCAACAGAAATGATAGAGGATGGGGACAAGATCGTGAACGCAACAGGTACGGCAACCAGCATCGTTACTACGATGAACACGGTGGGAGTAGAATTGTAGGCGGAGCCCCACATGATGTCGAAATTCGGCCGGCCAACCCCAGACATAATCCAACAAATGGAAATGAACGAAACCGGCAATGACAAATGATCAGCCCAGAAGGCGCCAAATCGGAACAAATGAGCGACATGGCAAATGAGTAGAGAGGATGGTGAAGAGAATGAATTGATTAGTTTAAATTTGTGACGGATGCATTTTGAATAATATGATGGTAAATATAGTGATAAAGATATTTTTATGTGATTGATTGAAGTGATGTTGTTAATTTGTTTTCTTTCCTTGTGCAATTAGGATTTAGTTTGATTCAAACGTAAAGATAAAAGGTTTCCCTGTGAACAAGTGAAATGCTTTTTTTTGTGTCAATTGAAAAGAGTTGCTCCTGAGAGAAGCAAGATCGTTGCTGAAATTGCAAGAACTCAGGGGAATATCCGATCTGTGGGTATTATGGGTCTGGCAAACCCAGGTCCCCAGCTGTTAGTAGCCGTGTTTCCGATTTTCTGTTTTCAGTGCTACTATCTATCTATTACTATTCTATATCTGTCAGTATAAATGAGGATCTCTTACTATAGTATGCGTGCTGTATGAATATTTTAAGATAGGAGAACTCTGAGAAAGGAATGAGTAAGTTTGGAATCTTGAAAACAGGATGTGATAATACGATTGTTTAACCATTGGCTTCCCAATATGCGATGATATGTTAATATTGATGATATATGTCTTTTTTGTTCTTTATAGCTGAGTACGTATAGTGCTGTCTGTGGATTTCGTAAGTATATTGATTCCCTTCTAGGTGAAAGAAGAATTGTGGTTTGTGTAATTTACATGGTTCTGAAATATTATTGTGGTAGTCAAATACGAGCAGTTTTTCAGCAAATGGAGAATGGAACGGAAATGTGGATCCTTTTTGTAGTCTTCACTGATGTTGAGCCAAAGCCTGAAAAATTATTCTGCGTTAATATTTGTCCTAGAAAAGCGACGTTTATGTGTTTTGCTGATGGTGTGAGCATTACAGCCTACTGTTTTCGCTGGTGCGGGATGCACTGCAGCCTATATGATTTGTACTGTGGAAGTTTCCCTCTTGAAGGTAGAGGATGATTAAATAATTTTGATTATGGGAACGAAGGAAAGCTTGGTTTAAGGTAATAAGGATGAAGCAAAACATTTGTCATTTAAACTACAGGAGGATTCGGATCTTTTGTGTCTGTTGTAAGTTCAATATGTTAAGATGATACTGTTTTACAGAATAGAGGTGACCACAATTTTGCCATTCATGAGAAATGAATCCAGAATAACCACCACAGGCGAAATAAATGATTTGGAAGCGAAAGGTAACGTAAAGAAGGAACGAAATCGAAGCAAAATGGGTAAGAAAATGTAATATAACCTGTATAATTAAAATAATTTAACCTTCTCAGAGCCATCTGTGTGATTAATTCTTGTGATAATGTAATTTTTAGATGAAATTTTCTTACTGTGTTATGTGTGAATATATGAGTATGATAAATGTATAATTGCGAGTCTCTTTTCAGGTGTGCGAACTGGTATAAATGTTTTTGTGTGTAAATAACCATTGTTCTTTTTACTGTGTATGTTTAAGGAAAGTTTCTACATATTTATCATGTGACAAGACGTATGCCGCGAGCGTCAAGAAGAGTACGAAGTATAAAAAAATGTTGTAGTGGTGTAAACACTTTGTTGAAGTAGCATTGAAGTGGCTTGTGGGATTAATTAGTAGTGGATAGAAGTAGAATTTTGAGTAATGCATGTTTATGGGTAGTTAGTTTGTAGAATAGACAACAGGTGTGCATGTGTGTGTGTAAATAACATGTGAACCCCATGCTCTCCTAACCTATACTTGCGCAAGGCATAACCCTATTGATTTTAGTGGATTAATAAGTGGCATTTGATTTATTAAAACACAAGTGAACCACATTAGTGATGTGGATTTAAATATTATGTTGTCAATTCATTTAATTTTTATTTTTACATTGTAAAGTCATTTCACTTTTATTTTTTTATATTGTCAAGTCATTTAACTTTTAATTTTATATTGTCGATTCATATAACTTTGTTCTTAAAAATTGTGAAAGACAATACTAAGTGGTATTATGTATGACATTGTGTAATCACATAAGGATGATAAAAAAAATTTCTGTGAATGCAGTTGAGAACGTGAAAGCGAACCGGCAAAACTCTTAAGAGACAGCGGGAGCAGCCAGCTAGTTGTAAACTGGCGGGTTTCCCAGCGGGACACGCTGTCAGCCAGGCCACTTCGGGAGCGCGGCCGACAACAAAAGACCCTACGCCGCAAACACTTTCCCGTATACCTGTAGCTAATGGGCGGCCGCCCGCGCGACCCTAGCTGAAGGGAATGACCTGAGATGGGCGAGCGGTCCACCGCGCGGAAATCCATCTCCTGGCAACGCACCTCACGCACGCGACCGTGACGAGACGGCCGCGGTGTAACAACACAAAGGGCGTGGAGCCTTTTGACAGGTACTGTCCAAAGAAACTTGCAGACGTCAACGACGCCTATCGACATTTCCTGACGGATGCCTACTGTCAAGCGACAGTAATTCATGGTTAGATGTTCTCTGGTCGCTAAGGGTGACACGAAGAAGAGCCATTGAAGTGTCATCCTTGCCCAGGAATATCAACCTGGCATGTCAATCGAGGATACTGCACGAATTTGACAATACAAACATGGAACAAAATCGAGATGTACGTGACACAAGAGAAACTTCATGAGAGGGCAGAGACGGCGGGATCGCACGCAACAGATGGACAAAAATCCCTACTGACAGCTGCGGCGACGAACCCCCTCCCCCTCCCCTTATATTGTGCCACGGAACAGTGGAACTAGTGAGTGTATAAGTGAACAGTGATTATACGGTTCTTAGTTCAATGCATATACGTGTGTTTCTGTCACAGAAACTTTGACTCGTGTGTTTTGCAGGGACTCGATTTATTGGTGTTTATTAAACTCTGACTCTTGTATTTTGCAGGTGTTCTATATTTGTTTAAACTTTGACTATTGTATTTTGCAGGTGTTTTATTTATTGGTGTTTTGTTTTAGATGTTGACTATTGTACTGTTTTATTGATCAATGTTTGTTCTTGTGTTAGGTATTGGATCTGTGATATTTTGTTTCGAAAATTCATTGCTGTGGCACTGCTTCCTTTATGAGTCAGATAGCTATTCATTCTCATTGGACTGTGATCGATTAGCCTTTGCATGGGGCATATTTATTGTGAGGAACCCCTTAAGGGTAACAATCACACAATTATTGTAGTTTCAGTATAATGACACAGTGCTCATTGTTTGCTAACCAACTGAAATATTGTAGAGTGATTAAATTAGTGCCACATAGTTACGTTAATCCTACAGATTATTAGTTTTATAAGATATAGAATTTTTTTGCGATAACCACTTAGTAAAACATGTTTTTTTTTTGTCGATTTTTTGCCTTTTGCGAATTGTGCATTGTAATGTTCTACTTTATGATACTGATGTTATTTGATGTTCTTTTTTTTAATTGCTGTGGCACCTTTGCTATTTTCATAAATTTTGCCTGTTAATAAACAGTCATAAATTTGCCTGTGATCAGTTGGCTCTTGCAATGAGCAAATACTGGTGAACTCCATAAGGGTAACAACCAGAAATTGTTTTCATATTAATGACACAGGAACCATTGTTTTTACTTGCTGACCGATTTAGGTCTACATGATCTTTTAAATAGGTGTCACAGATTGTGTGTTTTTATTTTTCTCTCTTTGAAATTGGTAGATTGTAAAGATGTTTGAAATTATTGTGTTTTAGCAAGTAGCTGGTGACCTTTTGCCTTTTTCTTTACACTTTTGGTTTAAGTAGGGTGTCAGAAGCCTGCTTGGGAATGTCCTAGCATGGCCAGAAAATTCCCTGCACAGTCTTTTCTCGGAGCGTTGGGGTTATGAAAGGTCTCTGTTGGATTCCTTTCATGTTTAATTTCTCAAATTTGTTGTCTTTTAAGGAATAAATTCCTCTTCTAAATTTACTGTGGCGTTTCTGACTATCTGGGAGGAGACTGAGTAGTGGAACGTGTTACTTTTACACGTAAACAAGAACGATCTCTCACACTACTACACTTTAAAGCACAGTTTATATGTAATTCTTATATGTAATTCATGTCACACAGTCTCATACGGAACCTACATCCGCTTTCTTTTATATACTGTGTATGATAAGATACTGTCATCCCCCTTCCCTTCTGTGTGAGAGGATGAATGATCAAATGTGTTTGTAGCTGCATGCTTGAGGGTAGCAGACAAGGCTGTCTGCTAGAGAACAGTAGGACCAACGTTGAAACAGGTAGCTACGGTTCCTAAAAGCAGAGAGGTTTCCATTCTTAGTATGGTTCGGTCCGTCCCCTGTCATGTTGGTATAGGAAGCTGCCCCTCTGGCGCCTTCCGTTGGTCTTTGTGAGCGACTCTCGGGAGCACGCTGGGTAGTTCAGTGGGAGTCTGGCAGCTGGAGAGTCGGCAGTTGGAGTCCAGTAGTAGCGCAGGGGAGTCCAGCAGTTGCAGTCTGGCGGTGCGAGCGTCTGAAGTGGTAAGATCTCCGGCTAAGCGCGTGTCTGTTAAGTCCATAGGACAATGGATTTGTTAAGTTCAGCTTAACTGAGAATTTAATCATTTTATTTCGGGTTAGCTTTAAAATGGCTAAGGTTATCTTTAATTGCAGCGGAGTGTAATTCTCGTGTTCAGTTCAGATTAATTTGCGGTAGTTGCTTTGTTACTACTTTGTGAGTAAAGTGGAACCACGTGTTGGTCAGTAACTCTAAGTAAGATCAATCTTAAATGCAAATGCTTGTGTGATTATAACGTATCGTCTTGAAAAGATTTTGAATATACCAACTTTTCTTTATGTTCAACCCACGTGGCGTGTACTTTGTGAGACCAGTACCACGTGCTTATATAACTGTTTGACCCATCAGGTTAATAGTAAGACGTTAGTAACCAGTTCGAGGTTTTTGTTTTGTAATTTGCTTTTTGATCTAATTTATTTTTATTATCTAAATTATTGTGGAGTTATACGCTTTCTGTAAACCAAGTTGACCACGTGAAGGGTAATTACAAGACGGACAGGATTGTGCTACGAAAGTAAATTCCTTAACTAAAAATTTGAATCTGTTTGTAGTGATTAACTTTCTGTTGCATGTGTTTCAATGTTCTTTGTGTGTTGTTTTATGAATGCAGTGTTGTATCCAGTCTCCCAATCTTGGCTCCATATTTTATGTGTTCCGTAATATTCCAATCTCCCAGTCTCACAATCGTAAATAAGGCACCAGCTCAGTTATAACTCACGTATAATATGCTGAAATTTCAATGAACAATCTTTAAAATAAATTTGCAAATATAAACTGATTTCTTTCTTTTTATTTAAATTCTCCTTTTATATAGATATATTACCGGTTGTTGTATGACTGTAAAAGATTATAATCAATGATAGTCTGATTGGTAATGTGGTAAACCTAGACTAGTTACCCAGTCGTGAAACAGTGGGCCAGTAAACGCACGGTTAACCTCACAAGACAGCTCACAGTTTTAAACCGCTTTCATGGTCTAAGTAGCACCCGATTTCAGCATACCAAATTCAAGTCACAATCTTACGCTATTCAGCAAAGCAAATTAGAGTTACAATCTTTCAGTGTACATCTGTATTGTAGAAATAGGATACTGGCCACCCATGGCAACATCCTCTTCCTGTAAAAGACACTACAGTGGCGACGAGGATACTACACATGGAGTGCAGTGCACTACGTTGTGTAGTACATGTAACTGTTTTGGACTTTTCTCGGAAGACAACAACTGTCTGTGTCGAAACCAGGTTTAAGGAAAATCTTGTTTGCAACCAGTTGACAGTATCGAACAAATCATATTACCCTGAAGAAATATAAATCGGTGTCATCGGACTTTGGCTTGATGCCGTCTCGTTTCAAACTCGAATCCCTATTCTTAACTTTTCGCCAAATTGGCTCATCATTGTGAAACAGTTGTAAAGCTTGAGACCTACAACTAATTCTTCGTTTACCTATGATACACCAAACCACATCCTATTGTATCATCACTATCAACATTACCGGATCTTATCTTGAAGTGTGCCTCACTATGATGACTCTAAAGCCCGTAATTCATGATAATGTGGGGAAGACAATATCCCTTGGTATAGCTACACCAATTGATTTCGCACTGCGTAATTTTCTTTTGCAAATAAAACTTTCTTGTTTGTTTTAATTTTTACGTTTCTGTCTCCACCCTGAAAGTCGAGTGACGTATTTGAGATCTGGGCTTCCCTATAGCCTGCAGATTCTTAGCCATCAAGGGGATCCCCATCTGGGTACATGTTCGATGAAAATACCACTTCTGGAATTCGCACTGCAAGATTCTTAGCCATCAAGGTTGTCCCCATCTGGGTATATGTTCGATGGAAATACCAGTTCTTTAATTTGCCTTGCAACGGAAGGACACTTACACAATCGAGACGATCTGTTATAGGATTTTGAAACAAATTTCGAGGTTTCCAGAGACGGAAAATCTGTCCCGTCCACGTCCACCCCCCTTCTAAGAAACAAAATGGATTCCGCAAACAACGATGACGTGATTCCCAGCTCTCTCCATTCGCCCACGCGACTCAGAAGACAGTAGATATAGGCGTTTGACACAGCTCTGCATTGTCACCTGTCGAACAAAATATGGAATATCGGACCGGCTTTGTGATTTAATTTACGTGTTTCTAGAAAATAGAATTCATATTAGTAGTAGCAATCTCGGCCTACGTGAAAAAAATTTAGAGTATCTTTACAAGATAATATACTTTTTAATTGTCCCCTGAGTAATCGTAACTGATCACTGTAGAAGTATCAAGGCAGAAAAATAAAGGTAGCGGTAGTAGTAAAAAAAATTTCTTTTATTTGTAATGATTGTGTTGTTGTTATTGTAGTAACAATACGCGTAGTTGTAACAGCATTAATAGCAGCATGTGATAAAGATAACCGTAAAACGTTTTTAAGCAGATTAAAATTAAGAAAATTTTTGGATATTTTTCTGTCACAGAAAAGGAACGCCCATATGAGAATGGAAAAAGGTGTCACGGTTAACTATATATACGTTAGCTTATAAGGTATCATCAAAATGTTGGAGCGATAGCAGCAGAAAAGACCAGAAGAAGGAATAATATTATGGCATGCACTGAAAACTTAGTTCAGTAATCATAATAGCAAAGACACAAACAAACATTGTCATAATGGTTCATATAAATTACATTTGATGTGCAAGGGGCTATTGTTTTTATGTAACAAGTGGACTAGAATAAATAAATAAATAAATAGGATATAAAAATAGCTTCGCGGGGTACGACACGGGCGTCCGCAATTCCAACATAACGTCTGAGACGCCCAGGTTTTTAATTCTAACTAAGGAAATACAAAAGATAATAATTGCAACTGTACATCGCCACTTTACAATGTGCGAAGTGCACTCGGCCTGCAGCTCGTGGGTATTTAACCACTGGACACGTATGGTGGCTGAATAAGAAGTTAATACTCGCTGATGCTGAGCACATTATTCAGAAATGTTTGAAACAAAGTAGAGGAGTGTGGGTTGGTGGTAGGATGATAGATGTATTCCATTTACAGATATACGCTGTTATTGGCAGAGAGTGAAAGGACTATGACTGGAATGTTAAAAGAATTAAATAAGACCTGTGAGGAATTTGGAATGAGAATTAATAAGAAAAAGAGAAAATGTTTGGTGACAAGAGCAAGAAAAGTAAGAACAACTAAGAAGTTAGGAAAGAAAGATATAGAACTAGTTAATTCTTTTAAATATCCTAGAAGAGTTATTACGGACGACATTAGTTGTAATAAAGATGTAAAAAAACGAATACAATTGCCAAGGATACAGTTAATAAAAGGGTTAATAAGAGGAAGTTTCTGTATGGGTGCATAGACAGAGATCTGAGGAAGACACTGGTGAAGTGGATTATAAGGAAAATCGGAAATTTTCGGTACGTTCCTATGGGACCAAACTGCTGAGGTCACCCGTCCCTAGGCTTACACAATATTTAACCTAACTTAAACAAACTTACGCTAAGGACAACACAGACACCCATGCCCAAGAGAGGACTCGAACCTCCGACGGGCGGAGCCGCGCGAGCCATGGCAAGGCGCTTCAGACCGGACGGGTACCCCGGGCGGTCCTTATATGGAGAATGGCATTATACGGAGCTGAGAGATGGTCACTGAGGAAAAAGGAAGAAAGAAGAATTCAAGCATTTGAGATGTGGATTTGGATGAAAATGGAAGGGACAAAATGGGTAGACAAAGTGAGAACTGAGGAGGAGAAAAGTCGGGGGAGAGAGACAAATTTTAAAGGTAATCAGGAGGAGGAAAAGCAACTAGTCTGGACCCTGGATGAGAAGAGATAGAGTACAGATGGAGGTTATGGAAGGAACGGTGGCTGGAAGAAGAAGAAGAAGAGGACGCAGAAGATAACAGATGGTGTACAGTATAAGGATACGAAACAGTCATGAGGAAACGAAGAGAATAGCAAACGACAGGACATGCGAAGACCTGCCCTACGGCAGAACACTCATGATAATGATGATAATGGTACTATATTACATATAAATGTAATACATTTCTTACTTCCGAACTGTGTCTTCGCTTGTTTGGTCTAAATATGTACACAGCGAGATGCATACAAACAAGGAATAAAGACTGGGATTCAACGCCACTCCGACGTACAAGTTCGGAATGGGCAAGTATTGTGAAGGAAACTGCCCACTATTTTTCAGTATAACGATACTAACATTCTCTTTCATTGATTCAGGAAAATCGTAGGAGACCAGACTCAGAATCGCCAGACGTGTGTTTTAAACTTACTGTCCCTTACACCACTGTTTCACCTCACTCAGCCTGCAACGACACCGCTCTCTCTCTCTTTCTCTCTCACGCTGGGTCCCCTTTTTTCCATTTCTACATCCGATTGATGACAAATGAAAGATATTATTTGGCAGACCAATGCAAACGTTTCACAATTTTTTTGCAAAAGAGTAATTAATTAAGCACTGAAGTGCAGGAAACTTTAGGGAAGTACTTCCCTGAATTTATTTAGGATGTATAAGTTATACGAAGGTTAAAATTTAAAGCGCTCGTTTATTAGCTGGACTGAAAGGGAACGCCAACAGCCGAGTAGTTAATAGGTGGCGAATTGCAAGGAATTCTTCGTCTTTTCCGGAACAGAGATTGATTCCTTCTCGCAGTCTCAAGCGAGTAATTGCGACGACATGACAGTTATTGTGACGACACTATCTGCACGTGAGATGAAGGCTCGTTACGCACGTTGCTCACGTACACGTACAAACAGCGCGTTGCGTCAGCTGCCATTCTGGCGGCTAGACGCCTAATGAGGCAAGATATACGAGCAGGGGGGGGGCGGCCGTTTTCACTTATACAGCAGAATGTGCCGAAGTCAAAAACGCCTGACTAACTGTTGTTCATCCGTGACCAATATGGATATGCCTTTCACTTAATAAGGAATTGTGATTAACTGCTGTACACACAAAGAGCTCTTTACCAGAGAAAGCTCATGGCGTAGTACCAGCTGTCTATTGACGAAACAGCTAGCGCTTGAAGAATTTCAAATTATTCTAAATAAGTAGTTATGCTTAAAAGGAAGTCAAAACATTTCAGAAACGGAGGTAATATGACGTCAGCGATTCAAATCTCAGTCAACCTACCACAGAAACAAACCAAAACAACTTCGGGTGAGTGCGGAGTACGTATTTCGAACAATAAATCTGTTTTTTTTCACAGGACAACGTGGCCACTTTGACTTATTTTTATATTTTTACTGAATTATACGTGGATTATTTGGGCGTGTTATCGCTCTTTCCTGTACCTAGGTATGGAATTTGTCACTTGCATATAACAATGATTTCTTATTTTGTCTTATTTTGTAATGCGCTGTAGTAGGCTATACTTGCATCTTTTTCATCTCAAGAACGGTTCAAGATACGGAAAAGAAATTTTCAGCAAGTGATAGTAGGCAAAGACGTCGACATCTTTATTGTGCGAGTAATACAAAAATATATCAACGATAAGATTCGCTCATGAAAGTGCTTTCCTTTGCGAAAGTGAGAAAGAACTGCAGAACTTAAATGAGATCAACGCTATGGTTTGACAGTGAACCAAACAGAGACCAAAGTAATCAGGAGTAGCAGGAACGATATTGAAGATAAACATAACATCAAAATGAGAGGCTACGACGTAGACGTAGGGAAGAAATTTGCTATACTGAATGTGTAAAAACAAACGATGGACGAAGCTAGGAGGACATAAAAAAAAGTCACACGCAGAGAAGTATTTCCAGCTAAATAAAGTCTACTAATATCAAGCATCGGTCTTAATTTAGAGGAAGAAATTTCTTTAAACATACGGTTGGAGGACAGCATTGTATGATAGTGAATCGTGGACTGTGGGAGAACCTGGAAAATAAGAAGTCGAAGCGTTGAGACGGGATGCCACAAAAGCAGGTTGAAAACCTGGTTGCATTATGAGCTAAGAAGTGAGGGGTTCCTCGGAGAACCGGCGAACGGAGAAACAAACATATGGAAAATTCTGAGACTAAAGCTGTCCAGGCTGCCGATACCTGTTCAGAATCAGCTCTGAGAAACTTCCACAGGACCTTGATGAAAAAATCAGACCTTAAGAATTAAAGGCAGCTCTGCCAGCAAACCCTACTGCCAAGTCCAAGAACACAAGAGTCGCGTGATGCGTGGCATGCAGTGGCTGTACGCTACGTAGTCAACGGGAGAGGATGAAAGCTGAGCTTCTGGCACCTTTAAATAACCATAACATATCGGCTAAGGGAGGTAACTCCACAAGAAAGTCCTAGTCTTCCTCGGAAGGGGGTTGAGCAGATGACTAGTAACCAGCTCTCGGAAAATTCTCACTATTCCTAGTACCCGAAGGAACCTCAAATAGTTCAAATGGCTCTGAGCACTGTGGGACTTAACATCTGAGGTCATCAGTCCCCTAGAACTCAGACCTACTTAAACCTAAGTAACCTAAGGACATCACACACATCCATGCCCGAGGCAGGATTCGAACCTGCGACCGTAGCAGTCGCGCGGTGCCAGAATGAAGCGCCTAGAACCGCTCGGCCACCGCGGCCGGCAAAGGAACCTCGAAACAGGTTGGTCTCAAAGGTCAGTTACAAGGTTGTGAAAAAGGACAAACGAAAATGGTTCAACGGATGTAAACGGATGTATCAATGTAGTAATGTGGAATGTCAGAGGAATATCCTGAAAAGAGATAGAGGTAGCAAATATACTATAGAAACGAATATCGATACCGTAGCAATCACAGAAACGAAAATAAAAATAAGAGGTAGTAAATATGTAGGCGATTACATTATGTTCTGTAATGGAGTCGAACAAAATGAAGGAGCAAGAAAAGGTGTGGTATTACTCCTGCACAAGAAATAGGGAAAAAAAGATCAAAGATTGCACATACATAAGCGAAAGAGTACTCATAGTCAGACTGAAACTGAGAAGAGACAACGCCACCACTAAAAGCGTATATTCACCAGATGATGGAAAAGTGGATAAGTTTAGAACTTTCTATGAAGAACTACAGTAGACTCTGAGTACATACAGTGCTGCTGGTCAGATTATTACGATGGGTGATTTCAATACCAGAATAGAATAAATCGAAGTAATGATTATTATAGGGCCTTTTGGAGAACCGGCATGTAGAGAAAATGGGAAAGTTCTAAAAGATTTTTCCAGTTACTATAATCTAAAAACAACGAATTCACTTTTTAAGAAAAGAGGCATCCATAAGTATACTTGGGCCAGTAGAGGTCTTAGGTCAATAACTGACTACATTTTAGTAAATGATACGCTAGTGGGTCAAATAAGGTACAGAAGTGTTTATAGAGGACAAGATATAGAATCAGATCATTTTCGAATAGTCTCCAGAACAGATCATTTTGCTAAATGGAAGAAAATGGCAAAATAAATAAGAAATGAAAAAGATCAAAGCGTTTACAATGTGCTTGCTGGGAGAAGACAGAATCAATAATCTAAAAAAAAAAAAAAAATGGACAATCAGACCAATTGTGTGATTGGATTGAAGAGTTCCTAGATAACAGAACGCAGCATGTCATTCTCAATGGAGAGACGTCTTCCGAAATAAGAATAATTTCAGGTGTGCCGCAGGGGAGTGTCGTAGGACCGTTGCTGTTCACGATGTACAAAATGACCATGTGGATAACATCGGAAGTTCACTGACGCTTTTTGCGGATGATGGTGTGGTATATCGAGAGGTTGTAACAATGGAAAATTGTACTGAAATGCAGGAGGATCTGCAACGAATTGACGCATGGTGCAGGGAATGACAATTGAATCTCAATCTAGACAAGTGTAATGTGCTGTGAATAAATAGAAAGAGAGATCCTTTATCATTTAGCTACAATATAGCAGGGCAGCAACTGGAAACAGTTAATTCCATAAATTATCTGGGAGTAGGAATTAGGAATGATTTAAAATGGAATGACCATATAAAATTAATCGTCGGTAAAGCAGATGCCAGACTGAGATTCATTGGAAGAATCCTAAGGAAATGCCATCCGAAAACAAAGGAAGTAGATTACAGTACACTTGTTCGCCCACTTCTTTAATATTGCTCACCAGTGTGGGATTCGTACCAGCTGGGGTTGATTGAGGAGATGTAGAATATCCAACGGAGAGCAGCGCGCTTCGTTACAGCATCATTTAGTAATCGCGAAAGCGTTACGGAAATGACAGATAAACTCCAGTGGAAGACTCTGCAGGAGAGACGCTCAGTAGCTCGGTACGGGCTTTTGTTGAAGTTTCGAGAACATACCTTCACCGAGGAGTCAAGCAGTATATTTCTCCCTCCTACGTGTATCTCGCGAAGAGACCACGAGGATAAATTCAGATTAGAGCCCACACAGAGGCATACCAACAACCTTTCTTTCCACGAACAATACGAGACTGGAATAGAAGGGAGAACCGATAGAGGTACTCAAGATACCCTCCGCCACAAACCGTCAGGTGGCTTGCGGAGTATGGATGTAGATGTAGATGTAGAAAAAATGTTGATGAAGGCAGGACAACACCCAGTCCCTCAGCGGAGAATATTCCCTACCCAGACGGGAATCGAACCCTATCCCCGTAGGACGGCAATCCGTCACGCTGACCGTTCAGCTGTCGGGGCGGACAGAGAGAGAGAGAGAGAGAGAGAGAGAGAGGTGATAGTTTCCGATTGTGGTAACCGTTCAAGGCCTTGAGGTGGAACGCTCCACGTTGACATCACCGAGGCTGTGTTTGTGCAGGAGGCGGTGGTCTGCAGCCACGTGGCGCGATTCGCGCCGCCGGCTGTTGCCGCTCATTCGCACGCCTTTGCGAAACCCTGCCGGCCGCTGCGTGCGCCGTGTTTGTCCAAGTTATTGCGTCGCCCACGTGTGCAGCCTCGTCGCCGCCTCCGTCAGCCGCCACGCAGCACGGAGGACCGCCGATCATCGCAGGCTGTCGTAGGCCACAGCGACGAAGTCGAAAATACGGCAGAGAGGCTCTGCACACGCGACGTATTGCCAACACACTTAGCGACCGCCTACGTTAAGCACAGGTTTCCATTTGTTATTAGAGGCACTCGACATTAAAGAAACCTTGTCGTGAAGTGGGAGGATTTGACGGCGTGTGTGCAGATTTCGAAGCTGTAATCATACACAATTGCCCGATTCTGGTACCTTCTTGGAGCCGTCGATACACTTTAGAGCCAATAACTGAGAGAACGGCTTAATATAAACGAGCTAACGTAGAGAGATTGTTAGCTTGAAGAATGTAGAACGTTCCAAGGATCACTGCCGGCCGGTGTGGCCGAGCGGTTCTAGGCGCTACAGTCTGGAACCGCGCTACCGCTACGGTCGCAGGTTCGAAACCTGCCTCGGGCATGGATTTGTGTAATGTCCTTGGGTTAGTTAGGTTTAGGTAGTTCTAAGTTCTAGGGGACTGACGACCTCAGAAGTTAAGTCCCATAGTGCTCAGAGCCATTTGAACCAACCAAGGATCACTTATCACGTAACTGATCAATTAGGAACATTTTCCTGACTTTCTTTTTTCTGTTTAGTTTATTGATTCGTGTTTTACCAGAACACGTTATGGTAAAGAACATACACAGGAAATGCCTTCACAAAAGAAGACGAAGTAAATATTCCAGAATTCGAATCGAGAACAGCTGCCAACATGAGTAACGTAGAAGTAAATATCCTCGGAGTAATGAAGTAACTTAAATCACTTAATAAAAGCAAGTCTTCCGGTCCAGACTGTATCCAATTAGGTTCCTTTCGAAGTATGCTCGTGCATTAGCTCCATACTTAACAACCGTATACGACCGTTCGCTCGATGAAAGATCCGTACCCAAAGACTGTAAAGTTGCACAAGTCACACCAATATTCAAGAAAGGTAGTAGGAGTAATCCACTAAATTACAGGCCCATATCGTTAACGTCCATATGCAGCACGATTTTAGAACATATATTGTGTTCGAACACAATGAATTACCTCGAAGGAAACGGTTATTCACACACAGTCAACATGGGTTCAGAAAATATCGTTCCTGTGAAACACAACTAGCTCTTCATTCAGATGAAGTGTTGAGTGTTATTGACAAGGGATTTCAGATCGATTCCGTATTTCTGGATTTCCGGAAGGCTTTTGACACTGTACCACACAAGCGGCTCGTAGTGAAATTGCGAGCTTATGTAACATCGTCTCATTTATGTGACTGGATCTGTGATTTCCTGTCAGAGAGGTCACAGTTCGTTGTAATTGACGGAAAGTCATCGATAAAACAGAAGTAATTTCTGGCGTTCCCCAAGGTAGTGTTATAGGCTCTTTGCTGTTCCTTATCTATATAAACGATTCGGGAGACAATCTGAGCAGCCGTTTTCGCTTGTTTGCAAATGACGCTGTCGTTTATCGACTAATAAAGTCATCAGAAGATCAAAACAAACTGCAAAACGATTTAGAAGAAACATCGGAATGGTGCGAAAAGTGGTAGTTGACTTTAAATAACGAAAAGTGTGAGGTCATCCACATGAGTACTAAAAAGAACGCGTTAAACTTCGGTTACACGATAAATCAGTCTAATCTAAAAGCCGTAAATTCAACTAAATACGTAGGTATTACAAATACGAACAACTTAAATTGGAAAGAACACACAGAAAATCTTGTGGGGAAGGCTAAGCAAAGACCACGTTTTATTAGCAGGACACTTAGAAATAGTAACAGAGCTACAAAGGAGACTGCCTACACCACGCTTGTCCGTCCTCTTTTAGTACACTGCTGCGCGGTGTGGGATCCTTACCAGATAGGGATGGCGGAGGACATCGAAAAAGTTCGAAGAAAGGCAGAACTTTTTCTATTATCACGAAATATGGGAGAGAGTATCATAGAAATGATACAGAATTTGGGATGTGCATCATTAAGAGGAAGGCGTTTTTCGTTGCGACGGTATCTTCTCATGAAAGTCCAATCACCAACTTTCTCCTCTGAATGCGAAAATATTTTGTTGACACCGACTTACATAGGGAGAAACGATCACCAAGATAAAATAAGGGAAATCGGAGCTCGTACGGGAAGATACAGGTGTACATTCTTTCCGCGCGCTAAACGAGATTGGAATAATAGAGAATTGTGAAGGTTGTTCGATGAACCCTCTGCCACGCACTTAAATGTGATTTCCAGAGTATCCATGTAGATGTAGATTTAGGTTTCATTTGCTTGAGGATGGTGGTACGCCTGCATGTGAGAGAATTTGAGCGAGAAAAAGAAGAATTCGACTGAAATTTTATGGCATTAATTTTACCATTTCTAGAACACTGGTGTCCAAATTAATGCAACAAACTGCTATTTCCCTGTACTGGTTCTACAAGGAAGATGGCATTGCGATGAACGGACAACCACGCCAGCAACGGCGTCTGGGTACCTATCGAGCGGGATAGTGTTTGCAGGGTAGTCCCACATCCACAGTCGCTGTGTACACAGTCACAGATGGCACAGTATGGCACAGAGAATACGCCTGCCAGCCTCTCTACGGTGGAGGGACATTTGAAGAATGGAAACATGAGAGTCGCACACTGATGTGGCGCGATGGCGTAATGTGAATCTATCTGTTGTTTCTCGGATGAGGTGTCAGTTCATAGAGACCGAAACTGTATCCCGGAGACCAAGACAGGGCCAACCACCTGTGACATCAGAAAGAGTGGACCGTTATTTGGCTGTAAGGGCACAACGTGCCGCCTTAGTACTGCACTGCAATTGGTATCTGACCTCGCAGCATCCCCTGGACTTGTTGTATCGAGTCAAACGAGGTACAGAAGGCTTCAGTACAGTGGACTTTATTGTTGGAGACCCGCTGTCTGTTTACCTCTGGCGTGTCTCCACAGAAGGAGTCGTCTAGAGTGGAGGCGTCAGCATGCAACCTGCACGGTCGAACTTTGGACCAATGTTATTTTCACAGATGAGTCCCGATATGGTCTGGAGTGTGCCAGGCTACTGTTTCGCATCTGGAGGGCGCGCTGAACACGATTTCGGACCCAAACATTGTGGAAAGAGATCGATATCGAGGATGATCGGCAGAGATCATGCTGACCAGTCAAACACCTCTTCATGAAATTGTACGGGTGAATCGGTAAGATTTAACTGCTGTCCAGTACCATGAGGAGATCTTGGGATCTGACGCGTCGTTGTTTCTAGGTGCTGTGAGTCCAGACTTCCTATTGACAGACGATAATGCTCCACCTCATAGAGCAAGGGTGGCTGGTGTTTTGTTGGAAGATATTGCTTACATGGCGTGGCCTGATCGCTTTCCCGATTTGAATCGCATAGAGCATGTCTGGGATGCATTAAGGAGATGGGATGCATCACGTCAGCGTCTACCAACACTCTTGTGCGCAGCTCTGCTGGAAGAATGGTCGTTATTCCCTCAACGTGAGATTGATGGAATTCACAGCATGTCGCGTCGTTGTTAGGCCTGTTTTGGTGCCAGAGGAGGTCGCACCCTCTACTGAGGACATTAATCAGTTGTCAGAATGTGTGTGCAAATCTGCTTCTACATCTACATTTACATGGATACTCTGCAAATCATATTTAAGTGCCTGGCAGAGGGTTCATCGAGCCACGTTCACAATTCTCTATTATTCCAATCTGGTATAGCTCGTGGAAAGAATGAACACCTATATCTTTCCGTACGAGATGATTTCCCTTATTTTTCGTGATGATCGTTCCTCCCTATGCATGTCAGTGTCAACAAAAAATTTCGCATTCGGAGGAGAAAGTTGGTGATTGGAATTTCGTGAGAAGATTCCGTCGCAACGGAAAACGCCTTTCTTTTAATTATGTCCAGCCCAAATCCTGCATCATTTCTGTGATACTTTCTCCCATATTTCGCGATAATACAAAATGTGCTGTCTTTCTTTGAACTTTTTCGATGTACTCCGTCAGTCCTATCTGTTAAGGATCCCGCTGTTAAGTTGGATAAAAACGAAGAACATTTTTTGCCTCCCGTTACGCATGTTGATGTTAATTACTTTATGTATTCTTCACATTTTTTCCACTTTACTATCACTTGATCATAGTGGTTTGTGTCAAAATAAACGCAACCTTGCAAAATTTCTGTTTGTTGCTTTAATTTTGGACACCAATGTATTTTAACTGCGAAAAGAAAGCATTTTCGTCAGTCCTCCTTCTGAGGCACGATAGTATATTCTAATATAGATTTTGACCTGCAGCCATACTCCAGTGGTTCTTCAAAAAATGGCTTTGAGCACTATGGGACTTAACATCTGAGGTCATCAGTCCCCTAGAACGTAGAACTACTTAAACCTAACTAACCTAAGGACATCACACACATCCATGCCCGAGGCAGGATTCGAACCTGCGACTGTAGTGGTCACGCGGTTCCAGACCGAAGGGCCTAGAACCGCTCGGTCTCACCGGCCGCATCAAGTGTTTCTGTCACGCCATAAAAAGTTAGAGAGGAATTAACTGTCGGGAGTTTAGGAAGGAAGCAACGGTGGTACAGACGGACAAAGTCAAATATGCAGTACGATGCTGTTCGGATGCGCATCTCAGATTGAAAATTCTTACAGATCACTCGATACCCCGTTGTCTCAGAGAACCGAAGGCCTTGTGCGTTAACGAAGATCATTACAGCGGTTTTTCGTGCCCTCAGAAAGCATACGAACTAGAATAAGTACTTACAACAAAAACATAGTCGATCTTCTTCTGTTTCCTGCCCTTATTTCGTGTCTGCACGACGTCCGCATGTTATTCTGGATTTGTAACTGCCGCCAACTGCAAACTAACCCCCCCTCCCCCTGTCACCGACCGGGACGAAGTTCGTAGAGCCTATTTGTATGTGTTTTTATGTATTACCCTACGCGAAAGTATCAGGGCTTTTTAGAAATGTTTGTGAATCGTGTAACTGAGGCAGGACGTGAGTAGTAGCCCAGTATTCATTTAATCGGAGATGGAAACCGCCTTCCCTGCACATGGGCCTTCGTCGTTAATCCCCCGGGGGTATTCATTCGTAGCGCACGGCTATACAGGCGGGTCAACCACAAACACAGTCGTTGAGTTAGACATTCCCTGTGACATGTGAGTGTGATTTCGAAAGATATAAGACAGTGGTTAAGAAGAAGGGAAGATTAGGGTTTAAAATCCTGTCCGCAAAATGGTCATTACAGACGACGCACAAGCTCTGATTGAGGATTCATGGGTAGGGAAATCGGACGTCCGTTTCAATAGAACCATTTCAGAATCCGTCTTATGCCATTCAGGGAAATCAAAGAAAATCTAAAAATGGACGGCCGGACATGCATTCCCAAAGCTGTTCTCCAAAAATCAAGTACAGTGTCTTACTACAGATAACTACAGTGGACAGGTGTGCAGCGACCAATTCCAGTACTGGCAGTTTACTCGTAGTTTTCCTAAATCACTACAGGGGGACAAATTAGTGTTCCGTTAGAGAGATTTGCACCAGCAGGCGATAAGTGCGACTTACTGTTGAGGTAATTGCCAAGGACAAGAGCTGTGATCTGTGGGCGTATTCGTTCTTGTGTACTCGTGACGCAAACAGTACATCAAATGTGACCTTCCGCACAATAGGAGAAGCTGGCGCGTCGCTTCACAGTAACTGACAGGCTTTTGTTTTCAAATGATAATCTATGGGAGGTTCCGTGACAATTGCTTGCTTATCCTTCAAACCACACGTGGTGGCGTTTTTAGGATTGCTGGGAAATGAGAAACGTTAAGAAATGTTTTTATGACGGCCGATGTTACTTTAGGCTTGCGGTGAGCAGTGATTGATCACCTTGCATCACCTTATTACTTTTCTTCCGTTCAGCAACGTATGTTATCATGTATCTTCAATTTCAGCTTCCCCGTTAATGATACGCTCATCTATTCCTTCCAAAATCCTCGAAGGTGACGGCGCACGACATTGTTTACAGTAACTAATATTGTAGTTTTACTCGTTAAAACCAAATGGTAATCATCCTAACTAAAGAAGTGGTGCTGTTGGTAGGAAAAATGCCTTGGGTTCGATCCCGGCCGGTTTGTGGATTTTCTCTACCGCGGACTGGGTGTTTGTGTTGTTCTCATCATCTCATCATCTCATCATCATCATTAGTGACAGTGGCTCGAATGGACTGTGAAAAAGGTGGACTGTGTAAAAATTGGGACTTTGTACTGGCGCTGATAACCACGCAGTTGAGCGCTCCACAAACCAAACGTCATCATCGTCTAGGAAACTGTACAAGCGGGGTGTCGTATTGAGAGCCTACAAATCGAAAGCACGAATTTTTGTATCTAATTGAAGTATGCCTAAGCATTAATTACACAAAACATCATCTGCCCGCTTCGGCACAGCATCTGAATTTCAACTGGGTTGGCAGCGATGGAATCTCATTACCCTGAATGAGTGGAAACTCCGCAGCTGCTGATGAAGTAAGTTTGAATGCACGGTGTGATCCACCGTTCCACATAGGCTTTTCCAGGACTGTTCTTTAGACATTCATCCGTCACTCTCTTCACAGTACATTTAGTACATTGTGATTTTTAACCGCAAGGGTATCTGCTAACATTTTTGACAGGTTGTAAGACTGAGTTTATTGAAAAAACAGTGTTAGTGGAAAGTTTCCCTTGGGGAAACTGCCGATGAAGGCACAATGGATTTTATCTGAAGCCTATTAAATAACTCTAAGGAATCCGCGTAATTGTGGAGAACATACTGTTTAACACCTATCCACCTCCAGCGCTCCTGTACAAAGGCGTTCTCTTCACTGTTAGCCGCCTCGAATCCTGATGGAGGAAGACTTTTCACCCCCATAATTTGGCCACCAACAGGGGAGACGTGGTCGCGCACAATTCTCGAGCACAGAACTTAGTGTCTTGGATTCAGTTCCAATCCTCTCTGTAAAGTTCCCTTCGGATGGGGACTTTAATGTCGGCAGCTGCCTTGGTGATAATCGAGAGACATTATGTGCCAGCATCGGATTTCTATCTCTCTCTTCTATCAGAATACAAGTCACACGGTAATAAACACTCATCCATTAAGGTCACCTACACGCCACGGATATACTAAAGCGAAAACTCTCACTCACCAACCGTGAGCGGGTCAAGTTACTGAAGCTATCCCTTTGTGTCTCCCGCCAACAATGATGTTCATTTGAACACACTCTAGCTCTGTTTTATCACCCCTGTGTTTGCTTTGTACCCATGTTTCAAGAAAGGCCTACGCAATTCCAGGCACTGCCGAAGACGTTTTTGTGAATCATCAATTACGTAAGGGATTCTGAAACCAACAGTACTTTTCAACTGCCATATTAGATGTGGCAAGTCGGTCCTACAGCTCCGGACACAAATGCATTCCAATCCTCCACATCAGCAGCAACGAAATTCGCACCACCTACTTGCAACCGGTACGTCAGATGCCACTTGGATCGTACGGGTGTAATTACGTTCATTGTACTGGCAGCAGTGCCGGTCTTTCTCTGTAAGTCCATCTTTATACAGATGGTAGCGGGACCTCGGCTGTCCAGTATAAAACCTCGAATCAAAACACCTCCATTCATCTAAATTTCCAGTTGTTGTTTTATATGGACAACCAGTTTCCGTGCTACATGAAGCGATCTTCAGGTTCCCCGACAGACATATGGGGTTGTTCCTACACGTCGGTCAGGAATCCTGCTAATGTAGCACTGAAACTGGTTGCTCAAATAAAATAAGAACTGGAAATTCAGACGGCTGAAGGAGTTTTGATTCAACATTCTGTACCGATCTTTCACTTTGGACATAAACTCGGTGTTTTTCGTGCCACTCCCTTAGGAATTTTGAGGTCTCTACGTCAGTGCTCCATTTGGTTGAAATTCGTCCTCGTATATCGCGATGGTGGACGGCGAATCCTGTCGCAAGAAGTTATTGCGCACAGAAATTTATTCCAGCAGCTGAAAATCGATATACTCGTGGTACACACTTAACATAATGGCCCGCGAAATATACAGCCTGCACGACGTTATGGAGTATCCCAAGCATCGCTGCTTCACAATCTGGCCATGACCAACTGAGTGACATTGATCGTGTTCATCACGATTTCCCCTGTCACTTCTTCGGTCAGCGAAACGTCTGAGCATATCTGTCATATGACCCGCCGCAATATTCCATTCGTAGCAACAACAGGAGAGATCTCCCACTCTCCCACTGACTCAGTAACTACCTTCATATAACTGTACAGTAATTTATCCACACATTGTAACAAATGTTTTAAATTTAGAAAAGGGGACAATAATAAAAAAATGGTTCAAATGGCTCTGAGCACTATGGGACTTAACTTCTGAGGTCATCAGTCCCCTACAACTTAGAACTACTTAAACCTAACTAACCTCAGGACATCACACACATCCATGCCCGAGGCAGGATTCGAACCTGCGACCGTAGCGGTCACGCGGTTCCAAACTTAAGCGCTTAGAACCGCACGGCCACACATGCCGGCGACCATAATAAAACTAACGAAAGAAAAAATATGTGTTTCTCTGACATCACTAGTGTGTCACATTAAATCTTAACAGAAAGGAGGAAAAGGACTTTTTATTATTCTATTGCTCCACCTTAAGAAGAGTATATTCGCGATAACATCCTCTCTGTAGCAGTACAGGCTAAGTAATTAAACGTATTGGTCCCATTTATCTCGGTAAAGCTAAAACGTGTTTACTTCATCGAGCTTCATTAGTTTCGTTGGTATCATATTAAACAATTATTTATTGTACTAATTCCTGCTGTTGGGACGAAATGAAAACCTACAGCGTCAATAGATAGAGAAAAAGCATGCAATAAGCTACGTACAATACACAACAGCCGTAAGATAAATACTACCGCTCTTTGCGAAAATTAGCGAACGTAGGCCACAAGTAAGTATTGAAGTTGTTTCGCAGCTCCGAGGAAGCCATTCGGTTCTGTGTGTGTAGAAAACTGCGGAAGCCGTTTACTGCAGCAGATATCAATTGAGCGAATGTGGTAGTACAGTGTCTAGCAACGAGTATCAAGCGTAGACAAGCGACGGATGTTTCCATGTTCTCATCATTAGTGTCTTCAGCACGCGGACGAATGTCGCAGATACTGGTAGTACAAGACAAGAGTCTGGACGTCCATGCCATATCTAGCGCAGTGAACGGCGGAAGATTGCCAGCTCTGTAAACCAAACCAGGCGGTAAGCGTACTGGTAGCTGTCCAAAGGAATACAATGCCGGAGAAGAAGCAACCTGTGCGGAGCGCAACGTCTAGCCAAAAAAATTGTTGCACTCCGCAACCTGCGGAGGACGATACGTATTTATTCTCTTGAGGCCAAAGTAATTAGTTTGCTCTGTCTGCTCAGGGCATTGAAATATCAACTTTCGAATGCAGTATTCTACACTATTGGCCATTAAAATTGCTACACCACGAAGATGACGTGCTACAGACGCGAAATTTAACCGACAGGATGAAGAAGCTGTGAAATGCAGATGATTACCTTTTCAGAGCATTCACACAAGGTTGGAGCCTGTGGCGACATCTGCAACGTGCTGACATGAGGAAAGTTTCCAACCGACTTCCCATACACAAACAGCAGTTGACAGCCGTTGCCTGGTGAAACGTTGTTGTGATGGCTCGTGTAAGGAGGAGAAATGCGTACCATCACGTTTCCGACTTTGATAAAGGTCGGATTGTAGCTTATCGCGATTGCGGTTTATCGTATCGCGACATTGCTGCTCGCGTTGGTCGAGATCCAATGACTGTTAGCAGAATATGGAATCGGTGGGTTCAGGAGGGTAATACTCTTTCAAAAACACCTGGCTCCATTCTCATTGCGTAACGTGCACTGGTCACATACTTCTGTAACGTCTCTACATTGTCGATGGGGTAGGCATACAAATTTCCGTTTAAATTACTGAATAGACAGAAATCCAAAGTATTGGATCCGGAGAGTAGGGAAGTCATGCTACAGGATTTCCTCCACCAAACAGTCGCCCATGAAACGTTGCAGCGAGGTTCTTCTCCCTATAAAATTGGTTCCAGTCCACATTGGGCACCTGGTACAGCAACCTGTTATGAAGTTCTTGAAATAAGTCACTCTCGGTGGCCAAATCTTTTTATTTACAGGTAATGACACGTTTCACCCGTTTGTGGCATCATTTGACTGGCGTAAAAATTGATGTGGAAAACCAACATTCATCAGTTAATGCCCACATATGGCATTAACATAAAATTTGTAAGGAACACTGGTTTTTTACATTAATTTTTAAGCCAATCTGAAACGCATCGTTTCCTGTAAATAAAAAAAACATTTTGCCACCTAGACGGTTTTATTTTAACGAAGAAGCGTCCTTACCTGTAAATAAAATGCAGAGTGTTAACTGCGGAACTTCAATGGCTCGCACTGGTTTCCGGACGTATCATCTTAGAAACTTTTTTTCAAGTTTTGACCAATAGTGTCTCTTGTGACGCTTTTTTTTAAACACCTCGTATATGACGATTGACAGAGTAAGATAATAAAAACAACTTTGTAGAAACAGGTTTAGTTATTAACTCCTTCACTCGTGGAGCAGTCTGCTGGCCGGCGCTCACTTGGCGCCAGCCGCCCCCTGACCTGCGTGGGCGAGCGCGCGCTCCGGCCCGCCAGCGGCGCCTCTCCGGCGGCACACGCCGGCATTGGCCGCCGGACGCTCCAATCGAGTGGTGCGCCGTCAGCAGTGTTTACTCTGCGCGTTTGCACGTCGCGAGAGCGGGCGTGGCTCCGCCAAATACTCGCAGGCCGCGCGTTCTTTTTGCGCGGACCGTCCGTCGCGCTCCACAGCCGAGCGGGTAATTCGTCTGCACGCGCTGACTGTAACACCACTGTCCTAACTCCTGGGGACGGGCAAAAAACAATTTTAAAAGCTAAGTATTTAATCTGTTTAAAAAAAATTGCCAACTATTCGACCGGTGACCTTAGGAGAACAGAAATAGTCTGTAAAAATCTAGAATGAAATTTTCACTCTGGAGCGGAGTGCGCGGTGATGTGAAACTTCCTGGCAAATTAAAACTGCGTGGTGGATCGAGATTCGAACTCGGGAGCTTTGCCTTTCGCGGGGAACTGCTCTACCGACCTCTTTTTGTTGATCTCAATATTTTCGCTACTGTTCGTTCTATTTGTTCGGGGCGGCCGTCCCATGACGCTTGTTCAGGTTCATCGTTGATCCATTAGCTTAGTTTTTTTTATTACAGAGGGCAGCAACCACTCAGTTTTTTTAAATCTCACTTTGTTCTTTATTGGTCGCTGCATTTGTTCGGAGCGGACGTCCCACGACACCTGTTCGAGTTCATCGCTAATCCGTTCATTCATTTTTTTCTGTGAAGTTTGGAAGGTAGAAGACGAGGTACTGGCGGTATATAGCTGTGAGGACGTGGCCTGAGTCGTGCCTTGGGTAGCTCAGTCGTTAGAGCACTTGCACGCAAAAGTCCCGAGTTCGGGTCTCGGTGCGCAAACAGTTCTAATGTGCCAGGAAGTTTCAATCTCTAAAAATATCGATATGGTTTTCTTAAACAGAGAATTTGCGAAAATCAGATCGCTCTATTCGTCCATGGAATACGGAAATTCGTAGTCATAGCTGGCCTGTTTGATGCCGTCTTCTTAGACTTCCGGAAGGCATTCGAAACAACTGACCACAGCCGTTTTGCTCCCAAAATAGTGGACTAGATACATCACTGAATCTTGTACTTTCTAGCATGAAAACTTCTTAAACTTCTTAATGGGGTCGACAGATGTAAAGGTAATTACGGTCGTACCCAAGAGAATTCTATAGGTCCTTTACTACTTGAAATACGAACACCATACTCTCAGCTCAAACTTAATGAGGTACCTCGAGAAAAATGACCTCCTCCATGCCAACCAATATGGATTCCGGAACACTGGTCATCTGAAACCCAAGTCATGCTTTTTTCACAATACATCCTGCAAGCCATGGATCAAGACGACCAGGTAGAGCCAATATTTCTTGATCCCGAAGTCATTTCACTCGGTACCAAATGGCTCTGAGCACTATGGGACTTAACTTCTGAGGTCATCAGTCCCCTAGAACTTAGAACTACTTAAACCTAACTAACCTAAGGACATCACACACACCCATGCCCGAGGCAGGATTAGAACCTGCGACCGTAGCGACCGCGCGGTTCCAGACTGTAGCGCATAGAACCGCTCGGCCACCTCGGCCAGCCATTCGGTACCACATCCATGATTTTTATCGAATGTGCTATCGAATCGATTATCAAGCGAAATTTGTGACAGGATTTAGAAGTGCTTTGTATGGAGCTCATGTTTCGTTGGATGGGAACAGGTGAGAGTTAACTACAGATGTGCCCGCCCGGTTAGCCGTGCGGTCTAACGTACGACTTTCCGGAGTGGGAAGTAGCGCCTGATCCCCGGCACGAATCCGCCCGGCAGACTTGTGTCGAGGTCCGGTGAGCCGGCCAGTCTGTGGATGGTTTTCAGGCAGTTTTCCATATGCATCGGCGAATGCGGGCTGGTTCCCCTTACTCCGCCTCAGCTACACTATGTCGGCGATTGCTGCGCAAACACGTTCTCCACGTACGCGTACACCACCATTACTCTACCACGCAAACATAGGGGTTACACTCCTCTGGTGTGAGACGTTTCCTGGGAGGGTCCACCGGTGCCGAACCACACAATAACCATGAGAGAGTGGTTCGGTGTGGGGCGACGGAGGGGTGAAGTGGACTGCGGTAGTCGTCGTGGGGTTGTGGACCACTGCGGCTGCGGCGGGGACGGAGCCTCTCCATCGTTTCTAGCCCCCGGTTAACATACAATACAATACAATAACTACAGATGAGCCACAGAGAGCCTTGTTATTCGTTTTGTAGTCCTATATTGATAATGTGAATGTGGTATTAAACGTAACCTCAGATTTTCGCACACGATGAAATTATATGTACTGAAGTATTGTCTGAGAAAAAGCTGCAGTAGTATTCAGTCGAATCATGATAAGATAACAAAGTGGCGCAAGGACGGGAACTTGCTTTAAATATTCAAAAATGTAAAATTTTGCACTTCACAAAACGAAAAAAACGTAGTGTCCTGTGACTATAACGTCGGTGAGTTATGGTTGCAGTCGGTCTAATAATGCAAATACGTGGGTTAATGAGATATAGGGGTATGAAATTGAGCAGTCACATACGCTCAGTCGTAGGTAAAGCAGGTGGAAGACTTCCCTTTTTTGGTAGCACACTAGGAAAAAACAGTCGAACAACAAAGATATTTCTTATAAATACTCTTGCGACCCATCACAGAATTGCAATCAAGTCTTCGATGGAGCACTTGCGATACGGTTTTTAACTCAAAACATTCAGGGATATATGGCCTGTATGACCATATGTGTTATTTTTAGAGATGCATATATGGCCTGAAGATGGCATAGTGGAATGCCGAAAATTGTGGTCAAAATATAATAAAATAACATCCCAATTACACGACTGTTGGCGTATTTCATATATAATTAACTGACCAGCCGATATCACATGTCCATGAAGGATCAAAAGAGGCATCCTAGAACAGAGCTCAAATGTGTGAGACGGTTATCAGAGAGGACTAACAGGGTATGCTGAAAATGTGCAAGTAAGCGCAGCTCGAATGTTTTCGGGTTAGTTTCAGCCTTGTGAGGGTGTTACGGAGATACTGAAGAAACTGAACTCGAAAAAGCTTGAGGATAGTCGGGAAACTATCCCGTGGAAACCTACTAGAACCTACTTCTCGTTCGGATCACCGAGACAATATTACACTATCTGTATGGCACAAATAGACATCTAAGCAATCATGCTTCTCGGAATCCAAACGCGAATGGAACTAGTAGAGTCTCTAATAGCTGGTACAATGAGAAGTACCATCTGCCATACACCTCATAATGGTCTATATATAATATCCAATCGTCGGCAGCTCCGTGGACCTATTTGCAGACGATGCTGGTATGCATATGAAATCTGAATTGGAAGAGGAAGTAGCGAAGTACAAGAGGACACGTGGCGGATGTATAATTTACGGATGAATGATTTAACCTACGAGGTAAGACTCGAAACTTAACTGACCTGCGCGCTATAGCCAACCTACTCCACGCAAATGAAGCCCAACTGGACTGGATATATACAGTGCAAATAACCTCACTTAGCCTCCTACTGACGTTTTCCTAACGTCGCCGGAGTTCTAAGATAATAAAAGTTTACATAAGAATTGAAGTATGAGAGGTCATAAACTCACGTTGAAATCTAACTTCCCAATCTCCTCGAGAACTATAGTTTTTATTCCCACAGCAATGAAACTCACCGAGTCTGTTCCTTCGAAAAGCTTCGTAACACAATGTTGCAAGCGAGTAATAATCAACGCTACTATTAAATTACTTTGCACTGGACTTCTAAAGTCACAACAATCAATCAATTTGCAGAAGCATTGCAGGAAAACCGCTGCAGTGAAATCTCGCATGGCTATACTATATGCAGTAATTACCGAAACCCAAGCCGCAATACGGACAACGCATGGTATCACGTTTTTCCCTCTCTTATCAGTTCTTGCTATCGTTTAAAACACATTAGAAGCCTCTTATGTGTGAACTTCTCCGTCTTTCTGCGTTATTGTAGCAGTTCCGTAATTTCCAGAGGTACAATGTAAACTTCATCTTGAGAGCAAATGAGGTGTTTGGGCCCTAAATGGTTAGTTCTATTAGAAAGCGGGGCGAAGTACCGGACTGTGTATTATCGTGTTACCTTCGCAGCTTTCTCAATCTATCGAATCGCTTTACCACTAGAACTATCTACTAACAACATTCAATACTTCTTTGATTCTGCGTTCTTGTGCGCGATCTCGTCGTAACCCTGAAACTAATATATCCTCACTCTTATTACTTACAAGGGAACCTCCCCATCGCACCCCCCTCAGATTTAGTTATAAGTTGGCACAGTGGATAGGCCTTGAAAAACTGAACACAGATCAATCGAGAAAACAGGAAGAAGTTGTGTGGAACTATGAAAAAACTAAGCAAAACACACAAACTGAGTAGTCCATTTGCAAGATAGGCAACATCTAGGCGAGTCCGAGTTTAGGAGCGCCGTGGTTCCGTGGTTAGCGTGAGCAAGTGTGGAACGAGAGGTTCTTCGTTCAAATCTTCCCTAGAGTGAAAATTTACTATCTTTATTTTTGCAAAGTTATGATCTGTCCGTTCGTTCATTGACGTCTCTGTTCAGTGTAATAAGTTTAGTGTCTGTGTTTTGCGACCGCACCGCAAAACCGTGCGATTAGTAGCCGAAAGGACGTGCCTGTCCAATGGAAACCGAAAACATTTGATTGCATGGTCATAGGTCAACCGATTCCTCCACACGAAAACACGTCTGATATATTCTATACGACACTGGTGACGGCATGTGCGTGACATGACAGGAATATGTTGTCGACCCACCTAACTTGTACACTTGGTGAATGGGTAAAAAGATTCTTCTACCTTGCACAATTTAGGTTTTCTTGTGAATGTGATAATCACTCCCAAAAAAGTGTGAAAACATAAGAGTTTGTCACATAAACCGCAACAAATGAATGCAACAGTTTCACGGTCGCACAGTTTTCCCTGTGCTCTGTCAAAACATGTTTTTAACGTATTCAAATTTTCCGTGTATAGACCGTCAAATCCTGCATATGTCCAAGCAAAACTGAACATGTCCTGGAATTTTGGAGAGCGAAGTTGATTATATGTGAGTGCCTGAACTTTGATAATTGTCTGAAAATAAAAAATTAAAATTTTCTCCCGAGGAAAGATTTGAACCGAGGACCTATCGCTCCGCAGCTGCACACGCTAACCACAGGACCACTGCGGTCATTGGTTTACACCCACCTGGATGTTGCCTATCTTTCACATGGACTACTCAGTTTGTATATTTTGCTTATTTTTTCATAGTTCCACACAACTTCTTCCTGTTTTCTCGATTGATCTGTGTTCAGTTTTTCAAGGCCTATCCACTGTACCAACTTATAACTAATTCTGAGGGGGGTGCGATGGGGAGGTTCCCTTGTTAGATGCTTTTCCTCTCACCTGCACTGCTAAAACGCGTATTGAAAACGGATGCTGCTTCACCTGTTTCACTCATAAAGGAAAGGCAGCATCGTAACACACTTAATGCGTATTCCCTTCACTGACAGCACGCAGCATTACCTGTAGGTTAAGAGGTCTTCAGACCGGTTACGGTAGACAGTGAGAAAGCAGCACACATGTGTCTATGGTGACTGCCACATTCCTCTTCCGCGCTGTTGCAAGGTCAAAACAAACCTATCTCGTTCTGAACTCTTGCTGCTGCTCCCCGTGTAGGAAACGGGTTCAGATGATAATGTCCATTCGGACCTCTGGTAAGCAAGATTAGGGTTTGACGTCACGTCGACGAAGATGTCATTAGATACGGAGCAAATGATCGGATAGGGAAAAGGTGGTGGGGGGAATCCGGCCGCGTTCTTTGCAAACGAAACGCTTGGCAAGTGCTTTAAGCGGTTGGAGGATATCACGAAAAGCCCCAAGTGGATTGTTCGAAGGGAATTTGAAATCCGATACTGTCGAATGCGAGTTCACTGTGGTAACCGACGCGCCACGTCACTGGGTGTATAGAATATTAACTGTAACATCTAATTAATTATATTTGTCAATCGTTGTACTTACTATGTACATACCACGCAGGTTATCGCATTGCTTCGAAACGATTTCTAAATGTTCCTTCTTGCAGTCTGTAGTGAAGTTCTTGATAACTTCTTACTGAAATTATAAATTAATTCTATACAGCTTGTGCGCGGCACACACCAGGCACCATTAATGTACCATCCTATGTAACCCAAATCTACAGACCGGCATTGATGCGGTAGTCTAAAATTTCAAAACTAAATTGCATGGTGACGTCTGTGGTACTTATTCGGTGGCCGACACTGTAGCTCTTCAAGTGCCGGTACACGCATCTCCAATTCTGTTTGATTCACGGTGTCACGTTGTCTCTTTGATCGAAAGTCGCAAAATATTTCATTGTTCTGCCGCTTAACACATTTGAAAGTCTATACACATTACTGTGTGTTATCTGATTTCTAAATTTGTTAGCTGGTGACTCCTTCCAGCTGTTGACAAGCCGGTGCAGCGTAATGCGCAGCACAGTTATTTGCGAGAAATGATGACTTGGACACGGGTCGAATACGCGCGCCGAATTAACGACCCTCCTACTGTCCTCCGGCCAGCTTTAGTGTGGATTTTAGACGGTTTCTCACGCTCTTCTAGGTAAATGCTGCGCTGGTCCCCAAATTTCTGTGGATGCGGGCAGTCAGCCAGTTAAATACGATGGAAAATAGAAAAAAGTTTACACGTTTCACAGGCAGAAGCTGCTGACGAATTCTGTCCCTTATATCAGGATCACGATAGTTGCGTCAGAAGGGCATTCAGTCACAGGGTTAAATAATAAAATAAAGTTTTCCAAATACTGTAAATGCATACCCCGTACAAGACAAGAGAAGCACCAAGGAAAAGAAAGAAGCTTCATTCTAGATGTTGCAGCTGTTCCAAAGCTTATTCTGCAGGTCAAGAAACATCAGATGCAAAATATGAGGTGATCAAATAATGTTGGCGAATATGTCTCAGTGTTTTCTCAGCTCAGTCACAAGAATTCCCCATATTAGGTACGATTTTCTTCGAATCACAAATGAAGGTCAGAATTAATTCAATTTAATTGTGAATAGCAGCCTCACAGCCGTTTTACTTCCCACCATTCCTTGTCACTCACAAATTATTCTCTTGTCTGAGACACACTGTGAAAGCTTTTAGACATTGTTGGCATAAAAAGCAGGTGCATATAATGGGCATACAGTTCTTTTTCCTTTTTTTAACAAAACTTATGGGAAGAGCCGCTAATGATCAACATCTAGTACAAAAACTAGCAACTTGGCCTCATCATAGTTTAAAAATGCAATACGTATAAATAGGGATGAAAATTATGGCAATTTATTACACCGTCGACGACCAGTTATCGGAATGAGCCACAAATGTCAGTTATATAGTCTCATTCGTATGGAGGGACTTTGAGTGTCCTGAACATATGAATCTTCATAGTGGTGCGTAAAGTACTCAGGATCATTGGAAGAGATCGTTCGGAATCCTCTTGGCCAACAATTTCTTTAATATTATTCGTTAAAGTGAGATTCATTCCAAGTTGCACGAAAGGAAAGGAGTGGGGGGAGGGGGGGGGAGACCGGAGATATAAGTAGAGAGGTATGGATTTCGTCATGCGTTCGTTCACACGGCATTAGAGAGTTCCAAAAAGAGAAGTTATAGATTCCAAAAAGAGAAGTTATAGATATGGCTATGTGTATAAAGTAAAGGTTTTGAAACGGGGCATTTATTTCGCCTTGTTTCATTTCTTCGAAAAAGTTGCTATTCATGATAAATTCCACAGATGCATACATATGTTGACTGGTACTACCTTCCATTACTAGTGTATCTTCAGATTTTCTTGATGGGTTTTGTATGTTGCTGATTTGCATGTCCGCTATCAATGACGGAATTATTTCTAAAACTACCCTTTTTCCCATGACTTCACCCACATATGTGTTCGATAGATATACTGTATGCATATCCTCCTCCCTCTCTCTGTGCCCACCTCTTCCTCCTCCTTCTGTCTGTGCTCGTTATTCTATCTCTACCTATATGTCTCCTTCCCCCCACAATCTTCATCTCCTTTTCACCCTTTCTTTGTTCATTTCCAACATGCCTTATCTCTGACCATATCTTCATCCCTTTCCCTTCTAACCATATCCTCCTCTCTCTCTTTTCATATCCACCTCCTTCTTTTCCTTTTCCACCTGCCCTCCACATCTACACACCTTCCACCTGACTCATGAATCTCCCACTCCTCCCCTCTCTCTCTGTCCATTTCCTCCTCCGCCTCACTATGTACATTCCCTCCTCCATGTATTTCAACCTGTTCCCATGTGTAGCGCTTGTAATACACTTCAATACAGTAGGATGATGCTACTATCACAACCTGCACCAGCTACACACCAGGGGCTTGAAAATCATTTATTTGCCCCTGATATGAAGGCCACCATGGAAAGCAGGTTGATTTGATAGGCTTATACTATTCCCACAGAACATGCCTACTGTGCAGTGCAGACTATGTGCCAGGGGCTGGGAGAACACATGTATCTTCACATCTCCAATTCTACTGGAGCTATGGGGTTATAGCCCCCACAGTGCTGATACTCATGATAAATGCTATTTTTGTGCCAAAATTGGTTGAAATCTATCCAGGGGCTTGGGATGAGATCCCAGACATACACACATACACTCTGCATCATATATAAATTAAATGGTGCCCCCGAAGTGTTATGACAAACATCTAGGGGGTGTCTTGAGGAGCAAATCGAGAAGAGGAAACCGTATCTGGAAACGTCATCCAATGATGCTATAGAGCATCGAAGTTATAGGTGTTGGTACCTGCTACTAGGCCATCGCTTCAGCAGCAAACATGACTTTTTACAGACCATAGGCGGAACGTCTTACAATATTGTTTGTTATTCTGTGATTGTAAGTTACTGCCAGGATTGGTAGTAGAGAAGATGGAGCTAGTAGCAGTAGTTGCAATCACTCAAATGGCTGTGAGCACTATGGGACTTAACAGCTATGGTCATCAGTCCCCTAGAACTTAGAACTACTTAAACGTAACTAACCTAGGGACAGCACACAACACCCAGTCATCACGAGGCAGAGAAAATCCCTGACCCCGCCGGGAATCGAACCCGGGAACCCGGGCGCGGGAAGCGAGAACTCTACCGCACGACCACGAGCTGCGGGCAGTTGCAATCACTGAATAACAAACAATATTGCAAGACTGTCCACATATAGTCTTTCAGTGTACAAAGTCACGTTTGGGGCCAAAGGGGTGGACTAGAGGCAAGAACCCATAATTGTGATGCTCTATAGCGTCATAGGATGTCATTTATGGAGACAGGTTACTACCCACGATTTGTTCCTCAGGACACTGCCTACAGCCCGTCGAAGTTTGTGGCAACATTTCTGGGATACCCTGTATAACAGATATCACTGACTAAACGTATAGAAACTAACTCACCTGAGTATAAGCGATTTACTCTTAGATTTACTTCTGTTTTTTCACTTGTGTGGCTGGTGGTTTTTAGTAAGCCTCTCACAGGTGCTGCTATTCATACAATATTATGAAACTGAATTTTTTTCTCCAGATGCCTCGCATTAGCAGCTGCATGGTTAAGTGATTTAACTGCCTGTAATTCTCAGTCCCTAACGTAAGCCAATGAGTATTGCATCCAGTGCCTAAATGCAGTATGTATTACACAGATAATTACTAAGAGGAAGAATCCTGCCACATTAATGCACATAGATGAAAAACTGAATATACTGAGTGACATAATCTTGCAATTGGCTTTCCCTGGCAGGATAATGATACCTCACAAGTTATTTCCAAATATGAGTCTAAAAGCAAACATTTCTTCTAACAAAAATCTCGCCTAAATATCACGAAAGTAAAATTACAACTTACTATGGATTGTAGCAACACTTTGCCATGCACAGGTCTTCGTTGAGGCAAAGTACCCTCCACCACATGACAAACAATGCGTTTCGAAGTGCGGATGTGTATGAAAATGTTAAAACATTTAATGTGACAACAAATTCTGTTCTGTTGTGTAATTGCCGTCGGGCCGAATGGCGAAATGTGCCATGGCATTCTTCAAATTTGTGTGCTGAATGGGAAACAAGGGAACCTGTTAATCTAGCAGTTATCTCTCCGAAAGACAGTTATCTTTCTGAAAGGCAGGGAGAGTTCCGTGGAAGGCGTTGCAGCCCACACCGACGTGTATCGCAAGGCAGCGCGCGGAAGGCTGGCACACGTGAGAAGTTCAAGGAAGAGGTGGACGCATGCGGCGCTGCTGCCCGCTCCTACCACCAGCTGCGTGTCTTAAGTGGTGCAGTATTCTAGTTCCAGCATCGGCCGCGAGGAAGCGGCACCTCGCGCTTATGTATTTGCGTCGCTGCGTAGTGAGAAGTGAAATCCGACGGGCCTCATTAAGAGGCGTGATTAACGCGTCGGGGAACAGCTTTCTCCGGCTAGATTACAGGACCGACGCCGAACTTCATATCTGGGTAACATCTATCATATTCCTGCTGCTGTTAATGTAATGATAGTTTTAAAAGTAGAAAACGCTGGACAGGATTCGGTTTGCCGGGTGATTATACACTCGCCGCCTCCACACACACACACACACACACATACACACACGCACACAGACACACACAAGTGGACTGTCACAAGTGCCGACAGACATTCTGGAAAACGGTTGCATTTTTATTGGGTTGTACCTAGACCCAGCTAAAAACTTCTAGTAATATCTTGTATAACGCTAATTTTCTACTGATGTAAAATAGAACTTAGATGAGAGTGTACTTCGTAATGGTGGACCAAAATTAAATAAAATAATGGGAGGCATGGGAGATTAACGTTTAACATCAGACTGTCGATGAAATCAATAAGACGTGGCAGAAACTCGAACAGGACAAGTACGGATCAAGAAATCAGCTGTCTCCCTACCAAAAGAATAAGTCACCCAATCACGTTCATCAATTTAGAGAAACCAAGGAAACCCCAAACTGAGATATCAGACGAAGACAGGAACACTGCTCCTGCCGAATATTTTAGCTACTCTGCCAGTTCGCTCAACGTACGGAAAATGAAGCATCGATTACGAGCACAGCGCTGTCTCCTCGTATCCAGCACAGTTAAGGATTGGGCCGAATGACAGTTATAACAAGCCTTATGTACAGTTCTTATATGGATAGTTTCAAAATGCAAGGGACTTGAGTTCTGTGCTTTGGGTTCTCTTTGCGCTGTTCAAGGCGAGAGACGCAATATACCGGTACGGCTGGCAGGTCAAAGCCCACTCACATGGTCTTGAATTGATGGAAGACGCCGCCAGAAGAGCAGAGTATTGATATCAATGAGTATCAGCGAGGGGCAAGAGCACCTAACGATATTTCCGGAACTGATCAGCCGGGCTGTCGGAAGTGGACGCCAAATAAGATCTCAGCAAATCAGAGAATAGAGCCAATAGAGCCATACAACAAAAATCGCAACTAAAGGTTATGAGAGAGAACTGGAGGCTGCAGATGAAGACAAAGCTGGCTGTCATAGGATAGAGACAGGAATCTGATATCTGCTAATACAATCAAACACCGTCCGAACAGACCTTGAAGGCCCAGTGGTACCGACCGGCCGCCGTGTCATCCTCAGCTCCTAGGCGTCACCATGTGCAGATACGGAGGGTGATGTGGTCAGCACACCGCTCTCATGGCCATGGTCAGTTCTCATTTCCAGTGCCGCTAATTCTCAATCAAGTAGCTCCTCAGTTGGTCTCAGAAGGGTTGAATGCACCCCGCTTGCTAGCAGCACTTGCCAGGCCCGGACGGTGACCCACCCAAGTGCTAGCCAAGCCCGATAGCGCTTAACTTCGGTAATCTGTCGGTAATTACCACTGCGCAAGGCCGTTGGAAATATCAGTTAATATTGGTAATGTCAGAAGTAGGCATCGTGGGGGTTACGGTCCTGTGACTGCCTGTAGATTCACAAGAAGCTAGCAAAATATACGAACTGCCCAGTGACTTGCTCTCATATCTAGTAGAGTCTCAGTCAAGTTTACGTTTTTGTAGGCCTGGTGAGGTTCGCTTCTTTTGTAGACTTGGTGGGCTGCATATGAAAGACAGGGGAGATGGTTGCGTTGCTGGAACTCGTCTCGCCCGCAAAGTTTTAAGCACCATTTATATTTCAGCTACAGTTGTGACATATTTATACACAGACTCTACGTACCTACAGGGGCCAACCTACATATGTACTTACATACGCAGTCATTTTTATAAAATACAAGGTACATGGGCGAGTTAAAAATTAATTCATCCGAAGTTTTTATATGAGAACTCTTAAATATTTTTAAAAAATCAACCGATATTAACATTTTACCCCTTTATTCGTCGTGTCTAAATATCTGTAGCTCTCTTTCGCTTGGAGGCTTCGAATTGTAGCGTGTAGCATGACGATATATAACGTAACTATGTTGGCGCGTGAGAAAGAGTGTACTGTAATCGAGTTTCAAATTGGAAGACTTTGTCCACACATGTAGCTCCCTCTACTTCAACATAACGATGCTAGACCACACACGAGCTCTGCGACATCTGTGACAATTCGACGCCTTGGATTCAGTGTCAACGATCATCCTCCATAAAGACTTGGCCCCATCCGATTTTCATCTGCTTCCAAAACTTAAAAAACACCTTCGAGAACTTCACTTCGATAGTGATGAAGTCTTGCAAGCAAAGGTGTGATGGTGACTTCGCCAACAAAGCCAAAGAGTCTACAGAGACGGTATCAACACCAGCTGGTCTTGGTTCAAATGGCTCTGAGCACTATGGGACTTAACATCTGAGGTCATCAGTTCCCTAGACTTAGAACTACTTAAACCTGACCAACCTAAGGATCACACACATCAATGCCCGAGGCAGGATTCTAACCTGTGACCGTAGCAGCAGCGCGGTTCCGGTCCGAAACGCCTAGAAACGCTCGGCCACAACGGTCGGCCAAGATGGTCTCTCGTTTAGAGAAATGTGTCGTTCGCCAGGGGCACTATGTTTGGAAACAGTTATGTTGACATGAATAAAGTCGTACAATGTTAATAACGTTTGTGTTATTCAGAAAACTGTAAGAGTATCCACACAAAAAATTCGGAGCCATTACTTTTCAGCATCCCCCGCAATATCGACAAGTACTGAAGTTTTACATATTCTATCGTTCGTGCTGGTTCCCGATTTGGAACAGACAGTGTGGGCACTGTACATGCAAACGCTTTTAAATAAATATGGGAAACTAGTTTCTCGCTACACCATTCCCAACGCGATCTCAGTGCCACAATCACTGACCCGCTCTCGCCTCAGTGCAGTGCCTGATTTCAATCGCTGTTGCCCCGTGATAAGCAAGAAGCGGTAGGTGCTGAATGTCATGCGATAGCTAAATATCTTTAAGTTCAGGGACTGCAAAATCAGTGTCTTGTATAGCACAGTCGCAACGCTGCGGGTCTCATACTGGGATTCAGTTTGTAGAAACGACTGTAGTGCTAAGTAGCACTCTTCGGGGACGGTTTCTGAAAGCCCTGCCAGTTGTAATGGATGACAGTGTCCTGCTGTGTGGAAACGTCTAAAACCTTCCTCTGTTACTATAAAGAACTGAATATTGATATGTATGGATCGCTCAAGAGTTTCGACGTAGTGTGGCAGAATCACAAAAATTCGCCAACGTAACAGTAAAGAACAACCCGTAGTGGCAAATCGTTTAATAAGCAGCGATTACGACACATTACAGAGAACATATGGAATGATTTGGGAGGAAGGTACATATGTTTTACCTTCCTAATGATAAGATGTGCTCAGATAATTATTAGTTGGCAAAAACGTTGGGTCGGCCGGTGTGGCTGAGTGGTTCTATTCGCTTCAGTCTTGAACTACGCGACCACTACGGTCGCAGGTTCGAATCCTGCCTCGGGCGTGGATGTGTGTGTTGTCCTTAGGATAGTTAGGTTTCAGTAGTTCTAAGTTCTAGGGGACTGATGACCTTAGATGTTAAGTCCCATAGTGCTCAGAGCCATTTGAACCATTTTGAACCATAAACGTTGTTTGGCTACGTGCGCCAGTTTGAAAATGTGCGCTTTCTCGTTACTTCCACCACTGTGCCGTTAAGCATCCCACATAACGGGGTTGTCAAAATATGTTTCGCATAAATAGTAAAAGAGCTGAAACCACATCACCGCTTCTTGATATTCGGACAGCCGCTCAAACTATTGAACTGGTATATCCGTCTCCTTACGTGGGTGGCGTAGTCACATAAGATCTTGATGAAGTAATAGTACGTTCATAAATGCCGATGGCAGCACCACGTTTCAATAACCTTGACTGTAGAAGAATTCAGTTAAAAAAATAAACATAAAAATAAAAAGTATTATGAATGCCACGTGTACCTTACAGAAATGGAGGTGCGAAGCTAATGTGAAATTCGGCCAACGAATGCCCTGAGGGTAACTGCGCAAACAAAGCTCTTGATGTATCCTCTGGAGCTTTTACCTTCGGTGAGTGTACAAATAAATACGCCAGCTCCTAATAACATTCATCAGAGGCAAATATCGGCGCCTTTCCACCGCAGGCCGTCACGCCTTCCCGCTGTTAGCGACGTAATTCCAGTCATGGCTCGGCGCGGCGCGTGTCGCCCAATGGTTCGTGACGAACCACTGAAAGCCAGCCGGTTGCCTGATGAGAAGGGACTCCCTGCCTCTCACCGCGAGCTCTGCGCTCCGACGTGGAGGTCGCAGTCTCGTCCAAGCACCTGTCACCCGTGGTACCCCAGATCATACGTTTTGGTTTCATTTTTTCAGTTACAAATTAATTAAATGTACAACATAGATTAAAAGACGAAATAAATAATTATTTAAATAATAATGATAAATTATTAATGTACCACGATTTTAAATCTGACTAGTATGTATAAAATAATTTCCCATAGGTACATACACATACCAACGCCATAGAGATAGCAGAGAAAATTTGTTAATAGCTATGAAAATACTTATATGATTTAAAGCGATAAATGTGGGAAGCACTCAATAGATAATAGTGAGAAAATGAACTACTGACTTATCAGTTGCTAAGTAGTGTAACAGTACAGGGCGTTTATAATTGAATGTCGGGGTTTAACGCTTTATAATATTTATTATATGAAACTTACAGTTATAAATGATATGTCAAATGAAAGAGCAACTCAAACAGTTTTACCAAGAATCCTATAAATGTTCAATGTGAGCCGTATCCCGACGGAAAGTTTATTTGCCTTTCTTTTTTGGTGAACTTACTGTAACTGGCGCCGGCCTGAGTGGCCGTGCGGTTCTAGGCGCTACAGTCTGGAACCGAGCGACTGCTACGGTCGCAGGTTCGAATCCTGCCTCGGGCATGGATGTGTGTGCTGTCCTTAGGTTAGTTAGGTTTAATTAGTTCTAAGTTCTAGGCGACTGAGGACCTCAGAAGTTAAGTCGCATAGTGCTCAGAGCCATTTGAACCATTTGAACTGTAACTGGCACTTCTTATCTTGATACACTAGAGCAATGGCTCTTCCCTCAGTTGGAAGAAGATTAGCCAGAGAACTTCATTTTCCAGCAAGATGGTGCGCCACCTCACTGGAATAGCGAAGTACGCGGTTGGTTGAACTTCACTGTACGCAAACGCTGGATAGGCTGCAAGGGCCCAATAACAGGGCTTGCTTGGCATGGCCTCCACGTTCACCCAACCTAACGCCATGCGATTTTTTTCCTTTGGTGCTTCATCAGGGATCGTGTGTACGTGCCTCAGCTACCAGCAGACTTCCCTGAATTAAGAAACCGGATTGAAGCAGCTGTTGCTACAATCACTGAAGACACACTTATCAACGTCTGGGAAGAACTTGGCTATAGACTTTATGTGTGCCGTGTGACAAATGGTCCTCACATTGAATCTTTATAATGTTCTTGGTAAAACTGTTTGAATTTCACTTTCATTGACATATCATTTTTAACTGTGAATTTAATGTAATAAATATTATAAATCGTTAAAACCCCTATATTCATTTATAAACATCCTTTATAGAGGTGAAATATTCCTGCATCAGCACCCCACTGTTTTCGTTTTATAATAGTAATAATTCTTTCGTGAGGATCGCGACTTCGGCGACTCGTGTGTGCCTAGCCAATCCCACTTACCCTGCCGGGAAAAGAGCTCCGACACTTTAACGTAAAATTCGAAGCACATGTAGTTTCTGGCTTCTCCTTATATCGTTGACATCTGAAGGCTAAGTTAAAACACAAACTTAAAAATATGTTATCCGACTGGGAATCGATCCCGCTATCCCTCGGTTTCCAGGCAATCGGTTTGCCGCTAAACCACCCGGGTCGTATTTTCATAACTATTAAAAAGTCACAACCAGAAATTTTCTGGACTGTCTGCATGGGGATTAAAAATCTGTATGAGGAAACGATAAATTACTGCATACTTTTTAGTCCCATTTAGAAACATGGTATATTAAAATCAATTATTATTCAAATAATTACTGTCAGCTTTTTAGTCTTGTGTATATGAAAGATTGGCGTATCACGAGGAAATAGTTGAAAGAGCGAAAAATTAGTCGTGGATGGTTTTCAACAACTTGCATGATATTTTTATCATGGCAAAGATCGCCACCCGCCAGGCTTCGTGATTGCTCACACCTACTGGAAAAAAAAAAAAAATTCCTGACCGAAGCAGCAGCAGAAATGTTACAATTCTGTCAGGCTAATTCAAATGGCTCCTGTAGTTTCCTAATCACCAAGGATGATTTCGAGATGTATCATTTTGATTCCGAATCAAATGAGCAAAGCCATCCACTTAAGTGTGAACTGGAGACTAGTCACGTATGTATAGACGCAAATGTAGCAACCAGAGGAAACACGTGCATTCACCACGACCGAAAAAGTCGAATACGCAACCATTATTGGGAAAGGTGATCCTGAGTGTTTTTTGGAACTGGTTGAAGAGCAGTTGAACCGAATGGACAGTCTCTTGAAGGAGGATGAACATCGACAAAAGAAAAACTAGAATAATGGAGTGGAATTAAATCTGGTGATACGGAAGGAATTAAATTAGGGAACGAGACACTAAGTGATAGATGAGTTTTGCTATTTGGGCTGCTAAATAGCTAATGATGGATGAAGTAAGGAGAATGTAAAACGTAGCCTATAGATGACAAAAAAAGCGTTTCTGAAGAAGAGAAATTTTTTAACATCGAATAAGGTTAGGTTTTGCTTGACCTCGTATTTTTCTGACATGGCACCAATAACTTCTTCCTCTTTCCTCGGATGAACAACCCTTTGATCGAAATCATTACCAGAATGACGAAGAGATGATTTTCCAGGTGGAAAGATTCTTCACTTGCAAAATGCGGGCTTCTACAACCAACTGATATAAACTTCATAGTTCCACAATCAAGGCACTCGCCAAGTCATCCATCCTTAGGAAAGATGTGCCACAGTGAGGGGTGAATATGTTGATAAGGACCAACACCTCCAGAAGCTTTTACTCGCAGTTTAAAACTTTATAATTACACCTCGATTTCTTTGTTTTACTTTATATTCATGTAACATATTTGTTCTGTACGTTGTGTTGCTGGAATCTAATGCCGTCAGTTTTCGTAGCTTCATGTACACCTCGCACTCGATTGCTATGTTGACGTCTGGTGGTTGTATTACATAATATGCTATATGCTGCTGCAGTCTGTCCTCTTAGATGCTGCTTTACTGATCTCATCAATGCCGTAATGTTAACTCTATTGACATTTGGCGTATGATTTTTGTTGTTATGGATTTTCGCTTCTACATTTATATCTGTGGATTACAGTTTCTATGTGACGCAAAGTAAATGAGACTGCTGGCATTAATATAGAACGTCTTGTTTCTTGCATTTCTGGGCGACTCCTTTCCGACCATGAATTGTGACTTAGCGCCGCATGCACAGTGAGGGATATTTCTACGTGTTACGGCCAACAGAAGAAGGCAGAGAAGATTACTTTTAATGTTCTTCCATGCTGTTTGATCCCTACATTTTTGTAGTATGAATACTACAATTGTAAACTGAGGCTGGCTGTAAAGTACCTGTAATTTCTCTGTAATATCTCTGTGACGAAGTGATAGCTTCATCGCTATATTTAGGTACTCTACCAGTCTGATTATATAAGTAGACTAGCTTAGCGCCCGCAGCTTCGCTCGCATAGACTGTATGGCCTGCAGAGATTCTTTTTTTATTTATTTAATCGAATTGTTGTGTTGTTCACAAATTGCAAGATGTTGTAAGCTTTTCACACTAATTGAGGTCATATAAGTATGGTCTTGTCTGAATGGACTTCTGTCGAAAAAGCGATTCTGATAGTTGGAGTTCAAAGTTTTTGTTAATCATGCATTTCACGTTCTTGTGGAGATATTTCCGTAGCAACTTTCATCCCCAAACAAATATTTCCTTACATCTAACCCAGAACTGAACTACAAAATTACATAAATTTAGCATTACATTTTTTTAATGTAACGGAATATTTTCTTAAAAGTTTTCATTCCCTATTGCACTCCTGTTGGGGTTGAATTTCCAGAAACACTGAACCACGCATTCTTTTTATTTCTAACGGAGAAGAGAAATACCATTTGTCATATATGTAGCCTGAAACATGCTTCAATAGTACTTTAGTAATTATTTATTTTCAAAAAAACTTACACCCAATATTTTACGCCATTAATGGTGGAATTTCCAAAAAATGCTGAAATACGTATTATTTTATTTTCTGAGTGGGAAACCAAGTACCAGTTTTTGTAGTTCTGGCTTCAAAATTCCCTTAATAGCGATATACTGTCAAAAAGCCTATTTCACCCCCTTTGGAGCGAAATATCTCACAATCTCTTCTTAAACGATGTTTACGGTATAAGACCCAGACCCTTATCAGTCTTCAAGTTTCTATCCTTAGCGGTTTGGGCTGGACGATGATCAGTCAGTGAATCAGTGCAATAACAGCGACATGCGTATGTTCTAATTCTAACAGAGAAAATAAATACAAATTTCCATAGATTTAGCTTCAAAAGGTTTGTACTTCCAAAAACAGTGAAACATGTGTCGTTTTTATTACTGAGAAGCCAAATTTAAATTTCCATAAATTTAGCTTTAAAAATGTTTCCATAAGAAAATATTTCATAAACATCTCATCTCCTACTTCAACCCCTTAGGGGTTCAATTTCCGAAAACACTGAAACACGTATCTTTTTATTTGTAAACGAGAAGCCAAATACCAGTGTTCATAGATGTAACTTTAAAAATACTTTAGCAGTTCTTTAATAACGATACATTTTCAGAAAAAAATCTTTCACCTACTATTTCGCCCCCATAGGGTTAAATTTCCAAAAGTGCTGAAACAAGCATTTCTTCATTTCTGACCAAGAAACCAAATACCAATTTTCGTAGGTCTAGCATCCAAATTGCCTTAATAGCGAAATTTTTCAAGAAACCTTCCCTCCCCTCTTTCACCCCCTTACAGTTGGAATTTCGAAAAATTCCTTCTTAAATGATGCCTGCAGTATAAGCTCCACACCTTCTACAAATTTCAAGTTTCTATCCTTAGCAATTTGAACTTGGTAATGATGAACCACCCAATCAGTCAGTCAATCAGTCAGGACCTATTCTATCATATATAGAGATTTCTTATTCAGTTCACACACTAATGTATGTACCCTACAGTTCGTCATTTCGAAGGAAACCTGAATATGGATACTTGGCACCTGTAACTGGTTGGTATTTATTTTAATGTGCAAGTTCGAATGTCTAAAACATATTAAATTCTTGTCACTTCCTGTTGACTCTGTGCCACCATTCGGATTATTATTTTAATTGTACTTGCCAAAGCGTAAGGAAACAGTTGAAGATCAAAAGAAAAAGTATACAGGCGTGCAATAATGGCAAATAATTCCTTAATAACCATGTAATGGATGTTGTAGCTCTTCTTATTGTTCACGCTCTTCAGAAAAATTGGAGAGAAATTCCATCTTTTGCAAGACACCGATTCAGTAGTTTTGTTATATCCAAATATGTTTCAACACTTTCTGTGCTGTCTTCATTGGGTTTTTATTTACTTTCTTTCTGAAAATTATTATTACATGTGTACATCATGTGGAAGTTATGAGTTTTTGCCTGAAATTTATTCACGTGTACAAAGGATCTATAATTAGGCGTCATACTTTACATTAATTTACATATGCAATTAAAGACACCTGTCACTGAGGAGAGATATTAGAAATCGATCACTTACGCTACGCTGATAAATTTAGGGATAGGATAGTAATTTGGAAGTAAGGATGTTACAACATATGTTTCCGTAACTCACATCACACTATCAGTTATTTATTTGGTAGCTTTAAACCCATCATGTATTCTACAGTTTGTCAACAGCAAACAACGAAATGTTTTCTGTTTTTCTGCTTTTATTTCATTTCTGACTGAAAAACACTATATTATATCGTGTTATTTAGAGCGTTGGGTTTCTTGGATGCCGTCATCTAGCTTCCCTTGTTTATACCACGTTGAAGCATTTATCTCCTTTGCTGTGTCGTTCTTATCTGTCTTATAAGTACAAGCATATGATACATCACATCAGAAGTACCCAAGGTTTCTGCTTTCGGCCGTCATTTCACGTGTTGCAGTTATGTGATGTTTATTTGCTTTGTGTTTCATGGCAGAGTAGCGCACGATTTCAAAGTGTTGTTCACATTTGAAATGTGTTGATTGTGTGCTTGTTGGCGTTGCGTGTGTGTGAGAGAGAGTAAGAGGTGGGGAGGTAGATAAACTGAGTAATATGTAATACAGAGGAAGCAAGGAGACTAATAAGGAGGGTATAATATATTGTTTGGGCGGGGACGGGAGTATTTATACAGTACTTCTTTTGTGACGAACGTGTTTAATTGAAAAGTGATGTGTATTCGTTCGGTTAATTCTTTCCCTAACAGATCTTCGTACATGATGATTCACTTTTATTGTTAACTTTTGGTGCAAATTGTTGTTAGTTTTAAGAATTTTTAAATAAGTTTTTGTTTCTTGGATGGTGATTCCGTGCTATTAGATCAGGAAATGCTGAGTGAGAGCTATTACTTTCTAATGCTCTGAGATATCCTGTATATGTGCTTCTAAAATTCCTACGTGTTTGGCCTCCATACAGCTACTGATAGAAATTACATATTAACTGACAGATCACAGACTGGTTATATCTGTCATTGCTGGTAGCTTGTTTGCCAAGTCTGTTCTGTATTCAATTGTTAGACCGGTACGTTATACTGAGACCTTGTCTCTTCAGTATGTTGTCTATCATGTGCATGACTTCGTTGTCATTAGGTGCCGCCTGTTGCTTATTTTCGGCTGATCTGTTGTGTGTTATGTGGTGTTTATTTCTGTGTATTTTTCTTAGTTATATGTTATCTGTACTGCCTTTGCAACATAGTATTCTCGTGTGCTGTTTCCTTTACTATCTTTAGTACCTAAGCGCAGTCACTTTTTTTTCTCATAGGTGTTGTGTGCGACTTTTGTACTAAGTATCTGTACTGGTTTGTTTGCGTGTTGTACGACGACTGAACTGGTTGTGGATAATTGTGTCACTGGTTGTGGGCTTACTGTGTACAATGAACTCATGTCCACTGTATGTCTTTTGTCCGGTGAGGTCGACGATATTAAGTCTTTCATATGTTTGCGTCTCAATGGTGAACTGCATTTGAGAATGTGTGGTTCCTCTGCTAGGCAAGTTACAATATTTACATATTAATAAAAGCAGTAAATATCCCATATGAGTCTGTGATCATTATGAATGTCATGTGAATAAAGTCGTCTTGATCGCTAAATAAATTTCTGTACTTATAACGCCGTTTCGGCTAATGGTATCTTCAGATATCAAATGAAACTCTGAAGCAGCGAGTCGCGAGTTCGAAGTTTCTTTCGATATATCGTAATGATAATAGCGGAAAAGGTGCAATAAATAAAGAAATTTATTTAACCATCAAGATGGTTTTGTTACCATAACATCATCTACATGTCGATAACAATATTTCATTTTTCACTGTCTCGGTGTTACAATTTTGTCTGGGATATCATTTTCCAAATGGTTTATGAATACGTCAGCAAGGATACCACTGATCGTATATCCCGAAGGTAGTTGAGAGTAAAACTTGTTGGTGAAGCAAAAACAGTTTTGTTCTGTTTTAAGCTTTGAATGGCTGATACTTCTCTTATGCTTCGACCAGGTGCTTTTCGCCCGCATCTCGTGGTCGTGCGGTAGCGTTCTCGCTTCCAACGCCCGGGTTCCCGGGTTCGATTCCCGGCGGGGTCAGGGATTTTCTCTGCCTCGTGATGGCTGGGTGTTGTGTGATGTCCTTAGGTTAGTTAGGTTTAAGTAGTTCTAAGTTCTAGGGGACTGATGACCATAGATGTTAAGTCACATAGTGATCAGAGCCATTTTTTTAGCCAGGTGCTTTTCCCTGTAGCCAGCGATGTGTCTCTGCGATGTTCATATTTTACATCTACGACATCTTGCAGCGGTGTACCGTAGGTCTCTAGAAGAGCGTAGCGTTCCAAAGGATTGGAAAAGGGCACAGGTCATCCCCGTTTTCAAGAAGGGATGTCGAACAGATGTGCAGAACTATAGACCTATATCTCTAACATCGATCAGTTGTAGAATTTTGGAACACGTATTATGTTCGAGTATAATGACTTTTCTGGAGACTAGAAATCTACTCTGTAGGAATCAGCATGGGTTTCGAAGTAGACGGTCGTGTGAAACCCAGCTCGCGCTATTCGTCCACGAGACTGAGGGCCATAGACACGGGTTTGCAAGTATATGTCGTGTTTCTTGACTTCCGCAAGGCGTTCGATACAGTTCCCCACAGTCGTTTAATGAACAAAGTAAGAGCATATGGACTATCAGACCAATTGTGTGATTGGATTGAAGAGTTCCTAGATAACAGAACGCAGCATGTCATTCTCAATGGAGAGAAGTCTTCCGAAATAAGAGTGATTTCAGGTGTGCCGCCGGGTAGTGTCATAGGACCGTTGCTATTCACAATATACATAAATGACCTTGTGGATGACATCGGAAGTTCACTGAAGCTTTTTGCAGATGATGCTGTGGTGTATCGAGAGGTTGTAACAATGGAAAATTGTACTGAAACGCAGGAGGATCTGCAGCGAATTGAGGCATGGTGCAGGGAATGGCAATTGAATCTCAATGTAGACAAGTGTAACGTGCTGCGAATACATAGAAAGATAGATCCCTTATCATTTAGCTACAAAATAGTAGGTCAGCAACTGGAAGCAGTTAATTCCATAAATTATCTGGGAGTACGCATTAGGAGTAATTTAAAATGGAATGATCATATAAAGTCGATCGTCGGTAAAGCAGATGCCAGACTGAGATTCATTGGAAGAATCCTAAGGAAATGCAATCCGAAAACAAAGGAAGTAGGTTACAGTACGCTTGTTCGCTCAGTGCTTGAATACTGCTCAGCAGTGTGGGATCCGTACCAGATAGGGTTGATAGAAGAGATAGAGATGATCCAACGGAGAGCAGCGCGCTTCGTTACAGGATCATTTAGTAATCGCGAAAGCGTTACGGAGATGATAGATAAACTCCAGTGGAAGACTCTGCGGGAGAGACGCTCAGTAGCTCGGTACGGGCTTTTGTTAAAGTTTCGAGAACATACCTTCACCGAAGAGTCAAGCAGTATATTGCTCCCTCTTACGTATATCTCGCGAAGAGACCATGAGGATAAAATCAGAGAGATTAGAGCCCACACAGAAGCATACCGACAATCCTTCTTTCCACGAACAATACGAGACTGGAATAGAAGGGAGAACCGATAGAGGTACTTAGGGTACCCTCCGCCACACACCGTCAGGTGGCTCGCGGAGTATGGATGTAGATGTAGAATTGAATTAGAAACATATAATGTGCTGGAGAGATAACACTGTAATTACCACAGTGAATGGAAAATTTTAGCGCATCACGAGACAAGAAGTCGTGATACCTTCCATTATCTATCGATGTGACAGTCGAGCGAAGTACAGATAAGACATATGACATCTCCGCCCATTTGACTGCGAGTGTCGTAAGCTGAGACACTATGACTGGGGTGAATCACAAACTGGGATTGCTCACATATTGGATTGTGAAGGAATGCCCCGTACACTTCAGTTACAGGAAAGCCGTCACTCTCATTATCAGCTACGGTGGGCAACAAACTGATGTTGTCAAGCTATCCGTCGACTGTTTGGTGCCGTAACACATGTTTGGCGAAACTCGGTGCAGAAAATCAGTCTCTGTCAGTGATCGATAGGAACAACCGGTTGTTCTGTCGTTCCGATTGAGAATTTTCTCGCTATGTGGTACAGCCAGATTGTTTCGTGAACTCTATTGGTCGTCACACCTTGGTTAATTTTCCAAATGTTTTCAACTAACTTTAATCTCAATCAGCTTTCAATTTCAATGCGGTGATCCATAAACGTCATTTACTTTGAGCAGCTGTTAAGTGCTTCGAATCACAATTGTTAATAACGTGGTATCCGTCAACGTATTCTGCATCGAGCTTCAGACTGACAGCACTTTCTTTCTCTCTTTCTCTCTCTCTCTCTCTCTCTCTATGTGTCTCTCTCTATCTGTCTCTCTCTCTTTTTAACGTATTAAAATCTATGTCTTGGTCGAGTGAATATCACGGATAAACCAGAATGTTCTTCCGTATCTTCAGAGAACATCTTAAAGGGGACTGTAATGTGTATGAATGTTCGATTCACACTCTGGCTTTGGACCGACGCTAGTAAAGAGTTCGTTTCTGAGTGCTCCCACACAAAACTAGAGTGCAGATGGCCGTTGTAGGTCGCCGTCGTCCGCAGGCACCATCGCCCAAAACCCTCTTAATTCCGATTGAACTCATTGGCGCGTTTAATAACCTCCAACGTTTTTCCTTATAGCATATCCTAACACCTGCTCGTGATGGTGTCCTGGCTACAAACTGTATTCTGCAACAACTGACATATCTGCTTTCCCCCCTTAAACGAGGCCTTTATGTATTTCCAATCATTTTTATGTCATTTTTATAGTTACCACATTCACGTCTCTACAAGTATACAGTATCTGGTAAATCCCTGCTGTTTTCGACGTTCTGCAACTCGACCTAAGGTGTTATTGTGTCACTGAGGTGGGTATGAGACTGCAGCGATTTTCTCCATGCAACCACTAAGGTCTTTAATGAAGAACAGAATAACTCTGCGTCTTGCAGACTGATGTACACCACACAATGGTTGCAAGGTGATCATAACATTTAACTTTTTTTTTCTTGTCAGTGAACAGATAACGATTACACAACGTCGCATGGGTGACATATCCCATATCTCTGTCGAACAGCCCCGTTTCACCTATGTTACACACTGTGTCTGGTAAGTTGACTTGGGTTACACGGTACTGCGAGAACCCCACTCATGCGGCCAATTACTTACACAGAGAGTCAAATTAGCACCGACGGCAAAAGCGAGGTGTTATAAAGACGTTAGCGCCCGAATCGTCAGATTGCTTCCGTAATTGTGGGCGATTAGCGTCGTCGAATAAATTAAATTACGACGCTGCCCTATACAACGGTACCTACGGATCGCTGAAGCAGCGACTGCCGTGTCACGAGATGGACGCGAAAGATGAATGGTCGTCGCAGGGAGCAACTGGGGTGCGCGACCCGGCAGCCGATAGCATCTGGCGCATGCGCAGGTGACTGGCTCCGCGTGACGTCACACAGGCGGCGCTCCGAGCGCCGTCCGGGCCCAACGGGATAACTAACTGTTCTTTAACAGCCGCTGCAGATCGCGCCGATAGGCTTGACTCCTCCCGATTCCCACGAACGGTCCTCCCCATCGCATCACACTGCGACATCCCTATGGTCTTGCTGACATCGCGTCTCTGTCTGCAAGAAAACCTGGGCACCCAAGCCGCGTCTACAACCGGTGTACGTGCAGGCAACCACGCGTCGTTGTTTTTGTCCGGGAGTCAAGGTGTGCGACAAATTTTGCATACAATTTTCTCTTCGATTTGTAGGTGTTGCTCCATAGCAGTCATGACAACGTTGACACACTACGACTGCACCTCCACTACTTAATACTGCTTGCTGAGAACTGTTCGTATGTGTATCCGTTGTTTACACACATCGTGCATGGTGCCACCGTACTGATGTCACTTACATGTCGGGAATAAACATGTCTCGGGACTTTTTGGACAGACGATATTTATATAACGTAGTTTATTTAGCATTCCCGGCTGCCAACAAATTTAGTTTGATCTTCTATGGCCATCGTCGCCAGAAACAGAAAACTAAGTTCACTCTTTTTTTCTTTCTTTATTTCGATACTGCCATTGTACAACGCCCCAACTACTGTCTACATAAGCCCTTGGTAAGGCAAGGGTCTGGGAGGGAGAGACAATCATAAATCACAGTACCTTGAAACATGGCTGGGGGAGCCCAGACAAAATAGTGCAGCTCGGGGATATCAATCTCTGCATGATCTGAAGACACGTATGTAGATGCCAATAAATAAATAAAAAATATTACGCTCTTTTTTTAAAGTGATAGATAAAATTTTAAGCTATCCATCATCTTTGGATAAATGAATTATACTTAAGATGCAGGTATAAAGACTCGAAACGCGGAGTTCAACTTGAAAACTAAATTAATTCTCAGAATGTGTTGCGAGGTGAAGAGCATTTTAACTCGCGTTCATAAAACAAAATCTACTTTCGACTTACTACAGAAGGGTCAGGGTTAAAGGAGGAAAACTAAACTACAGATATCACTATTCTAACTGTTGTTAAAAGCTGGAGACGGAAATATAAGGAGGTGTTAAAGGCATATACATCGCGAGAAGTGTGCACTTTTGTGAGCTGGCGCAAATTTGTCAGATCAGAGGACACATTTACGCAGTACAACACATACTGGTGTTACGCTCGAGATAGGAAATGACGTGTCATCTCGTAAAACACATGGCCACAGTGTTATAAACTAAAAGATAAAAGTAAACTCTTGGAAAATGGCAGTAGAAAACTGATATATCTTAGAATCAGCAACATTCCTTCAAAAAGTATGTGTTTGTGTCTACAGTCGCAATTTATTTTGTCTACTGCCTATCGATTTCAATACACGATATTGTCCATAGGCCACTCTATGATCAAAAAATACGATTACATAGTTGGAACAGTAGTGCAAGAGCATACGTTTTTCAAGGAATATTGCTGAATCTAGTGTAAGTAGGCTGTTTACGTTTTCTTATTGGCAACGTTACATAGCGCTCTGTATGAAAATCACTGGCTGTGCTGTGTGCAGTCTGTGGCTAGTTTGCATTGTTGTCTGCCATTGTAGTGTTGGGCAGCGGCAGCTGGATGTGAACAGCGCGTAGCGTTGCGCAGTTGGAGTTGAGCCGCCAGCAGTGGTGGATGTGGGGAGAGAGATGGCGGAGGTTGGAAATTTGTAAGACTGGATGTCATGATCTGTTATGTATACACTCCTGGAAATTGAAATAAGAACACCGTGAATTCATTGTCCCAGGAAGGGGAAACTTTATTGACACATTCCTGGGGTCAGATACATCACATGATCACACTGACAGAACCACAGGCACATAGACACAGGCAACAGAGCATGCACAATGTCGGCACTAGTACAGTGTATATCCACCTTTCGCAGCAATGCAGGCTGCTATTCTCCCATGGAGACGATCGTAGAGATGCTGGATGTAGTCCTGTAGAACGGCTTGCCATGCCATTTCCACCTGGCGCCTCAGTTGGACCAGCGTTCGTGCTGGACGTGCAGACCGCGTGAGACGACGCTTCATCCAGTCCCAAACATGCTCAATGGGGGACAGATCCGGGGATCTTGCTGGCCAGGGTAGTTGACTTACACCTTCTAGAGCACGTTGGGTGGCACGGGATACATGCGGACGTGCATTGTCCTGTTGGAACAGCAAGTTCCCTTGCCGGTCTAGGAATGGTAGAACGATGGATTCGATGACGGTTTGGATGTACCGTGCACTATTCAGTGTCCCCTCGACGATCACCAGTGGTGTACGGCCAGCGTAGGAGATCGCTCCCCACACCATGATGCCGGGTGTTGGCCCTGTGTGCCTCGGTCGTATGCAGTCCTGATTGTGGCGCTCACCTGCACGGCGCCAAACACGCATACGACCATCATTGGCACCAAGGCAGAAGCGACTCTCATCGCTGAAGACAACACGTCTCCATTCGTCCCTCCATTCACGCCTGTCGCGACACCACTGGAGGCGGGCTGCACGATGTTGGGGCGTGAGCGGAAGACGGCCTAACGGTGTGCGGGACCGTAGCCCAGCTTCATGGAGACGGTTGCGAATGGTCCTCGCCGATACCCCAGGAGCAACAGTGTCCCTAATTTGCTGGGAAGTGGCGGTGCGGTCCCCTACGACACTGCGTAGGATCCTACGGTCTTGGCGTGCATCCGTGCGTCGCTGCGGTCCGGTCCCAGGTCGACGGGCACGTGCACCTTCCGCCGACCACTGGCGACAACATCGATGTACTGTGGAGACCTCACGCCCCACGTGTTGAGCAATTCGGCGGTACGTCCACCCGGCCTCCCGCATGCCCACTATACGCCCTCGCTCAAAGTCCGTCAACTGCACATACGGTTCACGTCCACGCTGTCGCGGCATGCTACCAGTGTTAAAGACTGCGATGGAGCTCCGTATGCCACGGCAAACTGGCTGACACTGACGGCGGCGGTGCACAAATGCTGCGCAGCTAGCGCCATTCGACGGCCAACACCGCGGTTCCTGGTGTGTCCGCTGTGCCGTGCGTGTGATCATTGCTTGTACAGCCCTCTCGCACTGTCCGGAGCAAGTATGGTGGGTCTGACACACCGGTGTCAATGTGTTCTTTTTTCCATTTCCAGGAGTGTATTATGATTTTTCAACACTATTAAGGTAAATACATTGTTTGTTCTTTACTAAAATCTTTCATTTCCTAACTATGCCTATCAGTAGTTAGTGCCTTCCGTAGTTTGAATCTTTTATTTAGCTGGCAGTAGTGGCGCTCGCTGTATTGCAATAGTTCGAGTAACGAAGATTTTTGGTGAGGTAAGTGATTTGTGAAACGTATAGGTTAATGTTAGTCAGGGCCATTCTTTTGTAGGGATTTTTGAAAGTCAGATTGCGTTGCGCTAAAAGTATTGTGTGTCAGTTTAAGCACAGTCATAATTAATTTTTCTAAGGGGACTTTCATATGTCGACCCTTAGCCGAGGATACCTCACTGGAATCTTCTGATTTATTTCTTGTAGTTTGTGTAATTAGTGTAGCTTTTGTTTATTGCCAGCGCGTAATTATAGAGAGAATTTCCATTGTAGTTGTAGTTTTTCATTGTTGTACAGTAAAACAGTTGTGGTATGGATGTAGATTTGCACCAAGTATTTCGCAGCTGCGCTTGCAATTAAGTAGACAGTATTTCCATTGCTATGTTATTTTATTTTGCTCTTCAAATTGTGCTTTTCTATGTTATCGTGTGAAATATTGTGACAATTATGGCGTGTGAAAAACGTAATACTAGGCTCCAAAGTAAACTGAGAAATGACAGTGAAGACGAAATCAGTGTGTTAGCGCCGCAGAGTAATGAATTAACTAATGTTCAAAATAGTAATATGGTAATTGCGCATAGGGAAATGGAGCGGGTTGCAAATAATGGTGTACACAGTGAAACAATTAGTGAACAGGGAAGCATTATCGATCGATCGGTCGGCAACAGCTCGCCTCAGGAATCCGAAATGACAGAACACAATATTGCAAATACTGTAGACTTAGGTTTTGGGTACTCACCGTTTATCTCAAATAAGTCAAGACACATTTTCTGCCTGTCAAAATGTGAATGTTGCCGGTGAAAATGCACTGCCAAAAAGCATAGAGAAACAGATTCCGGACACTAATACATTATTATTGCAATTAATGCAACAAATGGAACAAAATCAGAGACAAACACAGCAAAAGCTTCAAAAGTTAGACACAATGGAAGAAAATCTTCAAAAGTTAGACAACAATGTAAACTAGCCACAGACTGCACACAGCACAGCCAGTGATTTTCATACAGAGCGCTATGTAACGTTGCCAATAAGAAAACATAAACAGCCTACTTACACTAGGATACATCAGCTTTCGACTGCCATCGTCGAACAGTTTACCTTTATCTTTGTTTGTCACACTGTAGCCATATGTTTTACAAGCTGTCACGCAATCTCTTACCTCGAGCGTAACACCAACATATTTTGTGTTGAATAGTGTTAATATATGCGAGAGACGGAGAACAGAACAGAAACGAAGCACATGCCGAATAAATCGTTGGAATGTTGACTTTGACGTCAAGTCAAAGTTAATTTCATGTGCTACAAGGCGATTCCGATCGTACCTTAAATCCTCACAACAGTGTAGTAACGATCAGAGCAAGGTAGAGGGATGTTGTATCACAGATAGCACAAAAATCGATACTGAGTTCTTCACTTTTCTCGTTATTTATCAACGACATGTAAACACATGCCACCCACTGTAGAAGTTAATTCTACGATGACGATCTTCGATCATACCTATGGACAAGTCCAACAAATCTATGAACAGCTATCCAACATCTAAACTCTAAATTACTAGTCTTACCAGAGTGTCCACAGAATATAGTTTTGAAACTCAACCTGCCTTAAAGAAAAGTAAATTTAGACGCTCACAATACACTTATTACACCTCGGTTCAGATTTCATGCCACCTTTAATACTAACCGGCACATAGATAACTTTCTTTCTCAGCAAAGAACTTTATTGTATAGTGAAAAAACCACTGCAGTCCTTAAGAAGTCCTCGGATTCTCTCCAGAAATTTGTAAAATACTAAAATTCCCAATTCTTGGCAAATTTTGTAGATCCCGCCTAACGGAAGTGACAATGAAAGTTTGTATGCGATATATTTGTTACGCTCATCTTATCGACTGTTTCACTCCTGGCGATGAATAGTTATCATGGCTGTGTGCCAACTCTCTCTTTGCTCTACCGTTTCCTCTATCATTGTACTCATATTACTCATCTTCAACTCTGTCACTTATATCTCAAAGGTGTACCGGAAGTACTCTGCATCACGTTTGCCTCTTGGCTATAAGCCTTTTTTTTTAAATATTTATGTACCAGTTTAACGAGACAGACTTATCTGATGACCATCGTACAGATCGAAGTGGGTCATGAAATTTGAAAACAGGAAAAGAAAAAGCATGCCTGTGAGCTGACATTTTTTAAAAATTTTACAGCTATTTTATATATGTACTCCCTGGGTTGATGTAAAAAAAGCCCTAAAAGCCCGGAAGGAAATTGCTTAATAAAATAAATGAAACAACAATAAAAATTAAGAGAGCGCACTTTTCGATACCAGTCAAGAATGAGTGCTTTCCTCTGATGTACGAAGGTCGCCCAGAAAGTAATGCACAGCATTTTTTTTTCTTCAACAATTCTTTATTGAACATAAAGAGAATTATAATAATGTCTTATCTACACATCTTTTTTTCCCATGCAATCTCCATCCCGAGGTATGACCTTTCTCAAGTGCGAAACAAGGACGTGATTGCCCTGTCGGTGCCAATCCTTGTCCTGCTGGCGGAGCCAATCTTTCACTGTGTGAATCACCTCCTCATCGTCCTCAAATTGTCTTCCATGAATAGCATCCTTTAATCCGTCTGTCAACGCCAGTGACAATATCAGCTGGCTGCAACATGTCATGCGAAGGTCGTGGATGGACTCCCCGACCGCTTTCAGTAACCGTTCCCGAAAAGTTCTTCTACAGTCGTTTCTAACAAACTGAATTCCAGTATTAGACCCGCAGCGTTCGACTGTCCTGCACAAGACTTTGATTTTGCAGACCTTGAACGTGAAGATATTCAGCTATCGCATGACGTTCAGCACCTACCGTATCTTTCTTATCACGGGGCAACAGCGACTGAAATCAGGCACTGCACTGAGGCGAGAGCGGGTCAGTGATTATGGCATTGAGATCGCGTTGGGAATGGTGTAGCGAGAAACTAGTTTCCCATATTTATTTAAAATCTGTGTGCCCATACTGTCTGTTCGAAATCGGATACCAGCACGAACGATAGAATATGTAAAACTTCCTTGCTGGTCGATATTACGGGGGATGTTGAAAAGTAAAGGCTCCGAATTTTTTGTGTGGAAACTCTTAAAGTTTTCTGAATAACACAAACGTTATTAATATTGTACGTCTTTATTCATGTCAACATAACTGTTTTCAAACATAGTGAACCTGGTGAAGGACACATTTCTCTCAACGAGAGACCAGCTTGGCAGGCCGCTGTTACCGAGCGGTTCTAGGCGCTTCAGACCGGAACCGCGCTGCTGCTACGGTCGCAGGTTAGAATCCTGGCTCGGGCATGGCTGTGTGTGATGTCTTTAGGTTAGTTAGGTTTAAGTACACTACTTACACCAAGAAGTAATTCATTGGACAAATATATTATACTAGAACTGACATGTGATTACATTTTCGCGCAATTTGGGTGCATAGATCCTGAGAAATCAATACCGAGAACAACCACCTCTGGGCGTAATAACGGCCTTGGTACGCCTGGGTATAGAGTCAAACACAGCTTGGACGGCGTGTCAGGTACAGCTGCCCATGCAGCTTCAATACGGTACCACAGTTCATCAACAGTAGTGACTGGCGTATTGTGAAGAGCCAGTTGCTCGGCCACCATAGACCAGACGTTTTCATTTGTTGAGAGATCTGGAGAATGTGCTGGCTAGGACAGCAGTCGAACAATTTCTGTATCCAGAAAGGCCCATACAGGACTTGCAACATGCGGTCGTGCATTATCCTGCTGAAATGTAGGGTTTCGCAGGGATCGAATGAAGGTTAGAGCCACGGGTCGTAACACATCTGAAATGTAACGTCCACTGTTCAAAGTGCCGTCAATGCGAACAAGAGGTGACCGAGACGTGTAACCAATGGCACCCCATACCATCGCGCCGGGTGATAGGCCAGTATGGCGATGACGAATACACGCTTCCAATGTGCGTTCACCGCAATGTCGCCAAACACGGATGCGACCACCATGATGCTGTAAACGCAACCTGGATTCATCCGAAAAAATGACGTTTTGCCAATCGCGCACCCAGTTTCGTCGTTGAGTACACTATTGCAGGCGCTCCAAATCGTGGAGCTCCGCCGAACAGCCTTTTGATGACCTCACCCTGCGTGGCCAGCGACCAACTGTACTTCTGTCGACAGCAGATGGTTCAAATGGCTCTGAGCACTATGGGACTTAATATCTGAGGTCATCAGTCCCCTAGAACATAGAACTACTTAAACCTACTTAACGTAAGGACATCACACACATCCACGCCCGAGGCAGTATTCGAACCTGCTACTGTAGCGGTCGCGCGGTTCCAGGCTGAAGCGCCTAGAACCACTCGGCCAAAACGGGCGGCCGGCAGCAGATGCTCCATAGACTTTGCACTAGTGTTTGTGAACATTCCCCACAGTTTCTTTATCTGCAGTGAGAAATTCGACGACGGTAGGTTGCTTGTAACGCACATCATCTACAGACGCCATTTTGAAACTACCCTGCAGCTACGGTATCCGTCTGAAGTGATGGAAACTGGGCGCGCACACTCAGGAGACTTCAAATAATACATACGTAACGTTTCGCATTCGTAGCATTGTTTTCGGCTGAGACAAAAATGCGGTACATTACTTCCTGGGTAGTTCTCTTATGTATGTATCACGTCACGACACCTGGTCGTCAGTAGTTACCGAGCACCACTCGCAAATGGAATATTTAGGGAGAATGTGAACTAGTATAGAATTTGCACTAACTTCAAATTAGATTTATGCTGTTTGACTACATCTTCCTATTAGTACCGGTAGTCGTAAGTAAAATTATTGCAGGATTCCGTACATCGCGTGTTAAATCACGAGAAATATGTAGCTGCGAGCGCGACCCTACCGCTTCCATTAGCCCGCCACGTTCCACGAGGTCCGTGTGCTAACAGAGCGAGGAATTTGTGCCGTGCTGATTGCCGCCTAGAAACACGCGGCTCGGCTCGCACCTCGGTCCGTGAGCTCCAGCGCCGCGCCAGGCCTCGTTAAGAGCTGCCGGCGATAAGGCCCGGCGCGCGCTTTATAGGCAGGCGGGCCCATGTTTTATGGCGTTTTATTGGCCGCCGCGTCTGCAGTGGAGTGCAGGCACGCCGACCGCCGACCACCGACAGCGGCCGCCACCTCGGCGAGGCGACAGGCTTCGCTCCGCTTGACGGGGCCACGCAGGAAAACCGAATTCCACCTGCTGTCAGGGGCAGGCTGCAAGCCCGCCCAACAGCGCGAACAATACCGCGTTCCGTATCAGTAGCAGTTTCTGAAGTGAAATCACACTACTGCAGTCAGATTTTTGCTACGCTTACGTACAGCTACAACTAGTTTAGAGTAATTGTAGTCTCCTCGAGGAGCCCCCACAGACGTGAGGACTGGGTTTATCTAAGGATTTACCTTGTTACTGGCGAGAGAATTTGTGGGTTCAAATGGCTCTGAGCACTATGAGACTTAACTTCTGAGGTCATCAGTCCCCTAGAACTTAGAACTACTTAAACCTAACTAACCTAAGGACGTCACGCACATCCATGCCCGAAGCAGGATTCGAACCTGCGACCGTAGCTGTCGCTCGGTTGCAGACTGTAGCGCTTAGAACCGCTCGGTCACACTGGCCGGCTAGTATTTGTGAACACTTTACTTTCCACTACAAGGTTTATCCCAGTTAACGCCGAGAAAAACTATTTAGCAGCTGCAGAAGCTTTGACTGTCCAGTAATTAGCAACAGCCTTACAAAACAGGAAACGGTACACAACCAAGCCTAGATATACACTGGTAGTTCTAAAAGACAGTGACCACTGCCCATCGCGATACTGGATGTCGCCTGGTGACTTTGCAGGCACGTGACACAATAAGGATTTATACGCGGAGCAAAAACGCACGGGGAATCATTCAGGAGACCATATTGGGCGCATATTGAGAAACCGTTGGTGTAAGGCGCCGGCAACGAGCATATACAAAGTTAGTCGTAAGTGTCTGTGAAAAGTGGTTGAAGGCAGTGAAATGGCGTGGATGTCCATGCTTCGTCTCCGAATGTGGAGGTTGCTCTATAGAGCAGGGGAAGCGGCGATCTGTGGCAGAACTGTCGACAGGGTACAACGCTGCTGCAGTCATTAAGTGTTTCGGACGGAATCGCTCTGCGAACATTTTTGAACATGCGATTGCTACATACTACTACTACTACTAGAGGCAAAGGTGGATAAATGGGCCCCTGCTGGTATTATGGGCCCCCTACATATTTGGAAGTACAGGCCACGAATTCTAGCGGAGAGCACATGAACTACTAGAACTAGTTGCCAAACTTCACTGTACAGTGCACAGACGTAGTAGCTGTCCTGGTTTGTGAGTAGTTGTGCTGTGAAATTTTTCGCTGTCATCAAAAGTTTGAAAGGTTAGTGTTTACTTGAATAAAACTCAAATTTCTAACATGTTATTAGTAGAACTAAGGTAAGGTACGTATTTGGCTTGCTGTTGGGATACCGTTTTACGTTAATTAACGTCGGTTGCGAACCAAACTAACCGTAGGCAAGATCGTTTTTCCCAAGATGGAGAGGGTGGATATATGGGCCCCTTTTGCTGCTGGTATTATGGGCCCCGTAAAATCAATCAGATATTGCTACTCTTTATGTTTCAGATGCCTCGAACACATCTTGTACCCCCAAAAAAATCGAAACGGCAATCGTGGGACAAAGCAAATATGGGAAATGCTATTGTAGCTATTAAAGTGAAAAAAAGGGGTTGAAAAAAGCGGTTAAAGTGTACTCTGTCCCTCGTTCTACGCTCCAAAGGCTTTCTACCGGTTTTACCACAGGGACTTGAGGACGAACTGGTTAAATATCTTCTCATTATGGAATCCAAATTCTACGGCCTTACCAGAAATGACGTCAGGCGCATGGCCTACCAGCTTTGCAAAAGAAATAAAAAGTTGGTGTTTCTGTCCCTGATGTTGACGACGCTGTAAGTCTATTTTGTGAAGGGATTTTTTCAAAGGACACAAAAGCAGAACTTTGGGTCCAGTGTATAGCCTGTGAGATGTGGGCTCAAAACGAATGCGCTGGATGCAAAAAAGATGCTTATGTGTGTGACTATTGTAAATAGGCTAGGCGTAGGGTGTGAAAATCATCCCACCAGTAGACTAATTAACAATGTTCAGAGTGAATCTTTCTTTCATTATACAGAAAAATTAAATAAAATTATATTTTTCAAATTTTTGTCTCTTTTTATTTCAAACTACCTTGGGCCCATATTACCAGCACAAATTCTTGACGCAACAAAATGCAGAGTATCAAGAAAAAAATAAAATTTTGTTTTAAATATTAAAAAGTTGGACCAAAACATGTCGTAACTATTGCAGGACATACTAGAGAAATGCTTTATGTTAATTTCAGGTGATTATACTAAAAATAAAAGGTGTTATATAAAAAAAACAGAGTGGGGGCCCATTTATCCACCTTCACCTCTACTACTACTACTACTACTACTACTACCACTACGAGTTCCTGCTAAACACATCGTCAGTGACGATTGCACTGGGCACGGGATCAAAGTAAGCATGTCCTCTCCCGAATGATGTTTCTTGTTTCGCCAAAACGGTGGTTGTGCCGGGATACGCCGTCAACTAAGCGAACGGCTGCTCGAAGGAAGCACTGCTTCACGAACACTGGCCGGTGGATATCAATTTGGGGGACATTCACCTGAGCTTCAAATGGTTCAAATGGCTCTGAGTACTGTGGGACTTAACATCTTAGGTCATCAGTCCTCTACAACTACTTAAACTTAACTAACTTAAGAGCATCACTCGCATCCATGGCCGAGGCAGGATTCGAACCTGCGACCGTAGCAGTCGTGCGGTTCCAGACTGAAGGGCCTAGAACCGCTCGGCCACCGTGGCCGGCACCTGAGCTCCCACGGGATCTGTGGTAGCAATCGAAGGCATAACGAGTGATATGCAACATTAACGTAGACCACCTGCATCCCCGAGAGTTATGGCACCTTCAAGCAGGATAACTTCCGAAGGTCAGGAATCTGCAACACTGGTTTATGGTGCTTGACAGTGAACACTCGATGTCTTACCCATGAACCCGATGGAACACATCAGAAGTGTTATCAGGGGCCATCTCCACGCTTGAAAACCACCGGCCCATAATTTACAGTAATTGCGTGACCTCTGCGTAGAGGTATAGTGTCACATACGTAAGGAAATATTTGTCATACGCATGACAAAGCATCCCTGTTGTACTGCGTTCCCGAGACACGGCGACACGCTATTATCTGGGTGCTCATGATGTTTCAGTTCATTAGTGTATGACATGTGTAACAAAATAAAAAATTATCTAAGTACCGGCCGGTGTGGCCGAGCGGTTCTAGGCGCTTCAGTCTGGAACCACGCGACTGCTACGGTCACAGGCTCGAATCCTGCCTCGGGCATGGCTGTGTGTGCTGTCCTTAGGTTAGTTAGTGTAACGTTCCCTGGCAACACTCACACTATTAATAAACTAAAATTTAATTGTACTATATACGCCGCTATGAAGCAATTTGTATATACTGTAATTATTTAACAAAAAAATATTATTTAATTTTGTGTAAAGGACATTCGTTATTATTGTAATATTTTCTGTAGTAATATTCTCGATGTATTTATGATTGTAATATTTCTATATTCATAATGTAATTGCGAAATGTGTCAATATCTGCGATAACAAAAACGTAAAATTCAGCCACAGAGGAAAATAATGTTGTAAGATTACAAAGAGATGTTAATGGTCAGCAGTAGTATAAAAAGCACCACGTAGTGTGTATTCTTAGTCGTCTTCCTGGAGAGCTGAAAGTTAGAGGAACCTGTGACGTAGCATTTTATGAATGGGTAGACCTCTTTTGTCTGTATCTAGAGTTAGCCGCCATTAGAGGAGAAATTACAAACTAATGTAAGTTGAATTATTGTTGTGGTCTAAATACATTATAATTTATCAAAAGTGTGTATTACTATTGTAAATTAGCTTGCCCATGTCATCTATAATATTTCTTTAAAGAATTTTCAGCATTTTTAGCGGTGTTGCTGGGCTGTGCCGCGACCGAACGATTTGCAGCGGCGGCACATTTAAAAAATTGTTCCGCTAAGAAAAATTAACCAAACCCGTAAATCGGGAGCAGTTAAAAATTAGCAGTGAATTAAGAAAATGTTTTTCTTTTACAGCGATCCTGAGACTGACGGAATTTATTACTAGTTTCACATTTGTGCATTCATAGGCGGATAGTTAACGTTGAAATTTAACAATTTGTTGGTTCTTTCAAATAAGTTAAATGTATAATGAAGTGTGTTTTATCAATGATAATTAAACGCCGGCTTGGCAATATTTAACCATTTTCTGCTAATAGAGACAGTCTTGTGTTCCATAGCTAACGCCGGGAAAGAATTCAGTAAATATTAAAAAAAAACCACTGCATTTAGAAAATGTGTGTCAAGGCCGAATTATGTAAAGGATTTAATTCTGAACTAAATATTCTTAATCAGTTAATATGAATTTATCAGCATGAGAGGGTTGACTAAGCTCAAGTAATTTTAAATGTACTTAATTCTGTCTAAATGAATTTTTATTACCACACGTAATTAAGGGGTTCTACAACAAAGTTAATACGTACTGAAAGACTGAAAGAAAGAAAGATAAAATAACAAAAAACAATTTTAAAAAAGGTAACTATTTATTTTTTATATATTTTTTTAATTCCATTAAATTAGGTTTAAGTAGTTCTAAGTTCTATGGGACTGATGACCTCAGATGTTAAGTCCCATAGTGCTCAGGGCCATTTGAATTATCTAACTATACAATATACGAGTTAATTGAAGCTATACCATAAATACTTTTGCGCGGCTACGTCAACAGATACTAAGTGTCAACATTTCACTGACCCTGTAAGTCCTTGCATGGCTTGGAAAAATTACAGTTTGTTTTGCGCACGTTATTAAAATTAATTTCACAAAATAACCAAAAATGTGCTTTCTAGTAATGAAAGACGGTCAAGGGTCATTTTATAACGACTAGAAAGGTCTGGAATCTCGTAGACTGGAGTAGAATTCTCATGATTCATGAGCCCTGCATCGAACTCAGTCCCAATGACTAGCGGAGACGTGTTTGGAGAGGCCACGGATGCCGGTGGGATAACAGCCTGAATGTAGCCCGCCATACTGCTCGAGCTCCAGGATTGATGGTGAGGGGTTCAGTTTCTTTTCGTAGCAGGACCACAAGAGAAGGAGGTACACTTGGAAAAGACCGGGTGATACGGGAAGATTTCAGTTAGATAACATCATGGTCAGACAAAGATTCAGAAATCAGATACTGGATTGTGAGGCGTATCTAGGACCAGATATAGACTCAGATCAGAATGCAGTAGTGATGAAGAGTAGGCTGAAGTTCAAGAGATTAGTCAGAAAGAATCAAGACACAAAGAGGTAGGTTACAGCAGTACTAAGGGATGACAAGATACGCTTGAAGTTCTCTAAGGCTATAGATACAGCTATAAGACATAGATCACTAGGCAGTATAACTGAAGACGAATGAACATCTCTGAGGGGGGCATTCACAGAAGTTGGAAAGCAAAACGTAGGTACAACGGATATAACTGCGGAGAAACCGTGGGTAACAGAAGAAATACTTCAGTTGACCGATGAAAGAAGGATGTAAAAAACGTTCAGGTAGATTCACGAATACAGAAAAAGAATTCGCTGAGGAATGAAATAAATCGGAAGTGCAGTGAACTTCAGACTGAATGGCCGAGTGAAAAATGTGAAGAAATCGAAAAGGAAGTGACTGTCGGAAGGACTGACTAAGCATATACGAAAGTCAATGCAACCTTCCATGAAATTAAAAGCAAGGGTGGTAACATTAAGAATGCATCGGGAACTCCACTACAAACTGCAGAGGAGAGACCGGATAGATGGAAACAGTACACAGAAAAAAAAAGTGTGTGAAATCTTATGGGACTTAACTGCTAAGGTCATCAGTCGCTAAGCTTACACACTACTGAACCTAAATTACCCTAAGAACAAACACACACACCCATGTCCGAGGGAGGACTCGAACCTCCGCCGGGACCAGCCGCACAGTCCATGTCTGCAGCGCCTTAGAACGCTCGGCTAATCCCGCGCGGCAGAGTACATTGATGGTCCCTACGAGGAGGAAGACATATCTAACGTGATAGAAGAAGAAACAGGAGTCGATTTAGAAGAGATAGGGTCTCCAGTATTATAATCAGAATTTAGGAGAACTTTGGAGGGCTTAAAGTCAAATGAGGCGGAAGGGATTGATAACATTCCATCAGAATTTCTAAAATCATTTGGGGAAGCGGCTATTCAGGTTGGTGTGCAGAATGTATGAGTCTGGCGACACACCATCTCTTTCGGAAAAACATCATCGACACAGTTCCGAAGACTGCAAGAGCTGATAGGTGCGAGAGTTATCACACAATCAGCTTAACAGCTCGTGCATCCAAGTTGCAGACAAGAAGAATGGAAAAGAAAATTGAGGTTGTGTTAGAGGACGATCAATTTGGCTTTAGGAAAGGTAAAGGCATCAGAGAAGCAACTGATAATTAAAGCAAGACTAAAGTAAAATCAAGACACTTTCATGGGTTCTGTCGACCCGGAAAAAGCGTTCGACAATGTATAATGGTGCACAATGTTCGAAATTCTGAGAACAATAGGGGTGAGCTATAGCGAGAGGCGGGTAATGTACAATATGTACAACAGCCAGGCGGGAATACTAAGAGTAGATGATCAGGGACGAAATGCTCGGATTGAAAAGGGTGTAAGACAGGGATGTAGTCTTTCGTCTCTATAGCTCAATCTGTACATCGAAGAAACAGTGATGGAAATAAAAAGAGGTTCAAGACTGGAATTAAAATTCAAAGCGAAAGAATATCAATGATACGATTCGCTGATAACATTGCTATCTTCAGTGAAAGTGAAGAAGAATTACACCATCTGCTGAATGGAATGAACCGTCTGATCAGTACAGAATATGGATTAAGAGTAAATCGAAGAAAGACGAAAGTGATGAGAAGTAGCAGAAATAAGAACAGCGAGAAACTTAACATCAGGATTGATGGTAACGAAGTAGATGAAGTTAAGGAATTCTGCTAGATAGGCAATAAATTAACCAATGACGGACGGGGCAAGGAGGACATCAAAAGCAGACTAGCAATTGCAAAAAGGACATTCCTGGCCAAGAGAAGTCTGCTAGTGTCAAATATAGGCATTAATTTGAGGAAGAAATTTCTGAGAATGTATGTCTGGAGCACAGCTTTGTATGGCAGTGAAACATGGACTGTGGGAACACCGAAACAGAAGAGAATCGAAGCGTTTGAGATGTTGTACAGCAGACAGATGTTGAAAATTAGGTGGAATGATTAGGTATGGAATGAGGAGGCAAGGAATTAGGATGTTCTGCGTAGAATTGTGGAGGAAAGGAATGCATGGAAAACACTGACTAGAGGAAGGGACATAATGATAGGACATCTGTTAAGACATCAGGGAATGACTTCCATGGTACCAGAGGTATCTACAGAGAACAGAAACTGTAGAAGAATGAAGAGATTGGAACGCAACCAGCAAATAATTGAGGATGTAGGTTGCATATGCTACTCCGAGATGAAGAGGTTGACGCAGGAGAGGAATTCGTAGCAGGCCACATCACACCATTCAGAAGACCGATGATTCTTTAAGGTGACCCCAGTCATTGGTAAGTATTCAGATAACGTTCAAAGATAAAACAGGCCTATTACGGTCAATTCGTGCCAACACCGTTCACTAAATACATCGCTGACTAGTTCGTCTGCGACATTTTTTAAACGACACTATACGAACTTCACAACTTTTTTTATCATTGCAATACGTCATGTAATACTCGCCACTGATGGGACCATAGTTCAAATGGCGAAGAATTCTCCACAGTCAATCATGCACATTTCACGAAAAAAAAAGAATAATTCTTTCTCATTAGAGCCGCCACATTGTGATTTATTCTCATGAATGTTCGCTGCACATACTAACATGTTGAGGGAGATGCTCCTCATTTCCTCAGCCACGTTTGTCTATTTAAAAGAATGATTGGGATGAATTCTTGGCTACTGCAATTTTATGTCCATGTTGTTTTGGATGAACGTGAGCTAAAGATAAATCGCAGTTTGAACCCTAGTACCTGCACATAACATACTCCTCTTGAATAGCTCCAGTTATGCGCCGAGCTTTATGTCTCATTCCGATAGTGACAATCAGCAGTGCCACATACAATAAATTACTGAGATACTGCATAGAATGTCGGGATTTACTCCAAAAATTCGCGAATTTTATAGTCATTCCAGCACCAATGCTGGGGCGCACCCAAATTTTGGGTGATGGTAACTTTAAAGAAACGAATGCGTGTGAAACGGTGTAAGGAAACCAGGGGACTCCTAAATAAGGTATGCCGAACGTTGATTTGAACCCTTTCATTGTAAAAGCAGTTACAGTGTCATAATTACTGCATCAAGTCTCTCGATATCATTTCGATTCTGTCGAAAAAAAAAATACTGAAGTCCACGGGTAGCACGAATGCATCAGTGATCCGACGTGGCATGATTAGCAAAAAGATCGTATAATTATATCATTTTCAAGGAATTAACATGGTATATAAAGCAAGGCAATTTTTACGTTACAAATTCTTCCTAACAACCACGTACTGTAAGGAATGTATCAACTGCATTTTCTCGTTTCAAATTAATTCGCTCCCGGCATTAGCGAAAGCAATGCGTGTCTGAGAAGAAATGATGTTTAATTGCGGTGTGCTCCAGCATCTCCGCAGCTACCTGCGGTGTGGACTATAATTATGGAATTATAAAGAGGGTGAAAATGACAAGCTGTAACAACGAGAAAAAGCTGTTACTGGCATATGTTAAATCTCACACACAACAAAGAAAACAAAACTGCCAATCTAGTGCATGTGGATACTATTTATCTGCAACGAACCACGTCGAAAAGGGAAGCGATTTACACAATCTGGAGGATGCTTTACGTCAACAGCATCTCCGGGGTCAACTGAGATAATATGCTCAAAGTAACAGCAACAAGTGAAATGTGCATTCCAAGTACATATTTTTCCTGTAATAAACTATTTTAATTCGTAAAAAATGTGGATCTGTCCTCAGTCCGGAGACAATCACAGTGCTCTGTTAAGCAAGATTCGTTTTCTTGCTCTGATTTCTGATGAACTGGTTTAGTCACATATTATAAACGAAAAGTAATGAAAAAAATATTAGGGTCAAAATGAGGATTGAAACGAAGATAATTCTACTTTAGGGATCCTTGCCCTTGTGCTTTTTTCCTTTCGCAAAATGTACTTCTTGACCAAGGAAATGACCATTTGAATACTAAAAACATCATTATTTGTTAGATGCACAAGAACAGTCAATGCCGGTTTGTCATCTGTACCATTTTCTGGTGGAATACTTGCAAACGGAGTCCTCTACAGTACAGACTGCCTGGGTATCCAGAGTCTAATCCTTGGTTCGGATGCCGACGGGAATTACTCCCAATACGTACCTTATTCGAAGAAGTTTCCAGCTGATTTCAGGAGGTCAAATTATGCTTGATAAACGTGTTCTGATGTGATCTATGTCACCCGGACCTGAGTCCAGTAAGACTTGAGTCACTCGTTCTGATAGTGACGTGGTAATTGTGAACAGTCAATTTCAGTTCTTGTCTGGTCGTCCATGTTAGTTCCACATAAATTTTTCTGAGCTGCTTAGGGCAAGAACCAAAACGGTATTGATAATATAAAATATTATTATTTGTATCAGTCTTACCTCTCCAAATGGTTCAAATGGCTCTGAGAACTATGGGACTTAACAGCTGTGGTCATCAGTCCCCTAGAACTTAGAACTACTTAAACCTAACTAACCTAAGGACATCACACACATCCATGCCCGTCTTACCTCTCCGTCTCTAATGACCTCAATGGTGGCGTCATGTTAACATCCCACCTTCCTTTTTCGTGCGTCACTACGTTTGATGAAATAACTAGTTCAACTTTTGCTTGAGACCTATAGTTAAACTGTACATAGGTAATGAGATACAGATTAACTTTATGAGACAATCAGAGCAAAACCATATACGGATCTAAAGGGAAAATGTGGCAGAAGATACACAACCTCGTGCGACACGCGTTCAAAAAAGCTATTGAAGTTCTACAAACGGTACGACTTGGCACAAATCTCCACATCAGCTTGTTCGTATTTCGAGCACAAGTGGAATGTATTTAAGTATTAACTTCACCTAGTAAGATTAGGGGTCTCAGTTCCTCTGTTAAATATAACTAGGGATTCTTAAATGTCCTCTTTAATTCGACATTTAAATTTGCATGGGAAATACATCTAACTAACAGCATAGTTAGATTAATATCCATAATTTCTTCTGTAATGTTAATGCTAATCACATGGTAAAAATTATATTTTCATAATACTGTTTTCCTGTCTAACGAGTATAATGATACACTAACAGAAATATCTAACAGCCTTTATAACAGAAACAAGTTTGGTGAAGAAGTTAACTGGTCTGCAGAGGGATGTGACATAATAGAGAAGAGTTTAGAGGAAGAGGTAATAAAAAGGAAGGGAATGGAGAGAGAGGGAAAAGGAAACAGACAGAAACGAAGAAAGCGAGGAGTATGTCTTCACTATCAGAGATCCTGGAGGAAGACAGATGTGATGTATCGAGACGATGATAACAAGAAAAACTAAAGTCTCCTCTTGAACGCCGATTTAAATAGGAGACTAAAGTTTTTCCCTGTTAGCAGCAACGTAACTTCCGCTAGTATTATATAAAATATACAAATCGCAAAATGATCATGACTGACTTTATTGAAACAATCAGAGGTTATTGGTGAGTTCGCTCGTAAAATAAGCGGCTGAGATGTAAAAAGAGGAAGATTTAGTCGTATGCGTAAGTGCACACAAGATTCTGGATGTACTGAAATTACGAAACGATGCCAAGATTCGATAAGCTGGCAAAGGTATTGCGGAATGGTGACCAAGATAATGATAAAGAAAACAGAATGTAAACACTGGCCATAACAAAAGCTAACATTATCATGTAACGCAAGTTACATATCAGGCTCGAAACATCCGGAACTTTCACTGTGTATGTCATGCTGGGCTACCGTAAATCACACCGGTAGAGCTTCCGCTGGTCTAATATGTAGTGATTATTTCTCTTTATGCAATAGAGAGGCTTCTTGCATGCTGTAAAAGATTGTTGAGCCCACTTTAGCTCTTCAGGTTGGATTAATCCGAGACGAAACAATTGTCAAATTAAAAAGGGGATACTGCTGGAAATTGAAATAGCAGTGACATGAAGACTGCATGCAACAAACGCCAAACTGGCATGAAATATACTGCATGATATTATGTTCAAACCACGACCGCTTCAGGGCAACCGCACAATGTAAGTAACAGGATCGCCATCTACATGCATGTATAAATATATGTATGTATGTTCCAAATCTCCTAACCACTGGACCAATTTCAAGTAAACTTTGTACACATATCGCTTACTGTCTGGAAGAATCGATAAGGAGCTAAGAACCACCTACCTATAAACTATGGGGGAGGAGGGGAAAGAAAAGCTTACTCAATGAAGCGCGAATACCCAGACCTGACTCATCCGGTACTTCAGAAAACACTTGCAACCCATACTCTCAAACCCTTATGAATACTTTCCTCGCTGAATACACCCCACAAAATGATGAAGGAGAAAAAAATATCGTTTTCTGCATTTTCGGTGCTCATGCAGTAAAATTGGCGCATCAGGCATCAGGTTTAAATTTATCGTGTCTCCGCTACTAACCGTATTAGCGACACATTTTGCAGACAGTGTTCAAGGATACCACTGAATATACCTGCAAAAGAGTATCATTGCACGAGATATCGTTCAGGAGATCGGACGTTATAAACATTAAGCTTCGTGAAAACAAAACTGCAATAAGGTTCGAAAGACGATTAAAAAATCTATCCAGAATCAGTTGTCGCCCGTATCAACAAAAATCTACGTCGGTGACAAGCTATGGGGCTCTAGCATCGAAATTATAATAGAGTAAATGTTGCAAAACATCATAAAAATTGCTTCTATCGCAGAAAAAAACAACAAAAGAGGTGAATATGTTATGGGCAGATTTAGGGTGTAAAAGAAGGGAACCAGCTTTTCGACTTGTCTGGCAGCTTCTTCGAAGACATCTTGACTTATTCCCGCTTTCTTTATGAACCAGCTCAGTGAGGTTTCTTGGATCCACCCTGTGTTATATGGGTGGTGAGGGATATAAAAACAAACAGACAAAAATTTATGTACCTCTAGAGAGTGGGCTTCAGCTAAAACAGAAAGTATCCGGGAGTCGGATACAACAACAATAGGCAGTAACCGAGACTGGGATGCTGAGCCATATGGCACTGTAATGCCGGAAATGCATATCCTCCTATTTCCATCTATTGTACTATAATTTTTTTCCTTATTTTGTTACCTGAAGATATGACGTTTCTGTGTCTTTATATATTGTAATTGTTCTACTATTTGTATATATTTATACATTTATGTTGATGTATAATTGGTTTGTTTTGTAAACATTATTTGTATTTTTACGCTGGGTCTGGCCTAGGGAAAACTATGCTATCGAACGATTACGTCGATAGGTCGTGTGGAGAACCAAAGTGTTTAGGATCTTTGGTAGTGTTAACTCTGCCGCATGGAGCGCGGGCAGAGGGAGTCTGGCTGGAGTAGGGCGGTGGAGCAGGTGTGTTGTGTGACGCTCCCGCGAGTTGCCGTGCTTTAGGGGTTTGGCAGCATAAAATTGCGCTTGACTTGCTATGATAGTTTCTGACACGGTGTCGCGGACGTGAAGCATTAGCTGGCGCACATCAAGAGCCTATTTCGCCTGGTGACCGTGTCGAGAAGAAGGCGCGCCAACATCCAGCTTCTGCAACAGCGACGGCCGACAATGAGTGACAGTCGCCACCTCCTCTATCGACAACTTCAAACTTTCAATCAACCAGCAAGGAAGACTGGAAGCACGTAAAGTTTTAGAACTGTATGGCAGACCTCAGCTTTTAAAATTGTTCCCTTTGCCTCTTTAAATTACAGCAACGTAGCATGAACGTTTGTTGCTCATTGTCCCGATTGCATTACCAAGCAGGGTCCCTTCCTTTTCTGGAATGAACCCGAGTGTCGTTGAAATTCAAACAGCAGCATTAAAGTAATATCATTCGATTTCACTGCTTTAAGTTCAAAGTTCAGTTAAGTTATTCATAGCTGGCTACAATATTTAGATTACACAAGCACAAATTAAGAGTGCGAGTTTTGTTACCATATTTTAGCTTACCTGTGACTACAGCTTAGCTTGGTACGTACTAAATTTTACTATTTTTAATTGTTCAGAATCATTTAATTCAGGTTCAAAGTTAAATCTCGTATTTCTAAATTGCGTAGATACAAGTAGCTTTTGAAATGATTGTTGAGGTAGCCCAAGACTAACCTTATTTTACTGAATTTCGTAGTGCTTCAGAAATAAAGCTCACTATTAATTTCAGTCACTAAATTAACTCAATTTTCCGGTTTTATTAAATCTTCTGCTAAATTAAGTCAGAGTGTAGAGAAATTTGTTACTTCTGATAAACTTTCAGTTTTCACACAACACGTGTCAACCTTCAGTTGCCACGCTTTTAGTGCTAATTATATGTGCAATAACCTTTCTTTTTCAGTTATTATAGTAGTTGTCCATAGGACTGGCGACCGTAATTTTCTCCAAATCTCAAATATCTAATTAACGCCAGTTAACTGTTAACGTAACGACAGCACATTTAATTTCTTTATTAATTTTACCCTTTTCTCAAAATTAATTTCCACCAGTTTCATTTGAATTTTTCCTTTCATTTAGATGTAACCCTTTCCTCAATCTTTACCCACAGATTGACTTCGGTGACAATTGCTTTTCCCAAATTTCCATTAGGTACACGTGGTTTAATTTTTACTATCATTAAGGTCGATAAGTGAGGGGGAGGTTACAGCACGACTTGACAAAAGCCATATTGGATGACATGATGGTGTGTGTCATATTACACGACATGACTTCGTGTATCTTGTTGCTTTATTTGACGCGGTACTTTATATTACACGACTCGGGTACTAATACTAACAATTAAGAAAACACGCAAATGTCAACCTGGATTGAGTAAATGTTTTTGAAGCATCCAGATAAGATGAAGAGCTAGTTCCATTCCTTTACATCCCTAACGCTGCCGAGGACATATTCGCCTTTTTTGTGCTACGATAGGAGCATTTGTCATTCTGGTACTGCATACGGACAGTAAGAAAAGTTTCGTCACTTCATACCCTTCCGGTGATTGCAAATTTAACAGTGCAAAAAATACGTAACTGACATGGTATCTTTAGGTCTAGAATTTCACAGAGGCTGCTTTCGTACATACCCAAGATATGTCACTTCTGCTGATATTCACGCAGGTGTCTGGCAGAAAGACAGTTTGTGCAAGACGAGACTACGCAGACAACAAACGAGGACGAGTTGTGGAGGTGGTTGCGCTCCCGATCTGCCCCTCACATCCTGCTCCCCCCATTCTGTCAGCAGCAGGCTGACGCGATGTCTTCACTGGCACCGCGCAGTTCTCGGCCCGCGGGCGAGCATCGCCCCGCCTGTGGCTGCGTGGTTTTTCTGAGCCCGCCTGTCAGCCTGCAGCACGAAACGTCTGACGAGTCTTACAACTTAGTAATATGCTGTGGTACCGCTAGGAAAATTACGCGCGATTCCCTTCTATCACTCAAACTCTGTATCTTTCACCTATAGCTCGTCGAAATAGTCCGGTTAGTACCTCCGGTAACATTAAGAAGTCATCCGCTTGACGTGAAAATTAACGTCATATTCTCCTTCCCTTGGTCCCCAACACCAGTAAACACGTTTCTGTCTTGAATCTTTATTTCTATGTCTGCGTGTGTCCAGCATTTTCGTTCAATTAACGACTCTTCAAAGCAAAAAGCTGTTTTCTTCATCTTCATTCCCAGAAACGGGCGACCAGAATCTGGAACGAGTAGGTGAATTTGGACCTCGATAACTTTGATAAAGTTGAAGCGACCGTGCCAATAATGTTACCGACTGAAAGAAACGTGATAACGGAATGTGAACCTTCTCACTGTAATCTTTCCTTTGATTTAGTTAACTGCGTGGACCCATTCTTGCATTGGACACTATCATAGAAAAGTGTCAATTTATTATGTTTGATGGTATAGATAAGAAATATTCCGTCTTCTGCAACTACATGTTTTATTTGTGTGTACCAAACATGTTTCGCCTATTCAACCTAGGGATCTTCAGTGGTATTCATTTTACGTCCAGTTGATGCATCCTTGTGTTGAAGAAACGTATGCATGAAAAGGATATAAAATGAATACCGCTGAAGGTCCCTAGCAAGAAAAGCCGATACATGTTTAGTACGCTCAAATAAGATATAAGTCCGAAAAATACGGAATATTTCTGATCTAGCCTATATGATGAAGCGTAAGTAGCAACTGAGGAAGACAGACTGCAAATTTTGACGATGTCGTTTTAATAATTTATGAGATTTTAAGGTAGTAACGAAAATAATTTTTATTTATGAATTTTAATGAAACCATTAAAGGTAGTAATAGAATTTCCTTTAAGTAAGACATATTTTACGTCTGTTTTTGAAAAACTAACAAGTGCCTGATCTTTGAATCGTTATGGTCCACAGACCCTAATTTTTGTCTCTGCTGTTGAGGGGGGAAATACGAAGGCATATCGTTTGTGCATCCTCACATTTTAGTATATTTTCTTAGCTTTTACTGAAAGTTGTTACATATTAACTTTTAAATCTATGACTTTGTATAAATAATAAAGCACCTGGTTCAGTTAAGAACAAGAGGCCTCTGCTTTTCATCTTTATATTTTTCATATTGTAGCCCAAATTTTTTTCTGACTATTATTGATAAAAAGCAAGACAGGCAGCTGCACGTATGCTTGTTGACTCTGTAAATACATTCCCCGTAAAACAGAACACAAAAAATGTTAAGTAAATCTAATGATTTTTAATTGATATTGTTCACTATTTCATCTGGATGTTTCTTGTTGCTGCTGTTCTTTTGATGAAAGATAGGAAGCTGTGCTTTGAATTGTCATACATCTCATTATGATATACTGTGTAAACTACTGACACAAAATATTATTGTAACTATTAATTATTTATACCTTCATTTGCAGTTGTGACTGTGCCACTTTTTTTTATTTTTTTTATTTTTGTAACACTAGGTGTTATGCTTACAATTCTAAAGTCCGTTAACGTAGATGAATATTTTATTGTGTGGTGGTCTTCCTTTCGGTATACTTACTATATTTAACTTTACTTTGTTTTATTTTATTGTGTCTCAGCCTAACGATGCTTTGCTTCTAAAATTGTGTGACATATGTATGTAGGAGACTGTAATCCAAATATGTTAATTTACGTCCACTGTTTATTCTGTCGACTAAACAATCAATGTTTGCTTTAAGCTTTGTATTTTAAGTATGTTACACCAGATTATTATTGCAGTGACTTCAGAATGAATAGACAAACTACATGAAAGAAAAGGATGATTTAAACCTTTGCCAATGCGGCAAATTGATAACATTCGAGACTTTCGCAAGGATGTTGTTAACGTTTCAACGCACTGGCGAAATGTCTGCAGGAATGAAGAGGTGTAACAAAAATTATGGTTCATTTGAGCCTGTAATAGAAACTGACATTTCCCCTTTTGATTAGGTCTTTGGTCATACGATGTGTGCTATTTTAAGTAAGCAGTGCTTTAAAACAAAAATAAAATATGCAAACTTTTCCTAACAGTTTTCTTTTTACATGACAACCTGTACTTTAATCTAATGTCCTACATAGCTCCCGCGAGTAGCAAGGCATTAATTGTATCACACAACCGGCTTTTGAATTTCATCGTAGTAGAAATCTCCTTGTGGGTAGGCTAAAGCTGCATAAACACACTTATTGGCACTTGAGGAAACTCATGACATAACGTCTAAACCGTAAATCGTATGTTGTATCTCACTTTTTCATCAACTTTCTGTACCAAATCGTCAGTCATGACAGAAGGTCGCGCACTTCGTTCGTCATCACGCACATAGTACGGTTATCTTTAAAAACTCTCACCCATTTCTGAACCATACCACCGCTCATAATGTTTTCTCCGAACACTTCACTGATTTGACGATGAATTTAAGCCACTTTCATGTCTTTAGCACTAAGAAAACGAATCACAGGGTATATTTCAAGGTCGGCGGGATTCCCAATCGGAGAAGACATTTCAGACACTCACGTATAGACGTAAAAATGCCGAATATTGGTGGGAATTATGTGGAAAAGTAGATTAAAGTACTGGATTTTATGTGAAAATAAAATTGGTGAGGAAAGTCTACTTATTTTATTTTTATTTCAGAACGGTGCTAATTAAAAAACACGCCTATTAACAAGCTAGAATTGTTGAAATTGAACCTTCTATTTGTAGTCACCGTTTTATTCCTAGAAGGTATTTTGACATTTTAAACAACCCAAATGAACGAATTTAGTGAAATCTGGTGAAATGTTTTCAGATAAGCTAAGATATCATGCCGCCCGAAGTGGCCGTGCGGTTAAAGGCGCTGCAGTCTGGAACCGCAAGACCGCTACGGTCGCAGGTTCGAATCTTGCCTCGGGCATGGACGTTTGTGATGTCCTTAGGTTAGTTAGGTTTAACTAGTTCTAAGTTCTAGGGGACTCATGACCTCAGCAGTTGAGTCCCATAGTGCTCAGAGCCATTTGATCCATTAAGATATCATATCATGATCACCGTATCAAAATAACTCTGAAACGTTAACAATTAAGACAGTTTTTAAAGACTTTAGCGCAATGTGGCATGAGAAACAGAACAGGATATGCTTACCTAGTGACGTATAACGTTCACTGGAGGAATCGACAGACATCTGCGACGCTGCTTGACATACCTGAGAAAACAGACAAAAAATATAAATAGAATTCATTAGCATAATGAAACGACAACTGCAATAATATTTGAGAAATCTATTAGTGTTATGCAACTGTGATATCTGTAACGAAACCTCGTAATAACCAGTACGATACTGCATGGCCGAGCGAACAAAGTGTGTTACCTCTCGGGCGCTAGGCAAGTTGATCCGTTGGGTTATTTTTACTTTTTGGGACTTAGAATATGGGCACCTGAACCCACCCATTCCATACTAGCATTACAATCGTGTAATCTCGACCAAAGCGAGCAGCTATATTGTGGAACAGTGGATGACAGTCTCCGTAGGCAACGGTACTGCCGCTGCCGAATTGCGGCACCGATTGGAAGACTGTAGCGGGACTTTGAATTTCGCCGCGCTACACTCGTTCCCTCAGATATAAATTATACCGTCGCAGCGGTATGAGCGCTCGACGACAGAGAAAAAACTAAAATTGTAACTCTTTTCTTTGTTTTCTATCCGTTTTTTGTCTCTTGGGAGCGGAAGCTTAATTCAAACGTAAAATCTTATTATCTAGTCTTGGTCGGATGAAGAAAAAAAACTTATTGATGTGCAGACGTGTTGTGAAAGTTTGTATGAAATTTGGAGGTTGAAAGCAGCAACGTAAAATATATTTCAGTCAACACCAAGATGGTTTTAGTTTGTATACATTAGTAATTCCTGGACAATGAAAATTTATTGCAAGATTTCGGAGCAGCTAAGACTTTTCACGCAGAAATGAAGTAGGAGATTTTTGAAGACCTGGACGCCGCACGCGAGAAGACATGTTAACATGGTAAAGGATGAACTCTTATCTACTCCATTTCCCCTGTTAGTCACATTTGTTATTCTCTTTTTTTTTCAAATAATTTTTGTAGTGCAAATTGGTTTTACTTTTGCTCAGAAACGCCACAAGGACCACCCCAACAATAGCTTTTCCGAATCACGAAGTCCGATAACTTTTCTGTAATTCGAACTCCGATTTGCATTTCATTCTTTCCCTTATTTCACGGTTATTAACGATTTTAAAACCCCTTTTTTATTTACCATTTCTTCCCACATTTTCAACCTTTTCTTTTCATCTCTTTTTTCTTTTTTATTAACCACTACAAGACTTATCTCCTTCCCAAACGATGTATAACACAATCATTAGACTAACAAGCATAATTAAAATGCGACTTGTGAATGAGAAGCTGATGCGTGTTTTTTGGTTTGTGGATAATGTAAATGACTTGACGTTGTTGCATGTCACTCTTACGATGATGCAACGTTATAAGTCTGTAATGTAGTTGTCACAGAATAGAGAGGAATTTAACACAATTCCTAGGAATTATCACGGACATCGCGAGCGATGTACGTGTCACTCACGAGAGGACGCTACACTCGTGCAGCCATTACTGCTGCTAGTTGTGTTTTGTTTCGTTTTAGGGTGCAAAAACAACTAAGGTCATAAGTGTCCATGTCAGAACCGTAGAATACGAAGACGAAAAACGATTTACAAGCGACTACACCTTATGCCAAGTCGACGGAAGGAAAGTCAGCTAAAAACAAGGACTTGGAGAAGGTCCATAAAATGAACCGTAGAGACAACAGAGATCCCGAACTAAAGATTAAATGTCCTTCGCTATATTGCTACGACGGATAAAAAATAAAACGCGACTGAGCGTACGGAGACCTGAGGACGCCGCCTCGGGCACAGAGGAAGGACAATGCACCTCCTGTAGGAAGATTGGAGTGAGCGGGCGGCCGGAGAGAAAGGCCGCGGCGGTGGCGCGGGCGGCGTCGTGAGCCGGCCTGCGACACGCGGGTCACCTCGTGACGCTGGGGGGCGCCACCACGGACGCAGTCGTGGGAAGCACACGCGTCCACGCCGCCGCGACGACACGCCCACCTGGCCCGACAGGGGGTGATGCCTACACTACAACCCGCTACCTGCCTCGGACGTTCACTCCCAAAGCTGCAGCCCGCGCCTCGACTGCACAGTAATCGTGGAATGCTCTGCCGGAAAACAAGTAGTACACCGTAAGTCTTCAGACTTTCGTGGCCGGTGTCAATCAAGTTAAAATCTTCTGGGTTGTTAGACTGCGTCGTATTTCCTCTAAAATGGCGCTGTCTAATGACCCAGAAGATTTTAACTTCAAGTAGTATGCCCTTTAAGGGGTTAGGACGCGCGAAATTTGGCACGGACTTTTTATTTAAAAAAGCGGATAAAGTGTCACTAGAAGCCTTCCTAAGAGACAATCTCCATTCCTTCCGAACTGACTATGCAAATGTAGACGAGATGTGGCTCAAATTCAAAGATATAGTAGCAACAGCAATTGAGAGATTCATACCTCATAAATTGGTAATAGATGGAACTGATCCCCCGTGGTACACAAAACAGGTCCGAACTCTGGTGCAGAGGCAACGGAAAAAGCATGCGAAGTTCAGAAGAACGCGAAATCCCGAAGATTGGCTAAAATTGACAGACGCGCGAAATTTGGCACGGACGTCAATGCGAGATGCCTTTAATAGGTTCCACAACGAAACATTGTCTCGAAATTTGGTAGAAAATCCGAAGAAATTCTGGTCGTATGTAAAGTACACAAGCGGCAAGACGCAGTCAATACCTTCGCTGCGCAGTGCCGATGGTACTGTTACCGACGACTGTGCCGCTAAAGCGGGGTTATTGAACGCAGTTTTCCAAAATTCCTTCACCAGGGAAGATGAATGGAATATTCCAGAATTTGAAACACGAACAGCTGCTAGCATGAGTTTCTTAGAAGTAGATACCTTACGGGTTGCGAAGCAACTCAAATCGCTTGATACGGGCAAGTCTTCAGGTCCAGATTGTATACCGATTAGGTTCCTTTCAGATTACGCTGATACAATAGCTCCCTACTTAGCACTCATATACAACCGCTCGCTCACCGAAAGATCTGTACCTACAGATTGGAAAATTGCGCAGGTCGCACCAGTGTTTAAGAAGGGTAGTAGGAGTATTCCATCTAACTACAGGCCTATATCATTGACGTCGGTTTGCAGTAGGGTTTTGGAGCACTGTATTCAAACATTATGAATCACCTAGAAGGGAACGATCTATTGATACGTAATCAGCATGGTTTCAGAAAACATCGTTCTTGTGCAACGCAGCTAGCTCTTTATTCGCACGAAGTAATGGCCGCTATCGACAGGGGATCTCAAGTTGATTCCGTATTTCTAGCTTTCCGGAAAGCTTTTGACACCGTTCCTCACAAGCGACTTCTAATCAAGCTACGGGCCTATTGGGTACCGTCTCAGTTGTGCGAATGGATTCGTGATTTCCTGTCAGGAACGTCGCAGTTCGTAGTAATAGACGGCAAATCATCGAGTAAAACTGAAGTGATATCAGGTGTTCCCCAGGGAAGCGTCCTGGGACCTCTGCTGTTCCTGATCTATGTAAATGACCTGGGTGACAATCCGAACAGTTCTCTTAGGTTGTTCGCAGATGATGCTGAAATGTACCGTCTAGTAAGGTCATCCGAATACCAGTATCAGTTGCAAAGCGATTTAGAAAAGATTGCTGTATGGTGTGGCAGGTGGCAGTTGACGCTAAATAACGAAAAGTGTGAGGTGATCCACATGAGTTCCAAAAGAAATCCGTTGGAATTCGATTAATAGATAAATAGTACAATTCTCAAGGCTGTCAATTCAACTAAGTACCTTGGTGTTAAAATTACGAACAACTTCAGTTGGAAAGACCACATAGATAATATGGTGGGGAAGGCGAGCCAAAGGTTGCGTTTCATTGCCAGGACACTTAGAAGATCCAACAAGTCCACTAAAGAGACAGCTTACACTACACTCGTTCGTCCTCTGTTAGAATATTGCTGCGCGGTGTGGGATCCTTACCAGGTGGGATTGACGGAGGACATCGAAAGGGTGCAAAAAAGGGCAACTCGTTTTGTATTATCACGTAGTAGGGGAGAGAGTGTGGCAGATATGATACGCGAATTGGGATGGAAGTCATTACAGCAAAGACGTATTTCGTCGCGGCGAGATCTATTTATGAAATTTCAGTCACCAACTTTCTCTTCCGAATTCGAAAATATTTTGTTGAGCCCAACCTACATAGGTAGGAATGATCATCAGAATAAAACAAGAGAAATCAGAGCTCGAACAGAAAGGTTTAGGTGTTCGTTTTTCCTGCGCGCTGTTCGGGAGTGGAATGGTAGAGAGATAGTATGATTGTGGTTCGACGAACCCTCTGCCAAGCACTTAATTGTGAATTGCAGAGTAGTCATGTAGATGTAGATGTAGATGTAGACTTGGAGCAGGAGAGGCACCACAGGACATTTTATTTTCTACTGTCTATACTTTTACAAATAAATTCATAAAACTTTGTCAGCATGACCAGGAAGGATTCAGGATTCACAGTCATAGCAGTGGAAGTGCAAAAACATAACAAAATAAACTTTTTTTAGACATGAAATTTCATCATTGTTTCACTTACTGTTGGCTGCATTTGTTGTTATTGGTACATTTTTCTTCACAAGTAAGAGAGATTCTTTGATGAATTTTGCACAGCATAAAAACCATACTTACAGGTGTATGAAACTCTAGAATTTTCCAAATCTATTGAAAACTGTGATAAAAATTGAGATAATTAACTACAAAATTTGATTTTTTTCTAAACATAAAGTTTAAAAGGTAACAGTTCATTAATTTTTAATAAATTAAATAGATTCTAGAGTTTCAGACACCTGTAAGTATGGTTTGTTTGCTGTGCAAAATTCATCGAACAGTATCTCTTACTTATGAAGAAAAGTGTACCTATAGGAACAAATGCAGCCAATAGTAAGTGAAAAAATGATGAAATTTTACATGTAAACAAATTATTTTGTTATGATTTTGAACTTCCGCTGCTACGAGTGTGAATCCTGAATCCATCCTGGTCATGCTGACAAAGTTTTATGAATTTACTTGTAAAAGTTTAGACTGGAAATTAAAATGTCCTGTGGTGTCTCTCCTGCTACAAGTCGGCCCGTTTGACGTCCTATCCCCCTTAAGAGGTTTCCAGTTCACTCGACATTTATGTTGCAACAGCGTATACGCCGTGTATGAAATTATTATATTTGTAGGTCAACAGCAGAAGCAGTTCTGATGTATCAGGTATCGACTCAAACAAAAACACACATAATAGTACAGGGTTATTACAAATGATTGAAGCGATTTCGCAGCTCTACAATAACTTTATTGTTTGAGATATTTTCACAATGCTTTGCACACACATACAAAAACTCAAAAAGTTTTTTTAGGCATTCACAAATGTTCGATATGTGCCGCTTTAGTGATTCGGCAGACATCAAGCCGATAATCAAGTTCCTCCCACACTCGGCGCAGCATGTCCCCATCAATGAGTTCGAAAGCATCGTTGATGCGAGCTCGCAGTTCTGGCACGTTTCTTGGTAGAGGAGGTTTAAACACTGAATCTTTCACATAACCCCACAGAAAGAAATCGCATGGGGTTAAGTCGGGAGAGCGTGGCGGCCATGACATGAATTGCTGATCATGATCTCCACCACGACCGATCCATCGGTTTTCCAATCTCCTGTTTAAGAAATGCCGAACAACATAATGGAAGTGCGGTGGAGCACCATCCTGTTGAAAGATGAAGTCGGCGCTGTCGGTCTCCAGTTGTGGCATGAGCCAATTTTCCAGCATGTCCAGATACAAGTGTCCTGTAACGGTTTTTTTCGCAGAAGAAAATGGGGCCGTAAACTTTAAACCGTGAGATTGCACAAAACACGTTAACTTTTGGTGAATTGCGAATTTGCTGCACGAATGCGTGAGGATTCTCTACCGCCCTGATTCGCACATTGTGTCTGTTCACTTCACCATTAAGAAAAAATGTTGCTTCATCACTGAAAACAAGTTTCGCACTGAACGCATCCTCTTCCATGAGCTGTTGCAACCGCGCCGAAAATTCAAAGCGTTTGACTTTGTCATCGGGTGTCAGGGCTTGTAGCAATTGTAAACGGTAAGGCTTCTGCTTAGCCTTTTCCGTAAGATTTTCCAAACCGTCGGCTGTGGTACGTTTAGCTCCCTGCTTGCTTTATTCGTCGACTTCCGCGGGCTACGCGTGAAACTTGCCCGCACGCGATCAACCGTTTCTTCGCTCACTGCAGGCCGACCCGTTGATTTCCCCTTACAGAGGCATCCAGAAGCTTTAAACTGCGCATACCATCGCCGAATGGAGTTAGCAGTTGGTGGATCTTTGTTGAACTTCGTCCTGAAGTGTCATTGCACTGTTATGACTGACTGATGTGGTGCATTTCAAGCACGACATACGCTTTCTCGGCTCCTGTCGCCATTTTGTCTCACTGCGCTCTCGAGCGCTCTGGCGGGAGAAATTTGAAGCGCGGCTTCAGCCGAACAAAACTTTATGAGTTTTTCTACGTATCTGTAGTTTGTCGTGACCATATGTCAATGAATGGAGCTACAGTGAATTTATGAAATCGCTTCAATCATTTGTAATAGCCCTGTATATGGTGCAGCTTCCACGGACGGCTCTGCAGACGCTGACTCCAGCATCCAGTCGATCGCACAGTTGGCGAGTACTGTGCCGGGACACGTTGTTCCACGCCCGCTAGCCTGTTCACGTACTTCTGTAAGACATGTTGGTTGACGAGTCTCGCGAGTCAATTCACTTCCCGTCATATCCCACATGCGCTAGTTAGAGACAAATCCGGATATCGTGCTGGCTAGGGCAGTCACTGCACGTTTTGCAGAGCACTTTGAGTTTCACGGGCAGTCTGTGGGCTTGGGGTGGGACTACTATTTGTGACACTACGAGGTGCACTCAAGTTCTAAGGCCTCTGTTTTTTTTCTCCGGACTGGAAAGAGATAGAAACATGCGCATTGTTTTAAAATGAGGCCGCGTTCATTGTCAATACGTCCCAGAGATGGCAGCACGGTACGGCAGATGGAATTTTACCGCCAGTGGCGAGAATGAGAACTGTTTTAAATACTTAAAATGGCGACGTTTTCCTTACTTGAAGAGCGTGCAATCATTCGTTTTCTGAATTTGCGTGGTGTGAAACCAATTGAAATTCATCGACAGTTGAAGGAGGCATGTGGTGATGGAGTTATGGATGTGTCGAAAGTGCGTTCGTGGGTGCAACAGTTTAATGAAGGCAGAACATCGTGTGACAACAAACCGAAACAACCTCGGGCTCGCACAAGCAGGTCTGACGACATGATCGAGAAAGTGGAGAGAATTGTTTTGGGGGATCGCCAAATGACTGTTGAACAGATCGCCTCCAGAGTTGGCATTTCTATGGGTTCTGTGCACACAATCCTGCATGACGACCTGAAAATGCGAAAAGTGTCATCCAGGTGGGTGCCACGAATGCTGACGAACGACCACAGGGCTGCCCGTGTGGCATGTTGCCAAGCAATGTTGACGCGCAACGACAGCATGAATGGGACTTTCTTTCCGTCGGTGGATGAGACGTGGATGCCATTTTTCAATCCAGAAACAAAGCGCCAGTCAGCTCAATGGAAGCACACAGATTCACCGCCACCAAAAAAATTTCGGGTAACCGCCAGTGCTGAAAAAATGATGGTGTCCATGTTCTGGGACAGCGAGGGCGTAATCCTTACCCATTGCGTTCCAAAGGGCCCTACGGTAACAGATGCATCCTACGAAAATGTTTTGAAGAACAAGTTCCTTCCTGCACTGCAACAAAAACGTCCGGGAAGGGCTGCGCGTGTGCTGTTTCACCAAGACAACGAACGCACCCGCACATCGAGCTAACGTTACGCAACAGTTTCTTCGTGATAACAACTTTGAAGTGATTCCTCATGCTCCCAACTCACCTGACCTGGCTCCTAGTGACTTTTGGCTTTTTCCAACAATGAAAGACACTCTCCGTGACCGCACATTCACCAGCCGTGCTGCTGTTGCCTCAGTGATTTTTCAGTGGTCAAAACAGGCTCCTAAAGAAGCTTTCGCCGCTGCCATGGAATCATGGCGTCAGCGTTGTGAAAAATGTGTACGTCTGCAGGGCGATTACGTCGAGAAGTAACGCCAGTTTCATCGATTTCGGGTGATTAGTTAATTAGAAAAAAAATCGGAGGCCTTAGAACTTGAATGCACCTCGTACTACTCTTCACGAGACAGCGCTCACCAGGTCTTTGTCGTACGCGCAAACGACCATCATTTTCTTGCAGGCAGAATCTGCTCTCATCACTTGAGGGGAAGACGGGTTAGAGGTGTGCGAGCGCGTAGTCTCACTCCTGGTAACAGGTTCGCAATAGCTCGTGCTGACACGTCTGGTATTTCCAGCCCTCTGGTCTTTTGTGTGGTAGCTAAAAGATCTGTCACTGCAGCTGTTAAAATACGACGAACCTGTCACAAGTCTGTGGTGCGTAGACGTCCAGAACGTCGTTTAGGTGCATGAGAATATTAACATGACCACTGATACGAGCATCATTTTCAACTGACACAGTTTCGAATCGTGCCTCGGGCATGGATATGTGTGATGTCCTTAGGTTAGTTAGCTTTAAGTAGTTCTAAGTTCTAGGGGACTGATGACCTCGGATGTTAAGTCCCATAGTGCTTAGAGCCATTTGACCCATTTTGAACAACTGACACAACACGTCCAACCAGTATTTTCAGGTAGGGCCATCCGGCCACTCTGAAGGCCACAATTCCACCCCTTTGAAACTCACTCGGTTGGCCGTAGGAAGCACGATTGCCTCTATGTGGTACGATTGCCTGCTTGCTTCACGCGTTTGCACCACATTGAGCCTTCTGGCTGTGAGCATTCCCTGTTAAAGTGTGGACACAGATGGCTCTCTGGTAGCCATGTCACTACGCGGTCGACATTGAAACCATTCATTATCAGTACCTATTCTATCACCCAGGTGCGTCTAATTTTCTTCCGACAACATACATAAACTGAGCGTCGTCTACCAACGGCTGGTACACTGCCGTCCACAAATCAACACACATGTAGGAAGCATCCCTTCTGTGAAACTCAGTTTGCCCTTTTATCAGACGAATCCTGCCGATCCATGGACGAAGGGCAACAGGCAGGTCCCATATTGCTAGATTACTGGAAATACTGTTAACAATGGACCTGATATCAGCTAAGAATGAAGTTGTTTAAATTACTGCTAGTCCGCCGTTCATGGTCTCGCGGTAGCATTCTCTCTTCCCGAGCACGGTGTTCCAGGTTCGATGCCCGGCGGGGTCAGCGATTTTCACCTTTCCCGAGATGACTGGCTGTTGTTGTGTCGTCTTCATCGCCATCATCATTCATCCCCATTACGGTCGGAGGAAGGCAACAGCAAACCACCTCCATTAGGACCTTACCTAGTACGGCAGTGCGGATCTATCCCGCATCTTTCCCCTACGCTTTGTCAAGGAGCATGGGACTTCATAAAAAAATTGCTGCCGATTAAATACACAAATTGTTATAAATATTTTGTTGAATGATTCATAGAATAACGCCGAAACAAAGATTTATCTAATAATCAGTGTCAGCATGACTGATTTGTGGCATTATTCCATTATCCTCACGTGATTTGTTAATATTTTTTGGATATATATTGTTTGTAACATTATTATTTGAACAGTGAAGGAATGCATCACCAAGTTGAATTAAATTGTTCATTTACCCATGTTATTTCAGTTCCAGTTACATTCTTCCCACGAACACGTCACAAACTTTATGATCTGATGTTTTCTACGTGGCTGTAAGTGCACCACTAACAGGACTGGCAGTATGAACTATCAGTTTTGCGTCCATGCATCCACGCTTCAACACCTGACCTGCATCCCAGGAGAAAATAAGCATTACTGCTTGCTCTTGGCACGTATACACTACTGACCATTAAAACTGCTACACCACGAAGGTAACGTGCTACAGACGCGACATTTAACCTACAGGAAGAAGATGCTGTGATATGCAAATAATTAGCTTCTCAGAGCATTCACAAAAGGTTGGCGCCGGTGGCGACAACTACAACGTGCTGACATGAACAAAGTTTCCAACCGATTTCTCACACACAAACAGCAGTTGACCGGCATTGCCTAGTGAAACGTTGTTGTGATGCCTCGTGTAAGGAGGAGAAATGCGTACCATCACGTTTCCGACTTTGATAAAAGTCGGATTGTAGCCTATCGCGATTGCGGTTTATCGTATCGCGAGATGGGTGCTCCCGTTGGTCGAGATCCAATGACTGTTAGCAGAATATGGAATCGGTGGGTTCACGAGGGCAATACGGAACGCCATGCTGGATCCCAACGGCCTCGTATCACTAGCAGTCGAGATGACAGGCATCTTATCCGCGTGGCTGTAACGGATCGTGCAGCCACGTCTCGATCCCTGAGTCAACAGATGGGGAAGTTTGCAAGACAACAACCATCTGCACGAACAGTTCGACGAAGTTTGCAGCAGCATGGACTATCAGCTCGAAGACCATGGCTGCGGTTACCATTGACGCTTTATAACAGACAGGATCGCCTGCAATGGTGTACTCAACGACGAACCTGGGTGCACGAATGGCAAAACGTCGGATGAATCCAGGTTCTGTTTACAGAATCATGATGATCGATCCGTGTTTGGCGACATCGCGGTGAACGCACAGTGGAAGCGTGTATTCGTCATCGCCATACTGGCGTATCACCCGGCATGATTGTATGGGGTGCCATTGGTTACACGTCTCGGACACCTCTTGTTCGCATTGACGGCACTTTGAACAGTGGACGTTACATTTCAGATGTGTTACGACCCGTGGCTCTATCCTTCATTCGATACCTGCGAAACCCTACATTTCAGCAGGATAATGCACGATCGCATATGGCAGGTCCTGTACGGGCCTTTTCGGATACAGAAAATGTTCGACTGCTGCCCTGGCCAGCACATTCTCCATATCTATCACCAATTGAAAACGTCTGGTCAATGGCGGTCGAGCAAGTGGCTCGTCACAATACGCCAGTCACTACTCTTGATGAACTGTGGTATCGTGTTGAAGCTGCATGGGCAGCTGTACCTGTACACGCCACCCAAGCTCTGTTTGACTCAATCCCCAGGCGTATCAAGGCCGTTATTAAGGCCAGAGGTGGTTGTTCTGGGTACTGATTTCTCAGGATCTGTGCACCCAAATTGCGTGAAAATGTAATCACATGTCAGTTCTAGTATAATATATTTGTCCAATGAATACCCGTTTATCATCTGCATTTCTCCTTGGTGTAGCAATTTTAATGGCCAGTAGTGTATTTGGAGACCCTAACCAACCTGGAAACATACGAATTGTAATAGCTATAATTAGAAGTCTGGTTGGTTGGTTGGTTGGTTTGGGGGAGGGAACCAAGCAGCAAGATCGGCGGCAGCATCCGATTAGGTAAGGATGGGGAAGGACGTCGGCTGTGCCCTTTCATGGGTACCATCCTGGCATTTGCCTGAACTGATTTAGGGAAATAACGGAAAACCTAAATCAGGATGGCCGGACGCGGATTTGAACCATCCTCCTCTGGAATGCGAGTCCAGTGTAACCACGGGGCCACTTCACTCAGTAAAATCCCTTGGCTATACTCCACGTTATTACCGTATTGAGTCATACCCTTGATGCTTTTCCTTTAATATTCTCAGTCCATTTGTTTAACTCACTGATTTCTCTGTGTTAAATTAATATGCCTCGTGGTTGATCCATGCTAGTATAAGTACTTAAAGCAACAGCGCATGACCGAACCCTTTTTGTACAGGTGAACCACTTGCAAATTTAAGGTCTCGTGCTCGCCTTCTGGCAGTTAGGCAGCAACGATCTGATCGGAACTGGTAATGAGGCTGTCTTCATTAGACTGTAACCGTCTCCAGTGTCGTTGAACCGATGCTTTTAAAGAAAGGTCCTAGGAAGTTCTGGTTTTACGATAAATTCGTTAGTGGATCGAAACAGCATATACAGACACTCTGGGATGATAATGGCATTGAAACAGGGGATTACAGGCGTAAAGCTGAAATACTAAACACATTTTTCCAAAGCTGTTTCACAGAAGAAGACCGCACTGCAGTTTCTTTTCTAAATCCTCGCACGAACGAAAAAATGGCTGACATCGAAATAAGTGTCCACGGAATAGAAAAGCAACTGAAATCACTCAACAGAGGAAAGTCCACTGGACCTGACTGGATACAAATTCGATTCTACACAGAGTACGCGACAGAACTTTCCCCCTTCTAACAGCCGTGTACCGCAAGTCTCTAGAGGAACGGAAGGTTCCAAATGATTGAGTTCCAGTTTTCAAGAAGGGTAGTCGAGCAGATGCGCAAAACTATAGGCCTATATCTCTGACATCGATCTGTTGTAGAATTTTAGAACATATTTTTTGCCCGCGTATCATGTCATTTCTGGAAACCCAGAATCTACTCTGTAGAAATCAACATGGATTCCGGAAACAGCGATCGTGTGAGAACCAACTCGCTTTATTTGTTCATGAGACCCAGAAAATATTAGATACAGGCTCCTAGCTAGATGCCATGACCAGCTGTGTGGCTGGATTGAAGAGTTTTTAGCAAACAGAAAACAGCATGTTGTTCTCAATGGAGAGACGTCTACAGACGTTAAAATAACCTCTGACGTGCCACAGGGGAGTGTTATGGGACCATTTTGCTTTTCACAATATATATAAATGACCTAGTAGATAGTGTCGGAAGTTCCATGTCGCTTTTCGCGGATGATGCTGTAGTATACAGAGAAGTTGCAGCATTAGAAAATTGCAGCGAAATGCAGGAAGATCTGCAGCGGATAGGCACTTGGTGCAGGGAGTGGCAACTGACCCTTAACATAGACAAATGTAGTGTATTGCGAATACATAGAAAGAAGAATACTTTACTGTATGATTATATGATAGCGGAACAAACACTGGTAGCAGTTACTTCTGTAAAATATCTGGTAGCATGCGAACGGAACGATCTGAAGTAGAATGATCATATAAAATTAATTGTTGATAGGCCAGGTTGAGATTAACTGGGAGAGTCCTTAGAAAATGTAGTCCATCAACAAAGGAGGTGGCTTACAAAACACTCGTTCACCTCTACTTGAGTATAGCTCATCAGTGTGGGATCCGTACCAGGTCGGGTTGACGGAGGAGATAGAGAAGATCCAAAGAAGAGCGGCGCGTTTCGTCACAGGGTTATCTGGTAAGCGTGATAGCGTTACGGAGATGTTTAGCAAACTCAAGTGGAAGACTCTGCAAGAGAGGCGCTCTGCATCGCGGTGTAGCTTGCTGTCCAGGTTTCGAGAGGGTGCGTTTCTGGATGAGGTATCGAATATATTGCTTCCCCCTACTTATACCTCCCGAGGAGATCACGAATGTAAAATTAGAGAGATTCGTGCGCGCACGGAGGCTTTCCGGCAGTCGTTCTTCCCGTGAACCATACGCGACTGGAACAGGAAAGGGAGGTAATGACAGTGGCTCGTGAAGTGCCCTCCGCCACACACCGTTGGGTGGCTTGCGTAGTATAAATGTAGATGTAGATGTAGGGTTGGAAGAGGTGAACCAACTGCTGCGATTTGGTCATAAAATACAAGTATCAACTTGTGCAGACGTTGTGTATGTCTACGACATTGTTGTTGTTGTTGTTGTGGTCTTCAGTCCTGAGACTCGTTTGATGCAGCTCTCCATGCTACTCTATCCTGTGCAAGCTTCTTCATCTCCCAGTACTTACTGCAACCTACATCCTTCTGAATCTGCTTAGTGTATTCATCTCTTGGTCTCCCTCTACGACTTTTACCCTCAACGCTGCCCTCCAATGCTAAATTTGTGATCCCTTGATGCCTCAAAACATGTCCTACCAACCGATCCCTTCGTCTAGTCAAGTTGTGCCACAAACTTCTCTTCTCCCCAATCCTATTCAATACCTCCTCATTAGTTACGTGATCTACCCACCTTATCTTCAGCATTCTTCTGTAGCACCACATTTCGAAAGCTTCTATTCTCTTCTTGTCCAAACTAGTTACCGTCCATGTTTCACTTCCATACATGGCTACACTCCATACAAATATTTTCAGAAACGACTTCCTGACACTTAAATCTATACTCGATGTTAACAAATTTTTCTTCTTCAGAAACAATTTTCTTGCCATTGCCAGTCTACATTTTATATCCTCTCTACTTCGACCATCATCAGTTATTTTACTCCCTAAATAGCAAAACTCCTTTACTGCTTTAAGTGTCTCATTTCCTAACCTAATTCCCTCAGCATCACCCGATTTAATTTGACTACATTCCATTATCCTCGTTTTGCTTTTGTTGATGTTCATCTTATATCCTCCTTTCAAGACACTGTCCATTCAGTTCAACAGCTCTTCCAGGTCCTTTGCTGTCTCTGACAGAATTACAATGTCTCTAGGACATTAGATAACAATAATACTAATGGCCTCAGAGAATTAGGGGACAACCTGACGCAATATGAGAGTGCCGGCATGAGTGCGGCCAGCCTGGCCGGTAATCACTCCGGAGACAGTGGCTGCTTTGTATGCGGACCCGCTGCTGTCCTCCCCGCGATGTGACGAAAGCGTGGCGCGGAGCAGCCGGTGACGTCACGCGGCGGGCCCTGCCCTCCCGCTGCTAATGTCACGCGTCGCATCTTCTCGCAGCGGACATCCGTCACGGCGCCGGGCGGTCGCGCCGTCTTAGCGCGCCTCCAGCCGTTCCGGTGCTACGGAGGCGGCCCACGCCGCGCCACGGAAATAGCGACGCAGCCGCGGCAGGGACGACACCGAGCCGTAGCCTACGCGGCGGTGCCGCAGCCCGACATCGCAAACACACTGTGGAGGCCCGACGCCGTGACTAGCAGCTGACATCCGAGCCAGCTGACGTCTGCTGCGAACACCGTGGACACTGTGGGAAGTGACTGACAAGGGGAGTTTAGACCTAATGCGTCACTGAGTCTGCTCATTATTCACGCTTGCGACCCATGCGTTGGAAACGATGCTTTCGCCGTGAAGCGTTTTCGAGAAATTGGGGTTCAAAGTCTTACGAGCCTATTGAATACCCGTCGAGCAGCGGCGTTGGAGCAATGTAACACAGGGAGTTTAGAAAACAGTAGGTAAGTAGGTAGGTAGAATGATAAATTACGCCCGCATCTCGTGGTCGTGCGGTAGCGTTCTCGCTTCCCACGCCCGGGTTCCCGGGTTCGATTCCCAGCGGGGTCAGGGATTTTCTCTGCCTCGTGATGGCTGGGTGTTGTGTGCTGTCCTTAGGTTAGTTAGGTTTAAGTAGTTCTAAGTTCTAGGGGACTTATGACCACAGCAGTTGAGTCCCATAGTGCTCAGAGCCATTTGAACAATTTTTTTTTTTTTTTGATAAATTACGACAGTACGTAAGTGTGGGCAATTGCAGATTCTCGGGTAAACATCGAGACTGAGACATCAGGTTCGCCTTATGATAATTGTTTTGGAGGGAATTATCAGTGACAGACTCTTAAGGCCACAAATTTTAGCAGACAGATTAACAGGTGTTGCGTATTACCAATTTCAGCGCGATGAATTACCTGCGCTATCAGAGAACACTACCCTTGCAGAAATACGACTGTGGTTTCTGCACGAAGGCGAATCACTCCATTTGCTAAGGATCGTGTCACAGTACCTCACCGAAATGTTTCATGAGCGATGGATTGATCAATAGGTTCGGTAGAAAGGCCTCGCCATTTTCTGGACCTGAGTGTGTTCGATATCTGGCTATGAGGTCACTTAAAGACATTATTGTGTGCCCAACGCATCGACAATGTACAAACGTTACAGGAGGGTGTGACCAATGCATGTGCGGCAATCCGAAAAGAGCCATTTGTTTTTGAAAGTGTGAAGATGTGATGAAGGATGTATCCGGGTGCGTGGCAACCACCTACATCGTCTACTTTTCCGTTACCGACAGTTCCGAGTGAGAAGACAGATTCGCTCATGTCTCAACAGGTATTGGTTTCCGGATGTCGTATATACAGCACCCACCGACATAACCCTTTGTGTTTAGTTTATGGTTTTACATGAAATTTGTCCATTTTTCTAGTCAAGTATCCTTTATTATTGTTTAGGGCAACCGGCAGCCTCCGGGTTGGATCCAGCACACGGTTGGGTTCAGTCAGGTCCTCAGAAAAAATTCTTGGCATGGAGAGCGAGGCACTCGATTGTATGTATTTAGTGCTAAAGAAACAATCCTCCCCTATGCCATTGAGTCATCATAATTATTTTTGGGCAAATTTTATATAATGCTTGCTAACAGTGACTGTGCATATTAACACACTAAATTTCAAACAATCGAATGAGGTGCCTGCTCCCAAAAATCGCGTTGTTACTCTAAATTGCTCTTGGAGCTCAATTGTTGTATTTCCTTGTTTTTTTTTTTTATTTTCTCGTGTTTACATTAATAAATAATCATTGTCTGTAGTGCACAAAACAGAATACTGCAGTTGTTGATAATATAGGTAATAATTATAATCAATAGCTGCAACCAGATGCTTTTGATGTTCATTTTTCCATGATGACATTTCAAGATGCCTGACATCCCCTCTTCAGATATTTGCAAATATTTAGGTGTCGTCCACAACGTTTCTTTGCGAACTGCGTTGCAGAATTTTGCAACTAAAATTTCTAAGACAGCTGTTGTAAAACGCCGTAAGTAAGGAAACAATGTAAATATCTGAAATGTGTTCAATATAAATTGAATGTACTCACAAAAAAGCGAGTTTGGAAGCATAATTTCTTGGCCGGAAGTGTCGGAAAATAGGTGCCATTCATATCCGTGCGTTAACCATCAAAAATAACGTCCCAGGCCGTAACGTTTAGTAAGTATGTGAATCAGACCTGAGGGTCACCAAAGGTTACCTACGTCAGAATTAGAGGCTCATTTAAGCAATTTCATTGCTGCCGCCGTGTCATTCCCAGTTGTCTTGAAATAATTGAGAAGAATGAGAGGCTGGTCTTATTTGAAGCAACGAGACTCGCACTCACGTTTTTGAGACAGTGCGAAATCGTTGTGTTGTGTGTTGTCGTGCTCCGCGTCATAAATTTCTGCAACGAGACAGGTCGCTTCTCAGGATTAAGTACTTAATTAACAGTTACACAACAGGTTGATTGACGCTATGAATGAATTTTGGCCCTTAGCACTGTAACCAAAGTGGGGGTCTTCACAAATGTTCATTCTAAACCAACGATTGGAAAAAGATTTACTACCCATGAAATTTAAAACATGACCTATCTAATTCTAAAACTTATTATTAACTTCATTTTATTTAAGAAGCACTATGGCCCATATCTTGTCCAACAGCAAGGACAAATCAGATTTATTAAGTAACAGTGGTGTTTACAAAATCACTTGCAATGGCTGCAACAAACTGTATAACTGTATATTGACAGACAGCCAGGGTCATATCAACGAGGCTGATTTAAAACAAACGCAGCTGGAGATACAGAAGTCAGACTCCACATTTGCCGAACATTTACTGAAGGAAGGACACAAATACCAAATCCACACAGAATTACTACATGCAGCCAACAAGGAAGAAAGCGAAGTCTATTAGAAGCACAGACATATGGCTCAGAATCCCCAGCTGGTTCTAAATTATCAATTACAGCTGAGTACAACCCACATTTAAGCTTCACATGATGCTATCAGCCAGCCAAATACCCACAAACCGCCAAAATGACACATACTGCTACACAAAACGTAACAGAATTTCCCATTCCTTACAAGGGAAACTTCAAAAATATAACTTGTAATACTTTAGTATTGTGTATTTTAACCATGAAGTATGTTCAATAGTTCCCATTTCATAAAAATGTTATATACAATGTAAAACATTTTTGTTTCTCAATATACGAGCTCAGTTAGATAGTTCTCGACCAATGTCACAACCTGTATGCCATCATAACCACATAACCTGTAATAACGTAATATTATATATTCTACTTATTGTTTATAATACTGTCCATTGCCTAAAGTTTAATTTACAACATTAAAAAAAATCATTTAATCTGTAATGTGAAGTTTATTTATTTGTTGTGCTTAACATTGGCCGCTGTGTAAAGTGTAATTTCAACATTAAGAAACAAGTGTGATGCAAAACACTCTGTGCAAGTGATTGTATCTTCGCCTATAATGTTTGGTTTGCTTAGGAGCCAGTGTCTCTTCCAGACGCTAGTTAATATTTTCCTGAAGATAGCCTAAAATCCGAAAACTAGTTCAAAATAAACAAAAATCAGTGGAACAAAAATACTGAATTTGTTATTAAACCTTAAATTTATTATAAAGTTTGACATAGAAGGTTAAAAAAAGATAACATTCCATTAATGTAATGTGTGTGATAAAAGGAGACTAATTAAAATAAAATGAAGTTTCCATCAGATAGTGGTTGACAAACTTAGCAATTAGGGTTAGTAGAGCTGTAGTAACATCAGCTCGCTAGCACAACTTGAGAGGTCGTTAACCTGGGCAGCTAAAGCTACATCTCACCCTTTAATAAAGATACGATGGAAGAGGATGTAAATGATGGACAGGATGTAGCACGTAAAGATGGGCTCATAATGTCACAGACGGCAGTTATTGCAGAGATAGTGCTAACCACAAGTGCGTGCTCTTTATGTTACGGCGTAAAGTCAAGCGCCGGCACGCCAGTCGGGAACGACAGAGAAGAGATGGCGGTGAGATGACGCCAGCCAATCACACGCTGACAGACCACTCTCCAGGACGACAACACGACAGCAGCGGCCTGTGTGCGAAAAGGACATAAGCGCCGCGGCGGCTAGTCGCGGCCCATTTCTACAATAGCTTCAGGACTAGTCGTTTCGCTTGTCCTATGTAGCATTGACTATAGTGAAGGTACTTGCTTATTTTGTCTAGACACCCCATATTCGACGGATAGGTAGGATTCAACACTTTTTTTGCTGCTACACTGAATCAGGAGTTGTAAAAACACAGATCCTCTGCCGTTCGGGACAGAGAATTGCAAGGCAGAACGGTGCCGATACAACGGTCTCTGCCTTGGGGCCGTTTAGCAGAGGAACGAGAAAGCGGCCGGTCGAGCTTTGTGCGAACAGCTGGATTGGCGGCGCACACGGCATCGGCTCCACACGACAGAGGACAATGCTACCAGATGGGGCTACTGTGGTAAAATTACGAACCCCCCGCTGTTTACACCAGTCCTGCCCCTACACAAAAAAAAAAAAAAAAAAAAAAGAAAAATGGCTCTGAGCACTATGGGACTTAACATCTGAGGTCATCAGTCACCTAGAACTAAGAACCGCTTAAACCTAACTAACCTAAGAACATCACACACATCCATGCCCGAGGCAGGATTCAAACCTGCGACCGTAGCAACAGCATGGTTTCAGACTGAAGCGCCTAGAACCGCTCGGCTACAACGGCAGGCCCCCAGACAACGTAGGCGTTAAGGAATTCGCTGAAACGTTCTTAAAACCTATTTTTCCCTTTTGTATTCCCATGGTGGCTAAATAGCTTCAGCCGGAAGAAAACAACTTATCATTGGTGGATGAGCAGTGACAGGTCTTATGTCCCAAATTTTGAGCGAAGAAACACGCTACGGAAATGGACGGAACTAAGTGTTAATATGGTGCTGAAGCAGGGGTGGGGGTTGGAGCGGGGTGGGGGATTGGATTGGATTGGATTGTTTGGGGGGAAGAGACCAAACAGTGAGGTCATCGGTCCTATCGGATTAGGGAAGGACGGGGAAGGACGGGGAAGGAAGTCGGCCGTGCCCTTTCAAAGGAACCATCCCGGCATTTGCCTGGAGTGATTTAGGGAAATCACGGAAAACCTAAATCAGGATGGCCGGACGCGGGATTGAACCGTCGTCCTCCCGAATGCGAGTCCAGTGTGCTAACCACTGCGCCAGCTCGCTCGGTGGGGGTGGGGGAAGAGAGATCTCAGACTATTAGCGAATATTGGCGCCAAAGCAGGAGACTGTACAAAAGTTGGAAGACGTGGAAAACATGACGTTAAAAAAATAGATCTTGGAAAGCGCGGCCAGCGGATGCAGATGGCAGGTAGTTGGGAATTCGAGTTTAGGTATCCAGAATTCGAGTCTATAGCTGGGAACGGTGCGGTCCATGGACACGGAGATTAACGGTAGGAGTATTATTCAGACGGAAGGCAGAGGGTAGATGAGATTAACATTCGAGTGGAAAGAGCAGAACACACCCTCCGACAGCAGTGACAAAGGATCACCAGGTGACCTACGGCTCCTTGACAGACGACGCAGCACGCGGTAGAAGGACACTTCGGTAGCGTCATTCAGTTAGTTCGAGTAGAAGCGGCAGCATCTGTAGTGGTCGTTCTGCGCCAGTAGTAACATTATCTTCATTCACTCTCAGTTCAACGCTCTGTAATCATTGCTGACCTTCCGTAAACTTGGCGTGTCTCCGGATAAAAGATCGGAGCATATACTCCTTTAATATGCCCACTCGTCACCAGTCCTTGCCAACACGTAATGATGGGCATTAACGTGAACTTCTGTCTACCAATAGATACAATATCGTGAACCATAACTGTTAATCCCTGATAACAATGACGTTACTACTGTGGTACTTTCTAGATATTGTAGTTGATTACTTTGTCACACTGTCATAGTTGATAGAGAAGAGCTAAAGAGACACCACACACTCAAGATACACTCCTTAGGCATTTAAAACCTAATGGCGTTATCCAAAAATCCATTGCACAACTTTACGAATCAGCACCGACCCAGAGGAGGGATGTACCATGGGGTCAGACCTGTCAGATCCGACTGTGGGAGCCCGGTTCAGTAGAAATACTCTGACTTCGGGTGTGGTCCGCCACGACTCGTTAAAAGTGATTGGGCGTCTTCCAGTGTGAATAATGAAGTTATACATGCGACTACGCTTGCAATGCCGTGTCTGGGAAGCCTAATCGAAAAGTAATAACTTCCTAACACCAATTCGTCCTAACATGATGATGATGTAAGATATTCTCAGCGTATCCAATGATAATATGTGTGCCAAATACTGATGGTGGTCTGGGTGTCACCAGTACCGCACCTAGTACTGCTGTGCTGTATACATCACGCTCACCCAAAGCTGCCTCAGAATTCGAGTGCCGCCTTCAGAGTCCAGATCCAGAAAGTGGAATCGGAGCCCGCAGCAAGAGTGCGACCGGTGTAGAGTCTTACTGCCGCCTCAGAGTTCGCAGTCAGAGTTCTGATCAAACTCGTTCCCAAATCTAAGTGAATTTGAAAACGAAGACTGAGTCTGCTCTGCCGGCCGGTGTGGCCGAGCGGTTTTAGGCGCTCCAGTCTGGAACCGCGCGACCGCTACGGTCGCAGATTCGAATCCTGCCTCGGGCATGGATGTGTGTGATGTCCTTAGGCTGGTTAGGTTTGAGTAGTTCTAAGTTCTAGGGGACTAACGACCTCAGATGTTAAATCCCATAGTGCTCAGAAACATTTCAGCCAATTACTTCCGTGGTACTAGAGGCAGTCGCAGAGGGCAAAAGTTGTAGGAGAATATGGATATTGGAGTATATACAACAAATAACTGAGGACGTAGGATGTAAGTGTCACTCGAAGATATTGGCATAGCAGAGAATATCGTCGACGTTCTGTGATGGCACAGTTTTGTAAGGGGCTACAAACGAAGAAGGGAAAATAGAAGGAGAAAAGTGATAGCGAAGGATGAAGACGAGGAGGCGGATGATGAGGAAGAGTGGTAGGCGGACGAACAAGAAAGAAAATAAAAAAATGGCTCTGAGCACTATGCGACTTAACTTCTGAGGTCATCAGTCGCCTAGAACTTAGAACTAATTAAACCTAACTAACCTAAGGACATCACACACATCCATGCCCGAGGCAGGATTCGAACCTGCGACCGTAGCGGTCACGCGGTTCCAGACTGAAGCGCCTTCAACCGCACGGCCACACCGGCCGGCAAGAAAGAAAATAAATGGATAGCAGTTTGAGAGGGATGATTTTAGCCTGCTAGATGTTGAGGGTATTAGATTAGGAAATGATGTTGAGAATATTAGGTTAGGAAATGGGACACTTAAAGTAGTAAAGGAATTTTGCTATTTGGGGAGCAAAATAACTGATGATGGTCGAAGTAGAGAGGATATAAAATGTAGACTGGCAATGGCAAGGAAAGCGTTTCTGAAGAAGAGAAATTTGTTAACATCGAGTATAGATTTAAGTGTCAGGAAGTCATTTCTGAAAGTATTTGTATGGAGTGTAGCCATGTATGGAAGTGAAACATGGACGATAAATAGTTTGGACAGGAAGAGAATAGAAGGTTTCGAAATGTGGTGCTACAGAAGAATGCTGAAGATTAGATGGGTAGATCACATAACTAATGAGGAAGTATTGAATAGGATTGGGGAGAACAGAAGTTTGTGGCACAACTTGACCAGAAGAAGGGATCGGTTGGTAGGACATGTTCTGAGGCATCAAGGGACCACCAATTTAGTATTGGAGGGCAGCGCGGAGGGTAAAAATAGTAGAGGGAGACCAAGAGATGAATACACCAAGCAGATTCATATACTTAAACTAACTTATACTAAGAACAACATACACACCCATGCCCGAGGGAGGACTCGAACCTCCAGCGGGAGGAGCCGCGCAAACTGTGACATGGCGCCTCAATGCGCGCGCGCCCACTACGCAACATTTAATCAACAAAGAATAGTAGTGTTATTGTTACAAATAATACGTCTTTAGGCTGTGTCCTATTCAGTGTTTAGAATTAATAAAGCAAAAGGTTATTAATGACCTCAGCACCTTTTAATTAATTTCATTTAATCAACAGCTCATTGCATTTTCATTGTAATTTGGAAGTTTAGAGTTGCTGGTTGGTATGGAATTTGGAAATGAAGCTTGGTGAGTTCTCTTTGAAACAGCTAACAAGACGTTCCTCATTTAAAATTGCTCTGTCTAAAATACTCAACGAGTAACGGAAAGCACGTACATTGCTATTTTGCTTTATTTACGCATTCAGATTAACCAAAAATAACAAAGAAAGTTTGGAGGGCAGGTGGCATTGAGGACTTAAACAGTACTTCTAGCCGTTGCCATGAATCGGAGCTAGTTCTAACTGTACGAAAATGTAAGTTAATGGAGGTGAGTTGGGAAAACAAACCCTCGATATTCGAGTGTAGGCTAGTAACGTGCTGGTTCAGACAGTCACGTCGTGAAAATATCTAGGCGTAACGTTGCAAAAGAATATTAAGTAGAATGAGCCTGCAAGGATCGTAGCAGGGAAGGTGAATGATCGACTTCCGCTTTTTGGAAGTATTTTAGGAAGGTGTGGTTCATCTCTAAGGGAGAACGCGAACGTCTGGAAAGAAGAGAATCGAAGCTCCTGAAAGTTACTTGGAAATCTGTCGACTGACAAGAAGTGGGGAGATCATTTTCATTACTGGTCAGGAAAGTAATGTGTGGAAAAAAACTAAAGGAAGTGGGGCCCCTTGTTAAGTATTGTTCGAGTGTTTGGGATCCGCATATGATCGTATTAAAGGAAGACACCGAAGTAGGGCTGCTAGATTTGATACCGGTTGGTTCGATCAACACCCAAGTATTACGGAAATGCTTCGGGAACTCCAATGAGAATCAGGAGCACTATCCCATACTGATAAAAGTTAGAGAATCTGCGTGCGAGGCTGACTGTAGATCATACATTTCACATAAGGACGATGATAAGATCAGAGAGATTAGGGATCGTACGGAAGCATACAGACATTTGTCTTTCCCTCGCTCTATATGCGACTGGATCAGGAAAGGAAATGACTAGTTGTGGTAGAGGTTAGCCTCCGCCACGCACCATTCAGTGTCTTGCGTAGTACGTAGCTGTAAATTAAACAAGAAAATTGAGGAAGCCAGAGATCGGGTTGGGGAAGGGGTGGGGGAACCCAGTATTATTCCGTTGCTCCGGTTACCTTGGTCACACTACTGCTGAACCTACAACAAAAAAAGTTGAGCACAGAGTGATTAAATGGTTACACATACCTTGTGTGGGATTAGGAAATGGGTGACAGTGCTGCAGTTGCAGAGAGTGTAACTTATGCGGCGGCTTTCATCGCGGAAGATGGGACGTGAAACGTGTGACTACCGTACGTCGACTTGTTGCTAACGTGTGCTCCTTACGCTCCCGCTGGTCTCTCTCTCTCTCTATAAGAAGGCAACCTCTGCTCCTCGCTCCCCCCCCCCTCTCTCTTTTACCCCGCCCCCCTCCCCCGCCAGTATAGCTTCATTAGAAGCGTTTAATTAGCGAGTGGCGTGGGCGGCGGCCTCCATTACACGAAGCAAACGGGCCCCGCCGCGGTGTTCCTAACGCCGCCCACTCGTGTCCGGACTGCGGGACAAATCTCCCTCACTTAGCCGGAAATTACCCCCGCTTGTAGCACGGGCCTTGTACGTCCCACAGGCTGAAGGCAAAAAAATATAGGAAATAAAAAAGACGCAGAGGCACCCGCCTCCTTGCCGCCAATTAAACCAGGCCCGAAAAAGGGCGACGAGGAACTTCGTAATACGGATGACAGACTGTTTGTTACGTCACTCTGTCTTCTGCCGTTTCGTTAGGGTCCACCTTTATGAAGAGCTAAGAGATATTCCACGAAAGCAACTGCGGTACAAAGTAACAGAAGGCTGCTTGCAGGGATCCACGGTACGTGTGCCTTGCTGTGTGGATAACGTACGGCAGGTGTGCTCAATTACGAATTCTAACCTGACTGTCTTATTTAAAAAAATTCAAGAGTTTTAAAGGCTTCACTAAATAAATTTGTTGCTGAAGTGCCAGCTATGACGAAGATCAGGAATCTTTTGGCGATGGACAGAAAGTTCAAGTTAGTAGTAATTGACGGAAAGTCATCGAGTAAAACAGAAGTAATATCTGGCATGCCCCAAGAAAGTTACAGGGCCTCTGTTGTTCCTGATCTACACAAACGATTTAGGTGACAATTTGAGCAGTCCTCTTAGGTTGGTTGCAGATAGTGCTGTCATTCAAAAACTTGTAAAGTCACCAGATCATCAAAACCAACTGCCAAATGATTCAGACAAGATATTTGTATGGTGCAAAAAGTGGCTCTAAAAGGTTGAAGCCGTGAAGTCATCCTCACCAGTGCTAAAAGAAATCCGGTAAATTTCGGTTACACGATAAATCACACAAATCTAAAGGTTGTAAACTTAATTAAAGACTTTTGGTTTACTATTACGAGAAACTTAAATTGAACTATCAAATAGATAATGTTGTGCTCAAAGCAAACCAAAGACTGCAATTCATTGGAAGAATACTTAGAAAATGTAACATGTCTACTAGCCGACCGGTGTGGCCGTGCGGTTCTAGGCGCTTCAGTCTGGAACCGCGTGACCGCTACGGTCGCAGGTTCGAATCCTGCCTCGGGCATGGATGCGTGTGACGTCCTTAGGTTAGTTAGGTTTAATTAGTTCTATGTTCTACGCGACTGATGACCTCAGAAGTTAAGTCGCATAGTGCTCAAACCATTTGAACCATTTGAACCATGTCTACTAATGAACCTGCTCACTGTCGGCGAGGGAGTGAAGAAGAAATGTTGCCCATGGCGCGTGAATACCTCGATATTATTCATCCAGTATTTGAGGATGAGAGCACTTACTAAGCTGCAACAAACGTTACGTATAGTTTCAAACCTTTTATCACTGACAACCTTCACAAAATGATGAAAAGGAGGAAGTTTATCGCTTACAACATTTACGGTGTTCATGAAGTAAAATCGTCACAAGAGGGATGTCGTTTTTAAATATTACTTCTTTACTACTAATTGTATTCACGACAAACTTTGTAGACAGTTTTCACGTATATCACTGACTGTACTTCCAAAATCATATTACTTTCAGACCTCTGGCTACAATTGTGTACATTAACCTTTATTGTGTCTTAGCTACTACAAAAGAAGTAGCCGGCCGCGGTGGTGTAGCGGTTCTAGGCGCGCAGTCCGGAACCGCGCGACTGCTACGGTCGCAGGTTCGAATCCTGCCTCCGGCATGGATGTGTGTGATGTCCTTAGGTTAGTTAGGTTTAAGTAGTTGTAAGTTCTAGGGGACTGATGACCACAGATGTTAAGTCCCATAGTGCTCAGAGCCATTTGAACCATTTTTTTTTTTTTTTGTACAAAAGAAGTACTTTTTCCCAATGGAAACCTGAGATACACATTTGTAATTTTTCAGTCTTTTCATAAAGCTTAAGTGCTGCCATCTGTTGAGCTCCACTATGAAAATATCAGCAAGTCAATGTAGAAGTTCGTAGCAGTTCGTGACCACCAGAATACGCGGATATGGTTGGTTCGCTATATTCCATTGTATAACTGAATATTCTTATTGTTATTTTGCGTGGTAATTACTGCATGAGAATTTTATTATTTATTACAATAGAAAATATTTCGTAATTATTTATTTTAGTCCATAAAATGAAGCCAAGTGCAGAAAGTATATTTTGAAACCGGGTACGTATTTTTGTATAAATCTTGCGGCTAAAATCATTTAGAAATTGTATAATAGCATTACCACATAAAGAAAAATTTTCCTTTCTCGAGAAAATATTCAGGTCTGAAAGAGTCAAGATTGTATGGTTCAGAGTTGACGAGATATGACGTCATGAACAGTGAGATGAGTGAAAAACTGCCACATTATGCAAGACTTTCAAATTTTATACTTCGTTGTAACTAAACTGTTCGCAACACTTTCCACAGACAATACTCACAACACACTCTGAAGACAATTTTCACTTATACACCAATCATATTTTCAAAATAATATCATCGTATGACACAGTTCAGCAGATATGTCGTCATGAAGACTGAGACGCGTAAAAACTGCCACATCAAGCATGACGTTTCAATTTTTTATTTCCTTACTGCCTACTCAATTCACAATACATTCCACAGAGAGTAACCATACATATCACTGACTGAAGATGCAAAACTCTATCACTGTACAGCTTAGAATTCAGAAGATACTACGTCATAACAACTGAATTGCATGAAAATAAAACTGCAGGGCGAAATTCGAACGTCAGCAGTTTGGTCCCATAGGAACTTATCACCACCAAAAAACCGATGGAACGATTTCAAACGTATTTGGTAAACATGCTAGTTACGAGCTGTAAAAAGAAATACTGTGGCTTTAAAACCACCAGCCTCCTACTGGGATGAGCGTGGTAACGTGGAGAGACAAGGGGGGGGGGCGGGGGGAGGAGAGGGGGAAAAGATGGTCAGGCAGCGAGGGGCAAGGAGGAGGTGGATACAGATAGGTGGGAGAAAGAGATGGATAGAGGGAGAACGAGGAGTGGTTCAGAGAGAAGAACAAATACACATGGACTTTGAAAGTGAGGAGGACGAGATGGACAGGGAAAGGGGGAGGGGGGTGCATGAAGAGACAGAGAAAGAGAAGGATGGAGGAAATGGACAAAGGGGGCAAAAGAGATGGACAGCAGGGGAAGAAGGAGATAGAGTGAGGGGCAGGAGGAAATGGATAAAGAGAGAGAGGCAGAAGGAGATACAAAGAATGGGAGTGGAGGAGATGAACAGGTCGAGGGCGTGGAAGTGATGGACAATGAGAGGGTGAAGAAAGGTATGGAAAGAGAGAGAGGGAAGGAAAAGATGGATTAGCAGAAGATTGGAATGAATACGTACCTAGGCAACGCCGGGCACTCTGCTAGTATTTTCTGTATCCCGGACAGGTAATGCTGCCGGCAGTAGTGGCCGAGCGGTTCTAGGCGCTACAGTCTGGAAGCGCCCGACCGCTATGGTCGCAGGTTCGAATCCTGCCTCGGGCATGGATGTGTGTGATGACCTTAGGTTAGTTAGGTTTAAGTATATCTAAGTTCTAGGGGACTGATGACCTCAGAAGTTAAGTACCATAGTGCTCAGAGCCATTTGAACAGATAATGCTTTTTACCAGGAATCTTCGAAAGAATTCTTAATATATTACCATCAACTCTACTCTGTAGATGTTAGTACATCTGAGACAAGAAGCTTGTGTTGTGTCAAGCTGCATTTATGTCAGTGGGACTTACCAAGATATCGTGTTATTTGTAATGTTAATTACTTACCAAGATATCGTTGTATTTGTAGGGTGAATTTTGAATGGTTCAAAAGGTTCAAATGGTTCTGAGCACTATGGGACTCAACTGCTGTGGTCATAAGTCCCCTAGAACTTAGAACTACTTGAACGTAACTAACCTAAGGACAGCACACAACAGCCAGCCATCACGAGGCAGAGAAAATCCCTGACCCCGCCGGGAATCGAACCCGGGAACCTGAATTTTGAACGTTAACGTCACGTGGACGCCTAGAACAGGAGTGATCGATTATAACAGTGCATCACATACAAATATGGAAAAATTTCAGCCTTCTTTTCGTTTAAGGAATCATTCGGCTTTCATCGAAAGTGGAGTGGGGAAACTATGGAAACGTACGTGTTGAAAGTGGAGGCTGGAGGAGAGATTAGTATCCTGATCCTGTGTCTTAACCGTTCGCCTTTTGGGTATGCGCAAGGGTAACCATGGGGCAGTACCTGGGGAAGACGCAGCTGCGCGCGCAGTGACCCGTGGCGGCACAGCAGTAAATACGCGACGTGCCTGGCCCCGGTAATTTCCGCGGTGTTCACCGCGCGGTAAACCTATACCGTAATCACGCGTTTACGGACCGGCAGCGCCGTTCTTTCCAGTTACTTGTCTTTCAGCAGACGGGGACGTGACCTCTGGTCGTTCGGTAGCAGGACAGGGCGTGGCGGCCGTACGTGGGCGGTTGATGGCGTGTGATGGCCAGGCGCAGGATTCCCGGAACAGCCGTTGCCGTTGGCTGTTCAGCTTGTCTACTCAATCAGCGGCCGGACGAAAGAAGCCGCCCTTATTCGGTTCCGATTACCATGTACGAGGAAAGACGTTGTGATATTTTTTCCAGTTATCAGCTGACTGCCATGCATAACAGGTCGAGTGCATATATGAAGTCGATAACTGACTGACTCATGCTAATTGGAGTGCCTTGGATTAATAATCTAAATTTCAGATACAACGAGTAGACCTCTTGTAACTACCTCGCCATGTGCCGCTTGTTCTGCTCAGTGATATTTTTTCTCTACACTGGCGTCAGGCTCGCGGTGTTCGCGTAAGAAGGCGGCTGGTACAGTGGTGCACTGTACCAATGAGCAGTGTATCGCACGACACTTCAGCCCATTGCACCGTTCTGCTGCATCTTCCTGTTGACAGCGCTTTGAGGAGCGTGGAGAACATTTAGCGTTGATTTTCTTGTCAGTTTGTCCGCCCCGATAGCTGAGGGATAGCCGGCCGAAGTGGCCGTGCGGTTAAAGGCGCTGCAGTCTGGAACCGCAAGACCGCTACGGTCGCAGGTTCGAATCCTGCCTCGGGCATGGATGTTTGTGATGTCCTTCGGTTAGTTAGGTTTAACTAGTTCTAAGTTCTAGGGGACTAATGACCTCAGCAGTTGAGTCCCATAGTGCTCAGAGCCATTTTATAGTCTGCCTTCGGCGGTACTACGGCACGGACGTCTGTTTACGTCCCTGCCGGAGAATTTCGCGCTCGCGCAGTTGTTTACCTCTTCGGCGTACTCGCGCGTTTAGACCACTCGATATAGAATGGCACATGCATACCGAAAGTCGACTCTCAAGATTAGTTTTTCGAATGAATATGCGAGACCGAAAGCCTACGAAATAGAAAGGTTCCTACGAGACGAAGTTAAACTTGACTACAACGAACTTATCGGAATCCACCTCTCCATAGTGAGCAGTGTTGTTTACGTCAAGCTGATTAACGATGCAGTATGTGACAGAATCATCCGAGATACTAAACATGGACTCAAATTTCGGCACTCTGATGGACATGTTGGAGAAGTAACTATTGATCATGCAGGACTGGGCTTACGAAACATACGTATTTTCGAACTTCCCTTCGAGGTTCCCTCTGACTTGGTCGTTGACGCCTTACGCCCATATGGAAGAGTGCTTAGCCACGTTGAGGAAAAATGGTCCAACTTCACGACTTACCCCGTTCTCAATGGGGTGCGTCAAATCAGAATAGAACTGACACAACATGTACCCTCGTACTTGTTCATCGGCGGATGCAGAGCTATAGTCATATACGATGGACAACCCAAAACATGCTCAGGCTGTGGGAAAGAGGGCCACGTCCGTTCCGAATGTATGCAGCGGAGGATAGTGCAAGTTCCAAACGGCGAACCCGTACCTCCGTCCACGTTGACGCCGCTGCCACTAACGTATGCGGACGCATTTCGAACGGATCCCATCCCGAAGAATGACCAGCTACCAAATCCTGACAGTTTACGGCAACCGACTGCGGCGGGGACCGCCTCCAGTGACGAAACGACGCACACCTCTGCCGCTCCGGCGCCGACGACGCACTTAACCGAGCGGAAAGGTTCGGTGGGAGAAATGGAAATTGATCCTGCTGTTGTGCCGACAGCTGCTTTCGTCCCTGAGCACCGGGAGTCACTTCCGCACTCGGATACGGAGGCGCACACGCGCAAACAACGATCGCCGAAGCGCCACAAGAAACGACGGCTAGCGCCGTCGGATGCCTGCTTACTGCAGTCCACGTCAGACGGACTTGGGTGTAACGTCGATACAGTGCATCCGGATGCGCAACGGGAGGTTCTACCTCCCACACAGCAGTACGACGCGAATCATGCTACACAGGGGTTGAATACAGACACACCGGACGGACAGCCGACGGAAGGAGTCCCTCCACCCACCGCAGCACCGCCATCGCCTTCGGTCATCCCGGCAGGAGAGACACGACGGGAGCTGGACCTCCAGCACAGAAACTGGGCCGACGAATCCGATACTGACCCCCACACCGACGACGCACCCGCAATGGCGAGTGCTGCGTCCACAGGATGTTAACCGCGCAGAAGATGCAGACTGACGCACAGACAGCATGTCACCGGGCAGAAGCACACAAATTAACATAAGCGTTCATGTGCGCTTTACGCACTGAGGAACAGCGGCAGGCATATCGAACAGCCTCTATTAATATTAATACGATCAGAACGCCTGTCAAATTGCAATTATTACGAGACATGTTGCATGCGTCAGACGTCGACATCGTTCTGCTGCAGGAAGTATGTGTTGAGAGCTTCCCCGACCTCTATGAGTACGATACGTACATTACACCAACTACCGACGGCGGCAGCGGAACAGCGATACTTCTACGTAGCGGCATAGTAGCCAAGGACGTGGTGTACCTGCCGTCAGCGCGAGGACTGGCGGTCACAGTGCTGGGAGTACGGGTCGTTAACATTTACGCACCGTCGGGGTCAGACAGACGGCGCGACCGATCCCGATTTTATGCAGAGGAGATTGCAACACTATTCTTAGGTCGGTATGAACATGTCTTATTTGGAGGCGACTTCAACTGCGTGCTCGCACCAAAAGATCAACACCCACGTTATACTTCGTGCCCGGAGCTGCGGCAACTCATACAGGACATGAATCTCATTGATACATGGGAGAAGATACATGGCGACAGACGTGGATACACCTACGTCACGAGTCACTCTGCAAGTCGTCTCGATCGCATCTACGTAACACGTCGTCTCGAACCTGCGATCCTCGATGCGGAATTGTGGCCTGTCGCCTTTTCAGATCACATAGCATATATATGCACGGTCTCCTTGAGTCGTCAACAAGTGTGGAGGAGTCGCAGTGTTTGGAAACTGAATACAGCACACCTTAGGGAACCTGAGTGCAAACGCTTAGTCGAAGACACTTGGCACGTGTGTGAACGACGCCTCCCGACATATCCGACGACGTTGCAGTGGTGGCTGGAATGCGTTAAGCCTGCATTGCGCCGAGCGTTAATTGCATACGGAAGGGAGCAGATGATGTGGCGGCGATACACGACGGAATTTTATTTCACGATGCTCCGCGAACTTTCTGTACAAGCACCTTCACAGGAGCGTCGTGCAGGTATAAAACGAGCACAGGCCCAAATAATGTCCATAACGTGCCGCCGACTGGAGGGTGTCGCAATCCGTGCAAGGGCCTTTGAACGAGTCCGTGGAGAATCCCCGTCGATGTATCACGTTATCAGAGAAAAACAACGTAGTCGCAGAACCTTAATACAGACGGTCGTACTGCCAGATGGTCGCCGCATGACAACGCAAAAAGACATTGCCAACGCTTTCGTGGAACACTACGGTCATCTCTATGAAGAAGCGGAACACGATCAGGCAGCCTTTCATGAGGTCCGACGAACGCTCTCCGCGTGTCTCGACGAGTCGGCCAACCTGGAGTTAACAGGTGAAATCACAGTTGACGACGTAATGGAAGCGATTGATAAGGGAGCGTCGCACAAATCGCCGGGGCCCGACGGGTTTCCGTTAGAGTTCTATCGTACATTTAAAGATCTCATGACTCCACGATGGACTGCCATGTACTGCGAATTGATGTCTCCCAACGTGCCTCTTCCGCCCACCTTCGTGGAAGGAATGATCATCCCCATCCACAAACCATCTGGCGGCACAGGGATACAGGCCTACCGGCCACTGACCCTTCTTAATTGCGACTACAAGATGTACGCCAGGATACTTGCAGCACGCTTTAAACGCGTGATACGCCAAGTGATTTCACTCGACCAAACACAGCTAGGAGGAGGTAGTAATATACAAACGGCACTCAGCGACTACCGCGATGTTATCGCACTGGCTTCAACATGTCGTCTCCGGGGTGTATTGGTATCGATAGACTTCGATCGCGCATTTGACAGGCTGAGTCATGCTTATCTCACGGACGTGATGACGAAAATGAAGTTTCCGGAAAATTTTGTCACCGTCGTCATGAGACTACTCCACGGAGCCGCATCCAAAGTGCTCATCAATGGACGGTTGGTGGGGCCCATCACCATCTCACGATCGGTCAGACAAGGGTGCCCGCTGTCAACGATATTGTATGCCATCGCTGTCGAGCCGCTGCTTTGCGGGCTCCGGAATCGACTCCAAGGAATGACGATAAGGCACAACAAGTTTATATGCCGAACATACGCAGATGACCTAGTGTTTTTAGCACGGTCAGGCGACGAGGCAAGAGCGGCCCTGCATTGGATTAATTTGTATTGTATGGCTGCGGGAAGTCGCCTGAACATGGCAAAGTCGGGAGCGATGAACATCGGGAGAGGACTCCCGACAGGAAGTGTAGCACCATTACAGCCGATCACCACGATGAAATGCCTAGGAATTATCTTCACTACAGACGTTCGACGCACGGCGGCACTGAGTTACAGACATCTTCTGCAAACAATTCGTGCGAGTGTCCGAAGTCACAGGTTAAGGGCACTGGATATGATACAACGGGTCACCTTTGCCAACACTTATCTAGCCTCTCGCATCCCCCACCTGGCACAAGTTCTTCCTATGCCGGTGGTGTTGGCCCGCCGAATCCTGGCGGCACTAGGATATTTTGTGAGCACAGGTCTGCTTTTTAAGGTAGGATACGAAACCCTCACCCTTCCTCGTAGTCGTGGAGGTCTTGGACTAGTCCACGTACGCGAACGAGCAGTGGCTATTTATGTAACCACGATGATAAAGATGTGGACATGACACCAGACAAGTCTGACGGGCAGCTTGATAGACGAACTCGCTCCACCTTCTCGTTCGGCTCCGGTAGCGGTGGCTCACATCTCACCATCGCTTGCCCATATGCGAACCTTCTTTGTGGAACACAGTTATGTACATATGGACCTACCAACTACCAGGACGGCAACGACACGTGATATATATCACATCTTGACTCGACGACGGCCGAACAATGCCGTAGACCGCCGCCAACCAACGGTTACGTGGTCAGTGGTATGGCGTACAGTGCACCACCCACACCTTGATACGGGAACGCGCGCACTGTGGTATCAGGTGGTCAATGGGAAATACGTGACTCGTTCCAGGTTGCATACAATTCATATGGCGGACGAGCCACTGTGTCCGCAGTGCAATGTTATAGACACTGAGGAGCATCGCCTGATATGCGGTCCTTCGGCGGACGTATGGTGTTTGGTCAAAAAAATGATCGCCTTCCTCCTTCGGGTTTGGCCGCAAACAATAGAACCACGCACGCTACTTCTCCCAGATATGACCTATTATCCCCGAACGAAGACAAACGCAGTGACTTGGATTCGAGGTTTGACTGTGCGTTATCTTTTCCGAGACGGCAGTAAGAATGTGCTTGACTTTTGGGCCTTACTACAGGAACATCACTCACAGCTTATGAGACATCCGAGATATCGATCATATTACGCAAATTTTTTAGGGTGTGCCTTGCTTGATCCCCCACCCAGTTGGGGTGTCCCGGGTAGGAGAATGTAATTATTGTCTATAAGTATCAGAACAAGAAAGGACCAGGACGGTGGAGAGGATCCACAAACACACGTGAAGACGTACCCGACACCAACGCGAGGTATGACGGGATTAGCGAGGTACGCGCCTAAAAGAGGAACGTAGAACGTTATTGTTTTGTACTGACAGAAGCAGGATATTTTATTTTATTTTTTCACTATTATGTAAAAAAAAAGTCCACTTATTTACGTTTCCCAGAAAAATTTTATTTTATAAAGTCATCGTCTTACATATTTCAAGAAAAAGTGCTAGAAGCAGTTTATGTTTGTTATTGTTACACAAAAAGCGTGTTCGGTCAGAGAGCCGGTTGGCCTCTGTTAAAAAAGAAAAAAAAAGTGGCCAGCGCGACAGAATGTCAATAAAAAAAAAAGTTGGTAGAGCACTTGCCCGCGAAAGGCAAAGGTCCCGAGTTCGAGTCTCGGTCGGGCAAAATAATAAAAAAAAAGTGGTCAGCGCGGCGGTCTGTCACGTCAAGGAGCCCGGGTTCGATTCTCGGCTGGATCGGAAATTTTTCTCCACTCACGGACTGGGTGTTGTGTTGTCCTCATTATCATTTCATCATCATCAGTGGCAGGCAACGGGAAACCACCACTGGAATCACTTCCCTAGACGCACATGCGGTGGACCTCTCTGACGAGGTTTCCCCCTTGTCGAGACCTGCCGTAAGGCAGACCACAGAGTTCAAGTTTCTTGTCAGTCTCGGTACGGTGAAAGTACTCTGCGGTGTAGTGTTCATTATGGGTGGCACAAAATAAAAGCGAAAACTGTTAGTTAAGAATCGACAGTGATAGCTTACGGAACATAGAAATTCCCCTGGGGAGGGTCTGAAGTAGAAGCAGTGGCCACTGATGAAACTGCAAAGTAGACTCAGCCTCTGCCTCTCAACAGAGTGCGCCACACGTCCTAACTTGCACATCAGTATTTCGCCCGTTAGCTTCTCCTCTTCACTTAAGCATTCGTCTTCAGTTTGTAACATTTCAATTGTATTTTGATTATGTACGACGTAGAAGGGAGTGAGACAGGATCGAGCCTATCACCAATGTTATTTAATCTGTATAATCACGTGTCAGTAGAGAAAGACGAAGAAAAATTTGGAGAAAGAATTAAAATTCAGGGAGAAGGAACAAACGCTTTTCAGATTTGTGATGACATTGTAATCAAAGAACTGGAAGTACAGTTGAAACCCATGGACAGTGTCATGAAAGGAAGATATGAGATGAACATTAACAAAAGCAAATCAAGGGTAATGGAATATAGTCGAATTAAATCAGGCGATGCTGAGGGTATTAGATTACGAAATGAGGCACATTAAATTTGCAGATGAGTTCCGCAATTTGGCAGTGAAATAACTGATGATGAGATACTGTAAAATGTGGACTGGCAATGCCAGGAAAAGTGATTCTGAACAACAGAAATTTTTTAATATCGAATATAAATTTTAAACATATTTCTGATGTCCTAAAGAACAGCACCACATATACAAACCCGGAAAAGTTTTGCATCACCCCGATTCCCAGGGCTCCTGAAGATATACGTTGACTGTGGATGTTGTATCACAGACACAGTCCATTTGACTGTTCAGAGATGTCACTAAACCGCCGGCACGGTAGCTCAGCGTGTTGGATCAGCGGGTTAGCTGCCCTCTGTAATAAAAAAACTGAGTTAACGGATCAACAACGAACTGAAACGGGTGTCTTTCGACGTCCGCCCCGAGCAGATACAACGAACGAAAACGAACAAAAAAAAAAAAAACACTCGAAGATGTAAAAAACTATGCATGAGCAGCGCCTATTAGACGGAGGGGATCCGACAGCCTATCAGTTCCAGTCATTTCACCAGGAAGGATGTACACGTCTCGTGTTGTCTGTAGTTCTACCACGCCTGGACGGTCAATACCGCAGTTCGATCACATCCGAATTGTTACTTTGAGACAGGAAGGGCTCTCAAAAAGTGAAGTGTCCTGGCGTCTCGGAGTGAACCAAAGCGATGTTGTTCGGACATGGAGGAGATGCAGAGAGACAGGAACTGTCGATGACATGCCTCCCTCAGGCCGCCCAAGGGCTAGTAATGCAGTGGATGACCGCTACCTACGGATTATGGCTCGGAGAAACCCTGACAATAAAGCCACCATGTTGAAGAATGCTTTTCGTGCAGCCACAGTACGTCGTGTTACGATTAAAACTGTGCGCAGTAGGCTGCATGATGCGCAACTTCACTCCCGACGTCCATCTCTATGCAGCGTGGTACAGATGTACCTCTCAGAATTGGCATCACTTTCTCTTCACCGAGGAGACGTGTTTGGAGGCAGCCCGGTCAGGCTGAACGCCTTAGACACACTGTCCAGCGAGCGCAGCAAGGTGGAGGTTCCTTGCTGTTTCGGGGTGGCATTATGTGGGGCCGGCGTACGATGGCGGACATGGAAGGCGCCGTAACGACTGTACGATACGTGAATGCCGTCCTCCGACAGATAGTGCAACCATATCGGCAGCATATTGGTGAGACATAAGTCTTCATGGACGACAATTCGCGCCCTTATTGTGCACAGCTTGTAAATGACTTCATTTAGGATAACGACATCGCTCGACTAGAGTGGCCAGCGTATACTCCAGACATGAACTCTATCGAACAATCCTGGGATCGTCTGAAAAGGACTGTTTAAGGACGACGTGACCCACCAACCACTGTGAGGGATCTACGCCGAATCGCCGTTGAGGAGTGGGACAATCTGGACTAACACTGCCTTGATGAACTTGTGAATACTATGCCACGACGAATACAGACATGCATCAATGCAAGGGGACGTGCTACGGAGTATTAGAGGTACCGGTGTGTACAGCAATCTGGAACACTATCTCTGATGGTCTCGATGTATGGTGGTACAACATGCAATGTGTGGTTTTCATGATCAATAAAAAGGGCGGAAATGTTGTTTGTGTCGATCTGTACTCCAAATTTCTGTACAGGGTCCGAAACCCTAGGAACCGAGGTGATGCAAAATTTTTTTATGTGTGTATAATAAAGGTACGGACGACGAATTGATCAATTCACTGCAAATGCACACCACACTAGAACTCTTACAGGAGTCGGCTAAATGCAGTGGGTAATGAGAATAATGGGCAGGAGGCACTACACAAGCAGTGTGTGGGGAAGTTAAGAATTTTTTTCTGATGGGAGGCGTGCCATGTTAATCCACGCAGTTGCAATGATAACTGTGCCCGGATGGCGCAGTGGTCAGCGCCGCTGCCTAGTAAGCAGGAGACTTGGGTTTGAATTCCGGTCCAGTATAAATTACAAATTTCACCATTGATTTAAATCAATGCCCACTAGCAGCTAATGTCATTAATTCTTTATGTCTTGATGAGTTTAATTGTTAGGAAGCTTTTTCTGAAGGTGTTTATTTAGAGTGTAGCACTGAACGGAAGTGAAACACAGACTGCAAGCAATTTAGACAAGAAGGGAATAGAAGGTTTTGAAACGTAGTACTACAAAATAATGCCCAAGACCAAACGGGTAAATCATGTAAGTAATGAGAAGATACTGAACAGAATTGGAGAGAAAAGAAATTTGTGGCATAACTTGACTAAAGAAGGAATCGGTTGATAGAACACATTCTGAGACATCACCGAATCGTCAGTTTAGTATTCTAGAGAATGCGAGGGTAAAAATCGTAGAGGGAGACCTAGAGATGATTGCACTGAGCAGATTAGTTAGGATGTAGGTAGCAGTAGTTATTCAGAGGTAAAGAGGCTTGCACAGGATACAGTAGCATGGAGAGCTCCATCAAGGCAGACTTTGAACTGAAGACCACAATCACCATAACTACAACCATCACGATATACAGTTCACGCAAACCTCCGTGAACACCGTAAACACGATACGCAATAGAAGCCTTCTAGTCTATCGCCAGCAACAGACGTGTTGCTATCGAATCAGGGGGAGCGCTCTAATAGTAAATACTATGGAAGTTCGAAGTTGAAGATGCCACCAGTACAAAGCTGGCCGGTGTGGTCGAGCGGTTCTAGGCGCTTCAGTCTGGAACCGCGCGACCGCTACGGTCGCAGGTTCAAATCCTGCCTCGGCCATGGATGTGTGTGGTGTTTTTTAGGTTAGTTAGGTTTACGTAGTTCTATGTTCTAGGGGACTGATGACCTCAGATGTTAAGTCCCATAGCGCTCAGAGCCATTTGAACCATTTGAACCAAAACAAAGCAAGTCAATGGGCACAGTTCTTCATAGCCAAACACGCGAAGTGGTTGCAAATTTCTACCACTTTACGAAGAAAAAACTGTGATAAGTGCCCCATTGAAACTAAATTCCACAGTGAAACAAGTGTCAGACGGGGCTCGTGCATCGTTTGCTGCCATTCGACGAGTCAAGAAAGAACTGGAAAGAGTCCGAGTAGGTGAATCCTCGACATTTTCGACAACCCATAAGGAACAGCTCAGAAAAACTTGGGTGGCCACTTTAGAAAATTTTAATGAGCAAGTCGTTCGCAGCGCAGTGAATAATTTATACATTACGGACAAATGAAGACTCACTTCGAAGTAAATTCATAAAAAGTTAGCGTTTGATAAATTTTGAAGGAAGCATAAATACATTTCGTGAAATTCTCCACTCTCTTGGATTTAGGCGAAATAATTGAAAAGCTGTCCAGGAACAAACTAGTACCAGTGCAAAACGGATTACTTACTTAAAAAGTAATTCTCTATTAGGGCGTGACAAATGTTTACACTTGTCACAAAGCAAAGTACGGATGGAGTGCCTATTTACCATAGCATCTGTTGAAAGCAGTTTCGAAAGGAAACAAAAATATCATCATGCATGCTGGTGGCGAGGACAGTTTTGTACCGAATAAGTAAGTTTTAAAACTGGCCAGAAACCGCCATTATCACAGCAAAATGGACGATTCAAATTATGAAAGTGTTTTAGGAAGTGAGTGATACCTGATCTACGAACTCACACTGTCCGCATTATAGATAACGCTCCTTACCAACTGACACCTGCTCCGACGGCCGCGGTGGCCGATCGGTTCTAGGCGCTACAGTCTAGAACCGCGCGACCGCTACGGTCGCAGGTTTGAATCCTGCCTCGGGCATGGATGTGTGTGATGTCCTTAGGTTAATTAGGTTTATGTAGTTCTAAGTTCTAGGGGACTGATGACCACAGAAGTTAAGTCCCATAGTGATCAGAGCCATTTTTTTGACACCTGCTTCAACATCAAACTCCCAGACCCCGGTTGTGTTCATTAATCAAAATGAACAACCAGGAGACATTATCTATAAAATAGGAAGCATTTTAAACAACATGATTATACAGTGACACCTGTTCTCTTCTACCACCCAGAATTGAATCCTCTAGAACTGAAATGGGCAAGAGTGAAGAAAGGCGTTCCTGCACGTAATGTGGCATTCGGAATAGATATGTTATTGAAACTTACAGATGAACAAATTGATTCCTTTAAAAAAAGTGGTAGATACCTGTGAGCACGTGAATAACACCATAAAACAGTACACTGCAAGTAAAGGTGTGCTAGACCAAGCGCTGGAGGTGACCATAAACAAGGAAAGTGGTACAGATTCGAGACCCTACTACTAACAGTGAAACAACTGTTCCGACGAAGTTGTGCGTTTCACACGTCTATGCTTGTAAAATAAACCCGCTTAGATTTTCTTATGTATGTCGGTGCCACTCCCAACCCCTTTGCATGTCCGCTACACTGCAGTACCTCTTCCCCTCCCTTGCATTTGCCCTTCACACATACGAGAGCCCTCCTCTGTCTGCATGAAGTGTAGTTTTGAAATCATCTACCATGCTGGTAACTTTATGATTGTTCTATAATGACCGCGCTAGATGTATTTACTCGTTCAGTATCTGTGAGTGAAACCAACATACACGTCCAGTGATCAGTTTCGTGCACAAGTCAAATTGAACATAATTCCTGGTAATGTATTTTTTTTAACTTAGCCAACACTTCATACGTGCTACGTGATGAGTTCCATAGGTCTTTTTCATAATTTTGATTACATGACGTGAAAGAGTGATTTTCCTATTACTGATGACTTTAGGTGTCCAACTACTAGAGCTGGAGCAATCTAACGGATGTAGAAGGACATATTTCAGTTAATACTGCATTAATTAATGTTGTCACATTAAAACAGTTATATATATCAGGCTACATTTTTTACAGCAGAAACAGTCTTTGTGTACAAAGTGCGAGTAAGTAACATAGATCAGCAAATCATCTGCTCAGCTTTTAATTTTAAGGGAAAACGCATTATTTTAGTTTTGAGTGCTACCCATAGTGTCAACTTCTTGTGAAACCAGTCTAACTGAATAATAGTAATAAAGGGTGAATTTTTTGAAAGTGTTATCTACATACTTATGTTTAAATCTCGTCTTAATACAACAACAACGTTTGAGAAATGAGGGTGAAAGTAGTGGGTAGTTTTAAACGATCAACTGCTGCTGAACTGTTTGTTGTATGAAGGTAAAGTGTGTCCGTTATTTCTGTTTTGAAGACAATTTTTCTTAGTAATTTGACATGAGGAACATGTCCACGTTGTACTGCAAGTACGATATTTTTTCATGAAATAAACAGGTAAAAAGTTGAAACTCTATCTAAATTAACGTCCAACAAAAGAATAATTTTCCAGTGGGGCACATCTGTGCGATCAAACCCTGGAGGACACAGTTCAGTCCAGGTCAACTTTACCGTGCCTCACGATTAAAAGGCTACTTTTTTAAAACCCTGTAATTGTCTTCCGTTGTGATGCAGAAGTCTGAAATATGTGTGAGAGGTGCCTCAGACGTTCCTCTGCAATGGTGCAAAAGAGTGGCGCCGTGGGATGCTTTGAACAGGAAGGAAGGTATCGACACGCGCGAAAAAGGGCCAGAGCACGAAAATGCAGCGTGACCGTAACCTGTGCTTTGGTGTACAAGGTAGAACCGCTGTGGGACGTTCCAAGTCGTTCGACGAAATCTGAACATAATTTGAAACTAAAAAGGGTGTTTAAACTCTTTCATCCCTTCTTTTCCGCGTCCTCCAGTGGCGTGTGCACATACGGGCGCAACACTGGCACGCACGTGAATGAAACAGCACACGGTCCCTCGAACACCCTCTGAATGGATGAAGTCGTGTTCAGTGTGCATAGAAGTGGGTTGAATCCTTCAGGGGGTGTCAGCAGTGGCGAATTTCCATGAACTCATCTTGTTGTACATCGCACTGCAACCTGTCGTTTTCGAGCGCGAAATTTCTGAAAAAGACCGCCCCAAGGGATGGAGTGGTCTCATCAACGTCATTTATGCCACCTCCTAAGGCCCTTTCGTGGTGATTCCGAGCGGCGGTGTGTTTGAAATGTTTTCCTCGGCCACCCACAAGAAACCCGAGTGATTTCAATGCTAGGTATAACTGTTCTGAACTCCATCGCAGAGGTGTCAAATGACGTGGTGAAATGTGAGCAAGAAGGGTTGTGACGACCTTCCTTCGCCGTGTAACACGTTCATGGTGTCGTTGGGCAAAATTCTGGTGGAATTTGGTGCCGATATGACGTCATTTACCGGCCAAACAGCTCCCATTAACTTCTGGTCTCTGGCCTTTTCTCGTATGCGTTGAAATCTTACTGTTTGAAGCGCCACTGTGCACGAGGATGACTTCGCAAGACGGAACGCTTTTGCACCTTTATGTAGGTAGGTTGCAGGCACCTCTGAGCCAGATTTCAAAGTTCAGAATAACAATAGGAAATAATTTCGGAGCTTCAAACACGTGATTAAATGTGTTACACAGTGTATTTTCATCTCTTCTACAGGTGGACATTCTCTTATTTGTTTTACCTACCAATTACATTTTCATATGTACGTCTGCAACTACTGAGATGCTCGACTTGTTGACTCAGCGTGAGTACGTGCTTATTAGTTAAATAAGTGGCTCTTTAATACGCTACTCACTGATAGGAATACGATACGACGAACAGTTCCTCACTATTTCCGGGTATCTCGTTCTTTTAAGTCGAGGCAGTTTCCGCTCATTTCACAGAAACTTCCGAGAAACTTTGAGGAAAAAACTGACGCAATACTAGAAACAACACGCTTCACTTCATTTGTAGATTGAGGATGATGACGAAGCACAGTCGACTAATTTCTGAAAACGGTCTGAGCGCTATGGTACTTAATATCGGAAGTCATCAATCCCCTAGAACTTAGAACCACTTCAACCCAACTAACCCAAGGACATCACACACATCCATGCCCGAGGCAGGATTCGAACCTGCGACCGTGGCAGTCGCGCGGTTCCGGACTGAAGCACCTAGAACCGCTCGGCCACCGTGGCCGGTGACTAATTTCTGAAACAAGGGTTTAGAAAAGCTTCCTCTAAACTACCAACACGTATCAAAAATAGAAAAATTAAGTATACAACTAAAAAAAACAGTGAAAAGTATGAAATTGGGTGATGTAGCATAATCCAGTGTGTGTGTGTGTGTGTGTGTGTGTGTGTGTGTGTGTGTGCGCGTGTGTGCGTATTTTATAGCTCATCGTCACTTGTCAGAATAATATTAGTATAAAATTTCGTTTTGGTCAACTGTTAAAGACAGGGCAGTGCATGCGTTTCGAAATGACATCATCTCAGCTATTCGTCTGACACTTTTGCTGCTTATTCATTCGGGTTTATTCTCAGGTCGTTTGAAAGTAAAGAACCGTCGAGCCATCTCTGAAAAATTTATCTGAAGATGTCACTACGGGCTACAGGAGAACAAAAAGCAACGCTTTATCGCTGTTCCATGTACATTATCAGTGTCAGAAACAAGGAAAAACGGTTCAAATGGCCCTGAGCACTATGGGACTTAACATCTGAGATCGTCAGTCCCCTAGAATTTAGAACCACTTAAACCTAACTAACCTACGGACGGAAGCGCCCAGAAACACGGAAGAAATGAGGTAAAGACCGATGCATGACCCCACGAACCGCCTCCTCACAACCACTGAGATCGTATTTAGCCTCTTTGTGAGACATTTCGTCCGTTCCTATGAACTGCCCCGGTCGCGAGTTGTGTCTCAATTCAACACTGTGGACAAGAAATGACTGTTTATCGTGCGTGTCGGTAGAAAATAAAAATAATCATTCAGTGAAGTTGGCCCTTTAGTACCGGTCGTAAACTCTCAAACGTAAACAAATGGCGAGCAGACGACCTTCTAGGAAGAGCGCATCACTTGTTGCGCGAGCATCAGCGAAGTGTGGCAGGACAGTGAACGGAGTGCCGAGAGCTCGCACTAGCGGTTGTGAGTGGAATCGCCTTCCAGGGGGCACGACGGCTGCGAACAAACGAGCAGCGAGCGCACGCACATACGCACGGCGGCGGCGGCGACCTTCTGGAACGCGAAGAGCGGTCGAGCGGCGGCTAACGGTAACGGTACCTGCGCAGACCGCCGCGCCGCGCCGCGCTGCGCCGGGTAGCCCTGGCTCGCTTCCCAGACGCAGCTGTTCTGGAGGCTCCCTGCCAAAAACACCTGCAGGCCACAAACAGGCTTCACCACCAGGCGGTTTCCTCGTTGTGAGTGTATCGGCCGGAAAATGACTGGAAAGCAAAAGGATGGCCACACCATCCAATCATCCTGTCCTCCCCCTCCTCTTCCTCATAATCATCACCACCACTATGTATTTCTTCTTGTTTTCCTTTTTCTTCTTCTTGTTCAACCTGAGGTTGGTTTGCAATAGTAGATCATTTCACTCTGCCATCTGTCGTCCTCTTTATTTCCGTATACATAGCTGCGTATACGACGACACCCTTTGACGTGCCTGGCGAAGGCTTCCCTCGACAACTCCTTCTGCTGTTATAATGAACTACTGTATTCGAGCTGAACAGGTCTCTTACAAAAGTCATACAGCCAGTGAAAATTGACTTACTGCTAACTTCACGCATTTCTGATTTATTTCCAACATAAGATATCTCAGTGTACAGATGATCACGGGATAAAAGCGTTATTAGATTTACATTAAACATGAACTGACAGAATACTGGAGTACTTTATCTTCAAATGTGTCCCACAAGTCTGTCCCTTCTAATTTGTATATGCGTGCAGGGAGATCTGGTTCCCTGTATTCTTCTCAGCACTTGATCCTTTCTGGAAGAATATGCCAGTCATCCATGAACAAAGGTAGTCAAATGAAAATTAGCGATAAATTATTGCAACTTCTACTACCTTACATTCTAGAGTTTTCATTTATTTATTTATTTATTGACCTTTAAGTACACCGATACAGCCAGTCCAAGCGTAGAACTCTGCCTATCCCTTGAACACATCAATCTACGCTATCTGATCGAAAGTATCCGGACACTCCCAGAAACATAAGTTTCTCATATTAGGTGCATTGTGCTGCCACCTACTACCAGGTACTCCATATTAGCGACCTCATTAGCCATTAGCCATCGTGAGGGAGCAGAATGGGGCGCTCCGCGGAACTCAAGGACTTTGAACTTCGTCAGTTGATTGGGTGTCACCTGTGTCATACGTCTGTACGCGAGATTTCCACACTCATAAACATCCCTAGGATCTACTGTTTCCGATGTGATAGTGAAGTGGAAACGTGAAGAGACACGTACAGCACAAAAGCGTACAGGCCGACGTCGTCTGCTGACTGACGGAGATCGCCGACAGTTGAAGAGAGTCGTAATGTGTAATAGGCAGACATCTATCCAGACTATCACACAGGAATTCCATATTGTATCAGGATTCACTGAAAGTACTGTGAGAGTTACGCGGGAGGTGAGAAAATTTGTATTTCATGGTCCAGCGGCTGCTCATAAGCCACACATCACGCCGGTAAATGCCAAACGACGCCTCGCTTGGCGTAAACATTGGACGATTGAACAGTGGAAAAATGTTGTGTGGGGTGACGAATCACGGCACACAATGTGTCGATCCAATTGCAGGGTGTGAGTATGGCGAATGCCTGGTGAATGTCATTTGTCAGCGTGTGTAGTGCCAACAGTAAAATTCGCTTGCATTGGTGTTATGGTGCGGTCGTGTTTTTCATGGAGGGGGCTTGCACCCCTTGTTGTTTTGCGTGGCACTATTACAGAACAGGCTTCCATTGATGTTTTAAACACCTTCTTGCTTGCCACTGCTGAAGAGCAACTCGGGGACAACCATTGCACCTTTCAACACCATCGAGCATTTGTTCATAACGCACGGACGGTGATGGAGTGGTTACACGACAATAACATCCCTGTAATGGACTGGCATGCACAGAATCCTATAGATCACCGTTGCGATGTTTTGGAACGCCGACTTCGTACCAGGCTTCACCGACCGACATCGATACCTCTCCTTAGCGCAGTACTCCGTGGAGAATGGACAATAATTCCCAAGAAACCTTCCAGCACCTGATTGAACGTATGCCCGCGAGAGTGGAAGCTGTTATCAAGGCTAAAGTTGGGCCAACACCATACTGAGTTCCAGCATTACCGATGGAGGGCGCCACGAACTTGTAAGTCATTTTTAGCTAGGTGTTCGGATAATTTTGGTCACGTAGAGTATTTTTGCTACAAACTCTTCGAAATTTAAAACAAACTTCAGTGACATGGTGAACAACACACATATGAAACTTTGGCATCTAACTGACTGCAGGTAGGCAACTGTCATTGGAGGTTTGTCAAGTGTTTGCCTACCTGCGAGAGCCTTACGTAACTTTGTAGGTTTTTCTTTGTAAAGGTACATTTCTAAAATTCTCAATAAAGGTGGAGAGATACCACCGAGGGTTTACTGAACTGTGGGGCCTTATAGGGACCAATTGCCGTTTTATTCATGCATGTGTCAATGGCGCACCCCTCCACGATTAGGGCACAGGAGAGCATCAAGCAATAGCCCTGAAAAGGCATAAGGACCCTTCGCAACTTCAGATCGCGTTCAATTTTCGTCGAATGGTTCTGAACGGTTCACCCTGCATACCAGAGCAAAAATTGCCGTGGCATAGCACTCCAAAGGGGCGAGGAAACGTTCAGTGGGGCTGCAGCCGTGTGAAGTCCGCCGAGAAGGACTGAATTGCCTAGAAGGTCCCAACTGCACCAAAAGGTGTCAAGAATGTCTTATTGTTGCTGTTCTCACTGCTATCGTATTCTACCGCGGAAAACATGGAAATCAACGTCCCAACGAAAGAGGTGACTTCATAGACGCATTCTATGGCACCTTTTCGTTTAGATTCTGAATGTTGGTGTTCTATAGTCTTCAGCCACCGACAAGGAAACCGCGTGATTTGAATGCTGGGATTCGCGGATATGACCTATATCGCAGAGGCGTCAAAGGAAGGGGTGAAATGTTGTAAGAGGGTCTGTTGTGAGGACCTTCCTATCGTGTGACACGTCCGTGGTGGCGTTAGGCAGAACTGTTGTGAAATTTGGTGTCAATGCTACATCTTTAACCCGCTTTAAATGTCACACGAACTTCTGAACTCTGGTCTTTCTTCGCATGTGTCGATACCTTACTGCTCAAAGTGTCGCAGAGCCCGAGGACGAAGAAGCAGAGCGCCACGCTTTTGCACCGTTATACAAGAGGTTTCCAGGCATTTTTGAGCCAAATTTCAAACTTACGCATCTGACTGGGGGACAATTACGATGATTCTAAAACGTGATACTTCAATTCCGTGTAAATCGATATAAACATCTACATACATACACACGTGGGTGCGCTCGTGCGCACACACACACCCGCACACCCACCCACCCACCCACCCACCCACCCACCCACCCACACACACACACACACACACACACACACACCCACACACACACACACACACACACACACACACACACACTTGGACTTAACGGTATTACAAGTTAGTCCCAACTCTCAACAGGAATTCCAAAAGCAATTTGCAAATGTAATCGAGAACTAAAACACATTCGGGACAAAGCCTTGATTCATGTGGACTAGATCCTTAAGTAGCCAGTCTCATTGTCTTCTGAATCGAGGATAGCCGAAGGAAATGTGGTTGAAGTCCTGGATCTCACCACATCGGCAGTATGTCGATGATATCATGTGGAGTGTGCTGAAGTGCTGCCGCTAGCAGATATGGTTGAATCTCAACCTGGCCAAGATCGGTTACAAACTGCGTCTCGTTCCATATGCCAGATGAGTTGCACTGCAGAGCTCATTTCTCAGCACATAATTGGACCTTCTGTGGGTGGATCAGCATGTATCAGATCTTCAATCTCCCATGCCTTGTTCCACTCGCTTTTGATCATGTCTCTAACTACAGCAACAGATCACCCACTGAAATGCATCGATACTGTATGCCATCCCTTTTTTCGACTTTAACGAATTGGTCAGCTCATACCAGAAACGCCAGTAAATAAATGGAAACAGAACGAAAATGGAGACCGCCCATTTAGTCAACCATCTTGAAAGTTTTGTGAATCCAGTGCATAGCAACGAAAATATGGTAGAAATGCTTTTCACCTACGGAGAATGCAGGTTAGCAAAACAGTAACTGCAATCGTGTCATGCTAACTTACCGTCTAATGTACTTCCTCCACTAATGAGTTGCGTCAATAACCTTTCTTCGTTGGTATACGTTGTACTCACAGAAACATTCAACAGAAGACGGTTTACTGATTGAACAAAGTGTATTTTCCTTGTTCTTCCATTTATTTACATTCACTCCAATCAAGCTGACGACTTTCGTTTCCCGTAGTACCTCTCTGTGTGTTAGTAAGGGAAAGTCAGCGTCAGTTATGAATTATGTTCTTAATAAACTCTTACCTACGGAAATATTACAGTGAGATACGTTTTTGAAGAGGTCTTAAGGAGAGGTAGTGCATTATGGAGTAAGTTTTTTTTTTTTAAAAAAAAATAAAATGTACTGCTGTTCGTTAATAGAGTCGCAAATAAAGTAATCATGTTGGTTAATGTCCCACTGGTGTCTAAATAACATTTGTTTCATATATTTTTCCATCTGGACAAAATGATGTTTTGCGTCGTAAAGTACATGTGACACCCCATAAAGGGTGTATCATAATTAATGTAATTACGTACACGATAGTAGAAGCCAATATGTCTCACTAAAAATGGGCTCTAAAACGCCTAAATTAAGAGCTAGGAGCATCTCTTCATCTTTGATACTGTGACAGTAATTTATTCTACTGCAAACCCCCTGCTTTCCATATTTTGGGAGGTGCTAACATGAAACAAAACAAGAAAAAGTGTCCAGTAGACATGCACTCCAATGTGCATACCGTAAGAGCTATGAGCACTTGCCCAGCAGACGATATGTGTTTTACAAAATGCAAGACAGAAAAGTGTCCATAGTTTTTAAGGTATGCATTTTAGAGCCCGTTTTCACAAGACTTTTTTGCTTATAGTACCGTGTACTTTCAACTGTATGCGTTTTCTCCCTCAATTGTGATGCACCCTGTACAATAACTTGCAGCAGTATTTTCTGTCGTCTTATTTGAATTCGTTCTTCCAGGCGTCACTGTCTGAATCAATGCCGGAAACCAAGCGAGGACTAGTCACACTGGTAACATTTCCGAATCGAGTGAAATCCACCGGCACTAGTATCTCAGACGCTTCAAAAGGCTCTGAGCACTATGGGACGTAACATCTGAGGTCATCAGCCCCCTCACTAGTATCTGTGGTGTACAAATGCTTTACGTCATTTTGATAGTTCGCAAACGTTCCACCGTAATTATGAACATCTTCGCGCACACTCACTCTTCAGATCGTACACGACTGATTTACCTTCCAGGTGTGACCAGAACCAGGGATACAGCCGTGTAGAGTTGACGACGACACGCATCGCACTTGTCTCTGCACAGGTGGTCGTCGACACCCAGGAGGTTGACGGACCGCCAGCGTGCGCATTAAATATTCATGCACAATACCGGGACAGCAGGTTAAAACTTATTTTCGAGATCCATTTTGGTCAATGAAGCTGTCAGCAAGTTAGCTAACCGCCGAGATGATTTACTAATGCCTTTTTGATGGCGAATTCGTGTCGTCTAACTTTGTTTATTTGCTTCAATTCTCGCCGATTCCGGACAGGTGATAAAAACGGGACAAAGGCTTCGTAAATCAGGCGCCCGCCGCGCGATAGGCTTTTATTTTCCCGTTAGGAGCCTTACTGCTTTACATAATGCCCGCCTGTGTGTCGTTACGAAGCGGAGATCTGCTCTAATACGCCCTTTTTATGTAGTTACGTGTGCTCCGTACGCCGCTATCAGCGTAAGCATCTCTCGGCTAATGGGGAATTTCGCTGTGGTTATCACTGCATGTGGGCCGAAGGTTATAATGACGTCCTGATATCTTATTCGTATTCTGCTAACTGCAGATTTCCCCTCTGGCACTTGTTATTAATTTTGCTCTTTATCTTTTTTCTCTTTGGCTGCACGGGGCAACAATACAGGCTATTAATATCTAGATCTGTTCTCTGACTAATGACAGTTGCTGATTAAGACAAATGGTTCAAATGGCTCTGAGCACTATGGGACTTAACATCTATGGTCATCAGTCCCCTAGAACTTAGAACTACTTAAACCTAACTAACCTAAGGGCATCACACAACACCCAGACATCACGAGGCAGAGAAAATCCCTGACCCCGCCGGGAATCGAACCCGGGAACCTGGGCGTGGGAAGCGAGAACGCTACCGCACGACCACGAGATGCGGGCGCTGATTAAGACAATTTCGGATCACTTGAAGTATCCACAGAAATAAACTTCACTATTGACCGAATGAATTTGGTTGACTTCACCTTAGTTAAAAAAGGGTCAATGCCCTCAGTAATCTATTTAACAAGAGATCAATTTGGCCAAGTCAGTGCAAAGACACTGGCGGAACTACAGCTTACTGTTTCCATCAAAGTTATCATTTCCTACTTTTCTTAAAATTCACTGTTTGGAATATACGACAGGTACTTTCAATACGATACAACCAAACGCTAGGTGCTATTCTGATTGGCATCTTTATACGTAACGTGTCTAAAAACGACAGAACTAAGGCAAATCAGTAAATATTCTATAAGAAAATCGTTTTTCTTAGAACAAATTCCGCATGTATGCTACAGGGTTTTCTTCAGTGCGGTTCAGGTTACATTAAGGTTCTCAGTGTCACATTGGGTTTCCGACCACTGATTAGAGTGTGACATATTGAACAGCGTCTTTTTGTGGTCAGAATTCGTCACGTCTCTGAGAGAAAGCCTGCATATAGATCTCAAAAAAATGCTGACACTTTCCGTTTGACCAGACGTTCAATGAAAAACAAGGAATTACAAATTGCTAGTAGAATCGATTCTACACTGGAAGCGCCGAAAGAAGCCATCTCAGCTCAGACGACGTCCACATTGTCGAAATGTTGTGCGGCGTGACAAGGGTTGCAACTCATCTCCCATTTAGAAAGGGTAATCTTAGACCGGCACTAGTTTTGGTCTATGAACGGAATACGAGATTAGCTTACATTATGTGGCCTTTTATTCCCGAACTGTCCCATAACCTGTTTTATAATTTAATATGCAGATCCCAATAGCCATTGGCGTCAAGCGACTAATGTTGCATGAAAACTACAAGCAGTATTCACTCCTGCCATTGATTACATTTCTGACTATTCCCATATCTCCTGTCCTCTTGGTACGGTGAGCTTGTCTTATAATTACGGAAGCCTTGGGGCTTTTAGCTGGAATGTGAAGGGGAAGTTTCACGAAAGGGAACAAACAGACGTAAAGTTGGTTTCTGCTGAAAGTTCTTCTCCGTACAGGTACAAAGCAGAGGATGACAGTATGCCATACCATCCCAGCAGGAGCGTGGAGTGGCGGCGCAGCCGCGTGCCGTAATACTGCAATGTGTGAGAAGTGAACGGAATCCTTTTTAGCTAAGAATCTGAAAGACAGGAGAGAACACATCTCCTTGTAACGTGCAAGCAGTCATTAAAGAAAGCCATTGGAAGCAGATGAAATGTTTGTTCAAGTATTAGTAAAGGGTTGGCTCACAGTAATTGTTTCTGTTGTAGGAGCGGGTATCCGCATATGTGTATGTTGCCATCTTTTGGTTGGGTATGACTGAAAATCAGTCATGTAGTGGTAGAGATTTTCTACCTTTCTCCCTGCGCACAGGAGAAATATACCTTATTTATTAACAACGATAAAATCCAAAAGCGTAGGAAACTGTTAAACTTGTATTAAAGTGTGGTCAGAACTAGCAAGGTCTATTGCAACGGTCCGGCGAGGTTCCAACGCTGGCAGAACCAGTTACGTTTCATGGAGAAAAATCAGACGACGCTTGCTTCAGGAAGACCGAAGAGAAGAGACCTGCTTTGGTGGTGTTACAGACGAAACCTGTTCCAGAGTTTGAGGCATTACACTGTGGCTAAGAGCTGGAAAGGAAATGGTCTCTGAGTTAGAGCCGAACACAGAGGCCGTGCGGATCTTAGAATTTACACTCACTGCAGCAGCCATCCTCTGCTCTTGCGTATTTTAAGAGTGGTAAGCAGCCCCCGTCATTGCAGCCATAAAGACGAGGCGAGCACCAACTCGGCTAATGTGCGTCAGGTTTTCATTTCACAGATGTAACGTTCACAGCCAGTTGGTCGTACCTACTATGTGCATAGTTGAGAGTAGCGGTGTTCGTTCATGTTTTTCTGGGATCTTACTTTAAACCATTAACATTTTTCCCAGTCATTGGTCGTAATTGTGACATACTTTTATGTTGTTGTTTTGTGTGTCCACTCACCTGTGCCAACGTAATGGTTAGTACAAGCTTGTCAGCTTGTTAAATGTTTTTATTCTTGATTCAGCAGGTACATCATTTTTTATGTCTTTTGGCAGTAAACGAGATTGATACAGTGACTTAGTTTTCTTTCGTAGGTTGAATGGACCCCGTCATTAATATGTCCGTATGCGGTGAGGTTCACATATTTCCTGCTTAACTAGGCCACAACTTTTCACTCAATAAGCCGCTATCCTAGCGAGACCTTCTTCCTTTTAAATTCGCATGATCTTACGGTGACCCTTCTGCAACTCACCCTTGGCAAATGTTTATGATCGAATCAATAGACATATGTTAGGACGTAGAGGAAATTAGTTACTGTTCGACTACGCTACCGTATTGGCTATGAACCATAGGCAACGGCAACAACCATGAAACACAGGAATAGTCCTCCGGAGTGATCTAAAGTGGAACGACCGCGAGGAACTGATTACAGGAGAAGCAGTTGCCAGGCCGATATTCATTTGAAGAAACTTAAGGAAATGTGTCATCCACAAAAGAAGTAGCCTGGAATGGTAGGAACATTTCATTAGTGTTTTTCAGCAATGTTTCTTTACGATGTGGGTTTTCTTACAGTGTGGGTTAAAAGCAGAGATACGGAAGATCCATGAAAGGGCCCCATATTCCGTCAAGGGCTCGTTCAGTTAAAGTTGCTCAATAAAGCTGAGACAGACTCTACAAGAGAAGTGTTTTGTACCACGCAGAGGTCTGCTGCTGATATTCTGAGAGCGTTTCTCCCAAGAAGGCAACATATTACTTCCTCCCACTATTGTCTTGCAAGATCGCTATGACGACAAAAATAAAAAAAAACTCATACAGAGATATATCGGTAATCGTAATTCCTGCTCACCATTCGTGAATGGAACAGAGAAGGCAGCAATGTTGGTGCTACTAAAAGTATTCTCTGCCACACACCGTAAAGCCATTTGCGATGCATAGATGTAGATGTAAAATCAAACGTGTGTACTACGCTTCAGGGTAACGCTATAACGACAAGGTGGGTATTCGGCCACGAAATAGCGCGACACTGGAAACAAGATGATCAGGTGCTCACCTCCTCCATCCCAGAAATGCCGAAGAAACTGTCAAAAATGAGAAAAGTTGCCGAAAAGAAGCTGATGTGGCGTTTGAGTCCGTTAGTCGGACTGTCTATTACGGCAATTCTTCTCCAGAGCTTCAGCATCCCAAGACAGCATAGTGCGCATATTTCTCACGCGAACAACTCTTCGCGGTCCCCAAAGCGCCGCGACTGCGCAGATGAATGTGGGAATGCAAATGAGCTAACGGCGACCGGCCACGTGAGACAATGCGCACTGGACGGAGATGTAGTGCAGCGGTGCGCGGCTGCCGGCAGGGGCGCCCGTATGGCGGCGCCTTTGAACCCGGGGAAAGCGGCCGGTCACCTCGTTGCGACGTTAATTACGATTGTCGCGGGCCCAGGTAATTGCCGAGGCGGCCCTTTCCCTGTGCCCGCAGTAACGGGACGCGCCCTTGCTTCGTCGCCGAGGAGAGCTCGCCTCGCCCTGGAATGCCGGGGTCCCCCGTTCAGTTCCCGGAAACTGGCCGGCTGCGAACGCCCGCAACAGTCTGCCCGTGACACTAGCCCGGGGCTGGATGGCGTCTGAAGTTTCCATTGGAGGTTAGCGACCTCGAAGTGGCTTTCAGATTTCACAGATATACGTAATACTAACACAATACCGCGCAAATTTAATTCAGGGCTTTTTCCACCATGATCAACTATTCAACATCCTCATTGTCAGGAATAGCAGCCACGATGCTGCTGCATGTTTTCTAATATAATCTACGAACATTCCCTCAGGCTGTCGTATTGATATTTCGTTACATTATACAATGGTTAGTCAATCAATAAGTCACAAATTGGGATAGAGGCACTGGAGCCATGTTTGCCAGCCTGAAGTTTTTTTTTCCATTTTCAACATATTCCGCTTGCAAACTTAACCACTTATCCCATCGTTCCACAAGGTCTTAAAAGCTGCAGCATAGTATTCTTATTACAGGTTCCGCATCTAACGAGTGACCTGTCGGGATGTAACAACTCTATTTGGTTCCTTACATTGCTGCAGCCTACAAGACCTCTGTGTCAATAGGGTAGCGAAATACCACCAGATGGTGAAACAATGTGCCATCACTGGGTAACAAGAGCGACCAGGATGCTCCTTGTTTATGACTTTTTCTTGCCCTTTGTTGAATTTTTGTATTCATTTGAACACAGACTCCACTAAATTCAGTTGTAACCATTGTTGTTGTTGTTGTGGTCTTCAGTCCTGAGACTGGTTTGATGCAGATCTCCATGCTACTCTATCCTGTGCAAGCTTCTTCATCTCCCAGTACCTACTGCAACCTTCTGTAGCACCACATTTCGAAAGCTTCTATTCTCTTCTTGTCCAAACTAGTTATCGTCCATGTTTCACTTCCATACATGGCTACTCTCCATACAAATACTTTCAGAAACGACTTCCTGACACTTAAATCTCGATGTTAACAAATTTCTCTTCTTGAGAAACGCTTTCCTTGCCATTGCCAGTCTACATTTTATATCCTCTATACTTCGACCATCATCAGTTATTTTGCTCCCTAAATAGCAAAACTCCTTTACTACTTTAAGTGTCTCATTTCCTAATCTAATTCCCTCAGCATCACCTGATTTAATTTGACTACATTCCATTATCCTCGTTTTGCTTTTGTTGATGTTCGTCTTATATCCTCCTTTCAAGACACTGTCCATTCCGTTCAACTGCTCTTCCAAGTCCTTTGCTGTCTCTGACAGAATTACAATGTCATCGGCGAACCTCAAAGTTTTTACTTCTTCTCCATGAATTTTAATACCTAATCCGAATGTTTCTTTTGTTTCCTTTACTGCTTGCTCAATATACAGATTGAATAACATCGGGGAGAGGCTACAACCCTGTTGTAACCATACACGGAACGAATTTCGGTTTTGGGCGTGCTCTGGAGGCAGTCCCTCAGCTCACAAACATCGCGTTTTTCTAGTTAGTTACACAATCATAGCACACCTGCCACCTTGGTCTGACTTCATTTCTTTAATCATTGGCTGCAGAAAACTGTGTATTGGCTACCTTCCTCATGATGGCACCACATGTCACGTGGTAGGTAGCCAATACACATGTATAGTGCATGCGCTACACAATATATATCGTGTAGCGCATTAAAAACGATATGCGGTATTCTAGCGTTTGCGTCTTACACGGTGTGGCTATGAAAAATAAAAGTCGCGGACTGTGTTCACAAAATCAGTGTATTTATTCAAACCAGTCTCCTCCAGAATCAAAACGAATCTGAAATTGGGTCAAATTTGACAAATTTTCGCCAGCAAACGCTTGAGGACTCAAAATACTCGATGTTGCCTCACTGGTCCACTGCCATTTTCCGACGAATGCCAGATACGCACTGTTACATTCGCGGCCAGAATGCATGCTGCAGCAGTGTTAGCGCTTTGACTGCAAGGGTAATAACGCCGCAACTCACACAAGAAGTTCTAACCCGACTGCGACACACTGTGCGTTTATTGACTCAGCCTCCTGTCATAGCCACTTTAACATGACAGTCAGATGCGAGTGTAAGCAAAGGAGAACCTGTTTTCCTTTTTAATTTATTGGCTTTCGGAATGTCCCCATACAGGCATCTCAGAATGGGAATTTAATGTGCCTGAGGGGAAAAGAGCGGCCCGGGATCCCTTCCGCAGGGCTGCCCGTCTAACCCCTGCTTTGCGTTTCTGCGAAAGCGGAACTGAGACATTGTCCAGGGAGTGCTGATTTCTTCTGGCGTCGTGGGATTCGTACTCTAACTCCGCGATGGACCGCGATTGTCTTTTCACTCATTTAAAAATTAAAAAACAAGAAAAACGCGTAATACAATGTAAAGCGGAGTACACAAATAATTAGTAACGGTACGTTAAAGATGCTTGCTAAGGTCCGTAGCATCGTAAATGAGTAATTCTGGACAGACCGCTAACGGTAGCTTACGGAACTGTTGCGCTGAACATCCCCCACCGAAAACTTCCACATTGTAGTGTATGCGCTATACATATAATTATGATTTGTATTTACCTGTACTTCTCTTTTATGTCGATGATGAGATGTTTAGACAATAATGTTGTCGCAGACCTAATGCATCTTTGGTACCTATTGGTATGTGAAGCCTTTCAAATTGTTGCAAATCGCAATTTTTATTTATTTTCACGGCATGAAATTCGCTGAAATGAAAGGAATGTATAGAAGTGGGATGGAGTTAATGAAGATGCAATGCCATGAAGTGATTTCAAGGCAAAACGTTCAGCAGTGAAGTACCTGGCATGTGAAGAATATATGCGTGTGCTGACACACCCACAATATATATATATATATAGCTTTGTACCAGTAAGGAAATACCAGGTGGGAGAAATAAAACTGGCTTCAAAAATAGCTCGTACACTAAGACAGATGACCCAACTTGCACTATTCGCCACGGTTACACGTGGTGTATACTGATTAACTTCTTTCAAGGTGCGAGAAATATTTCCCAGGTTTTACATCGCTTGACAGGAAAGTCGAAGCACCTGGAGGACATGATGAGATGTCACTGTAAGCACCATCGGTAAGCACGTAAATGATTATAATTGTAACCCTCTCTGATATATAGAACGATTTCCAGAGTGGATTAGGTTGACTTATCGAATGGTGCAATATTCAGATTTGTGGGGCATTCATATGCGTCAGTGGCCCGATATTGCGCTGTTTGATGCAGCCTCACTCTTTATCAAGGTTCCACTCGATCACATCTAACCACCAAAAGGGAGGATCACCGTACTGCGCATCAACCACATCGTAATCCCTTAACGTCAGCGTCTGCCATCTAATAACAAGAAATGGACTCAGTGCAACATTGCAACATCCTGTGTCATCCTACACCATTGGTCGGAGACCAGCAGCAGCCGGACTAGAGAATTACCATCCCACGTGGAGTGCTGCCGTGGCAGGGAAGCATGGGTTGCGGATGAATCGCATCGCGGAGCACTACCTGGACGACCATCGTCGACGAATAAAGCGACGTCATAGAGAGATGGTCCGTTCCTACATCATTTTGGAGCGACACAGCGGTTTTTCTCCTAGTGTGGTAATGTGGGGAACCTTAGCGTATGACTTCAGGTCATGGCTTGTAGTGACTGAGGAAACTTTAACGACAGACTGCGTTCTCATGTGTTACCTTTCATACAACGGCATAGTGGGGCTTCTTGTCTATGGGACAACGCTCGTCAACACATAACAGTTGTCTCCGTGAACAGCCTGCGTCATTTTGAGGTACTGCTGTGGCGAGCAACAGCCCCCGATCAGTCCCCATACAGGGCCATCTGGGACGTCAACACCGTCCGGGTGCCAGTAGCCGGGATATCAAGGATTAAGTACAACAACTGTGAGCCAGCTTGCCTCAGGAAAGGAAGCAGCCGCTTGATGACACCCTTCCCAACCGAATCGGCGCTCATATCCAGGGCAGATGGCGTACAATGTACTTCACGTTTATTGTGTGTTTTACACACCCTGTATAATAGTTCCATTCCACATGTGACACGTCCGTATCTTCAGGACGTACATCGAAGGTAGACTATTTTTTGTACACATCTAGTATGGGATCTCTTCACACTACACCATCAGGGCTGGTGTCCCGCAAGGGTCTGTTCTGGATCCGATGCTCCATGCTCATTACACAGCTGACATTCCAACTGCAGTATGCATGGCACATCTGAAACATTGCACGAACACCTGTCACACTGACTGACACTCCGAGATGTGACGGGTTGCGTAACTACTAGGAGTCCGATGTGGGTTGCCTTCCAACCACATAAAAACCAAATCCTGATCAGTCTCCGTCTGAACGACCAGTAGCTCACTTTCACGCAAATCGTTCATGAGAGACAAAACTGCGCATTGTCTTGGCCTCAATTTGGACGCTGTTAACGTCGCACCAACAGACGCAGAAACAGCGAGGGGTGCATCTCGTTGCTCTGACAAATGTTGGAGTATGCAACCGCAATGTGAGGGAGTTTCCCAGATTCACCCATCCAGCCCGTACAACGTGTGTAGAGTCATTCACTGCGACTTTCACTGCACCTGCAAAGAGGTTACATACAGCGAAAATTCTCCCCCCCCCCTTTCCGACGCCCATATTCGGGTAAATTCACGACTTTTTTTCAAGAAGTCATCACAGTCCCAGAGCCTTCGAATACAGAAACTTCCATCAAAATCCGTCTTACTGGTAACAAAGGATTTGTTGACGGGTAATCAGCACTTGATGGACGCAGGAGCTAAACGGATCATAACAAAAGATGACCATATGCGAAGTACTAGTTACAAACTAGCCGAAATGGGAGGAAAAGTCGAGAGGTTGGAGATTACAAGACGTTCATGGAATACAAAATGAAGCAAGGATTTCGCAGCGGCTCGTTTGAAGTTATTTGGGATGCCTCTCTTACTGGTAAGACGAATGACGCAACAGGGATCCCCTCCTACAATCCTCGCAATAGACGACCGCAGTGGCCTGGTCCCAGTTCGCTATTAGACTGAATAAACCCGAGGTACGCAGTCGGCCGAGATCGTAAAACAAGCCGCGTTAAACTCACAGGCAGAGAAATGTGTAAGAAAATAATCCCTGAAACTGAAAATTCAATCATGTACAAGTTCAGTGGCAAATAAAGTGCTCAGATAGGCGCCGCGTAAAGCTTTTATTAGCTCCAGCACTACTTCAGTCGGAATCGTCCGCCTGTCTGCACTCGCGTCGCGCCCGTTCCCATTCGCCGTCGTGCTGCGGGCGCGCGCGCCTGCGTGTTTGAGTACCCGAGCGCCAGAGCTACGGCCATTTGCTCAACCCATTAGACGGTCGTTAGTTCTTCCGGTGGTATACAACGCAAGCACAACGCCTCTCCACACCGTTACAGTAATTTCCTGCCACAAAATTGTTTACCTGTGATCTCAGCACGTATCGCACGTTTATTAACACTACAGGTTGTGCATGTATGGCGGAGATGGAGACTTAAAGGTTAGTCTTGCGGTTAGACGTGAGTGCCTGTTTCAGCGACGGATATTGTCGAGAAAGCTTTTGTAAACGTAGGCTGCTCTCACCTCTCTACAAATGCACGTCGAACTTGGTTGCAGCTATCGTTGTGACTGGCACATAGCGATTCAGTCGCGTCAGGTGTTCTAGTTGATACTCTTCATCCATTCCGTACTCCATGGGGCAGAGCGGACTGTTTGAGATGCACTCCGTTACAGAGTCATAATTTTTTTTTAGCTAGTTACTAGGCGAGCTGCGTCAGATCTCAGTTGAGAAGAAAAGGGAGGGGTTACTAGTTTCGGCATTTCCCCTTGTAACTAAGAGAAAACTCTCAAAAAAGTTTGGTCGAAAATGTGGGACTGGAACTATCTTTAACTCATTACTGGGACAGTGTCGTCCACAGTCCGAGACAGTTTCAGAAATATCTGTGCTGAGGTCATCGGTCCCTAGTCTTACACACTACTTAAACTAACTTATGCTAAGAACAATACGCACACCGATTCCCGAGGGAGGACTCAAATCTCCGGCGGGAGGGGCCGCGCAGCTTGTAAGAGTGTGTGTGTGTGTGTGTGTGTGTGTGTGTGTGTGTGTGTGTGTGTGTGTGTGTGTGTGTATGTCGTGTATCTATTTACTGTATATATTTTTTTTGTTTTTACAACTTTCTCTCCCTAGGTATGAGAACTGTGTGGGCTGCTATAAAATTTTATTCCATTCTTTAAACTCAAAATTCTAGAGGTTTCCCAAATGAAGACCTCGGTTGCAAACAGTTGTAAGCGACTAGTTGGTTGCTTTGAGTAACAGCGCGGCAAGGTTTCAATAAAACCTCAAAAATAAGATATTCCAAGTACATTCACCGTGATTTATTTATTAAAATAAGTAATTATTCTCGAATATCTCTGGAACTGCTTTGAGATGGAGAGGGTGGCACACGGAAGGAATTCACTGATGGGCCGCATCAAACCAGTCAAAAGACAGAGGAAAGAAAAAAAAATCTGGAGCAACATTATACTTCTAATATCTTAAATTCTATCCAAAATTTTATTCTTAAAAATACTCAAATGGATACTTAACATTGTTTACTTCAAAACGAAGCGCACTGAACGTGGCTTAGCATTGACTTACACTGTTTACTTGCTGGACGAGTTAACGGAACGTTACCGTCGAACATCTAAAAAATTCAAGTCCAACAGGTCCATACTGTTTCAATTTATGATACTAAGATTTGCATTACAAATTTTTGCAGTAATGAAGTATGACAACCACAAAAATTAATCTGTGATTCAACACCATATAAAAATAATTTTATTGTCACCTTACTAGACAGCGTAAACCATGGTAATTATGACCCTTAACATTTCTGTCCTTAAACTGTCATGTAAATTCACACAAAGCATAGTAAGGGACACAACACTGTTTACTTGCTTAAATAATTATTCACATTTACCTGATTGGCAATAACTTCTGAAGCGCATTTACTTTCGGGAACATATTCAGGATCATTTTTTGAAATGTAGTGGGAAAATCGGAACTTCAGAACGATTGAAATGTGGTGTTACAGAGAAATGCTGGAAATTAGATGCACTGATAAGATAAGGAATGAGGAGGTTCTCCCTAGACTTGGTGGTAAAAAAAAAGAATATATGGACATCACTGTCATGAAGAAGGGACAGAGTAGTACGACATCGCCGCGCGGGATAAGCCGAGCGGTCTAGGACGCTGCAGTCACGGGCTCTGCGGCTGGTCCCGGCGGAGGTTCGAGGCCTCCCTCGGGCATGGGTGTATATGTCTTTGTCCTCAGGATACTTTAGGTTAAGTAGTGTGTAAGCTTAGGGAATGATGACCTTAGCAGTTAAGTCCCATAAGATTTCACACACATTTGAACATTTTTGAGCACGACACCTGTTAAGACATCAGGAAATAAATTCCATGGTAGTAGAGGGAGCAATAGAGAGTAAAAACTGTAGAGAAAGACAGAGATTGGAATACATTCAGCAAATAATTGAAGACGTACAGTGCAAGTGCTACTTTGAGGAGAAGAGGTTGGCGTAGCAGTGAAATTCGTGGCGGGCCGCATCTAACCAGTCAGAAGGCTGGTGACTAAAAGAAGAAAGCAAACAAAAGTTATCAATTCTTCCTAGGATCTGTACAAATCTTCACTGAAAAGTGTTTTCTTGGCACCAATATCGCACGCATTGCTGCTACTGGTAGACATCTTTTCGACACATGCCACAGTTTACAAGCAAATCCTGACGAGGTTGCTATTAGTGAGAATCTGAAATTAGAGATTTTTCGGTTTCTTGTGGAATTATCAACTTGTGAGAGTCAAGTACTTCACGTACCATGTTTTCTATGCTATTCTCTAACTCATCGACTGTCCCTTACCCCTTATCGCTGTTTATAAACGAGATCTTCAATTGCGAACAGCTTGGAGAGCATTTCCAGTTCAGGTATACACCGAGTGAATATATGCAGAAAACCTGGACCGCAACCGGGAGATTGGACCTGTTACATATTTCTGGGACAAAGTTGCCCATAGTCTCAGACGAAAATTTAAATTACTTTTATGTGTGTGTGTGTTTGTGATGTGTAAGCGTTTTTTGATTGATTCACTTTCAGAACTTATCAGTCGCCTAACACTGTAACAACTGTGAAGCTGGTGCTATTTGCAACAGAGACCCAGCACGTACCTTGAAGAGTTGTGTGGTAATTTCTGCTAAGCCTGTGCGATGATTGTACTCCACTTCCTTTTTAACACGTTTCCTATAGAATTAAAGAAGTTTTTGCTCATCCGTTAGGACTGTAAGCTCTGTAAATTGCAGTAAGCTATTACGGTTTACTACGAACGCTCCGTGAGTCGGAACTTCAAAAGCAAAGTACAGTGAAATGGCGTGGCTGTTTAGAACTTTGTTAATGACCGCCTTATGAATATTAATGGAGCTGAAACGTGGGAACGATGACCGCTTTGCTGTTTCAAGACTGAAGTATATCACGAAATTTTGGTCATTAACTAAGCCACTGATGTAAAAGAGTGCTAAGTATCTGATAAATGGACGGTTATCGGCGTAGGAAAAGAAACGAGGGAACGCTGGGGCCGGCGGTGTCACTTAATGGGGGAAATTACAAGGTTATGGCGCTCTTGCGCTGATAAATTCTCCCTCCGTGAACGGGAAATTCTTGCACCAGCGCCGCGTTCACGTGTCGGCACCTCGGCCGGCGCAGGTGGGGAATAAATATTTATAAGGGCGCTATGAAAGATCTCTTGTCACCTGTCTACACTTCCAAATTGTGGTACACGAATGACCCGTAAATTGTGGCTAAGTATCGAAGCCGGTCGCACGCACGCAGATTATTAAGCAAATGTAGAATTACTGTAAATGCAATTATGCTAATGTATTCGCCGGACCTCTCCTCGCCGGAGAGGGAGAGTGATAATAAAACACGGCGGTACCGCACTGGCCCGAGTGTGAATTAAAACTGAGCGACGCGGGCGTCGGAGTTTTTCCGTTAACAAATCACGCGGGACGCGCGAGTGCGCATGCGCGGGCCGCGCGATGGTCGTCGTAAACTTCATTGCGGCTGTAAGAGTCGCGGCGGAGGGCTACAATTTGGTGGGACCGCGCGCACCCATTACGAGTCGACACCTTGCGGTATAGCCCGCGGCGCTCAGAGCGGTGTTTCGGCGCCGGGGCGGAGTCCGGGAACGCGACTCGGCCGCGCGTCCAAATAACACGGCGCACTCGCTACAGACCCCGTGCCGTGCACCACCTCTTTACGATTGCCAGCCCGGAATTATGGTCGGTTATAAAACGGCGGCTTATCAACGGAGTCGGTGCGTGGCTGATGGATGGTAATGGCCCCGGGGGTAATCGCTTTTACGCCCCAGAGTATCGAGTGTGAATAAAAATGACAAACACTCGCGCCGGCTCCGAGACCAGGGAGACTCTGGCCGACCTGCCCGCGTCGCGACTAAGCTTCTGAAATACGCGATAAATCTGTTTAAAGGCCGACCGCCTCGCTGATTATGCAGCTTAGCGTTCGCCGGGACATTAATCTATTCCTCCCCCCCTCTCTCTCTCTTCATTTTCGTCCTTCCCCCCCCCCCCCCCCCTTCCTTGTTCCCTCCGAAACCTTGCTCCAGCTTTCTACTGCCACGGCTCGGTTCGCGTCAGCAGCAATCACGGGCTGAGCTCTTTGCCAAAATGAATGGACGACGAAAGTCGCTGGACTGGTAGCCGTAGCAGACTGCCTGTCCCGCGCTACGCCACGCTAACCGCGCGAGATTATCTTGCCTCTGACGCCCCGCCACAATTGCCGATGACTTACGCGCGCGAACTGGAGCGAACACCTGCGCGGAATGTGGGCCGCGCCTGAACTTGAGGGCCTATAAGGTTATATATGCGAGGTTTTCACGCCGCGACGAATAACCATGCGGCACTATAACATCATTATGTGATTGCTGGTGTCAGTTCTTATAAGGCGCTTCTGTGTGTATTCCAGTGACCAGATGCTTCCACACACGTGATTCTGTTCAAAAATGGTTCAAATGTCTCTGAGCACTATGCGACTTAACTTCTGTGGTCATCAGTCGCCTAGAACTAATTAAACCTAACCAACATAAGGACATCACACACATCCATTCCCGAGGCAGGATTCGAACCTGCGACCGTAGCGGTTGCTCGGTTCCAGACTGTAGCGCCTAGAACCGCACGGCCACTCAGGCCGGCCGTGATTCTGTGGTGTAGTTGTTAGGAGTAGCGCTGGTGCCTGCTATCGACACCACAACGATGCTCGTTGCTATCGGAGCATTGCTGGCCACACCAGTGAGACGGAAGGAGCAAGACACGTCCACCCGACTTCGCACCACTACATCGGCTGCCTCTCTTGAAATACACGATTACCTGACAATTAATACAGTGAACAGTTTTTCAAAATACAGGTGTTAAGACAATTAAAATTAAACTGAATGAAATGTCCAACGGTCCGCTGTAGCTAGTTTTTTTCAGGCCACTTATAAACCCACACAACAGGTTTCACAACTTTTAAGTTGCATCTTCTGATGCAAATATAAATGCTATGTCATTGGTTACAGAAAGCCGCAGAGCAACAATTGACAGGGTAGGTTATGTTTTCAGCCCTCCTCAATTGATAAACCATCGTCAACTGATAAAAAGACCATAGTCAATGAAGAATGTCATGTCTGTGTTAAGTCACGTTAAGTCACTAACTGTACACTTTCCGATTAACATATGCTCCTGTCGGCCTATGTCAGGCAACAAAATGCCCCTCATAGATGTTATTCAGGGAATTACTGCGCCCTGTAGTGACCAAAGTCGACGCGCTCATGTGTATTTTCCACCAACATAGCAGATGACAACGCAAGATACGAGCGTCCCGTATGTTTTCGAAGCGTAACTGAAAGTGGAGAAAAAAAAAGGTTATGCCAGCACTCGCAAAGGGTGAACTCTAATCAGAAGCGTGCACGCCATACAACCCGTTTCCCAACTTTTAAGGTGCATCTTTTGGTGCAGATATAAGTGCTATGTCACAGGTTAGACACCCGACACACAGACACGAGATCTGTTCTACGCCAGTCAACGCCTAGTCTACAGCAAGCAGAGAGAAGATAGCGTGTCCAGTGACAACAGAGATACAGGCTATCAGCTAGACTCTTGAAGTTAATCTGCAACTCCGTGTATACGTTTGTGAACTTTGTCTTTGAACTGACCTACAAGAAGTGCTACGGGAATTTCTGCTGAACAGTGCTTCGACTTTTATTACCAACAACAGACTATTTCATCACAAGTGCTACACTCGTTGGGTTGATATCCTACCCCATCCCTTCTCGAACCGAGGTTGAGCTCCGTCTCTAATGACTTCGCCGCCGTCAAGAGGACGACAGACTTTAAGCCACGTTCCCGTTTCTAACTTAACTGACGTGAGAGCAGCATCAGTGTAACTTCGTAGCAAATTAACATCACTATTTAGAAATTCGCCGGAAAAAAAATGGGCTTGCATTCCAACTGGAGAACTGAAAAAGTTTATCTTCTATCACTAGGGCGAACAATGCAGAATTCAACTTCTGCATTGCTTTACTTATCTGTGGAAACACCGCTGCTTTCGGTCCATAATAGATTTCCAATGAGACGAGCCAGAGTACATGGGAAACTGGTGAAATGATAACAGAAATGTTCTTAATTTCTTTTGTTTAATATTTTCACTTTTATTTTAAAATATGGATATGCCCAGGAACGTCTTACTCTAGGAGTGTGTGGGGCGGCGGGTCGAATGATTGATGTTAAATGTTCGAATGTAGCCGGCCGAAGTGGCCGTGCGGTTAAAGGCGCTGCAGTCTGGAACCGCAGGACCGCTACGGTCGCAGGTTCGAATCCTGCCTCGGGCATGGATGTTTGTGATGTCCTTAGGTTAGTTAGGTTTAACTAGTTCTAAGTTCTAGGGGACTCATGACCTCAGCAGTTGAGTCCCATAGTGCTCAGAGCCATTTGAACCATTTTTTTGTTCGAATGTAGAAACAATTTATTTCCCGGCCGATGCACCATATGTGGGGCGGCGGGTGGAATTATTGTTGTTAAAAATGTTCCTATTATTTATGCTGTTGTTTATGCTGTCTTTCGCCGTTCTCAACACTGGCTCTCTAACTACAATATTGGCTACCAGAAAGTGATTAGCAAAACGTGAAGCCTGTAATTAGAATTCCTAGTGCCCACTTCATCTGATAATACACTTATAGTTACAGCTTATAGCTCTGAGGAATTAGAAGATTGTCCGGGATTTATAATCAAAAACGATTTTCTAAAAAAAACGTTCTGTATTCTGAAAGTCACAGATGAAAACAGAAGAATCCACAAAATCTAACTAACAGAGCAGTTCAGAGTCTAATGCGCTGATGCAACTATAAATGTCCAAATTAAATGTTTAAATGAATGCTCGCCATAATTTGATGATCAGTTTCATCAAACGCCACGCTAAATAATGGTAGAATGTTTGTTCCGCGGCGGCACGTGAAAATACGACAATACGCAAACTGAAGATCGATAATTAAAGTCAACCCAGAATTAACACTTCACTCGAAAATGATTTCATGGTACGCGTATCTCGAGTAACTTAATACGGCCTCCGAGGCTGTTTGTAGCAATGATACCGACGCGACGCGACTCCCGACACAGAATGGCGTGCTATTCAGCGTCTGGAGAGAACTGGGGCCTTGCTTCCTCGCGCAGCGTTCTTATATATAAAGCCGCGGTGCGGACGGATAAGGGAACGCCTGATCAAATCGGCTCTCCCGACTAGCCGCTGGGCTAGTAATGCACCACTTTAAGTTACCGAATAAATCATAGCTTCTTTTGCTGATGGCCGATGAAGCTCTCAATTTAAATGTGAATTCAGCACACAGGTAAGTAATCATAATAAAATTTTGATGTGTCTAAGTTAAATATTTTGGGCGAGAGAATTAATTTAATTACACTGCACGCAGTAGACGAGCTCTGAACTGGCCCTTTGGAGATACGCTATCGCTATAGTTTTATAGGTATTCAAATGAAACTTCTCACATCCTTATGGTGATAGCGGATCTCCATTCTACTTAAATATAAACATCCTAGCCTTATTTATTAGCCTACTTAATCTATCTTGCTTCCTTAAGTTTTGAGACGAAAACCAGAAAATCATGAATTTCCACTAAAATCTTAATTTGTGAGATCCAGAAGACTGTTTTTATTAAATAATTATGAAAAATGAATCTAATTATAAATTTTTAACTCTATAGCTCTTTTCTGTTGCGCCAATGATTTTTACAGAAAAACGTCCAAATTTCGAAAATGGCTAAAGTTATCGAACTGATATTCAACACACATTAATTTAGTATTACTCCTGACATGCTAGAAATGTTTTAGGTTATTTGCTTGATTTTTAATCTATTGCGCAACATTTATGACGTCAGAGTTAGTTACAGCGGACTGGCTGGCACACAATGGAAAGACTGATGTGAATTTACTACAGCGTGAGTAGGCTGCTTCCCTACAAGTGTTAGCTCAAATGCTATTCGCAGATGTGCTGCGGGATGCCTACGGCACGCTACTGGGGTTTGTCCCGAAGCCACTGTACGAGAGGATTGTGAGATATTCTCACCTCCGGAATGGCACGGGCGTTGTAGCGCAAGTAGAGGTGTCGATCTACTGACAACAGACTCTGAATTTGGTTGGGAGCGCTACTGCTGTCCAGAAATTGTTAATGTCAAGAAGGATTGCACTACATAATTGAGAGTAGTGAAATAATGCTGTCATTGGTTTTTGCAGCAATGGGAAGTTTTACCTGTTGGGACAAAAGTGTATGACGTGACTCTCGAATACCACGTGTGGTTCTGGAATATGGCAGAGTGTGTGGCTACAGCGGAATACAACGGACGCAGACGGTCTCGTTTTGTTTCCCTTCGTTGGTTTGGGACCAATACCTTTATTCGACGGCAAAAGGGCTATGTTTCAACGAAAACGGTAACATGCTTTCTCATCTAGCAAATGACCGGAAACGGAGATTCGTGATCAACACGACAAAGCTCTTAGCTGAGAAGCAAGACAGACCGAAACGTCGGCCAAAGATCAAGGTTAAGGACCATGCTTGAATGTCTTTGAAACCGTATGAAATATGTCAGAGTGTCGGCATCATGCCAAATCAGATGAGCACAAATCTCCGCATCAGCTCTTCATCATTCTTCAAGTTTATCCAGCATTCAGCGCATGAAAATGTGGCTGAAAACCATACAGGAAGACTGTAGGATTGACTGGCAGCGAAAGAAGGTCCTGCTTCATGCGTACTCGGGAGCAAATCCTCGCAGAAGGGGAAGTAGCCGAACATAAATACTTTTACCGGTATTGGTTTATTTCCGTTCTCTGAAACTAGCAGATTGCATCAACGAAAGCAGACGCGATACTCATTGTCAACGATAACTGAAATCACGTGTGTCCTTGTGTTTGAAATAATCTTAGTTATTGATGCGTTAGACGCATTAAACACTACGTCGTCTGCTACCTACAGATAGTAGCGTGTGAAAAGCATTCAGCATCCATCAGTGTTTCTCTGTCGCTGTTTGGCCAGCTGCTCCCAACACTCCGCTCGCCAAGAGTGCTACTGATCAATGGAACACGTAACTAGCTAACTAACTACACTACATGCCATTAAAATTGCTACACCAAGAAGAAATGCAGATTATAAACGGGTATTCATGGCACAAATATATTATACTAGAACTGACATGTGATTACATTTTCACGCAATTTGGGTGCATAGATCCTGAGAAATCAGTACCCAGAACAACCACCTCTGACTGTAGTAACGGCCTTGATATGCCTGGGAACTGAGTCGAAGTGAGCTTGGATGGCGTGTGCAGGTACAGCTGCCCATGCAGCTTCAACACTATACCACAGTTCATCAAGAGTAGTGACTGGCGTATTGTGACGAGCCAGTTGCTCGGCCAACATTGACCAGACGTTTTCAATTGGTGAGAGATCTGGAAAATGTGCTGGCCAGGGCAGCAGTCGAACATTTTCTGTATCCAGAAAGGCCCGTACAGGACTTGCAACATGCGGTCGTGCATTATCCTGCTGAAATATAGGGTTTCGCAGGGATTGAATGAAGGGTAGAGCCACGGGTCGTAACACATCTGAAATGTAACGTCCGCTGTTCAAATTGCCGTCAATGCGAACAAGAGGTGAGCGAACCAATGGCACCCCATACCATCACGCAGGGTAATACGCCAGTATGGCGACGACGAATACACGCTTCCAATGTGCGTTCACCGCGATGTCGCCAAACACGGATGCGACCATCATCATGCTGTACACAGAACCTGGATTCATCCGAAAAATTACGTTTGGGCATTCGTGCACCCAGGTTCGTCGTTGAGTACATCATCGCAGGAGCTCCTGTCAGTGATGCAGAGTCAAGGGTAACCGCAGCCATGCTCTCCGAGCTGATAGTCGATGCTACTGCAAATGTCGTCGTGCAGATGGTTGTTGTCTTGCAAACGTCCCCATCTGTTGACTCAGGCATCGAGACGTCCCTGCACGATCCGTTACAGCCATGCGGATAAGATGCCTGTGATCTCGGCTCCTAGCGATTCGAGGCCGTTGGGATCCAGGACGGCGTTCCGTATTACCCTCCTGAACCCACGGATTCCATATTCTGCTAACAGTCATTGGAACTCGACCGACGCGAGCAGCAATGTCGCGATACGATAAACCGCAATCGCGATAGGCTACAATCCGACTTTTATCAAAGTTGGAAACGTGATGGTACGCATTTCTCCTCCTTACACGAGGCATCACAACAACGTTTCACCAGGCAACGCCGGTCAACTGCTGTTTGTATATGAGAAATCGGTTGGGAACTTTCCTCACGTCAGCACGTTGTAGGTGTCGCCACCGGCGCCAACCTTGTATGAATGCTCTGTAAAGCTAATCATTTGCATATCACAGCATCTTCCTGTCGGTTAAATTTCGCGTCTGTAACACGTCATCTTTGTGGTGTAGCAATTTTAATGGTCAGTAGTGTAACTAAGTGTCCTCTTACAGCGCGCGTGTAGTAAGTGAAGTCTAATATTGCAAACTCTTTCGATATGAAATTCTTGCCTGAATATATAATGTCTTGGAATCGTAACGTTAGCCATAATGAAAGGTTAAGTAGATTTTAACACTTACAGGAATGAATGTTATCGGAAAATTTGTGGTAATGATTACGATTTGTTGAGAAAGAAATAGCATTTCAGAGTGCGCACCTGTTCTGCGTCTTTATTAAAATCAATAAAAAGATAGTGCATTAATATAAATTTCCATTACTAATAAAGTGATGGACGGTAAAATACTCAGTGCATTTTGCAATGCTCATCAAAATATAAGATTTTTATTGCTCTTGATCTCCGTAAACAAAGTGGTGACTTAATAGAGTGTAACAAATATTGTACGTAGCTAGAATAATTATTCGAAAGAGAACGATATTAATCTTCGTCTCTGTGAGATGGAAATCGGCTGAGAAAAGTGTATACGATGGTAGAGATTTACGGTTCCCGCGCTGAGTCTCTTCTGTAGCAAGCATACACTGGTAAGCCCAAGGAACTTTTTCCTAAGGTTTGCGTGAGACACGACTGATGCTAGACTCACAGTTCTGGCGACATTAAATCACTCGTCATGTGGTGGAACTACCGAGAATGTTCATTCGGTCTCTTTTTTCCACCAGTGATGCACCTCGTGTTACCTCCTCGCTGGAGGACGCAGTGCCTTTACTTCTTCCGCGTACTTGTGCCCTGCCCCAACACCGGGATGGGATTTACGTTCTTTTGGCCTGCCGCCTCGTCCTTGCATTCCCTGCCGCTTGTTGACAGCGCGGGCCCGCGGGCCGCCGCTGGCGAGCATCCAGCTGACTCAGGCCGACCGTTACCACCTGGCGTCGCTGGGCGCCGCTGCCGACCATACATATTCAGGCGCGGCTGCGGGCCTCCGCGAACGCCGCACGGGCCCGCGCTCGGCTCCTGCCATTTCCTGCGAAAGCTTCACCTCTTCCCCCGGGACATCCCGCCTCGCTGTTCATGCTCAAAGTAACAAAAAGGTGCTGAAAATTCAAAAACAGATGTTCTCTGGAGGACACCCTCTCACGGGCCTAGTTTAACAATGTGCGATTATGCACTACGCGATCACAAGCACCCGGACACCTGGCAGAAAATGACTTACAAGTTCTTGGCGCCCTCCATCGTTAATACTGGAATCCAATATGGTGTTCGCCCATCCTTAGCCTTGTTGACAGCTTCCACTCTCAGAGGCATATGTTTAATCAGGTGCTGAAAGGTTTCTTGAGGAATGACAGCCCATTCTACACGGAGTGTTGCACTGGCGAGAGGTATTGATGCACGAAGTCTGCGTTCCAAAACATCCCAGCGGTGTTCTGTATGATGCAGGTCAGGACTCCGTGCAGGCCAGTCCATTACAGACATGTTATTTTCGTGTAACCACTGCGCCACAGGTTGTGCATTATGAACGGGTGCTCGATAGTGTTGAAAGATGCAATCGCCCTCCCCCAATTGCTCTTTAACAGTGGGAATCAAGAAGGTGCTTAAAACATCAATGTAGGCCTGTGCTGTGATAGTGCCACACAAAACAACAAAGGGTTCAAGACATCTCCATGAAAAACACGACCACACTATAACATCATCGCCTCTGAATTTTACTGTGTGCACTGCACACACTGACAGATGACGGTCACTGGGCATTCACCACACCCACACCCTGTCATCAGATCGCCACATTGTGTACACTGATTCGTCACTCTACACAATGTTTTACCACTGTTCAATCGTCCAATGTTCACGCTCCTTACACCAAGCGAGGCATTGTTTCGCATTTACCTACGTGATGTGTGGCTTATGAGCAGCCGCTGGACCATGAAATCCAAGTTTTCTCACCTCCCGCCTAACTGTAATAGCACTTGCTGTGGATCCTGATGCAGTTTGGAATTCCTGTTTGATGGTCTGGATAGATGTCTACCTATAACACATTACGACCCTCTCCAACTTCAAAATGGTTCAAATGGCTCTGAGCACTATGCGACTTAACTTCTGAGGTCATCAGTCGCCTAGAACTTAGAACTAATTAAACCTAACTAACCTAAGGACATCACACACATCCATGCCCGAGGCAGGATTCGAACCTGCGACCGTAGCGGTCACGCGGTTCCAGACAGAAGCGCCTTTAACCGCACGGGCACACCGGCCGGCCCTCTCCAACTGTCGTCGGTCTCTGTCAGTCAACAGACGAGATCGGCCTATACGCTTTTGTGCTGTACGTGTCCCTTCACGTTTCTACTTCACTATCCCATCGGAATCAGTGGACCTATGGATATTTATGAGTGCGGAAATCTCGTTTACAGGCGTACGACACAAGTGACACCCAATCACCTGACCACGTTCGAAGTCCGTGAGTTCCTTGCAGCGCCCCAGTCTGCTCTCTGACGATGTCCAATGATTACTGAGGTCGCTGAAATGGATTACCTGGCAGTAGGTGACAGCACAATGCACCTAATACGAGAAACGTATGTTTTTGGGTGTGTCCGGATACTTCTGACCACACAGTGTATTTAGGAAAATCGAGACGTACTTTTACTGTTTTAACAATTCCCTCTATATCATATTGTTGTCCTGGTCTTCATCCATCTGTATGAAGAGTGATATGATGTGGCGCTCAACTCTAGTACGTCCTGTGCAAGAATCTTCACATCTGCGAAACTAGTGCAACATACATTGACCGAAAAAAACCGAAACACCAAACAATAAACAACGTAGAATAATGAAGTTTCGGGACTACATATGTCTAGGTAACATTTTTATATGATTAACATTTCAGGATCACAGGTTAAAGAGGCGCGCGATAACCCGTCATAAATGTGAAATACTCGTATATTAAACCGGTGTAACAGTCAGAATGATGAATGCAAGCATGCAGACATGCATTCATTGTATTTTACAGGTGCCGGATGTCGGTTTGAGGGATGGAGTTCCATGCCTGTGGCACTTGTCAGTACAGGGACGGTTAATGCCGTCTGTGGACGACGCTGGAGTTGTCGCCCGATGATGTCCTATATGTATTCTATTCGAGACAGATCTGGTGATCCGGGAGGACAAGGTAACATGTTGGAACTCTGTACAGCGTGCTGGGTTAAAGTAGCGGTACGTGGGCGAACGCTATCCTGTTGGAAAACACCCTCCAGAATGCTGCTCATGAATGGCACACAGGCACAAGAGTTCCAATTATAAGACTGACTAGCAAATTTGCAGTCAGATCGCGTGAGATAACCAGAAGAGTACCCCTGCTGTCATTCGATATCCAACCGCAGACCGTACCTACAGGTTTAGCTCCAGTGTGTCTATCACCCACAAGGTTGGTTGCAGGCCCTCAACTAGCCTCGTTCTAGCCAACACACGGCCATCACTGGCACCGAGTGAGAAGCAGCTTTCAACAGAAAACACGACACACCTCCACCCCGTCCTTCACTGAGCTCTTGACACCGCTGAAATCGCAAATGGTTTCGGGTCAGTGGAATGCCCGCTACAGCGACTCTGGCTATACGCTGAATACGATGGTCTTCCCTTTCGGTAGTGCCACGGAGCAGTCCGGAGCCCTGCCCTCTCACAACCGTACATTCTCGTGGCCACCGCTGCCAGCTGTCACGTATAATGGCTACATTCCTGCCAAGTCCTTCTGCAGTATGACAATAGGAACATCCAGCTTCTCGTAGCCCAATTACACGACTTCATTCAGACGTGTTGACGTGCTGGATAACGGTGCCTTTGTCACCTTAAATGCATTCTTGAGCAACATCAACTCATCACGTCAAACCTCAAAGGTAACTAACGCTTACGGCCGTTACAGCGTATATTTAACACAAGCCTGATTTGCATCCTCATAATGGCGTTACTAGCGCCGCTTTTATGTAAGTGACACAAAATTTGAATAGCCCTCAAGTTTCAGATGCAGAAACACGCCTACCAACTTTCTTTTATGTCACTCAACTCATTCTTGGTGTTTCTGTTTTTTTTTCCATCAGTATATATTCGTTTGAACTCGCTCACTGTAGACAACTCTAGGTCTCCCTCTGAAATTTAACCCCACGTAATTCCCTTCATTACCGAACTGACAGTTTCTTAATGCCTCAGAAAGGACCCTCAACCTATCCCTTCTTTCAGGAAAGTTGTGCAATAAATTTCTTTTCCCCTATTCAGTTCAGTAGCGCCGCAATATTTAGCTGATCTACCCATATAATTATCATTATTATCCTGTAACAGTACATTACAGAAGCATATATTTTCTTTTAATCTGAAGCCTGCAGTGTCCACGTTTCACTTCCATACAAGACAACACTCTAAACAAATACCTTTCGAAAAGACTGCCTAACATTTAAAGTTGTACTCTTGGTAACAAAACCATTTTTCAGAATTGCTTTCTCTTACTATTGTCACTCTCACTTATTTTGCTCCCAAATAAAGAAACACGCCTTATTCTTTTAGTGACTCATTTTGTAAATTATTTCCCACAGTTTCGCTTGATATGATCCGACTACATTCAAGCACCCTTATTTTCTTTTGAGGAGTCCACGTTGTAAGCTTTCCTTAATATACTATCCATTTCGTTCAACTGCTCTTTCACATCTTTTGTCGTCTCTGACATAATTACAATCTCAATAGGAAATGCCCTGAACTGTAATTTCCTTACCAAATTTCTTCTTGGTTTCCATCACATCGGGTTTAAGTAGCTATCCTAAATCATAGATACAGCTAGATAACAGGATTGCTACAGCGCCTGTCGAACGTAGGACGAATTTTGTTTCATTCTGCGGTATCGGCCGCTGTCCAGTTGGCCCCCCACTTTCAAGTACAAGCGCCAGCAGTTGCGCCGCCACGTTTCCTACAGCCGCCACCGCGACACCATTCCTGCAGCGTGTGTACGAGTTAGAACATTCATGCACTGAGCCCATTTTTTGTGTTTGCCAGCTGAATAACATTTACAGACTTCCATAGTGGCCAGAGCTCGTCATCTATTGAATAGCTCTTATCCTGAAGACTCACAGGTTTGTAAATCCGCGGTACCTGTATATGTTTCAACATTCAAACCCACTGTTAGCAACTAACGCTGCAAATACAGCAACAAAGTACTGTTAGGTGTTATATGTAGAATAAATTAATATATTTATTCTCTGTTCATGAACGGCATCTGTTTCTCTCTCCTGTATCCACTAAAGAACCACTCGCAGAGCAAAGGAAGTTATAACACATTCGTTGGAGATTCTAACAAATCTTGCAAACACTGGTTTGTCAGACATATGAATTTCTTGACTCAATTCAGCACTGATGTGAAATAACAAAAATTATGTAAGTAGCTATTGATAATCTGGAAAAAAAATAAAGAGAGTAAGTAAAGTACAAAAATATTCACGCGACAGAAGATATAAATGCACTTAATGACACAGCAAGAATTTGTTCAATTACAAATAAAAGATTACCGAAGCACCTTCTCACAAATAAACTATTGAGCCACGTGTGTAGTCTTCCACCAGAGATGTTTAATATTTGCTCGGCCGGGTATTCAGTGCTATGAATTAAACAATTCATTCCAGCTGTTGTGTGAGGATAAACATATATCATTAAGCGACCTGTCGTATTCTGAGCTATGAATTATACGAGATACTGTACAGAATCTACAGTATGGGAGTGTTACGCCACACAGTATTCAAAAAGCATAATATTTTAAAATATCTGTTGACAAAACAGACATGTCGTTTTAAGGATAGTGACAAATAACAACGGAAACAGTTACTGAAAATAGTATTGTATCAAAAGTAATGTATTGGGATGTATTGATATGAAAGAGATATAGCTCAGGATGAAAATCTGAACAAATATATCAGTACAGGAGGAAGTGTTAAAAATAAGATACGAAAAGTCACACATATAAACATTAGCGACTAATCTGCATCCAGAGTTTTTATTTGGAAAGTACAGATAGAGCAGCAATGGAAGAAAATTAGACGTGATTATGCACCAGAAACAAAACTTAAAGTGGCACCGTGTATGTTCTCTAACGATGAGAATTGCTGATATCTGTAATGTAATATACTTGTACATCTATTACTACGGCATCATTTTGTTGCTTATGCCGGCATATAGTACGTATATCGCACCTTAGTCTACAAAGCTGCTCGAATAAAATTTACTACCATCCATTCCTGTCGTAACAGGCCGTAACTTCAAAGCCGAGGTAATTTATTGCTGTCAGAGTGTAAACACAACAACTGCATAATAAATCAGCTGAAGATAATTGGAATTTACGCAGAGCGATGTTTCTACAAAGTTTCCTGTTTTGAGTCTCAGATAGTTTATTTTTTGCTACTCACCAGACGCAGTTGATTCCGATGTAATGTACCTCAAGTTGCAACTGTACTGCTAAATTTTTAGGACGATTTCTCGTGGCAGTGGCTCATACGAATCAAAAGTTCGAGCTTTCCTGACTTCGATGTCTCAGCACTTACATTGTGTTTTAATGAAATTTATGAGAAATTTGAATATGGATGATGTAACTGGACTGATATGAAGAAAAAAAAGAGGTAACTTTAGTGTTTAACATCTCGTCGTCGACTAGGTCATTAGCGACGGAGACCAAGCTTGGACCAGGTGAGGATTTGGAACGACATGGCCATTTCCTTCCAAATGAATCATTCCAGAATTCACCTTAAGCTGCTTATGGAAATCGTGGTAAATCTAGTGCAGGCAGGTTAAACCTGCAGCTACTGATTCCTAAATGTATCAGAGTGGTTGAGGGCAGTGTGCTCGTGTATCCCCCTCTAGGATTTCCAAACCTTAATCCTAGTGAAAACAACTCGAACATTATTGAACGAAATAAGATGGAGTTGACCGCTGATCCATAAATCAGAGGGAATAATCCTTTGCGGTTGAGCAGGCTTCAGACAGGATGGCTTTCAGTGTATACTGTGCGAATAAAATAAGATTTTTGACAATTCAGTACGGTGGTGGGAACGTGATGCAGCTGCCAGATAACACCAATAACGGCAGCCATGTGCCTCAGTCGTCAAACTGATAGGAAAGAGTATGGCGTGCCGGCGAGCATCCAATACTTCCGTCACCCTCTGCTCTCGTTGCGTAGAGTCTTTTGGGAGTATGAGTTTTCTTTATTCCATCAGTTGTTGTTAGTGTTTCTTCTATTACTATTGTTTTGGTCATGTCTCAAGAAGGGGCTATCCGTGAAAGAGGGCGTCTCAGAACACGTTCGCCAGGTTCAAAAGTACTCCCTTTTGAGTTCCATCCAGTGAACAACGCTGCGTTTGCGATCTGCGCACTTTGAACAGGAGTACGTTTGTAGAGACCCGATATTAGATGTTTCAAGAGTGATGGACAGAACGAACGCTGGACTTAACATTCATTGAGCAATGGTGCTGCAAAATGGAATGTGAGAACCAGGTCACACTTTCTTGGGAGCACCGGACAAGAAATGAAGTGACCAGGGGGATTTTCATGTGGATACACTACGATAACACGTCTATAATTATTATCAACGCAAGGAGCCTCCAATGTGAAACGTGATTCTTTTTAGCCTCAACAAAGCGGGATTACCTGATGAGAGCAAGTTGTCTCTGCGATGCTGTCTTCATGAGTGGTTTCTAGCACGAAAAGTTATTGTCTCGAAGATTATCAGTTACATAGGGGCCAGATATCGGCATGTCACGAGAGGAATTTCATTCGGCGACATCGTGTTGCTTGAACAGACGTGGCTGAACGTGCGTAACACGACGGCAAAACGCTGAACGAATCGCAAGGTCGAAGGAACAAGAAATGTATCGATGTAAGGATAATCGCTCTTCGCGCTGGCTCACCATGGGTCTTCATTCCAAACTGTTTACTCCTGTTTCAGGAAGCAAGGCAACTATCAAAAAGCAACGCCACAGTTTTCAGGGAATGGTTCTCAATATTACTGCTACAAAATAGCCCTGAATTTAACGATAGTAATGGAAAGTAATAAGTACAAAGTAAGGATTAAGAGTAAATCGAAGGAAGACAAAAGTAACGAGAAGTAGCAGAAATGAGAACAGCGAGAAAATTAACATCAGGATTGGTGATCATGAAGTTAAGGAACTCTGCTACCTAGGAGCGAAGTAACCCATGACGGACGGAGCAAGGAGAACATAACAAGCAGACATAATTGGTAAAAACAGCTTTCTTGGTCAACAGACGTCTACTAGTATCAGACATGGACCATAATTACAGGAAGAAATTTCAGAGAATGTACGTTTGGAGCACAGCATCGTACGGTAGTGAGACATGGACTCCGGAAAAACCAGGAAAAAAGAGAACCAAAGCATTTGACATATCGTGCTACAGAAGAATGCTGAAAGTTAGGTGACCTTATAAGATAAGGAATGAGGAGCTTCCCAGCAGAATCGGCAAATCGGCGAGGAAAAGAATACACGGAAAACACTGACAAGAAAAAGGTACGGGATGACAGGGCATCTGTTAAGTCTCATTGAATAACCGTCATGGTACTATCCGGAGCTGTAGAGGGTAAAAACTATGTAGGAAAACAGAGATTGGAATACATCGAGCAAACAGTTGAGGATTTCGGTAGCAAGTGCTGCTCCGGGATGTCGAGGTTGTCACTGGATTCAAATGGATGAAATGGCTCTAAGCACTACGGGACTTAACATCTGAGGTCATCAGTCCCCTAGACTTAGAAATGCTTAAACCTAAGTAACCAAAGGACAACACACTCATCCATGCCCGAGGCAGGATTGGAACCTGCGACCGTAGCAGCAACGCGGTTCCGGACTGAAGCGCCTAGAACCGCTCGGTGACAGAGGCCGGGCCGTCACTGGAGAGGAACTGGATATGTTTCTGTGAGTTAGAAATTTTTTCATTGATGAAAATACAGTATGTAGTAGAGCCTAGGTCACGACTCATCACCACTATTACCAAGGCGAAAGAAGGCACTACCTTCTACAAGATGGATGTCTTTTCATTTCAACAGTATGTGACTGTAGCTGCTGTATTTTTAGCTACAACTAATTGCTTGCAAGCATTTTCTCATGAAGATTTGTGTGTTTTAAGCTTATCAATTTGTGATCTGCCAATGGCTTTTATTAATCTCAGTGAATGAAATACGCCATTTCCACACTTTATTCAATACTTTCAGTTTCTGAAGATTAATCTTCCGTATTCAGGCGTAATCACCCGCCTTACAAAGCTGTTTTTACTGCAATATGGGATACATCAGCTATGCTGTAAAATTATTACGGGTTACATCAGTCGTGCTGTGAAATATTGTGCATAACCTTCCAGAACAATAACTGTTTCTATGGTCCAAGGAATTATAAGATGGTAAACCGTCCTAAAAAGCAGCTAAGAAGTTAGCGTCTAATCAGGGTGAAAACAAATTTAGGACATGACTAATCTAAGGACGGGTTGACAGGACACATCGCCGAGATATCATAGGTGATTTGACATTGGAGTGAGACTCAGGCTTCACTACATCTACAAGTTTAGATGGGTGTAGGCTGCAGTAGATATGCAGAGACCTAGATACTTGCAGTGGTGAGATTAGCGTGGAGAGCTGCATCAAACCAGTCTTCGGAGTGACGACCACAACAACAATAAACCACTTGAGCTGCGAGGCTATAATCGTCCACGGTCAGCTGCGTTAAGACAGAATCTTAATCTGCCGAAACCGGTTGCCTTTAATGAAGGCAAGTGTGGCAGACTGGCAGATGATAACTGTGGCGGCTTTAAGATCTCATCGCCGCCACGACTGGGTTCCTAGCGGCCGCCCCGAGGCTGGGAAGGTCCGTCGGAGGGCGCCAGTCTCGCTAACACTCTAGGGCGTCGTACGTCAGCATCCACGTGACCTTGCGCCAGTTGCAGGCAGCCTTGTGCATGTCCACTTCTCGTTGCATAGCATTTCAGGCATTTCTGGCACTCTTACGTTACGCGGAACAGTGCTATTCCCCTGTGTCTCGTCCGCTTTGGTCACGACTGTCAAGGTTCTATGGAGACCTGACGGCTCTGTCGTTACTGTGCCGAAAAGGTAGCTGTCCCTACGGGTCGATTACGAAGTGATTTGAAAGCTGTCTGTTTCGGACTGCGTACCACAACCCCAAATTGCACAGTAAGATACAACAAAGGCAGGAAACGATTATCTACAAGTTGTACAGAAACCAGACTGCAGGACATGAAAGGGAAGCAATAATTCTGACAGGAATTTATTTAATCTCCGTATTGAAAAAGCACTGAAGGTAACCAGTGAGAAATATCCAGAAATAAGAGGGTCATTCCAAAAGTAATGCACACTATTTTTTTTAAATCCATCTTTTATTCTACATGATTGAAAGTTTTACAGTGAGTAGATACATCTTTTAGGAACAATATTTTCATTTCTCCACATAATTTCCATCCCTCTCAACTACCTTACGCCATCTTGGAACCAGCGCCTGTATACCCGCACGGTAAAATTCTGGACCAACCTGTTGGAGCCACTGTTTGGCAACGTGCAAAAGGCAGTCATCATCTTCAAACCTTGTTCCACGAAGAGAGTCTTTCAGTTTCCCAAAGAGATGATAATCACATGGAGCCAGGTCAGGACTGTAAGGCGGGTGTTTCAGTGTTGTCCATCCGAGTTTTGTGATCGCTTCCATGGTTCTTTGACTGACATGTGGCCGTGCATTGTCGTGCAACAGCAAAACATCCTGCTTTTGCCGATGTGGTCAAACACGACTCAGTCGAGCTAGAGGTTCCTTCAGAGTCATCACATATGCATCAGAATTTATGGTGGTTCCACTTGGCATGATGTCCACAAGCAAGAGTCCTTCGGAATCTACAAACACCATAGCCATAACTTTTCCAGCAGAAGGTATGGTTTTGATTTTTTTTTTCTTGGATGGATTTGCATGATGCCACTCCATTGATTGCCTCTACGTCTCTGGTGAAAAATGATGGAGCCGTGTTCCATCACCTGTCACAATTCTACGAAGAAATTCATCTCCACCGTTCTCGTACTGTTCCAAAAGTTCGCTGCATACCGTTTTTCATGTTTCTTTGTGAGCCACTGTCAACATCCTGGGTTCAAATGGTTCAAATGGCGCTAAGCACTATGGGACTTAACATCTGTGGTCATCTGTCACCTAGAACGTAGAACTACTTAAACCTAACTAACCTAAGGACATCACACACATCCATGCCCGAGGCAGGATTCGAACCTGCGACCGTAGCGGTCACGCGGTTCCAGACTGAAGCGCCTAGAACCGCACGGCCACACCGGCCGGCCCAACATCCTGGGAACCCACCTGGCACAAACCTTTTTTAACGCCAACACTTACAGTATTCTGCAAACACTTCCTTCCCCTATCCCAACGTAGCGTGACAATTCGTTCACTGTGATGCGTCTGTCAGCAGTCACCAATTCCTTAACTCTCTGTACAATGTCTGGAGTGTGTGCAGTACGAGGCCTGCCGCTTCGAGGACAATACTCAATATTGCCGTGCCCGCTTTCATCACGTAACCTGCTTGCCCACCGACTAACTGTACCGCGATCGACAGCAGCATCTCCATACACCTTTTTCAACCTCTTGTGGATGTTTCCCACTGTCTCGTTTTCACAGCACAGGAACTCTATGACAGCACGTTGCTTCTGACGAACGTCAAGTATAGCAGCCATCTTGAAGACATGCTGTGACGGCGCCACTCACTGGAACAGGTTGAACTAAGTTTGAAAACAAGCGGGAAGGCTGTATATACACACTGCAAAACTTTCACACATGCAGAATGAAAACTGTATTTTTACAAAAATAGTGTTCATTTCTTTTGGAGTGACCCTCGTACGTTAAAATTCGGAAAGAAAAAGTAAATGCGGCGATGTTTGCGATGTCATTACAACTGTGGCAGGGGCGGCAACGAACTTGGAATATCGGTCGAACGGAATGGATAGTGTCTTGAAAAGATGTAGCAAAGTAAAATCATATGACATGAATAGCTGGGAGTTCCCGAAATTCAGATGCAACTGCCTAATTGTAAACGTTTTTTCCTATACTTCGTGCCAGCATGTACCTTTCCTTCGCGAAGTGTGAGAGTTGTGTGTAAGTATACCTGTTAAGTATAGGTGACTTGAGGGTTTGTCTGTAGTGTAGTATCAAGCACATACTGGAGATAATGAGGGAAGGGAGTGGGTAAAATCTGATGACGGCATATACCCTACTCCCTGCTGTCAGAACCCAAGGGGGCCGTTGAGCTTAACATCCCGATCCCACGGACGGACCACCATCAGCAGTGTCACCTGCTCTCAGCTCATCAGACACAGCGGAGATGTTTGGAATTCAATCCAAGACATTTGCGATAAGCCTGGTGATCAGGAACTTTACGACACCACCTCCCCTCCCTTTGCCAAACGCTGGCAGTAAAAATTACTTTTTAACACCAGCATTCGAACCACACTGCCCCAAGTCGAGCTCCAACGCAAAAGCGTGCGTTAGCGACCTCAGCTACGGAGGCTAGTTGAAAAGATGTTGTAAGCTGAATATCAAATAAAGTAAAACAAGGATAATGGAATGTAGTTTAATAAAACCGGTTGATGCTGAGGGAACCAGATGAAATGTACGAGATGTAAATAAATAGTTGCCACTATTAAAGTTCCAACCCTCGTACGTGATAAATTAGGACGGCTGCAAGCTCGTACGCTAACTCTCTATACTACGGACATAACGGATCAGGTATTCAACTTGATAATTAACAATTTCGCGTTCTTAGACTTCATGGGGCTCTTTCTTCCGCACCGCTCTCTCCATGCCACTCAGAATGGTTCAGATGGCTCTGAGCACTATGGGACTTAACATCTGAGGTCATCAGTCCCCATGAACTGAGAACTAGTTAAACCTAACTAACCTAAGGACATCTCACACATCCATGCCTGAGGCACATGGAACTCCTATCTCTACCTCAACAGATAGGGTCGTCTGACTGCTACCCACTTCCGTACTGTCACTGGATCGGTAGCTCTGGTACCAGCATCTACGATTTAAAACACCTCGCAGCAGTGGTGTGCTTACCACTTATCGACTAATCTCAGTCACGAACATCTTTTCTCTGACGTATGTATTTAAGAATGTCATACCTCTCAGTCGAGGAATGGGATGTATCATATCACTACAGCGAGACAATTGGTGATATATCTGGGTACTTTGCTGGTCAAGGTAGCGTTTGGTAAGCACGAAGACAAGCAGTAGAATCGCTGTGTGCGCGCGGTTATTATCCTGTCGAAATATAAGACCAGACGGGCTTGCCATGAAGGACAACAAAATTGGATGTAGAATGTCGTCGACGCACCGCTGTGAAGGTTGGTTGGGTTGTTTTGAAACAGGGGACCAGACACCGAGGTCATCGGTCTCATTAGGGAAGGATGGGAAAGGAAGTTGAGCGTGCCCTTTCAAAGGAACCATCCCGGCATTTGCCTGAAGCGATTTAGGGAAATCACGGAAAACCTAAATCACGATGGCCGGACGCGGGATTGAACTGTCGTCCTCCCGAATGCGAGTCCAGTGTGATAACCACTGCGCCACCTCGCTCGGTGCTGTGTAGGTGCCACGGATGAGAACTCAATTGACCCTGTTGTGAGAGGAAATGCCAGGCCACGCCCCCTGGTTGTCGGGCTGTATGTTGAGCGACAATCATATTTGGATCCCACCGCTGTCTGAGACGTCTCCAGAAACGTGTTCTACCTGGAGTCTCTTTGAGAGGAGTAGCATTGTCTTAGTTACGACTCCCGCTTCGAACAGAGCCCCTAAGGCCCTCGAAGACGTTTAGCTACTGTCGGAGAAGCGGCTGCTGTGCAGACTGCTTCCGCCCACGCCGCAGGCCCTTTAACAGCTTAGTTGGGTGCACGCAGCTCGCAACAGGCAGCGGGCAGGAGAGGTGGCGGCTGGTGGCTGTGACGTGCACGTGCTGCCGAGATGAGCCCGTGGGAGCAGGGCGCGGCGCGCCGCGGCGCTGCGGCAGATGCGATCTCAGTGTGTGTGTGTGTGTGTGTGTATGTGCGCGCGCGCCGCGCCGCCACGCAGTACAGCGCGGCATGCAAATAGAGCCGCGGGGATTACATCTGGCACGTTCCCCACATGCAGATGGCGGCGGCCGCTTTGAAGACGAGCCTGCGGGCATGACTCACTTAAGTAGTTCCTCAGCTCAGCCCGGATGGAAGACGCTGAGCGTCTTTCTCCTTCTCTTTGTCCCGGCGCCGCCCTCTGTCTCGCGAGGACCTCCGATCTTCTTCTGCGTACGCGTCTCTCGGCACACGCGCGAAACATTCTGTTTAGATTGGCTTGCGGGTTTTTAACGCGCTGGTCGGTGCTAGCACACAATATCGAGTCGAGCCGTGTTCCGTTGACTTCCTAGAACGGCGATTACGAGGCTTGTACACACGCTCCCAGCCCGAGTAGCATACGAAGAATGGAGGCCAAGGAGATATACGGGCTCTGCAACGAACTGGTGACGTCACTGTAGTCGGTTTGCAAGCAACACTTCGTTAATGCTCGGCTTCGTGCAACGACCACGGCAAATCGATATTTAATTGAAAGGTACTCATTAAAGCTCTTAATTTTTTCGGATGCTATCGAGAAGTTGCATGCATTTAAATACTAGTCAAGAATTATTAAATTCGTCTCAAATAGTTACTCGCTTCCCGCCAGAGACGGCTGCTGACTCTCGTAAGACCGGCAGTGTCACGTGCTGTGGCGTACGCGCCAAGACCTGTCTTTCTCGTGGACCTCGACGAAGAATGGTATGACGTCCACATCACTCCCACGATCAAAATGGTGGAGCACTGCTTTGGAACTACTTTCAAAATCGATATCGTCTACGAAAGGAACAAAAAAAATTCGGAAAATTTCTTCACAGCACACAGTCAGAATTACAGTAAAGTTTTCTTCGTTCGACTTATCTCCAGTCCCCAACGTTAAGGAGAGAACCACCACACGAGGACGCAAAGGTGCAATCACCACCTAATCACGGGACGCCATACATGGATCAGCTGACTGAATTGCTCGATAGACGTGCCTGCAAGAAGAGGTCGTTGAGTTTTTCAGAGGCTGGAGGCTGACTAGTGAACAGCTATCGGAAGGCCAAAGGCATTCAGAAAAAGAAAGTTCCACCCGTGAAACGATCTGAACCTTCATCAAATTTACTCCGACTCTCTGCATGTGAACAGCGATAATAACACGGATGTAAACGCTGGAGATACACCAGACGTGAGCGATGCAACCTGCATCTTTAGTGACGAGAAGTTCTTTCAAGGCAGGAGCAGTTAGGCTGAACGTATGAAGTGAAAAATAGTGTGACATTATGAATTCGTACTATTGGCGTCGGTTGATAGTAGGGATACACAATTCTGGCAAATGATCGATACTGATTCTGGATTCGTCGTCTAAGTCTAAAAATCTCTGGCCGTTAAAAATCGAACCAAAAGCATAAAAGATTGAATACTAAATGATGAATTTATAGAATAGCATAAAAAGTAAATACCAATAACTCTGGTTTCCAGTTTATTAACGAATACTTAACATTCCGTATGTCCTAACTTCCTTTTATACAAAATGTAAAAATAACGTTTTGAGATAAGTTTTCTCTTCTGTCTACTGCGTCGTTGACAGAGAACATATCCAGCTTTCGGAAGCTGAGGATGAGGCTGATGATGTGTCTATACATCTCAAAAACTTAAGTGCTTTTTTTTTGTAACTCTGAAAATATCCAATGATGTGGCTCCATACTGCTAATGGACTTTGTTGAAGACGTAGAAGACCACTTTTCATATAATAACTAAATAGTGGTGGTAGGTCTGTTTCTGTTCCAGTTTGTAAATTAGTCTTTTATTGAGGTATTTTATAATGTTCGCTCCATAAATCAACTCTGACTTCTCTGTTTGTTGTACTGTATCAAAGTGTTGCCCATTCTGACTGACAGCTGTTTCCTGCAAGCGAATGCTTATTGGCCTTCGAACGTGCTACAGCACTTACAAAGACTACGTTGCTGATCCGCAACGTTCATTTGACAAATATGTTAATACACTCCTGGAAATTGAAATAAGAACACCGTGAATTCATTGTCCCAGGAAGGGGAAACTTTATTGACACATTCCTGGGGTCAGATACATCACATGATCACACTGACAGAACCACAGGCACATAGACACAGGCAACAGAGCATGCACAATGTCGGCACTAGTACAGTGTATATCCACCTTTCGCAGCAATGCAGGCTGCTATTCTCCCATGGAGACGATCGTAGAGATGCTGGATGTAGTCCTGTGGAACGGCTTGCCATGCCATTTCCACCTGGCGCCTCAGTTGGACCAGCGTTCGTGCTGGACGTGCAGACCGCGTGAGACGACGCTTCATCCAGTCCCAAACATGCTCAATGGGGGACAGATCCGGAGATCTTGCTGGCCAGGGTAGTTGACTTACACCTTCTAGAGCACGTTGGGTGGCACGGGATACATGCGGACGTGCATTGTCCTGTTGGAACAGCAAGTTCCCTTGCCGGTCTAGGAATGGTAGAACGATGGGTTCGATGACGGTTTGGATGTACCGTGCACTATTCAGTGTCCCCTCGACGATCACCAGTGGTGTACGGCCAGTGTAGGAGATCGCTCCCCACACCATGATGCCGGGTGTTGGCCGTGTGTGCCTCGGTCGTATGCAGTCCTGATTGTGGCGCTCACCTGCACGGCGCCAAACACGCATACGACCATCATTGGCACCAAGGCAGAAGCGACTCTCATCGCTGAAGACGACACGTCTCCATTCGTCCCTCCATTCACGCCTGTCGCGACACCACTGGAGGCGGGCTGCACGATGTTGGGGCGTGAGCGGAAGACGGCCTAACGGTGTGCGGGACCGTAGCCCAGCTTCATGGAGACGGTTGCGAATGGTCCTCGCCGATACCCCAGGAGCAACAGTGTCCCTAATTTGCTGGGACGTGGCGGTGCGGTCCCCTACGGCACTGCGTAGGATCCTACGGTCTTGGCGTGCACCCGTGCGTCGCTGCGGTCCGGTCCCAGGTCGACGGGCACTTGCACCTTCCGCCGACCACTGGCGACAACATCGATGTACTGTGGAGACCTCACGCCCCGCGTGTTGAGCAATGCGGCGGTACGTCCACCCGGCCTCCCGCATGCCCACTATACGCCCTCGCTCAAAGTCCGTCAACTGCACATACGGTTCACGTCCACGCTGTCGCGGCATGCTACCAGTGTTAAAGACTGCGATGGAGCTCCGTATGCCACGGCAAACTGGCTGACACTGACGGCGGCGGTGCACAAATGCTGCGCAGCTAGCGCCATTCGACGGCCAACACCGCGGTTCCTGGTGTGTCCGCTGTGCCGGGCGTGTGATCATTGCTTGTACAGCCCTCTCGCAGTGTCCGGAGCAAGTATGGTGGGTCTGACACACCGGTGTCAATGTGTTCTTTTTTCCATTTCCAGGAGTGTATGTTCAGTTGGTAGCAAGCGCTTTCGCATTCTGTTATCTTACTCTCCAGATTCTCTCCAACTGCATTGTTTTCCCGTCACATATTTCGATATTCAACATAATCCTTATTTATTTTCTCCTCAGATTTCACGGGCAGCGACCGGGCGAGGTGGCGCAGTGGTTAGCACACTGGACTCGCATTCGGGAGGACGACGGTTCGAAACCGCGTGCGGCCATCCTAAATTAGGTTTCCCGTGATTACCCTAAATCGCTCCAGGCAAATGCCGGGATGGTTCCTTTGAAATGGTTCCCTAATCCGATGAGACCGATGACTGCGAAATTTGGTCTCTTCCCCCAAACAACCCAGCTCACAGGCAGCCGCTTGTAAAGGCCAAAAAATGTCACAATCATCATAGAAGATCTACAATATCTGCGGCTATTAGCATGGGTGATTCAATAGCATGTACAAGTTACGATACTAACATCTGCATTTAAGCCGGAGATATGGCACAAATTTTCGGCTTTCACCATCGAAATATTTCGACGCCCAAGTGCAGCTGGTGTCGGTCTTCTTTCGAAATGAATATTATTAGTGAGTGGACGCAGCTGCAAAAATGTTTCAGTCATATAGAACTTGCTACTACGCTTTGTAAAATAAATTTAAGCACCACCACTCATAGATTAGAGCTTTCCCAACTACTGCCTTCAAGGCAGTACGAGAAGAGATCAACGATTGTGGGACGTGGTCAGCACCTCCCCAGTCCCTCCAGTCGTTATTGCCATTAGATGAATCCTGATTATGCCGCTGCTTCGTTATTCAAGCAGCTCCTCAGGTGGCCTGAAAAGGGTTGAGCGGAGCCCAATACCACACACCCCAAACACAGAAAAAAATCTGAGAAGGTACGTAAAGTGCCCTCCGCCACACACCGTTGGGTGGCTTGCGGAGTATAAATGTAGATGTAGATGTAGGAATCGAAAGCGGATCTCCCGCACCGAAGGCAGCGTAACAAAATATTTTCTTTTCTTTTGGCTTTGTAGGTGGTAACACTAAACTTGGTTCAAATCACATTACATTCCTTCTCGCTGTAGTAATCAGTTCAGGTAATTTGTTAGTCTTTTCCATAGACTTTTTTGCTACCAAACTGAGCATATGGGTAAAACACCATGTACAAATGTTTCTTGTAAATGGTATTTCTGCTCCTTTAACCACTGCACCGATGAGACACGTTTATTAAAAAAGAAATTGTTTAAACGTCTAAAAAAATTAAAAGTACGAACGAGCAGCATGGTTTTCAGGCAACATCGATTTTAGGATGGTTCAAACTTTAGTACGGATATTAAAACACGGTTTTTAAACTTCTAAGATATATATTTTGCAATATCAATTGCCTTATAAAAGTACACTGTCCCTCATATCTATGCTCGTCCCTAACGCTCATGTCGGAACAACATGACAGAAACACACGTTCCCATCATAACGTTCCCATCATAATAAAATCCTCTCTGTTCCACTGCATCGCTCAGTCACCGTCTCCAAGTCCTTTACAGTAGCGGGAACCCGACTCTGGAATAGCCTGCCTCGTTATGTTAGAGAACTTAAAAACATGTCCGGCTTTAAAAAACAGTTAATGATGTATCTACTTAAGCAACAGTAATGCCTTCCTCTGTACATGAATGCACTTCACCTCATTACTTCCCTCTTTCCCCCTCCTTAAATCTCCCTTCCTCAAAATTCACTATACTAGTAAACATCTACTTTACACACCAAGATATTAATGTACATCTGCACAAATCTTCATTACTATTGCCAATTTTTCTCATGTTTATCATTATCATTTGATTTTTTTACTGTTATTTTTATTGCTTTTATCATAATCTGTATGTATAGCACCTGTTGTAGAAATGCTGCCAGCATTTACTTTATTTGGTCTTAGTCACTACTCTTTATTCATATTGTCACTAGAGTAATCTAATTTTCTCATTTAAACTATTGTCATGAGGTAACTCTGATGTGTGAAATGCTGCATGTGTGGAACAGTGGTCCGATGTAAGAGAGGGCCTGATGGCCCTAATCTGATCAGGTTAAATAAATAAATAAATAGAACATCGCTAGCCCCGAGCACCAAAAACTCACGGTGCTTACTAACAGCTTCCTTAAGTGGAATTGTCTGTAAGAGCAGCTAGTCCAATTAATTCGGTCTTTCACACCGTTATGTGGGTCTGCATAATTTTAGCACAGAGTAACAATGTTTACTTTGCGAGTAGGTGAGCCGGATAAACGAGCCTGTCTGTCCGACGGGTTTATCTGAAGGCTCGGGCTTAAGGCGATGGACCGCGCTCCGGTGCTCGATCCGGTTTTGCTCAGGGCCGGATCAGAGGATTTACGAGCACTTCATTAAAGCAGGAGCTGGCAGGGAGGCGAGCTCTGGGGGCAGCGGCAGGGGCAGGGGGACCGGGCGGACTGCGCCGTCTTTGACCTCCGACCCGCACAGTCTCCTCGCCTTGAAGGCCCTGAGTAGCGTGCGTCCACTGCTGGGTCGCCGCCAGCGCAATGAACAAGGATTACTTCCCTTTTATTTTCCTGTTTAAAGATCACCTTACATGCAGTCTCTTCCTGTGACCTCGGTTTATATATCTGCAGATATTACATTTCACTGATATAATGCTTCTAGCAGACTTCGCTGTATCCTCACCTTACGTGGTGTAAGATACTCTCCTCGAATGTACAGTAAGTTCCACAAGAAAGTGTGCGCTGGTATCTGTATGAAATAAAAGACAGTGTTATAAATATATGTTTACATAAGAATACGTGGTCCTGGCGGAGGTTCGAGTCCTCCCTCGGGCATGGCTGTGTGTGTTTGTCCTTAGGATAATTTAGGTTAAGTAGTGTGTAAGCTTAGGGACTGATGACCTTAGCAGTTAAGTCCCATAAGATTTCACAAAAATTTGAACATTTTCTTGAAAATACATGTTATTACTAACTGCACAATTACCTAATAGTTAATCCAATCGTCGCTAGTATCGATTATACACTGAAGAGCCAAAGAAAATGTAGTGTAGGGCACCCGCGAGCAAGCAGAAGCGCCGCAACACGATGTGGCATGGACTCGAATAATGTCTGAAGTAGTTCTGGAGGGAACTGACACCAAGCATCCTGCAGGGTTGTCCATAAATACGTAAGAGTCCGAGGGAGTAGAGATCTCTTCTGAACAGCACGTTGCAAGGCATCCCAGACATGCTCAATAAATGCAAAAGCGCATTGAGTGCACATTAGACACCAATACCAGATATGTCGCTCCGGACGTTTCACGTAAAATTATGGCGTACACTTTCTTGTGGAACTGACTATAGTAATAAGGCGTCAGGATATCGTCATATAATCTCTGTACGTAACGAAATTTGCTATAGTGTGAGGTGGAATAAAGATTTGCGGTCTTGATAAGGAAATTTAATTCATGCGAGAAAGAAGTAGCTTACAAAAGACCGGTCCCTCTGACATCGAGCAGAGCTGACTGGGAATCTTACCTCATGGAATTCATAGAGGAATTGGAGAAGGTAGAAAGAAGGCTTTTTTAAATCACGGATTCGCTTAGTACTCGCGTGAATATTCCAGAATTAGTCATAAAAATCCGATGGCAACCGATACAAGAGAGGCGTTGTACATCACGGGGAAATTAACTGTTAAAATTCTGAGAGCACTTGTTGAATAAATCAGGCAAAATTCAGACTAATGAAAAGGCTTACCGAAAGTTGTAAACACCATAAAGCAATCTCAAATGGAATAGCAAATGACGTTGGTAACAGAAGTACCTTCCGCCAAATAGCAGAAGCTAGCTTTCTGAGCATAAGGGTAGATGTAGACGGTGGACGTACACATATGGACCAATAATCTACAATATCTACTAGAAAAAGTAGGAATAACAAACGAGGAAATCGCACATGGATGAGCTCGATTTAAGAGACTATAAGGCAAGGCTGCGCCTTAGCGACATTCGTTTGAGTCGAAATGATAACACTTATTTCGTTATAACATACACAAAGCAGCTTAAATTTGTGAATAAATGTATGGGGAGTCCAAAAAAATCAGAACAGCGACTTGCTATAGATATCGAAACCAGAGAAGACTCGGACGATGCTGTATGACTAATGCTTATCGATTACATCGTGATTCCCTAGAATATTTTGCATATGTGATCGATAGCAGAGCTGTTGCCGTACGGTTTAATTTCTACAGCGAGATTCAGTTTCGATTATTACGCTTCATTTAATTTGCCATAACTAGTTGTGACGGTTTTATGGGATCGGTGTTTTTCCCTACTTTTTACGAGTAATCTATACAAAATTACTACAAGTGAAAAAAATTCCAATTTTGCTAATTCAAAATTACGCTATATAGTCATTATCAGACTTTATGTCTAGTGTACAAATTATATTTTGTCGAAATATACTAGGGTGAATAATTTTAATTAGTGAATGCAATTTACTTTAACCCATAGGTTCAAAACATTGTTTAAGTTTTGTTAGATATAGTTTCGACCTATGGGTTTCTGGGCAGTGAATTCATATCTTGCACATTTTAGTCATAACGCGACGTCGTTATAAACTAGGAAATTACCAAGAAACGCATAACTGGAATTAAACGTTATTTAAATTTTCAATGCTAGCCAAGGTTTCAATTGAATTATATAAACACGAAAACATTACAGGGGAACTTTCGCTCTATTTTCTTGCACTTTCCTTATCTCCTTTCCTTGAACTATCTAATACGGATTTTGTTCCCATTAATTGGCTATTATAGTTACAGTAATCCCTCGTTATGCTGGTGTTCGCGTGGCCCAGATATCATGTTTCCATCACTTTGTTATATTGGCGGATAAAGACATTTTGTTTTCCACTGATATCATACAAATTTTCAAGAGAAATCTTGAGGAAACTGTTCAAAAAGTGAATCCTCATACGTCACACGGCGTGTGTTCTCGAAACTTTTCAGTATTTTGGCTACAATATAAATACAATTTGGTCTCTTCTTGTTGCCATTCTACCTCCTTGAATTACATCCAAGCCGCTCCCTCACTCACATCCATTTTTCATTCGAAGTTGAAATACAACATACTTTTCGGAATGTCGAATATCAGATCAAACAATTTCGCTTCTTCTAGATAAGGATATATCTTGCAAGGATACTTTAACTATTCTCCACCTCTGATTGGGGCCTTGACAAACTGTTTCCTTAGGACTAACATGTGTAAAGGTGAGAACTTGTATCGGATTCGCGAGGTTCTTCAGTGAAAGGAAAAACGGAGTTCGCCATTGTTATGATGTTGTATACTAAGCAGTGCCGCCACTACCGACGAATTTCAACTGCGTGTTGTTTTTAACTGAAATACTAAAGGATGTATGAATATAGCTCGCTAATAATGCATTTTAAATATTAAGAGTTAATTGCAAAAATTGTGGGAGGTACGGAATTTTTGCTACATATTACTATTTAGCACATAAGATACTTCAAAAATATCCACACGCATTAAAGACGATTTTTCATCATCGGCACTTTCAGAAATGAAACAGCATCCCATGCTGTACTGTCTTCGATTGAAGAGCTTCGTAGATCAAGACGGTGAAAACATTATTTCTGCTATAACATTAGTGACTGCAGTATTCAATAAACTTTAATGTGTGTCTTCTCTGTTTGAGTTCTAAATGTTTAATTTCAGTTACGAAGTACGTTCCCCCTTTTTTTCTGTGGACACTCTGTATGCTAGTATTCATAAAACGTTTAAGAGTTTCAGCAGGTTTCTTTTACATTATCTGATACAAATATGTGAATTGTAGGAAGTTGTGTGGAATAGTGTGTAAAATGCAACTCAAGAATGTTTTATCTGCCAGAATACTTCCCGTAGTTGACACGAGTTTGAAATTTCAAATGACGCCAGTAGACCGAAAACTATATAGAACATGCATTTTTCACTCAATCTTCTGTTTCTTTTTACTCCGGAAGGGCGCGGTACGTGCCAGCCATTTTAAGGTGTATTCAGAATGTGTAATTGCTGTAAAAACTTCGGATTTTTCTTCTATACCACGTAACCATTTTGTTTTTCTTATTCATATACAATATTTAAAAGTTGTAAAATGTTGGCACTGCAATCACGGAAATTTTTTCCCAATGTTATTTCACTGAAGTGTCTACAGGAGAACCTAGATAACGGACAAGTGTTTACTGTCCTTCGTACGCAACCGTACAGTACCTCCAGAGTCCTCAAGAATGTGATATTTAATTGATCTCGGTTTGTACCTCCATCGCACTTGAAATCTGAACAGTAGTTGAGCAATTGATGATTATGCGCGACTTGCTCATGAACTAGTTTCTTGGCTACAGACTTACCATTACTCATACGTCAATAGTTTCATCACTAGTGTCAGTGTGTGTGTTTGTGTGTGTGTGTGTGTGTGTGAGTGAGTGAGTGAGAGAGAGAGAGAGGGGGGGGGGGAGGGGGAGAGGTGGTGGGAGAATAACTAAAAATTTGGTGAGTTACCTCCTTTTTCCTTGAAACGGGTGAAGTAGTCGAACGACAGAATACTGACTAGACCAAAGAACTAGTCTGTAGTAACTACGTTCCACGTGTTTCTAGCCAACCATACATTACTTACGATGGATCTTAAGATAAGGATCTTTGCTTGCACAATATTGCAGAAAGGCATGTAGCAGTTAATAAGAAATTCTTGGCGCAATAACTCACTTTACGGCAACCTCAACCACACGGAACGTGCCTGGCAATGGATTTGCGAAGTTCGTGCTCGTGATTACGTCGCAATTGAAGGTATGAATCACTTACACGAGACTCGTGTTTTCTATTCATCAATATGCCGGCCACAGGCAATTTGCATTTTACACCATACAGGGTAAAGCCAGTGTTCACTGTGACAATTAATGCCACAGAAAACGAGCTCCTGGTTTTTTATTTCTTTGCTTTGTTCCCAAGACACGCCGACATTTTTCACAGTATGATACGCAGTAGTGTGTACACATAGCTCTTACTTCAGTACCAAGTCAAATGTACTAAATGAAAACTGAACTCGCAGTCGGGAGGAAAAGAGTTGTAAACCTCAACCGAACTAGCAGACTTCAGTTTTCGGCGATTTCTCTTAATTCTTCAGAGTGGACAAACGGTTTTCTAGAAAAGTGCACAGCCGATTTCCTTCTCCGTCCATGTCCAATCGCTGATAGGATCCATCTCTAATGACCTTATCGTCGAAGGGACGTTAAATCCTCAACTACTTTCCCTCCTCATTCATTTCGTACAGGAAGCGATTGTAAGCAGAAGTTTGCAACACGCGCATCCTTATACACGAGTAGAACTAAAAGCTCAGGTACGCGAGGGCTGGTGCAAAGGCATCGTCCATGACATTAGATGACGAACGGCTGGACTGTGAACTGAAACGATCTTCCAGAGTACAAGCACCAGCAGTGGATTTCATTGAAGGCACAATCTTCTAGGATGTTAGGACTCGTAATGTTACACTTCAGTTTCTTATACAGGATCTACGCTTCGACTCGCGTGCTGGGATCTTCTTCAGGGTCTTCTTGTTCTCACGATAAGCTGAACACTCCCAAGGACCAGTGTCGCGTTCACTTATAACAGGGAGTTCTCTCACTCTCCAACTGAGGAGGAGGGGTTACAGGATAAAATTCTTCTGGCTGCTATTGGTGGGATACCCTTATTAGATAGGAAATGAAACAGGCCTATGCGTGTTTTTAATACGTTATTGTACAGCTCTTCCAGCTTCGCTTGTAAAGTAAATCACGTGTAAATTGCATCGCAAATATTGTGGATATGGAAAGCTATTGATCTGCAGTTTACATAGTATGGATTGGTAGTCAGGGGCTCGTATTATAGCCCATCAACAGGTATTAATAATACTCAGAAAGTGTAATTTTGTGCAAACATAGACTTTTTAAATGGAACAATGCTCAATGACATCAACAGTCTCAAAGTAGGGTAAATTAGAATGACAGTGGTGTTTGTTAGAGGATTTTAGTGCCAGACGTTTACGCGATATCATATTTTGATAAGTTCCCACAATACCTGTGGTAACACACATAAAGGACAAAAAGTGCATACACTAGTTATGTGGATACTGACCAGTAACGAGACAACTGATCACAGATTGTGTAAAAAATAACCACCAGTAGCGGCAATACACGCTTCCAACTTGGTGTGGAACGACTGCTGCACACGTGCTACCATTTCAGTGGAGACGTCTGAGCACGCTGCAGTAACACGTCGTTGTATATCATCGGGTGTCGTTGATTTGTCTTTGCAGGCAGTGCCTTTCACCTTTCCGCAAAAAAAAGAAAAAGAAAAAAGTCTACAGGCGTCAAATGCTGGTAAATGGTCGGCCAAGGTACAGGTCCCCAGCGTCCAATGCAATGATTTGGTAACAATTCTTGAAGACATGTTGTAGTACTTCGTGTAGTATTAGTTGGACAGCCATCATGTCGCTACCGCAGGTTCCTCCTAGTTTGCAGAGGAAGATTTTGTGGCATCCGTGCAAGATGACCTGTTAGGAGGCTGTGATACTTGCGCGCGTTCAGTGTTCAGTCTAAGGAACACAGGCATATAAGCTGATGGTTCACTGTTCCACACCACACGTTTACATTACATGCACACTAACGTTCCACCTGACGAAACCAATGGATATCTTCAACAGATCAACAGCGCATGTTTTGATGATTTAACTGACCATGATTGGTTAATGTGGTTTCATCACTAAACAAGATACTGGATACATCTGTCATAATGCCCATGTACAGAAATTAACATTCTTCTCATAATCTTTTCCACGCAGTTCTTGCTGGAGAGGGATGTGCTAGGGATGGAACCTGCGTCGGTGGAAAATTCGTAGGACACTTCTCCGACCCACCGCACGCTGGTTAACGTGTGGATCAACTGCAACAGCAGAAAGAACATTAATTTCCCTCCCCACTCTCGTCAATTGTTTCATTGTCTAGGCGTTACAGTAGCATTTTCAAGTAACTAGTTGAAGACGTTGAGAAATAACTGCCGAGATCGTTGACGTTTATAGGGATATCTTGCCGCATATACCGTGCAAGAATGAACTGCATTCTTCCTATACTCTCAGTACACCATGAGCACTTCGACTTTTCATGCATTGGTAAACACCGTTGTCCACTCACAACTTACTGCTGGTCTTTCACACACTAAATGGTTAGCAAGTAGCAATGCACTCAAGGAACACACAAGCACGCTGTAAGCAAACATAACAACATCGTACCTAGGAACTACGCACGTTTAATGTGGGTGTGGAAGCTTTTCAAAGTACGATACGTCGTAAACTACTCGCACTAGGCGCTTGCAAAAAACACCAGTGACATTTTAATTTACACTACTTTTAGTTTTTTGATGTCAACGGGCATTGTTCAGTTTAAAAAAGGTGTATGTTTGCCCAAAAAATATACATTCTAAGTACTATTACAATCTGATTATTGGCTAACATTTCGAGCCCCTGACTACCGATCCATTCAGTAAAAACCACACGTCAATAGCACTTTCCATTTCCGCAATAACTGCCGTGCAAGTTTTAGGTGACTCACCCTGTCTACACCCGGACACAGCCACAAGTCACTTCATAGATCCCCGAAATCGGAAGGTACCCAAGTACGTTAGAAAATTTATTTTATTTTGTTTTGACATAAAAATGAATTTCCTGATGTGGTCAGTAACTCGGCACATGAACGGTAACCTAACATAATGAGAGTGCAATTCCTATCCTTATTGGCACAATCAATGTAATGAAAGCCTTGTTTGTAGATAAAACATTGTTCCGGTATGCATTCATTGTCCCCGTTAAGAAATCCAGCTCTGATCCCAAGCTGCCCCTTTTATAGTGAAGACGACAATAGTACTTAACAGTGTTCAACTAACCGGGAACACCAGTAGATCCTGAAGAAAATCCCATAAGAGGTGTCAAAACGTCGACCGCCTAGAAGAAATTGCAGCGTAACACGACCAGGCCTAACAGTGTAGAATAGTTTACCTCCAATGAAGAAAATAAAAAAGAAAAGAAAAGGAAAAAGCCTTGAGATCTGTAAAAGTGCGTTGTGTGTGTTTGAGGAATGGGTCGATGGGTGCATATGTGGAGGGGAAGAGATGTATGTGACATTACTTATCTTGCATTCGTCCAATCGCCATCAATGCAAAGAGAACTGTCAATGCCGCCATATGGAAGGAATCGCTTTAAATATCCTCCCAAAATCAGACAGCGATTTAAAAACAATCTTTTTTGGAAGGAAATAGACAAGAAAAGAAAAGAAAGTCTCTTCTCTTGTTGGGAACAATTAAAGTATATACTGGAAAGCTCTCATTTTGCTCAAGCTATGTCACAAAACACGACAAACCTTTCTTGATCATTTTATAGACAAAACTGAAATACGCGTTGATGAGACATAACAATCGCCTATCTAACCCCTTTCCTTGTACGTATTGTTGGGAGGACCACAGCCCAAGATTGCAGTGAAATACTATACGTATCCTGTAACTTGGCAGTTTGCGTGCAGTATGCTGGGAACCAGTGTGCGATTTGCAGGGGGGGATGGGGGGGGAGATTTCCCCCCCTCCCCTCTGCATCAGACCATCCCCTCCATACAGTCCAGACCTGGCTCCAAGCGATTTTCACATGTTTGGACCCTTAACGGAAGCACTACAAATGGTTCAAATGGCTCTGAGCACTATGGGACTCAACTGCTGAGGTCATTAGTCCCCTAGAACTTAGAACTAGTTAAACCTAACTAACCTAAGGACATCACAAACAGCCATGCCCGAGGCAGGATTCGAACCTGCGACCGTAGCGGTCTTGCGGTTCCAGACTGCAGCGCCTTTAACCGCACGGCCACTTTGGCCGGCGGAAGCACTACAGGGAAGAAGATTTGAAAGTGATGAAGACGTCATTGCTGCGGTGCAAAATTGGTTACAGATGCAACCGATAAACGTATTTTCTGATGAAGTAAAAAAAACTCGTAAAACGTCGGGAAAACTGCATTGAAGTCCAGGGAGGTTACGTAGAAAAATAACGCATGTTTCAGTTTTCTATCATCAGAATAAGTACAGCTTTTCACAAATGTGCCTTTACTTTTTGAATTCCCCTCGTATATCTGTATGTAGATGATTTTGTAAATAAGCTTTCCCTATAATGTACTTTTAAAGATATAACAAGGGGTGGCTTTCCTGATAGTGCTTACGCGTGAGTAATGAGTTTCGGCATTAACATTGTAAGTAGGCTGTTTATGTTTTCGTACTGGCAACGTTACGTAGCGCTCTGTATGAAAATCACTGGCTGTGCTGTGTGCAGTCTGTGGCTAGTTTGCATTGTTGTCTGCCATTGTAGTGTTGGACAGCGGCAGCTGGATGTTAACAGCGCGTAGCGTTGCGCAGTTGGAGGTGAGCCGCCAGCATTGGTGGATGTGGGGGGAGAGATGGCGGAGTTTGGAAATTTGTAAGACTGGATGTCATGACCTGCTATGTATGTTATGAGTTTTCAACACTATTGAGGTAAATACATTGTTTGTTCTCTATTAGAATCTTTCATTTGCTAACTATGCTTGTCAGTAGTTAGTGCCTTCCGTAGTTTGAATCTTTTATTTAGCTGGCAGTAGTGGTGCTCGCTGTATTGCAGTAGTTCGAGTAACGAAGATTTTTGTGAGGTAAGTGATTTGTGAAAGGTATAGGTTAATGTTAGTCAGGGCCATTCTTTCGTAGGGATTATTGAGAGTCAGATTGCATTGCGGTAAAAATATTGTGTGTCAGTTTAAGCCCAGTCACGTATATAATTTTTCAAAAGGGGACGTTTCATGTCAACCCTTAGCCTAGGATACCTCACTGGAATCTTCTGATTTTTTTCTTGCAGTTTGTGTAATTAGTGTAGCTATTGTTTATTGCTAGCGCTTAATTATAGAGAGAATTTCCTTTGTAGTTGCAGTCTTTCATTGTTGTACAGTAAAACAGGTGTGGCACGCATGTAGATTTGCACCAATTATTTCGAAGCTGCAATTAACTAGATATTATTTTCAGTACTATGTTAATGTGTTCTCTTATTTTTGCTCTTCAAATTGTGCTTTTCTGTGTTGTCGTGTGAAATATTGTGACAATAATGGCGTGTGAAAAACGTAATACTAGGCTCCAAAGTATACTGAGAAATGACAGTGAAGACGAAAGCAGTGTGTTAGCGCCACCATGTAATGAATTAACTAATATTCAAAGTAGTAATTTGGTAACTGTGCATAGGGAAAAGGAGCGGGCGTCAAATAATGGTGTAGACAGTGAAAAAGGTAGTGAACAGGGAAGCATTATCGATCGATCGATCGGCAACAGCTCGCCTCAGGAATCGGGAATGACAGAACACAATATTGCAAATACTGTAGACTCAGGTTTTGGGTTCTCAGCGTTTTCTCAAATGAGTCAAGACACATTTTCCGCTTGGCAAAATGTGAATGTTGCCGGTGCAAATTCACTGCCGAAAAGCACTGAGGAACATGTTTCAGACACCAGTGCATTGTTATTACAATTAATGCAACAAATGGGACAAAAGCTTCAAAAGTTAGACACAATGGAACAACACCAGAGACAAACACAGCAACAGTTAGACACAATGGAACAAAATCTTAAAAAGTCAGACAACAATGCAAACTAGCCACAGACTGCACACAGCACAGCCAGTGATTTTCATACAGAGCGCTACGTAACGTTGCCAATAAGAAAACATAAACAGCCTACTTACAACATCTATTTATAAATAACTGTTTAACCATGGGTAACGCCACGGTCCAAGCTAGTAACTTATATAATATACTAACCCCCTAAGACATCCCCCCACTGGTAAAAGCACAAATCGAACACTGCTGGGAACGGAGAACTAGGTAGAATTGCTTAAAATCGCCCTCAGCAGCCCCTGGGTGAAGTGGCAAGTTATAGCGTTGATACTGTTAGCTCTCTCCAACTGTATTTATGGCACCTTCTTTTAGTGAAGAGTGGGTGTACTTCCTTAGAAAAGAGAACGTGACGGTTGCTTTAAGAATACTGCGTTGTCTTCGTATTGTTGACATTGGGAAGAAGGAACGGAGAGCGTAATACAAAGGACAACATACAGATCGATGTAGAGCTTTGCGCCCCATCATTTGACGAACTATATCCAACATTGTCTCACTTCTCCAGTAGAAGAGACACAGTCGAGAGTTTAACCTATGATAATTGGCTAGTAATCTACTGATCAAGAAATGTACGGAACCAGCCTGTCATCTTATAGACGTTGATTGAAAGGTCGAAAATTCCTTCATCCTTTGGGATCCGAAGCGGCTACCTCAAGTGCTAGCTTACGTTTGAGACTTTGGCCACTAAACTGAAATTCAGTAGTTCTTTTCTTTCGCAGATTTCAGCTGTGCTTTCACTTGTGTGTTTAGTCGCTAGTGAAATAGATCTCTTCGAATGAAATCTGAAAACAAAGAGTCAAAAAGCGAAGTCGTAGTTGTATTATGGGCAACGCTTTTAAAAGAAATCCTCATGCGCGAACAGGGGCATTTGAGGTGTCATTATCATCACGCTCACAAACTAACACAAGGAAAGAGATCGCCATTATCAACCACCTGAAGTACGGACAAGAGTCAGAACTTTTTTTTTTTTTTTTTTTTTTTTACTCACCAGTCTTCTGACTGGTTTGACGCGGCCTCTCCTATGCCAACCTCTTCATCTCAGAGTAGTACTTTCAACCAACGTTCTCAATTACTGTCCGCCCCGATAGTTGAATGGTCAGCCTGACGGACTGCCGTCCTATGGGCCCGGCTTCGATTCCCGGTTGGGTCGGAGATTTTCTCCGCTCAGGGACTGGGTGTTGTTGTTTTCATCATCATTTCATCCCCATCCGACGCGCAGGTCGCCCAATGTGGCGTCGAATGTAATAAGACCTGCACCAAGGCGGTCGGACCTGCCCCGCAAGGGGCCTCCCAGCCAATGACTCCAAACGCTCATTTCCATTTTCTTCAATTATTTTCTGGATGTATTCCAATCTCTGCCTTCCTCTACAGCTTTTGACTTCTACAGATTCGTCTAGTACCATGGAATTTCACTAATGTCTTAAGAGATGTCCTATCATCACGCCCCTTCTCCTCGTTAGTGTTTTCCACATATTCCTTTACTCTCCGATACTGCGCAGAACCTTCTCATTCCTTACCTTATCAGTCCGCCTAATTTGCAACATTCGTCTGTAGTACCACATCTCGAATGGTTCGATTCCCTTCTGTTCAGGGATTCCTACAAGCCGTGTTTCACTACCGTACAATGCTGTGGTCCAAACGTACCTTCTCATAAGTTTCTTCCTCAAATTAAGACCTATGTTTGATACTAGTAGCCTTCTCTTTGCCAGGAATGCCCTTTTCGCCATAGCTAGTGTGCCTTTGATGTCCTCCTTTCTCTGTCCATTATTGGTTATTCCGCTGCCTAGGTAGTAGAATTCAGAACTTCATCTACTTCTTGATCATCAGTCCTGATGTTATGTTTCTCGCATTTCTCATTTCTGCTACTTCTCATTACTTTCGTCTTTCTTGGATTTACTCTCAGTCCATATTCTATACTCAGTACACTGTTCATTCCATTTAGCAGTTCATGTATTGCTTATTCACTTTCACTCAGGGCAGCAACGTCATCAGCGAATCGCATCATTGTCATCCTTTCAACTTGAATTTTAATCCCACTCCTTTTTTAATTGTACTCTCGAAAATCTCATGGAACTTGGTAACTGGTCTTCTTTCCTTTTCCCCTCCAGTAAAACGCGTTTCTCCCAACGACGGATGGTTTGACGGAGAACTTGTTTGTAGAAGTCTCTGTTTTGGTTGTTCTGGAAACGTTCCACCCTCTAACATCACCTTGTCTTCATTATGACAGGATCTGCCGCTGAATGCTTCCTTCATAGAGGAGAGAGGCAGACGTCACTGGGTGCTGGTATTACGAGAATACAGGAAGGGGCGGGGCTTGAGACATAATTTTAATAGTCCGAAGAAGCAACACGCGTGGCTGTCCTACAAATAATGAACTGGGACTTCGTAGTGGAACAAGTTGCTTGTCGCGACTCTTTGTCTTAACAGTCCCACGTAACCTCGTCAGGACATTTCACTAACAGATTCCCAGGACGGTTTGCCTCTCACGAGGATAAACTAGCTCTACGACACGGCAGTCGCAAAAGTATTCAGTGTCACCTTGCCCGATGATGATTCTGTCTTCGTCTTTTTCGGCGGAGGTGAACCCACATGTTTCCACTGCTTGGTTTTTTATTTTTTCCCGGTGTTGTTCTGATTCACCGATCTCCCGTCCACGGACATTACGCGACTAAACAAGTCATTTCGAGTGGCTTGACACAGCTTCAACGTTTCTGCTACCGCATCGATTCGGCGAGGTTTGTGAATGAGTGTAAGTAGTCTCGCAACCCAGCGATCTTTGTCATGTTAAAACGTAGTGTAAGATGTGGGAAACTGATCCGTGACTGATATTCACATCTCGATTGCAATCCGCCGATCTTAGAGTACTAGAACATGAACTTTTCTATCGATTCCCGTTTGTTGACAGAGAAATAGTCTATAGCACATTGTTTTCCGTTATTCAGACTTGCCTGACCAAACTGGAAGCGTCAGTAGTACCTAACCACTATGTCGCATGAGGGACCATTAGCTTTGTTCGCCTTCAAATGCAGGAAACGAAGTAACTCACAATACTCCACCTCGTCGATGGGTTGCCTCGTTCTGCGTTTTGTCCTCTGGCAGCGTGCTTAAGCTACTGTGGCGGAGGGACTTCGGTGTGGGAAACGATTCCTGATATCTTACTGCTAACAAACTGGTTCAGTAAACTTATTTTTCTTCCTATGTCATATTTAAAACTCTGAATAACCCTCTCGGTCTGTTGCGGGCACTTTTAATGATTCACAGAGACTTACCTCAATCGGTAAGAACATTACCCTTTCGTGTCTGCTGATCTGTCGGTCCAACTGTTAAAAGCCGTTTTACTCACGAATGGATGGAATATGCCAAGGTCTACCGTTCTTTGGTGGTTTTGAGAACTGAAGCTTCCAAGTCAATGCAATCAAGGTACTGCCATTTATGTCACATTATAATCGGAAAATCATTCATCAAAACGCAAAGGAATTTTTCATTCGCCTAGAATCATGTCAGTTCTCAAGACGAAAGGTTTCACAGTACAAGTAAGCGAAAAATGCGAAATTGTTAGTCTGTAATTATATCACACGAAAAACCATTTTTTTTCATTTGTTATCCGACTGTGACTGTCCGTATGCCTGTTAAGATCGAGTAAACGTATCAAGTCAAAATGTATGTCACATACTAGCGTCTATGGCCCCTTGTAGATTAAGACAGTTAAGTTACTAAGTTAATGCATTCATGTATGTCATATTTTGACGTTTGAAAATATACTCATTAAAACCTATAGGGTAATTCCTGTTGAGCTAGAATCATGAGATTTGGCAGGGAACAAGGTTTCTCAGTACAAGCCAATGAAAAACCAGAAAATTCTTAATTTGTAACCATATTACACAAAAAAATACAGTTCTTCTTTTGTCGGTTCTTATCAGACTTTAAATATTTTCGAAAGTCTTGGAATTCCCGGAATCAATATCTTGCCAGTATCAGTGTCTATAACAGGCCAAAGTCGTAGAGATTCCCGATTCCCGGGATGGGAATATGTCAATACACACAATTAAGTTCGTACGGAGGCTCAGAGTGCGAGCGCTACTCGGAGCTCGCCATTTTTCTACTTTTTTTCCGGCTGATTTGAAGCTGCCTACTACGATTAGATGTACGTGCATGGAATTTTGACGGTTGAAACTGTATTTCAACTTAGTGCAGTAAATTTGTCTCTACGACATTTTTCGATTCGGAGTTGTCTCTTTAGACTGCTGTTCCCAAAGCAATCGATAGGTGCCGGATATGAATTTATAAAACAAATATTTTTTGCTGCAGATAATGGAGACTATGTACGAGGTGTGGCTAGAAAAAAACCGGACTAGTACTGGTGAAACAATAAAACGAATGCAATAAGGCTGAAAGTCGCGTGGCCTGTCACGTGACTCTCGCTCCGCCTACTGCTCGAGTTTCATCTGCCTCCTGCACTCAGTCTGCCCGTGGCGTCTGTTTTAAGTAGTTGACGTTTTGTCTGTGCGTCGGAAAATGTTGAGTGTACAGAAAGAACAGCGTGTTAACATCAAATTTTGTTTCAAACTAGGAAAATCTGCAAGTGAAACGTTTGTAATGTTACAACAAGTGTACGGCGATGATTGTTTATCGCGAACACAAGTGTTTGAGTGGTTTAAACGATTTAAAGATGGCCGCGAAGACACCAGTGATGACACTCGCACTGGCAGACCATTGTCAGCAAAAACTGATGCAAACATTGAAAAAATCGGTAAACTTCTTCGACAAGATCGCCGTTTAACAATCAGAGCAGTGTCTGAGTTAACAGGAGTTGACAAGGAAAGTGTCGAACAAGTTTACCGATTTTTTCAATGTTTGCATCAGTTTTTGCTGACAATGGTCTGCCAGTGCGAGTGTCATCACTGGTGTCTTCGCGGCCATCTTTAAATCGTTTAAACCACTCAAACATTTGTGTTCGCGATAAACAATCATCGCCGTACACTTGTTGTAACATTACAAACGTTTCACTTGCAGATTTTCCTAGTTTGAAACAAAATTTGATGTTAACACGCTGTTCTTTCTGTACACTCAACATTTTCCGACGCACAAACAAAACGTCAACTACTTAAAACAGACGCCACGGGCAGACTGAGTGCAGGAGGCAGATGAAACTCGAGCAGTAGGCGTGACAGGCCACGCGACTTTCAGCCTTATTGCATTCGTTTTATTGTTTTACCAGCACTAGTCCGGTTTTTTTCTAGCCACACCTCGTATGTTAGCACGAAGGAATGTGAAGTAACCTACCGGTGGGATATAGGCACTTCCGCTATGGAGGCGAAAAGTAATCGGAGCATGAGGATTTCACACAAACTACGATGGGATGACCACAGGAAGAGTTGAGCAGGGACCTTGTAAGTGACGGGCTCGTCATTACACAAAGAAGTTCCCGCCTGAGTCAACTAACGGTGTTCACCTGTCATACAGCTAACATCTGACAGGCCGCACTTTCTCTGCAATTACTAATAACTCGCCGGGAATTCTGCGGATGCCGAGAAAGGTCAGGCGCAACATCCGTCACGGAAAGTGTCCTTCATCCCAAACGGGAAAAAAAGCTCCTCACAGCATCGCGAAGGAAACCGAGCTACAGCATAGTATCTCCCCTACGTGTATAGCATCAATTCTGAGTCTGTGGTTTGTGGTTTAGTTGGTAACAGTGAGGGATAAAAGTATGATAGAGAACATGCCCTGTTAATTCACTTGTCAACTTGGCAAACGTTTCCCTTTTTTGCCCTCACCCTTGAGATGTCACAAGCCATCACAGAATTCAAGTACAGATAATTTCGGTATGTTTCAGGTTTTCCATGACAAAACTTTTCAATTACTATAAATTTTATTGGTTTTGACCGCAGTACTCTGTAACACAATAAGAACTACACGAAAACTGTTTCGGCTATCATTAAACTGGTGGTCAAAACGTGAATGATAGCGTGTAAAACCAGTAGTCAGTCATGCTTTGACTGCCTTTTAATTTTAACAAATTACGCATAGTAATCATGTTGTTGTGGTTAACACTTTACGCCGATACCAGTTATAATGTAAACATGATCTGTGAATGGTTGTTAGCCAACCGAAACCGTTGAACATCTGGTTGTTATTACATCATATTGCGATGAAGACCATTAAAGTCTATGAGAGATAATAAAGATATCATTGTGGGGCCACCTGACGATCACATGTCTTATCAATCTTTTCAATTACTTGACCTTCTCGGAATGGCGCAGTAGGGTATGAGACACTGAAGAAAGGCAGATCCGAATAGAATCCGTGCATTGCATTTACGACCGCAGGTTCACTGGCTGCTTGCCACCCTCGTTCAAGCAGTTGTCACTGTACGGTATATACACTCCTGGAAATGGAAAAAAGAACACATTGACACCGGTGTGTCAGACCCACCATACTTGCTCCGGACACTGCGAGAGGGCTGTACGAGCAATGATCACACGCACGGCACAGCGGACACACCAGGAACCGCGGTGTTGGCCGTCGAATGGCGCTAGCTGCGCAGCATTTGTGCACCGCCGCCGTCAGTGTCAGCCAGTTTGCCGTGGCATACGGAGCTCCATCGCAGTCTTTAACACTGGTAGCATGCCGCGACAGCGTGGACGTGAACCGTATGTGCAGTTGACGGACTTTGAGCGAGGGCGTATAGTGGGCATGCGGGAGGCCGGGTGGACTTACCGCCAAATTGCTCAACACGTGGGGCGTGAGGTCTCCACAGTACATCGATGTTGTCGCCAGTGGTCGGCGGAAGGTGCACGTGCCCATCGACCTGGGACCGGACCGCAGCGACGCACGGATGCACGCCAAGACCGTAGGATCCTACGCAGTGCCGTAGGGGACCGCACCGCCACTTCCCAGGAAATTAGGGACACTGTTGCTCCTGGAGTATCGGCGAGGACCATTCGCAACCGTCTTCATGAAGCTGGGCTACGGTCCCGCACACCGTTAGGCCGTCTTCCGCTCACGCCCCAACATCGTGCAGCCCGCCTCCAGTGGTGTCGCGACAGGCGTGAATGGAGGGACGAATGGAGACGTGTCGTCTTCAGCGATGAGAGTCGCTTCTGCCTTGGTGCCGATGATGGTCGTATGCGTGTTTGGCGCCGTGCAGGTGAGCGCCACAATCAGGACTGCATGCGACCGAGGCACACTGGGCCAACACCCGGCATCATGGTGTGGGGAGCGATCTCCTACACTGGCCGTACACCACTGGTGATCGTCGAGGGGACACTGAATAGTGCACGGTACATCCAAACCGTCATCGAACCCATCGTTCTACCATTCCTAGACTGGCAAGGGAACTTGCTGTTCCAACAGGACAATGCACGTCCGCATGTATCCCGTGCCACCCAACGTGCTCTAGAAGGTGTAAGTCAACTACCCTGGCCAGCAAGATCTCCGGATCTGTCCCCCATTGAGCATGTTTGGGACTGGATGAAGCGTCGTCTCACGCGGTCTGCACGTCCAGCACGAACGCTGGTCCAACTGAGGCGCCAGGTGGAAATGGCATGGCAAGCCGTTCCACAGGACTACATCCAGCATCTCTACGATCGTCTCCATGGGAGAATAGCAGCCTGCATTGCTGCGAAAGGTGGATATACACTGTACTAGTGCCGACATTGTGCATGCTCTGTTGCCTGTGTCTATGTGCCTGTGGTTCTGTCAGTGTGATCATGTGATGTATCTGACCCCAGGAATGTGTCAATATAGTTTCCCCTTCCTGGGAGAATGAATTCACGGTGTTCTTATTTCAATTTCCAGGAGTGTACCTTCCGCTACACATTATAACGGCCATTTTTCGAGTACGGGTGTAGATGCAGACATTCAGATTCAGAGATACCTCTAAGCGGAAAACATGTCGAACTGAGCTTTCCCTATCCAATCCGGACGATGATACTCAAATCCTACGACCAATGTATCTTCCAAACGTACTCGATAAAGTATCTAAAGGACTGTTACAAGATCATAGACTGCTACGAGGGATGAGCCCTCACAATTACGGGTTTACAAGAGATAAGTCAGCTTAAGACGTAATTAATAAAGCGATCACACCAGCACAAAAGGTTGACAGCGGCGATCAGTGTTTTGTCCACAGGTTTCGGATGTAGCACTGGAACATATACTTCAGACGTTACATCACAGCGGCACCGTAAGCGGACTGTTAAAATTTGCAGATGGCTTGTTTTTCACTGTAATATTTGACTCCAGAAGAATTATAGAAGACAAATGTAATGCGGCGCTCCACGAAGTTGAACTATTCTGTCGAAGTGTCAGATTACTACTGTCATCTAGGCTACTACATACCTCCTGCTGAAATAATAAAATAATGTTGAACGGTGAAACGATTAGGAGAAGCGTCGTAAAGGGATATCAAAGGGTACTACTGGCTGAACGTTGTAATTTTATACCTGATATGGCCTTGTAACATTAACCAAAACGGCCTTGCTGTGCTGGTACCGGGAACGGCTGAAAGCAAGGGGAAACTACAGTCGTAATTTTTCCCGAGGACATGCAGCTTTACTGTATGATTAAATGATGATGGCGTCCTCTTGGGTAAAATATTCCGGAGGTAAAATAGTCCCCCATTCGGATCTCCGGGCGGGGACTACTCTGGAGGACGTCGTTATCAGGAGAAAGAAAATTGGCATTCTACGGATCGGAGCGTGGAATTTCAGATCCCTTAATCGGGCAGGTAGGTTAGAAAATTTAAAAAGGGAAATGGATAGGTTAAGGTTAGATATAGTGGGAATTAGTGAAGTTCGGTGGCAGGAGGAACAAGACTTTTGGTCAGGTGATTACAGGGTTATAAATACAAAATCAAATAGGGGTAATGCAGGAGTAGGTTTAATAATGAATAAAAAAATAGGAGTGCGGGTTAGCTACTACAAACAGCATAGTGAACGCATTATTGTGGCCAAGATAGACACAAAGCCCATGCCTACTACAGTAGTACAAGTTTATATGCCAACTAGCTCTGCAGATGATGAAGAAATTGATGAAATGTATAACGAGATAAAAGAAATTATTCAGGTAGTGAAGGGAGACGAAAATTTAATAGTCATAGGTGACTGGAATTCGTCAGTAGGAAAATGGAGAGAAGGAAACATGGTAGGTGAATATGGATTGGGGGGAAGAAATGAAAGAGGAAGCCGCCTTGTAGAATTTTGCACAGAGCATAACTTAATCATAGCTAACACTTGGTTCAAGAATCGTAAAATCCTGGAGATACTAAAAGGTATCAGATAAATTATATAATGGTAAGACAGAGATTTAGGAACCAGGTTTTAAATTGTAAGACATTTCCATGGGCAGATGTGGATTCTGACCACAATCTATTGGTTATGAACTGCAGATTGAAACTGAAGAAACTGCAAAAAGGTGGGAATTTAAGGACATGGGACCTGGATAAACTGAAAGAACCAGAGGTTGTAGAGAGTTTCAGGGAGAGCATAAGGGAACAATTGACAGGAATGGGGGAAAGAAATACAGTAGAAGAAGAATGGGTAGCTCTGAGGGATGAAGTAGTGAAGGCAGCAGAGGATCAAGTAGGTAAAAAGACGAGGGCTAATAGAAATCCTTGGGTAACAGAAGAAATATTGAATTTAATTGATGAAAGGAGAAAATATAAAAATGCAGTAAATGAACCAGGCAAAAAGGAATACAAACGTCTCAAAAATGAGATCGACAGGAAGTGCAAAATGGCTAAGCAGGGATGGCTAGAGGACAAATGTAAGGATGTAGAGGCTTGTCTCACTAGGGGTAAGATAGATACTGCCTACAGGAAAATTAAAGAGACCTTTGGAGAGAAGAGAACCACTTGTATGAATATCAAGAGCTCAGATGGCAACCCAGTTCTAAGCAAAGAAGGGAAGTCAGAAAGGTGGAAGGAGTATATAGGGGGTTTATACAAGGGCGATGTACTTGAGGACAATATTATGGAAATGGAAGAGGATGTAGATGAAGATGAAATGGGAGATAAGATACTGCGTGAACAGTTCGACAGAGCACTGAAAGATCTGAGTCGAAACAAGGCCCCGGGAGTAGACAATATTCCATTAGAACTACTGAAGGCCTTGGGAGAGCCAGTCATGACAAAACTCTACCATCTGGTGAGCAAGATGTATGAGACAGGCGAAATACCCACAGACTTCAAGAAGAATATAATAATTCCAATCCCAAAGAAAGCAGGTCTTGACAGATGTGAAAATTACCGAACTATCAGTTTAATAAGTCACAGCTGCAAAATACCAACGCAAATTCTTTACAGACGAATGGTAAAACTGGTAGAAGCGGACCTCGGGGAAGATCAGTTTGGATTCCGTAGAAATGTTGGAACACGTGAGGCAATACTAACCTTACGACTTATCTTAGAAGAAAGATTAATAAAAGGCAAACCTACGTTTCTAGCATTTGTAGACTTAGAGAAATCTTTTGACAACCTTAACTGGAATACTCTCTTTCAAATTCTGAAGGTGGCAGGGGTAAAATACAGGGAGCGAAAGGCTATTTACAATTTGTACAGAAACCAGATGGCAGTTATAAGAGTCGAGGGGCATGAAAGGGAAGCAGTGGTTGGGAAAAGAGTGAGACAGGGTTGTAGCCTCTCCCCGATGTTATTCAATCTGTATATTGAGCAAGCAGTAAAGGAAACAAAAGAAAAATTCGGAGTAGGTATTAAAATTCATGAAGAAGAAGTAAAAACTTTGAGGTTCGCCGATGACATTGTAATTCTATCAGAGACAGCAAAGGACTTGGAAGAGCAGTTGAACGGAATGGACAGTGTCTTGAAAGGAGGATATAAGATGAACATCAACAAAAGCAAAACGAGGATAATGGAATGTAGTCAAATTAAATCGGGTGATGCTGAGGGGATTAGATTAGGAAATGAGACACTTAAAGTAGTAAAGGAGTTTTGCTATTTAGGTAGCAAAATAACTGATGATGGTCGAAGTATAGAGGATATAAAATGTAGACTGGCAATGGCAAGGAAAGCGTTTCTGAAGAAGAGAAATTTGTTAACATCGAGTATAGATTTTAAGTGTCAGGAAGTCGTTTCTGAAAGTATTTGTATAGAGTGTAGCCATGTATGGAAGTGAAACATGGACGATAACCAGTTTGGACAAGAAGAGAATAGAAGCTTTCGAAATGTGGTGCTACAGAAGAATGCTGAAGGTAAGGTGGGTAGATCACGTAACTAATGAGGAGGTATTGAATAGGATTGGGGAGAAGAGAAGTTTGTGGCACAACTTGACTAGAAGAAGGGATCGGTTGGTAGGACATGTTTTAAGGCATCAAGGGATCACAAATTTAGCATTGGAGGGCAGCGTGGAGGGTAAAAATCGTAGAGGGAGACCAAGAGACCAATACACTAAGCAGATTCAGAAGGATGTAGGTTGCAGTAGGTACTGGGAGATGAAGAAGCTTGCACAGGATAGAGTAGCATGGAGAGCTGCATCAAACCAGTCTCAGAACTGAAGACCACAACAACAACATGGAAGAGGCTAGCAGAAGAGATCAAATCAGATGCGCGAAATTATAGCCATCGTAGTCAGACATTTTCGGCTTCCCTTGAAAATAATCTTTGCATACCACCAATGGATATTAGCATCAGTTGGAGGATACGGTGCGAGTGTTTGAGCTCATACAGTGCAGCCTCTAAAGGCAGCGTCGTTAGTCAGAAGAGTTCAACGAGGTGTCGTGCTAAGACTAAAGACCACATACTGTCGACCCTGAACGACGCATTGTTAGCAGTTCTGGGAGTATGACAATGGACTTGGAACTTATAAAAATAGTAGTCCTTTTTTGGTTAAAGAAAAGAACCAATTGGAAGTACGAAGGATGCTTCGAACTGAGGTCGATACGAACAGAGTAATACAATATCATACATTACACTTGTGCAAAATGGATGGGACACTTCAATCACAGGCAGAAGAATATATGAATTTCACCCCAACATGAGTGAGAGATTGGAAATGAAACTACTTCGCCCATCTAGAGGACTCGTACATTACCTAATAGCTCATGGCCCGTATGCTACTTATCTGTACAACAGAAGATGAATGACAGTTCCCCTTGCGGCAGTGTGGCCACTCCAGAGCACACGTTGTGAGATGTGCACTCTATCAAGGTGCAGCGGGTAGAGGTCGTCCGTCGTTAAGGACGCTGGATCCCAAAACAGCGCTGGCACATCGTGAACGATACTACAGCCACGGTATCCAGGAAGTCTAAGGACAACTCCATGAAGCTTTGAACCACATGTCAGCATGCTGCTACCCCTGTTGGACGATACATTCTGCAGATGGACCGAAGGCAACTTAGCTCGGTGAACGCTGGATGAAACGGTTATCAAGACTTGCCACCACCGCACTGGTGCAACTGATCACAGAAGTGTGTGTTGTAAGACGTTACAGTCAACAGTGGAAGCGCTTGTTACAATGGAAACACTGCTGACGTGCTGATCTATGTCCAACGAATCCAAAAGACAATGGATGGAGACCGGGTGTTGTATGAGGGCGGATACTGTAGCGGAAACAACCGTCTACAGTTTAGATGCATCCTAATAAATAAACAACACCAGAAGATAATCTGTAGTACGAGCAGTCGTATTAGTAGTTGAGTTCACAGTAGTTTTGTAGTGGTAGAAAGTAGTTGTAGTAATAGCACTTTTGTAGTACTAGAACTTTTTGGTAATGTTTGTGCTAGGAATAAACAATTGATATGTTCGAATCCTGCCGCGGGCATGGGTGTGTGTGATGTCCTTAGCCTAAGTTAGTTTTAGATTAAGTAGTGTGTAAGCCTAGGGACCATTGACCTTAGCAGTTTGGTCCCATAAGAACTTACTACAAATTTCCTATTTCCAATTTCTTATTGCATTTTATAATGTTATCCAGTTTGACGAACTCTAATTACCTCGTCGTCGACAGTAAGTTAATCTTCCAACTTGACACGACGAGAGTGTGCACGTATCGTTTCACTTCGCATATATCCATTTCTGACAGCAACAAGTCACTCTTCTTGCTTGAAATTGCACTCAATAATTTTCTGTGACATTAACAAGGGGACCTAACGGACTAACTCTCTCTAACTCTCTTCGATTTTCCTCAAACAAAAAAAAAAAAAACAAAAAAAAAAAAAAAAAAAAAAGAGTGCAGAATCGCCCTTGAAAATTAGAAAATTTCCGGACGCTGCTAATGGAAGAAAGACTGTTGGTTTATTAACACACACACACAGGTGGGTGAAAACATAATGTAATTAGGCTTGTATTCGTGAATTTTGAGGTTGGAACCTTGCTAGTAGCACAACTGGAATGTTGCTATTAGCACATGTTGTCCACTTTTATTTAAAATACGTATTTATCGACATAAGAAAACGTTACTTAACGAATATTATATGGAGGGTTTCATAAAAATTTCTTTCTATATTTAATTACCGGTCGTGCGAAAACAGATTAAAATTTCATAAAAAAAACGCGATATGCGTTTTTGCTGTATGAAAAAAGCAAATACATTAATTACACTGTTCAATGTCTAGAAACAAAAAGTGTTCTATTTCCTATTTGACGTTTCGCATTTTTGTACTGCATTTTAATTTACTGTGAAACAAGCTTCTCGTCCAGACCCTAAATGATGAAAGGACGTCGACCGGACGCCGTGTCTACCTCTGCCATGTGGCATCATGCGGATGCGGTATGGCCGGGCATGTGGTGAGCACGTTGCCCTCCCGTCCCTTGCGTCGTGTTTCCAGATGTCGAAGCCGCGACTTCTGAGAAAAGAAGCTCCTCAGTTACCGTCATGAGTGTATCCCGTACCGGTCCTTGCCACTACCGGGAATCGAACCCGGGCCCACTGCATGGCAGCCGTGTACACTGACCACTTAGCTATAGAGGGGGGCTCTCGCATTTATGTAACAAAAGTATTTAGATAAAAAATACTGTTTTGTTTAAAAATATTGTTTATACCGGGTGAACAAAAAGTCGGTATAAATTTGAAAAATGAATAAACCCCGGAATAATGTAGATAGAGAGGTAAAAATTGACACACATGCTTGGAATGACATGGCGTTTTATTAGAACAAAAAAAAAGTATTGCTGGAAGCGTGAAAGATCTCTTGCGCGCGCGTTTGGTGATGATCGTGTGCTTAGCCGCCACTTTCGTCATGCTTGGCGTCCCAGCTCCCGAGACCTCAGTCCGTACGATTATTGGCTTTGGGGTTACCTGAAGCCGCAAGTGTATCGTGATCGACCGACATCTCTAGGGATGCTGAGAAACAACATCCGACGCCAATGATTCACCGTAACTCCGGACATGCTTTACAATGCTGTTCACAACATTATTCCTTGACTACAGCTATTGTTGAGGAATGATGGTGGACATATTGAGCATTTCCTGTGAAGAACGCCATCTTTGCTTTGTATTACTTTGTTATGCTAATTATTGCTATTCTGATCGGATGAAGCGCCATCTCTCCGACATTTTTTGAACTTTTGTATTTGTTTGGTTCTAATAAAACCCCATGTCATTCCAAGCATGTGTGTCAATTAATACCTCTCTATCTACATCATTTCGTGATTTATTCAGTTTTCAAATTTATAATGACTTTTTGATCAGCCGGTACTGTAACAGCACTCGGAAACTTCTAATTTAGAATGATAGGTTTTTTTTACTATAGAATTGTGTCGTTACGCTTTCGAAAATTAATGTCCGCGCACTGATCTACAAATCATGAAAGTATGAAAGAAATGGATGAAGGCAGAACAATTCGGGACGTTCCCTGGTAAACTGTGGCCTAAGCCCTTTTACGCTCAATCTTTTCGAAGCTGCCACCGTAGCTTTCTCTGGGGTACAGTACACTTCTAGGTAGATTCTCGGCAGAGACGCGTAAACTGGAAGGTTCACATATCGTTACGTACGAAACAAGTTGGCGTGCGGCGGTGTGGAGGCGCATCCCGAGTCGCGCGCTGCCCGGGGCGCCTCGTCCATCAGCGAAGGGGAAGCGCAGCCACGGGCAGCCGGGCGGGTCTGCAGGCCGCGACCGCAGCCTCTTCCGCGCTAACCGGTTGCCGCTTCATTCATGAATCCGCGCAAGCGTCTGTGTCACCTGCACCTCGCACGCACGCACGCAAACACTGCTCACACGCAGACACACATATGGCAGTTAACCTGTCCCGCCTACACCGCAGAGCCCGGAAACTTTTTCAGCACTGGACGACGAATTAGAGAAAATGAGTGGTCAAATTTAGATAGGATTTACTGCAAGTTGAAAAACAGAGAGACAGAGAGAGAGGGAGGGAGGGAGTGGGGTCTTATCAACTGAAGGACCAAAGGAACTGGTACGGGCATGCGTATTCAAATACAGATATACACTACTGGCCATTAAAATTGCTACACCACGAAGATGACGTGCTACAGTCGCCAAATTTAACCGACAGGGAGAAGATGCTTAGATATGCAAATGATTAGCTCTTCAGACCATTCACAAAACGTTGGCACCGGTGGCGACACCTACAACGTGCTGACATGAGGAAAGTTTCCAACCGATTTCTCATACACAAACAGCAGATGACCGGCGTTGCCCGGTGAAACGTTGTTGTGACGCCTCGGGTAAGGAGGAGAAGTGCGTACCATCACTTTTCCGACTTTGATAATTGTTGGATTGTAGCCCTACGCGATTGCGGTTTATCGTATCGCGACATCGCTGCTCGCGTTGGTCGAATCCAATGACTCTTGCAGAATATGCAATCGGTGGGTTCAGAAGGGAACTACGGAACGCCGTGCTGGATCCCAACGGCGTCGTATCACTAGCAGTCGAGATGACAGGCATCTTATCCCCATGGCTGTAACGGACCGTGCAGCCACGTCTCGATCCTGAATCAACAAATGGGGACGTTTGCAAGACAACAACCACCTGCACGAACAGTTCGACGACGCTTACTGCAGCACGGACTCTCAGCTCGGAGACCATGGCTGCGGTTACTCTTGACGCTGCATCACAGACAGGAGCGCCTGCGATGGTGTACTCAACGACGAACCTGGGTGCACGAATGGCAAAACGTCATTTTTTCGGATGAATCCAGGTTCTGTATACAGCATCATGATGGTCGCATCCGTGTTTGGCGACATCACGGTGAACGCACATTGGAAGCGTGTATTCGTCATCGCCATACTGGCGTATCACCCGGCCTGATGGTATGAGGTGCCATTGGTTACATGTCGCGGTCACCTCTATTCGCACTGACGGCACTTTCAACAGTGACCGTTACATTTTTGATATGTTACGACCCGTGGCTCTACCCTTCATTCGATCTCTGCGAAACTCTACATTGCAGCAGGATAATGCACGACCGCATGTTGCAGGTCCTGTACGGGCCTTTCTAGATACAGAAAGTGTTCGACTACTGTCCTGGCCAGCACATTCTCTCACAAACTGAAAACGTCTGGTCAATGGTGGCCGCGCAATTGACTCGTCACAATACACTAGTCACTACTCTTGATGAACTATGGTATCGTGTTGAAGCTGCATGGGCAGCTGTAACTGTACACGTCATTCAAGCTCTGTTTGACTCAATGCCCAGGCGTATCAAGGCCGTTATGACGGCCAGAGGTGGCTGTTCTGGGTACTGATTTTTCAGGATCTATGCACGAAAATTGCGTGAAAATGTAGTCACATGTCAGTTCTAGTATAATATATTTGTCCAATGAATATCCGTTTATCATCTGCATCTCTTCTTGGTGTAGAATTTTAATGGCCAGTAGTGTATGTAAACAGCAGAATACGGCACTGCGGTGGTTAACGCCCGTATAAGACGACAAGTGTCTGGCACAGTTGTTAGATCAGTTACTGCTTCTACAATGGCAGGTTATCAAGATTTAAATGATTTTGTACGGCCGGCCGTGGTGGCCGAGCGGTTCTAGGCGCTTCAGTCTGGAATTACGCGACTACTACGTTCCCCGGTTCGAACCCTGCCTACGGTATGGATGTGTGTGATGTTCTTAGGTTGGTTAGGTTTAAGTAGTTTTAAGTTCTAGGTTACTGATGACCTCAGTAGTCAAGTCCCATAGTGCTCAGAGCCATTTGAACCATTTTTTGAGAAACATATCCATGTACAAAACAATGGAGTCGTTTTCTTCTTAAAAATAATTATAAAATATCCGTATCTCATTAAAAAGACACTGCATTCTTTTTTATGTCTGTTTGGTTTTTGTTACTTTTCACATCAAGTTTTATTGAGACCGAGTGTACTAATACCTTTTTATTAATACCTCTTTACTAATATGTATTACTTACTTGTTATCATTTCATACGTTTGATTTTGTATACGAAATCCGTTATCTTTTATTATAATTCTCGTATTGTTTTATTCACGGCAACAAGTATCTGATTGTATGCTTAGATTATTACAGTTCAGTTGTAAATTTAATTCTATATACCTCTTAAGGAAAATGTTGTACATATTTTGTCAACTTTAGTTTGTCGTTATAATGTCATCGACAATTGTATTGCGGACTTACACTGTGTTGTATAGTTGTTGTTTTCTATTGTACCCTGCCAGAAGATCACGCTAATGAAGCGCGAAACTGGTTGCTTGAATAATTAAATCTGTAGACTCGCATCGACATCTACATGATGGGACTATAAGAACAACTTGTAATCATCTAACATCAAGGAGTATTAGTTCGAAAATGAAAATTAATTACGGAAATACGAAAGCCACGGGATAATACTGTATGCGTGCTAGACCCGAAATAGTCCTCTCTGAAAGTTAGTTGCAGAAAGAGATCTTACCTCGAAGCACGAGGTACGATAACTGATATATAAATCAGTTTGCAATACGCTCAGTAAAACGTTAGTTTATCAGAAAAGACAGTCGCTTACAGTGTCTTTCTATGATGCATTCTTCAGACCTCTACGAGATTGTGAGGTCCTTATGAAATGAAACTAAGATGAATGGGTCTTTGGACAAGGAAGCAGTCAGTGATTTGTGACAGCTTTTAGCGGTCTGCGCGGGGATTTTATTCACGCACTCAAAGTACCCAGATAAGACTTACATAGCAGGCATCGTGTTTCACATAAATTAGGAAACTCTGTAGTCAGCACGAAATCTGAGAACATATCACTCCCATCAACAGGGATAACGGCGACGAAATTTATGCCTCTTGTAAAGACTAATAGCTCCGTTCTCCACCATTTAACGTTCAGCGATACACAACTGTTTAAAAAGTTCGTTATATAAATCGTAAGCACAGGTTATTAACGAAAATAATAACATCCCGCGTGTAACAGCAAATGTGTACAAAGCAATTCGATCCATATAGAAAGGAGATCTGATTGGAGAAATATCAGTCGAAATGGTTATGACTGTAGGAAAAGTGATCCCATTTGCAAGTTATTTACATAATACATGTGGAGAAGGAAAATCCACAAAAACATTTAAAAAATGCTGTTGATTTATCAGCCTCTTCTTCCGTAATTTACAAGACATATACTATAAACCTCACCTATTACACAGAAATAAAATATTAGCTGATACTCACGCAAGGGCTCTAGAAGTAAATTAAGCACAGTAAACCACTTGATAAATCATGATCGATATTAAAATATGGTACAAAGAGCACGAATAATCACTTTGACCGATGTTCATAGACGTTGAGACATTTTTGGCCTAAGTTTCAAAAACTATATACTAACAGCCCTTGAGAAACGAGGCACTCATTTAATCCCATGTTAAACTGTGTGGAGAATATATGCTTCAGGCCAAATCTTCCGTTAGTCTTCATCAAGATAACTAGAAAATGGAAACTGGAAGAGGTGGTAGATAAGGAGCTTCTTAATCTGCAATTTTTTGTTCAGCCAGACTGGACGGAATTTTTAGATTCTTAAACTGGGCAAAACAGGAAACACGTCTTAGTGGACCATATTTGACCCCTCTTCGATTAGCTGACGACAAAGTACTGTTGGCCGCTAGTGCAGTTTAGTTTCAATAACTAATGTAAGAACTGTGCTCGACAAGTCTGAAAGTAGGCGTATTAAATCAGTTCTACTAACACTAAGAGAATGAGCGATGACCACGCCAAATTCTAAATTCGTGAGGCGCCGACTCAGGCTAATCAACCTTAAAGTAGTTTTAATATTCTGTTCTGCATGGACCGACATAGAGACAAATTGCTTAGAGACGCACACGAATCTGTGACGCAACGGATCGATTAATCAGAAAACTGGCACTCGTCAATGAGTCCTGGGTATTGGTTCTCACATAATCATTAAGGATCAATAACTGGAGGGGGTCAGCTACCTGCTGGACTGGAAGTCAACAGTCGAGATCGCAACAATATTTGTTTATTTATCGCTTTCGGCTTATGTTAAAGCGATCTTCAGAAGTTTTTTGCTATTCACAAGTACACACATGAAAAAATGTAGAAAAACTATACAATAAGGAGATAAATATTTAACATTAAAACTAGTTAGTTGAAAATTATATCGGATTGACAAGGCGTGCAAGGAACGAGTAAGATGTGAGTGACCGTCATCCGAACAGGTAACGAAATTCATAATCACAGCTGAATAAACAATGATTGCTCTGATCGTACTAGGAAACAAGGTGTAGAGAGCGCATGCAAGTGCCTACAACTACTCAGTCACGGGTGAGCCCTCGACTATGGGACTAACTGAATCGCTCTGCCAAACCATATTCACTATGAAACGAATCGGAAACATGAAATCATGATCCTCCCGTGATAACACTTACCACTATTTACGAATCAAGAAGAGAAAACCTGCATTGGCTGCTACCTGCCGTTGGCAGCAGCTGATCAGCGATGTTGCGATGAAGTAATTCTCGAGGATATTGCATTCATAAATTACAGTTTCCTGAAAATAGCTGAGGATAGTGGAGTTACGTTTTCTACGCTAACTTTTAGGATAAGAACGCGTTGGAGCAAGGAGCTAACATGAAAAAACTATAGCGTAAGTGTCACGTTAAGTTAGCCAGTTGAGTGCGATATATAACTTCTACATTAGAGGTAACTTCCACTTGATATAACTTCCATTCTTTTCTACGTATTTTCACTATTTTTATGGGACATAAAATGATTAAACTGTAGTTTTCTAGGTCCATGCCGTTAGAATGAGAATATCAGTTTTCTCAGCTCTTTAAAGGGACACGAGGTATACATTAAAATTCCACGACGCTATGTCACGCACAATTTCTCAGCCATCAGTTTGACAATCTGGCAACTTTCGCATTTTCATATCCAGGCAAATAATTGAGTAATTACGCCAATACCTTACGATACTAAAGCTACTTTGTGACGATGACATTCGAATGATTCATCCCATTCTAGTGATCCAGTGAGAAATATCATTATCGAAAATTAACCTTCAACCATAGCACGATGTATGGGACCCTTCATTTCGCGCTCCCGCAATTTCTCGCATCCTTTAGAAGTTTGTGTTGAGCGCTTTGAAACGCTAAAACGTGCCACCATTTTCCAAATTCAGACTCTAAATTACCTTTCATCACGGGGCAATGTACCGTGCTGCAAGCCACAAGTACGGGAACATTAAGTTCAGGCCGCATTACATAATGTAGTCACTTTTCCCAGTATGCAACAGGTCAGCGACATTATCACCCCATTCCTGTGTAATGTAATAATACAGCTGTATTTGATCCGGCAGACAGGATATTGAACTGAGGGATGTCTGCATTAGATTCGTGACCAGTCACAGGCGTGCGGTCAAGTCGTGACCACTTGCTAATGATTTAGTGGCGCCAGAATTCTTCAGCCTGCATGCGGCCTACATTCAGTGGTACTGTGTTCGATACTTGAGGCAATGCGTGACAGCGAAGGAAGATAACAGGCAACGAAAGGAAAGTTTCGTGGCTTGGTGTCTACCGTCTCGTTGAGATAACTATTTGAAAATTAACACTCTGAGGGGACAATATTTATGGGGTAGCGATATGCACTTATACTGGCGGAGATGTCATTTGTACTCCTGTGATTCATGTGAAAAGGTGCCGACGTCATTGTGCGAGCATGACGGGAATTAATAGATTCTGAAATAGGAATGGTAATTAGAATGAGACGCATGGAACCTTCTGTTTCGGAAATCGTTAGGGATCTGAATATTCCGAGAACGATAGCGACAAGAATGTGACGAGAGTACCAAATTTTAGGCATTACATCTCACCACAGACAGTGTATGAATTCCTAAGGGACCAAACTGCTGAGGTCTTCGATCCCTAGACTTACACACTACTTAAACTAGCTTGAACTAATTTATGCTAACAATGACACACACACCCATGCCCGAGTGTCACCACAGATAACGCATCGAAAGCAGCTGCGTTTGAATAGAGAGGTCAGTCCTAACAGACAAGCAACACTGCGTGAAATAGCCGCAGAAATGAATGTGGGACGCACAACGCGTGTATCTATTAGAACAGTGCTGCGCAATCTGACGTTAATGGGTAATGGCAGCAGATGACCGACGCAAATGCCTTTGATAACGGCACGATACCACTTGCAGCGCCTCTCCTATGCTCATGAACTGTTGGACCCTAGACGACTGGAAGACCATGGTATGGTCCGAGCTGATTGTGGGGTCAAGTGTGGCTCAGATCTCACGAAGCCATGGACCCAAGTTGTCAATAAGGCACCGTGCAAGCTGGTGGTGGCTCCATAATGATATGGACTGTATTTACATGAAATGGGCTGGGTCCTCTAGTCCAACTGAACCGATCATTGACTGTAAATGGCGATTTTCGGCTACTTGGAGACCATTTGCTACTTTCATGGACTTCATGTTCCCAAACAACTATGCCGGCCGAAGTGGCCGTGCGGTTAAAGGCGCTGCAGTCTGGAACCGCAAGACCGCTACGGTCGCAGGTTCGAATCCTGCCTCGGGCACGGATGTTTGTGATGTCCTTAGGTTAGTTAGGTTTAACTAGTTCTAAGTTCTAGGGGACTAATGACCTCAGCAGTTGAGTCCCATAGTGCTCAGAGCCATTTGAGCCCAAACAACTATGTCATGTGTCTGGGATCATAATTGTTGGCGATTGGTTTCAAGAACATTCTGGACAGTTCAAACGAATGATTTGGCCACCAATGTCGACGACATGGAACATAATCAAGAGGTCAGTTCGTGCACAAAATCCTGCAACAGCAATAGTCTCGCAGTAATGGACTTTTTAATGATTACTTACTTATTTATTGTCAAATTATACATCTGTTATCTGATGTTTTAAAACGGGTCGTACATCTTACAGTTTTCATTTTTCATCTCTATTGTAGTTTTCTTTTGTTTTCATCCACAACGTTTTGCAAAGAATAATAGTTTTTAAAATAAAAATAATTTAACGTTGAAATATAAATTAAATGTTGTTGATTTAAGAAGAATATAAAAAAAATGATAGGATTGAGGAGAGATTTGTTAGTGCCATAACCGATTGTGACTGGCGGTGAATTCCCTCGCAATGTTTCCTTCGAGGTGACGAGCCACAACAAAAAAGGTTTGGGTAATAGTAGAGAAATAGTGTTGCCAATCCTATGTATTGCTAACACTTTGTATTAACTTACGGTGCTCACCCGTGTAGAGCATTTGGTGCTTTCTTGGGTAGATCCTCAGCACCTTATGCTCGTTCACTGTTAGATCTCGCCTTCCTCCTCCTGGTCCTCTGTGTCACTGTTTTCGCTGTCATTGTGTGTGTCGCTGTCCACCCTCTGGAGATCATTGTTACGTTGCATATAGGTACGGCTGTTCTGTCGTGTCCGCAGGTATTCTTGATGTGTTATTTCTGAAATACCGTTTGTCAGTGCGGTTAGTTATGCCGATTGTTCTTCGTCTTTATTACTGTGTGAAGGTATGTCTGTTTCTGTGCGGTCTAAGTGTAGTGCATGTTTATTGTTCGTGTATTGCCCACGGAAAAAGTGTGTTCTGGGAAATCTCCTTCCGTCCGTGTGCATGCAGGTTGGTTTCTGTCTCAGACTCACACGGTTTTAGTGCGTGGGATAAGTTCCGAATCCGGTTAAGAAATGTACACTACTAGCCATTGAAATTGCTACACCAAGAAGAAATGCAGATGACAGACGGATATTCATTGGACAAATATATTATACTAGAACTGAAATGTGATTACATTTTCACGAAATTTGGGTGCATGGATCGTGAGGAATCAGTACCCAGAACAACCACCTCTGGCCGTAATAACGGCCTTGATAAGCATGGGCATTGAGTCAAACAGAGCTTGGATGGCGTGTACAGGCACAGCTCCCCATGCAGATTCAACACGATACCACAGTTCATCAAGAATAGTGACTGGCGCATTGTGACAAGCCAGTTGCTTGGTCACCATTGATCAGCCGTTTTCAATTGGTGAGAGATCTTGAGAATGTGTTGGCCAGGGCAGCAGTCGAACATTTTCTGTATCCAGAAAGGACCGTACAGGAAGTGCAACATGCCACCGTGCATTATCCTGCTGAAATGTAGTGTTTCGCAGGGATCGAATGAAGGGTAGAGCCACGGGTCGTAACACATCTGAAATGTAACGTCAAAGTGCCGTCAATGCGAACAAGAGATGACCGAGTCGTGTAACCAATGGCACCCCATACCATCACGCCCGGATGACGAATACACGCCTCCAATGTGCATTCACCGCGATGTCGCCAAACACGGATGCGACCATAATGATGCTGTAAACAGAACATGGATTCATCCGAAAAAATGACGTTTTGTCATTCATGCACCCAGGTTTGTCGATGAGTACACCAACGCAGGCACTCCTGTCTGTGATGCAGCGTCAAGGGTAACCCCAGCCATGGTCTCCGAGCTGAAACGTCGTCGAACTGTTGCTGCAGATGGTTGTTGTCTTACAAACGTCCTAATCTGTTGACTCAGGGACCGACACGTGGCTGCACGATCCGTTACAGCCACGCGGATAAGATGCCTGTCATCTCGACTGCTAGTGATATGACGGCGTTGGGATCCAGCACGGCGTTCTGTATTACTCTCCTGAACCCACCGATTCCATATTCTGCTAACAGTCATTGGATCTCGACCAAAGCGAGCAGCAATGTCGCGATACGATAAACCGCAATCGCGATAGGCTACAATCCGACCTTTATCAAAGTCGGAAACATGGTGGTACGCATTTCTCCTCCTTACACGAGGCATCACAACAACGTTTCACCAGGCAACGCCTGTCAAGTGCTGTTTGTGCATGAGAAATCGGTTGGAAAGTTTCCTCATGTCAGCACGTTGTAGGTGTCGCCACCGGCGCCAAGCTTGTGTGAATGCTCTGAAAAGCTAATCATTTGCATATCACAGCATCTTCTTCCTGTCGGTTAAATTTCGCATGGACTTGATGTTCCCAAACAACGATTTCATGTCTCCGGGTCCATAATTGTCTGCGATTGGTTTCAAGAACATTCTGGTCAGTTTAAGCCAATGACCGCCACTGGGATCGATATGTTTCATTCTCAATCGCTCCCTTATGCCAGGGAGTAAGTCATGGACTGACGCAGAGGCAGGATGGCTCAGTGTTTTTGTAGGAGACTTACAACAACTTGTTGAGTCCGTATCATGTCGAGCTGCAGCACTATGCCGGGCAAATGGAGGTCTGACACGGTACTGGGTGATGTTCCATGGCTTTTGTCACCTCAGTGCATTTTCGCTTTCTTTGCTTTCGTCCGTATTGAAATATTTCTCGCATTATGTTCAGTAAACTCCATCGACCACCCTGGAGAATAGTCACTTGGTTCCCTTCTTTGTCCGGCGATCGACGACATACTGCCGCTGTAGGGGAAGCACGTTCTTTCGCGTACTTTCTCCAGAATCGCACAGCTGTCTCGTGTGGACCGTCCAGTACCGAGCCTTTTTGTTGACTTTTCTGGGGAAATCACGGGGAGACCAGCTCTGTGTTTGGGGACGGGGACCGGCAGCTGCGTCCCGGCCGGTTCTGGCGCGGCGCCTGCACACCAGTACACCAGCCGCTGCTTCGCGCCCCGGACTGCGCACTCGGTGGGCAGCGGCTCGCGTGGCCACCGAGCGCCCGCCGCGAACCGTTTTCTCCGCCATTGATTTACGGCGGCCGGCGGCGACCTGGATGCTGATGCTGATGCTGATGCTGCCGCAGTTTCAAAACGCCGCCCGGCAGCCGCTGACCTCCATTCTGGCGCGCAGAGGTCGCACACGCTCACACGGCCCACCGGCGTCCGACTGCGCCTTCTGCGCCTCTCCTGCCCGGCGTTCCGACAACAATAACTTCACACGTGAGGTTTCACCATACACGGCTGCCTTCTGTCGGCTACCAGTGTAAGGGTGGCCAACTTCCTGACGCTAAGCGTCGTCATCCGCGGCAGTCGTTGGTAGCTGCTATGGCGCTTTGGATACCACGACATAAACTCCATCTTCCATCAAACACCTTGAAGTTATGACGTAGACGACATTCGGAAGAGCAGCCTAGAATATTCGAATCAATAATTGAGGTGTACCCTTGGTAAATCTGTTGTTCATAATTTGTAAGTAGGCTGTTTGTGTTTTTATGTTGGTAACGCCACGTAACGCTCTGTATGAAAATCACTGACTTTGCTGTGTGCAGTCTGTGGCTGGTTTGCATTGTTGGAATATTTGCTATTGTAGTGTTGGGCAGTTGGATGTGAACAGCGCGAAGCGTTGCGCAGCTTCATGTGAGCCTCCAGCAGTGGTGCATGTGGGGAGAGAGATGGCAGAATTTTGAGAGCGGACGATCTCGACGTGTGTCCGTCAGAAAAAGGAATTTTGTAAGACTGGATGTCATGATATATATATATATATATATATATATATATATATATATATATATATATATATATATATATATAATGAGTTTTGAACATTATTAAGGTAAATACATTGTTTGTTGTCTATCAAAATCTTTCATTTGATAACTATGTCTACAATAGTTAGTGCCTTGAGTAGTTAGAATCTTTTATTTAGCTGGCAGTATTGGCGCTCGCTGTATTGCAGTAGTTCGAGTAACGAGTAAGGAAGATCATTCGCGATCCGGTATAAAGAACATAAAGATGCGTTCAGGTTAGGAAATTATGACAAATCAGCTGTTACGAACCATATATATGAAACAGGCCATCCCCTTAATAGCATAGAAGATAACGTAGAAATATTGCGTGTGGAAAAGAAAGGAAGGAAACTTGATTTACTAGAGGAATTCGAGATAGCTATCCATGAAAAGAAACAAAGCTATATTCTAAATGCACAAGATAATTTTAAAGAAATGAGATTTTTTAGCGGGTTTTTAGAATTATTTTAGGGTTGGTACGCGACTTTAAACTTGTAGCATGTCACTGACAGAGTTGCGAGAGGCTAACGATGGCAGACCAATGCAATAAGGAAATAAGGCGCCCAATAGCATAGCGTTACCGTCAAGCACACGGCTGTAACCACGCCACAACACCTAAGCACGTCAGTCCACAACAACTCCCGAGCCGGCACAGTGCGACAGCATACTTGGTAGCTATGGGACGGCCATCGACTTGTGTTAACAACTTCAATGTAAGACGAGGACCCACAGTCCAATATACTTTTAATTCTGATTTACTCTATGGACTTCCCAACTATTTGTGATGGTATTTTGTCTTTTTAGTCCGTTTAATTTCACGACATAGACTTTACAGCCTGATGATGAGAGTATTGTCTCTTGAAACGCGTTGTTAAAATATATGTATAAGAATCGTGGTTGAATGCTAACAGTGATAACCAGTATAACGACAACTGCTACCTTGACTCCATAATGGATTATATTAAAAAGTGAGTGTAACTATGTTTCGGAAAAAGGTTAGATAAGCTAGGAGACTTATTAATCATTAGTTAGGTACTCCCTCGCTTCAAGGGAAAATGTAGTGATGCTGACATTAACACAGTTTCACTAAGCAAGTCAGATGTTGAAGACAACCCGCCTTCGGTAAGGTAGGAGACAATATTCTGGTCAACTGGCGACTAATTTACGTTGAAAGTCCGACAAACGGGAATGTCTTCGTCGGACAGGAATACTCAAGTACAGTCTTTGGATATTATGAGTCAAAGATTAGTACGTGCGTATTGATCAAAGCAAACAAAGAGGAGGAAAAAATATAGTATAGTCAGGTGCTTTTTTATCAAGAAAATTATTTAAAATTTGGTATTATGTAGGTTTTTAACAGGGTCGGAACTGGAAATTTTAATGACAACTCACTTAGAAATTGTTATTCGTCTTCCAAACCATCGTATGGGCGCCGTTGGTTGGCAGTTGTACTACTTTTACCAAAATCTTTCAACCAACGGCGCAACTACCTACCATTTTTTAAAATTTTTAATTTCTTTATCAGGTACAGTGTAAAACTGCTCTAATGTCTGTACTGTTGTTAATGTTGCTTCCTTGGCTCCTTATTTCCTACGTTTGCTATCTTAGGTTGCTAAGAAGTAGCAACAGACATTTTTTGACGTAGTCAGCGAAGATGGGAAAGACGAAAGCGCAAGAACAGTCTCATTATCCGCAAATAAATTCTAGTTCATACTGGGCAACTCATAGTAGTCACTAGGATGCTACGGTATAGTATTAGAATGGTTCAAACGGCTCTAAGCACTATGGAAATTAACATCTGAGGTCATCAGTCCCCTACACTTATAACTACTTACACCAAACTAACCTAAGGACATCACACACATCCACGCCCGAGTCAGGATTCGAACCTGCGACCGTAGCAGCAGCGCGGTTCCAGACTGAAACGCCTAGAACCGCTCGGCTACAGTATTAGAGATCTTTTGAAAGGCCTTTCCGAGTTTCATGTACTACGAACTGTTTCAGAACGTAAATTGCCAAAAAAAGTTAAACGTAAGCATAAGAACCTGAGTCTGGTTGTATGAAACAGTACTTCGAATAAAAATGAAATAGGATCGATTTAAAAATGAAAATTAAGTGCCGCCATAAATGCTACACGCAAGCGGTTTTTGAGAAAGTAATGAATCAGAAGGTAAAAACGAAGTGGATATTGAGAAACTTGAAATAATTATATTCTGACGAGTTACGAAACCAGGGGACGGGCTGGAGATGGAGAAACAGGTTCATGCTTGTGCAGAGAACCAGTAGCTGACTACGAATGTGTTGGCCTCAGGCTTATTGACTGCAAAGGGGGCAGAGTTTAACTTGCGAAGAGGGGCATCTTACTCTGCCTCTCTTTTGTTCCGCATTCACTAGCGCTTACAGTCCAGCACTGCGTGCACCGACATACCGCACTCGGACCCCAAAGTAAAATTATTGCATCTCCTTCGCGAGTGATTTAGTGAACTGAGATAACCAGTTGATGGTGTGGTCGGTCCGGATCCGGTCTACCAATTACGGGCAGCACGTTTAAACCGCAACAAAGTCGGTTTCATTTAGCGATGTGAAAATTGATTGCTGTAATTTTCAGGCTGAGAGCGTGATGGAACACCCAACCACTTTCATATTAGAACAACCAGGGAGAGCTCAGAAAATCACTTTACATTCCTTAAAAAGTTTGTTCGGTCGTCGATAGAACTTTCTTATGTGACAAACTACCGTCAGTTTTTAATCGCAAAAACACTAATAATATGAAAACAGAGGTCGAGCCCATAACGGATAATTTTTGTGTCAGTATGCATTTGACGCGCAATATTTGTTTCGCTTGTGAGATCATCACACCAGTATAGGCTCATGCGCCTGATTGTTAGGAATTAGCATTGTGTGAAGTTATAAATTGCTGCAGCGTTGAAACACTTGTAGCTAGGACAATGATTCGTGTCTCATACGACTCGTGAATACGCTCGGAATTACAGAAATGCAAGTGCAAGGAAAGCTCGTCTCGAAATAAATCCATAAAGCCTGAAAAGTTAAGCGCCTAGAGTACGCCATAGTAACGGCAACGTCGAAAAGAATTGAAAAAATGGCGTAAAGCGATTTCGTAGCTGGCCCATCGAGCATAAAGTGGACAGCGACAGTCCAAAATTGTGATCTATCTATTTTCTAGCCATTATACCACTCTATGTAACCATTGTATTACAGAGATTGATGATTAAATGATATGGTAATGCGAAACAATTGTTGTGATTCTTTCCCGATGTTTTCACGAAAAATATACGGCGCAGACCCAAACTGAACACGTAGAATTTTTTTCCTTTCAAAGTATGTATACTTCCCTGCTGATTCTGTTACGATCATTCGTGTAACCACAAATATATCCTACTGCATAAAGAATTAGTTCTTTATTTTATCTTATTTTCCATCCTTTTGGCATCAGTCTTCCTACTTGTTCGAAGTTGTTTCCAGGGCTCTCGGGTGCCCAGCCGGGTGCGATCGTCGAAGTCGCACGATATTTCAGCGAATAACCTTTACGCCATCATCAGTTGGTTCTGACGGAATTCCGTCAGAACCAACTTATGATGCCGGAAACGTTATTCGCCGAAATATCGCGGGACTTCAACGATCGCATCCGGCTGGACACCCGAGAGCCCTGGAAACAACACATACGCCGGGAAAACCTCCGATCACTTATTATTTGAAGTTTCTCGCTCCTTAGCCAACTTTTCATCTTTTAGTAGCACTTGCACCCAACGTTCTCGATTATTTTTTGGATATAGTCCAGTTTCTATATTCCCCTACGGGTTTCGCCCTCTATGGCACCGACCAGTGCCACGGAAGTTACTCCCTGATGTCTTATCACATGTCTTATCATCCTGGCCTTTCTTTTAGTAAGTGTTTTTTAACATGTTTCCTCGCCGATTCTACGAAGTACTTTCTCATCGGCCCATTTAGTTTACTACAGGTAAATTTCAGACACGTACCTAACAGCGCAATTTAGTCCTGATGAAGACGGCTAACGTTGTGGCTTGCACGCTTACGGACTCCCAGAACACTGGGACGCCTTCCTGATCCATGGTCGTCCAAAGAGTGCCCACAACCCACTGAAATTGGTCGCAGCCGGGTATAAGGCGTGCAGATCTCGTTCAAACACAGCTCAGGTGTGAGGGCGAAGGGAGCCAACACAATGCATCCACATGTTTCTGGATTTTTCCTCCATCAACTGACGATTCGGGACCGATGGGGTGGTCCATTGTCTTAATGGTGTTACGTGTCGTAGCCTACAGGCAAGTGGAGACAAATCAATGGATACAAACGACCAAACAGGACGTTCCTGCAGCAAAGCCGTTAAGAAACATTTATCAGGTGTCAGGGGATCTTCTTCATTCAAAGCAAACATCCCCCACACGAAAACAAGTCCGTCTGACCCCACTAGCATATCCTTAGCCCAATACAATGCATCCTCCCATGCGCTTTTCATGTATTCAAACCCTGTAATCGGCGTATATAAACATGTACCTTGACTACTCACTCCAGACGACAATTCCACATCTTAAAGAGTTCCGGCCGGCCGAAGTGGCCGTGCGGTTCTAGGCACTGCAGTCTGGAACCGCGAGACCGCTACGGTCGCAGGTTCAAATCCTGCCTCGGGCATGGATGTGTGTGATGTCCTTAGGTTAGTTAGGTTTAACTAGTTCTAAGTTCTAGGGGACTAATGACCTCAGAAGTTGAGTCCCATAGTGCTCAGAGCCATTTGAAAAGAGTTCCGTGCTAGCCTAATGACTCCTCAATCAGGACAGCTGGAAGTTTGTACAATTTGTCAGATAGCTCATCACTCTTGGCACTCAATACTTCTTCAGTGACGTATGCCATGGGAGTAGTTAAGTTTTTATTCTTTTTGACTGAATTTTGGATTTAGACTTCGATTTTAAACTTAAAGTTAGAAACTTGTTTTCCATCCTAACCTGAAGTTATCGGCACAATCTGCCCGTTGAAGTAACTTGACTGTTTTTAACATGAAGCTCTTAAGACTCAGATTGTGCTCGCTGAAGCGTTTGTAGCTCTTTCAAGTAACACGAAACTTATTTACACCGAAGAGCCAAAGAAACTAGTACACCTGCCTAATATCGTCTAGCGCCCCCGCGAGCACGCAGAAGTGCCGCACCACGCCGTGGCTTGGACTATACTAATGTCTGAAGGAGTGCTGGAGGAAACTGACACCATGAATACTGCAGGGTCGTCCATAAATTCGGAAGAGTAAGAGGAGGGAGGGGGAGATCTCTTCTGAACAGCACATTGCAAGGAATCCCAGACAGGCTCAATAATGTTCATGTCTGGGGAGTTTGGTGGCTATCGCAAGTGCTTAAACTCAGAAGAGAGTTCCTGGAGCCACTCTGTAGCAATTCTGGACGTGTCGTGTGTCGCATTGTCCTGCTGGGAATTGTTCAAGTCCGTCGGAATGCACAATGGACATGAATGGATGCAGGCGATCAGACAGGATACTTACTTACACACCTTAACAGAGCCTCCAGCAGGTTGAAGAGTTCTCTGCTGACATGCAGGGTACATGGATTTATGAGGTTGTCTCCATACCCGTACATGTCCATCTGCTCGACACAATTTGAAACGAGACTCTCCAATCAGGCAACACGTTTCCAGTCCTGAACAGTCCAATGTCGATGTTGACGGGCCGAGGCGAGGCGTAAAGCTTTGTGTCCTGCATTTATCTAGGGTACACGAATGGGTCTTCGTCTCCGAAAGCCCATATTGATGATGTTTCGTTGAATAGTTCGTACGCTGACCCTTGTTGATGACCTGCACTGAAATCTGCAGCAATTTGAGGAAGGGTTGCTCTTCTGCCACGTTGAACGATTCTCCACAGCCGTCGTTTTTTCCGTTCTTGTAGGATCTTTTTCTGGCCGCAGCGATGTCGGAGATTTGATGTTTTACCAGATTCCCGATATTCACGGTAGACTAGTGAAATGCTCTCACGGGAAACACCACATTTCATCGCTACCTCGGAGATGCTTTGTCCCATTGCTCGTGCGACGACTGTAACACCCCGTACAAACTCATATAAATGCTGATAACCAGCCATTGTAGCAGCAGTAACCGATCTAACAACTGCGCCAGACACTTGTCTTATATAGGGGCTGGCGATCGCAGCGACTTACTCTGCCTGTTTACATATCTCAGTATTTGAATACTCATGGCTATACCAGTTTCTTCGGCGCTTCAGTGTAGCTATTTGTGATTCCGGAACTCTAATTGGCTCCGTTATTTAGCAACTATGATTTATTTTGTTTCACTTACTGAAGAACTACCATAGATTTTGTTTCCTTATTGAACAACCATCCTTTTTGTTTCATTGCGGAGAAAATTTTTTGTGGAAATTGTGTTCCATAAACTTTTGTTTGTTCCCTATGACTGGGCTGTTTACTTGTGGCTGCCAACGGCGGACACATCTCTAAGTCTTGTTTGCTTAACATTGGGCCACCTTGGCCTGTTTACTGGATGAGTAGCGTAGCCACTTTTCCTGACTTGAACCTGTGCCGGCATTAATGGTTCACAGATGAAACCATCAAACTGAAAGAAAGTACAAAGAAGCATGTTTCTAAGCCAAAAGATGTTGATTAAATGCTGATACTGTAAAAATGTCTTATTCTTCTTTTATGTGAGGTAACAAGAGTAACAGGAATTACTTACATCAGGCGACTGAAACACAGCAAAGTTTTCCTGGGTCAAGCTCACTCTCAAAAATTATGCCGGATATTAGCAGTAGCTTCGTCACTTCTTGACAGGCAGCAGCGCTGCTAGGGGCAAAAAAATGCAATAGGCACTTTTTCCGCCGTGGCCACTGAACCCCACCTTTCCCTACGCGAAACCCAGGTGTTTATAATTTTGGACGTCAAGAGTCCCTTCCTTCCGGCACTCACGATCTGGCCATGAACAAAAACTGTTGATATCGTTTGCCTTTCCCATCCTGGACTCCACTGTAACGTCGATCAAAAGAAAGTCTGATGACATCGCAGCCATGTGACACGCCGACCGATTCCTTTTACCATGGAACGAGGAGCTCTCTTTCTCCAGCACATCAGCAGTCTGTAGCTGAGTTAATCACAAGTGTACATGTTCACGCGTTGCAAGTTTTACTTCGCATCCGTGCCTACGGACAGCTGTAGTAGTTAATGGATTAATAGAAGTTGGAGATTCCAGTGCAGGACGCTACTGGCGAGTTCCACAACCCATCGACAACGACTTCGTTAGATTCATGTGTCCTCGGAATCTTTCGCGGTGGAATGTCTGAATGAAATCTTCTCGGTTTTCAAGCCGCTTCAGTTCGAATAAAGTTCTCGAGCTCTAGATGGCCGTCCCCGGCATAGTTGTCAAGAGTAAAACCACAGACAACGACAGTGGAAATGGCCACCGAAAGCTCAAGAATCTTATTCTAATTGACTTTATTTGAAAAGTGAGAACATTTCATTCATTAGATTTATAATCGTAATTCCGAAGGAAAATGATGATGGCAGGGAATCAGACGCATCTTTTCTGAGAAAAGTCTTCAATCGCTAAATTAATTGTGGGGCAGCAAGTAAATGCGACTTCAAGGTGTCCAGACCAGTATGTGAACCTCAATTGTTGAAAATACTAATCAAGATTCGGGGGGTCCACGGAACTCGATTCAGCTTTGCGTCTCGGCGTAAAAGTAGGCCAGTACTGGTCGCGATTGGCGTCTCTTTTATATGAACAGGAAGCGACTTGCGACGTGGCTGCGAAGCACGCGGAACTTTCTTGCCGGCGGAGCCTCCAGTGGCGTAATCTGCCGGCGGGAGAGATCCTGGCGTGCCCCGGTGGCGGCTGATTCATTTTCTGGGAAGGCAGGCAGGCCGGCGACTGCGATCTGGGAGCTCGCCCGCACCGTTAAGCTGGCCGCCGACCCACTTTGGCCAGAAGAATGCGCAGCAATCTGCGCAGGCGGCAGGTGGGCCGTCTTTCGCTCCCCGGCGTCTGGCGCGGTGATCAGTGTGTGTAATCAGCTCGACTGGCGGGACTCCATGCCTCCGTACTAAAGGCTGCAGTCTTAACTTTTTACATCTTTCATTCACTATTCACCCGAGATAAGCAGAATATTGTAAAGCTTTCGGCCGGTGTGGCCGTGCGGTTCTGGCGCTTCAGTCTGGAGCCGCGCGACCGCTACGGTCGCAGGTTCGAATCCTGCCTCGGGCATGGATGTGTGTGATGTCCTTAGGTTAGTTAGGTTTAAGTAGTTCTAAGTTCTAGGGGACTGATGACCAAAGATGTTAAGTCCCATAGTGCTCAGAGCCATTTGTAAAGCTTTCTTTTCACTCAAATATCTCAATAGCCTGTGAGTGGAGGAGACAGAGTTCCCAGTTGGGAATAATTAGGAAGGAATTTACACCCGGCATTCAAATTGTTTGCAGTCTCACTCAAAAAGCCCATCGATCGCCCCCTATAGATTTGAGGAGGCGTAATGATGGCTATTCCTGTAATACTTGTCGCCGTTCTGCGTGGCGCTTTATGCATTTGGGAACATTGTCTCCGAGGAAATGAACATCTGTCCTCGACACTGTTGATGTCGAAACCCAAATTATTCCGCAGTCTCCGATATGGTATGATCCAAGGGTCTTCCGCCTTCCCTCATCCCACGCTCAAAGTTGCTGAAATTTCATCGTGCTGCCGTGTTCACTACTAAGGTCTGTATAAGAGACTACTCAGCCAGCGTGTCTGCGCCGCCTCAACGCGCAACAATTGAACGACATACACTATTGGCCTTTAAAATTGCTACACCACGAAGATGACGTGCTACAGACGAGAAATTTAACCGACAGGAAGAAGATATTGTGATATGCAAATGATTAGTTTTTCAGAGCATTCACAAAAGGTTGGCGCCGGTGGCGACACCTACAACGTGCTGACATGAGGAACGTTTCCAACCGATCTCTCATACACAAACAGCAGTCGACCGGCGTTGCCTCGTGAAACGTTGTTGTGATGCCTCGTGAAAACAGGAGAAATGAGTACCATCACGTTTCCGACTTTGATAAAGGTCGGATTGTAGCCTATCGCGATTGCGGTTTATCGAATCGCGACGTTGCTGCTCGCGTTGGTCGAGACCCAATGACTTCTAGCAGAATATGGAATCGGGGGTTCAGGAGGGTAATACGGAACGCCGTGCTGGATCCCAACGGCGTCGTATCACTAGCAGTCGAGATGACAGGCATCTTATCCACATGGCTGTAACGGATCGTGCAGCCACGTCGCGATACATGCGTCAACAGATGGGGACGTTTGCATACAACAACCATCTGCACGAACATTTCGATGACGTTTGTAGCAGCATGGACTATCAGCTCGGAGACCATGGCTGCGGTTACCCTTGACGCTGCATCACAGACAGGAGCGCCTGCGATGGTGTACTCAACGAAGAACCTGGGTGCACGAATGGCAAAACGTCATTTTTTCGTATGAATGCAGGTTCTGTTTACAGAATCATGATGCTCGCATCCGTGTTTGGCGACATCGCGGTGAACGCACATTGGAAGCTTGTATTCGTCATCGCCATATTGGCGTATCACCCGGCGTGATGGTATGGGGTGCCATTGGTTACACGTCTCGGTCACCTCTTGTTCGCATTGACGGCACTTTGAACAGTGAACGTTACATTTCAGATGTGTTACGAGCCGTGGCTCTACCCTTCATTCGATCCCTGTGAAACCCTACATTTTAGCAGGATAATGCACGACCGCGTGTTGCAGGTCCTGAACGGGCCTTTCTGGATACAGAAACTGGTCGGCTGCTGCCCTGGCCAGCACCTTCTCCAGATCTCTCACCAATTGAAAACGTCTGGTCAATGGTGGCCGAGCAACTGGCTCGTCACAATACGGAACTGTGGTATCGTGTTGAAGCTGCATGGGCAGCTGTAGCTGTACACACCGTCCAAGCTCTGTTTGACTCAATGCCTCGCGCAGTCCAGAACCGTGGGACTGCTACGGTCGCAGGTTCGAATCCTGCCTAGGGCATGGATGTGTGTGATGTCCTTAGGTTAGTTAGGTTTAGGTAGTTCTAAGTTCTAGGGGACTGATAACCACAGCAGTTGAGTCCCATAGTGCTCAGAGCCATTTGAACCATTTGACTCAATGCCCAGGCGTATCACGACCGCTATTACGGCCAGAGGTTGTTGTTCTGGGTGCGGACTTCTCAGGATCTAGGCACGAAAATTGCGTGAAAATGCAATCACATGTCAGTTCTAGTATAATATATTTGTCCAATAAATAGCCTTTATCATCTGCATTTCTTCTTTGTCTAGCAATTTTAATGGCCAGTAGTGTATATAGCAATCGTGAAATGGAAAAAATCTTCCCGTAGCTTTCCGTCACTCTGTTCATATGGCCAATTCGATTTACTATTCCATTCGGTAATCAGCTGGTAATGGTACCACTAGAAAACCTAACCACACGCACTTAAACTTATATTTTTACACTGAAATGTTCAGATTTGATTCATGTCTACATCGGATCTGCACTTCACAAACAACCTTTGTGGACTATTAGCAACTTTCCTATATACAACAGAATCGTCCGCGAACATTTTTGTGTTTACATTAAGAACAATAACTCCGCCATAGTAGTGTAATAGGCTATACTCTAAGTTACTTTTACTGTTGATGTATTTCGTTTGTAAGAACTAAGTGCTAAGTTATAATAATCAGAGATTCTAAATCCAATCTCAACCGTAAGCTCGTATTTTCTTCACTAGGCGACAGTGCGGAACGATTTAAAACAACTCTACTGGAAGTTAAGGGACATGGTACCAATCTGCATGTCGTTATCTACTGATCTCTGGATCTCATAAACAAACAGAGCTAGATGAGTTTCACAGTTTTACTGTTTACAAAATCCACGCTGACTCCTACAGAACATATCATATCAAAATTCGGCATATCTTTTTTTTTTCCAAGCAGTAATGGCGGTGATACTGGAAATCACCATGTTCTCGAGGCAATCATATGGAGAAGTACACTTTCCTCTTTTCTAATGGTCGAATGAAAAACTCCCGAAGCATTCCGTAGACGATACTTCCTTTACAATGCAAGTAATGGAGACAGTGCTGAGCCACTTCCTCCCGTATCGTAAGGAAGACAGACCGCTTGAAAGCCTGCCACATTAAATTCTGATCTCATTTTAAAATTTTGAGTTGGTCGAAGGCCTTGAACTTCACGTGTAGTCATCGGTAGGCAATGCTGATTCGCCTAGTCGATGAGTGCACAGTACACCTAATGTCCAATAGTTTCAGTGCGGTATAGCCTCCGAGCAGCGTCGTATAGCTGCTCAGTTGCACAGTGGGGATAACAGACGCACCATAAGGTCCCGTTAGGACAGCATGTTTTGACGTTGGAGTACATGCACAGCCGATGCTGTTTGCACTGCATATAAGGTGACTGGAGTTTAACTTTCATCATCGTTTCAGCTATTTACAAAAGTAGCACGGGCGTCCCAAATGGGGTTGTCAAACGAAATCATCCATTGCAGTACTATGGGAACCAGGTGTCAGTTTCCAGAGGTGCCCCTTGCAAACGTTTTGGAGGTTGAGACTCACACCATGTGCAGAGTCCTCTGAGTATCATGTTAAGAATTTACGTAAGTAGTTATTTAAATTTTAATATCTTACTTACATTTTATTGTACGTTTAATCAATCATTTACTTCTTGTGCTCGTAGTCAGCCTTGAATGGCTTCCATTAGAATTATGTTGGTATTTAGAGACGACATTATTGGCACGAGATAGATGAAAGAGGTCGCCGAAGACATAAAACTGGTTGATATATGTTCATGTTTACGATTCTGAGCTGGAGAACCTGCGTTGCATCAGTAGCTAGCTATATCTCCGATATGTAACACTTTACGAACTTATTTTGCTACAAGCTTTATATAATATCGCCGGCCGGAGTAGCCGAGCGGTTCTAGGCGCTACAGTCTGGAACCGCGCGACCGCAACGGTCGCAGGTTCGAATCCTGCCTCGGGCATGGATGTGTGTGATGTCCTTAGGTTAATTAGGTTTAAGTAGTTCTAAGTTCTAGGGGACTGAAGACCTCAGATGTTAAGTCCCATAGTGCTCAGAGCCATTTGAACCATTTTTATATAATATTATAGCATTACATTCATCGGAGTCTCTTGACTCACATTTTTTTCAAACCATGGGACCCATGCGAAACTTTCGCCCGTTTATAATTTTAAGTAATGACAGTTTTTGGAAAAGTATAGTCGCTGGGATAAGGATATTTGTGAGAATGAAGAGAAAATATCTTTAAAAATGAAATGGACGACGTTGAAGTAATAATCGTGAATTTACGATACATCTTTGTACATACATTTCCATGTATCGAAAAATTTGTTTTACATTCGTAATGTTTGTCACGGATTGACGACGGGCAGATATCAGGGACTGTCAGTAGGACCATATAACCCATAACTTTAACTCGACAGACATTTTCAATTACAGTAAGCACATTAGACAGTAGTTGCAATCGATAAATTACAATTCAAGCGGACAATTACAAATGTGTTTGTCGTTTCGTTTCGTTTCTCTAAACGACTTGTACGGCGGGCAGAGATAATGGATTATCGCAGTGATCACGATTAATATCCACGACAATGCTGTATGCAAATTACCCCGTTAATAAGTAATTAAAAACAAAAAAATGGTATTTATAGTAAGATAATATGTAAAGGGAGACTCTTATTCGTGATTAATGAGTTAGTTTCGTAAATACAGCTATGATGCTGGGCATCCACTATGCCCTTTTGCTATAATAGTCAAAAGTATCTTTCACCTTAAAATGTTCCACATACAGTTAGTTCTGGAGTAAAATTGGTTTGCAGTGTCAGAAGCCCTGTACCATTAGTATGTGTTGAGAAAATGGCATGTTGAGAAATTGTCTCGTTTTTCTTTCCTCATTCATTTTTATCTACATATTTTCCAGAGAAAGATACTGTATATGTTTAACATAATTCCACCCAAAATTACATCACCCTTTATAAATAAGTTATGACTAGTTGTGTACTGTAATGTAATTAAACCCGCAATAAAACATGTTACTACAGAACACCAAAAATCAAACATTTCTGTGCTACCTTTCAGGTGATCCATAGCTAGTATGAATATGGAGCATTAAGTCCGACTTTTTCTTAAATATACAGAAAGGTGAGACCACATCTCCATTACAGGTACCTACATTTAAACTTGATACCTGTGTTTCAGTGTGCGATGTGTGGTGGAAGGTGTTTCCCGCTAGTATTAGCTAAATCCGACCATTTTCCAATCGTTTACTGTCTATTCCTTCAGAACGCATCCCAATATTTCTCGTTTTTCCTCACGAACCCAGTTCTCATGCAAGGTATACGACAGAGCTCCCAGAACTGCCGATTAATTAATTAACCCAACAGAGTTTCATGGGATCAACGACGTCTTACACCCATAGATTCCCATTTAAGTTTCTGAGCATCTCCGTTACACTTTCGTATGCATCGTAATGATCTGTTAGTACGCTGGAAGTTCATCTCTGAATTCATCAGATGCTTACTGCCATGCCTACTCCATAAGAAAAAATTAGGGAGCAATTCTCATAGATTAGCCGTAGGGCCTTGTACGCTGTTTCGTTACTGCAGATGTAGTACAACCACTCTGAACTGTTGCAACTAATGCAAGGATTCGTTTAGCCTTGTGTATTATTTGGAAACTGGAAATTTGTGGTAAGTTCCTACGGGACTAAACTGCTGAGGTCATCGGTCGCTAGGCTTACACACTACTTAATCTAGCCAAAGCTAACTTACGCTAAAGACAACACACACACCCATGCCCGAGGGAGCACTCGAGCCTCCGACGGGAAGAGCCGCGCGAACCGTGGCTAGGCCCCTGAGACCGCACGGCTACCCCGCGCGGCTGTGTATTATTTGTTGAAACATAATATTCGCGCTGTTACACTGAGATATTTTTAAGCGGAATTTCGGGAGATTTTCATTAATCTTGTAATCAGGTACGAACGGCTATGTCCAATTTCTTAAGGGCATATTCACGAACTTTTCAACGAATAGAACTGTTGTTCAGTAAGTTGTTCTGCATTTTCTTGTGTCCATATAATACCTGATCCTGCACACACACAGCGTAGTCAGCGGGCAGTCTGAGAGTGGTGTTGACCATATATGAGCACTCTCTGTGTACAGTCTGCTGTGTCATTTGGTACGGAGTCCCGATGAGTAGTGGAAACAGATTCAATACCAGCGCATACGTGTAAAATGGCTTGCGCATGCTTCTCTATTAGAAAAAGAAACACACGTCGACCTTTACTTTGATTTGAGAGTGGACACGGCATAGCTACGCCCGGGGATCGCTCAAGTGAATGCTGGAGCCACATCACGAGGTGATTACAGGAGCTGACTCTAATGAACAGGCGATTCAGCGCAGAGGTCCCCCGCCGGTAGTATTCGTGACGAATTCATTTCGGCGCGGCTGCTGGCGAAGGACTGGTCTATAGTCGCTGATTGAATAGCTGCCGGACACAGGTGCAAATTATGAAATGACACCGGCTCAAAAGGGAGGGAAATTAGAAAAGAAGGAGAAGGTGCTAAAAGGAACGAAACGAGTCAAGAAAGTGGCGGAGGACATGGAGGATTACGTACGCCCGCTGGCGCGCGCGCGCGCGAGCGGCTGATGGATGGTAGAAAGCGCTGCCCGCCGGCCGTGTCCGCGACGCACCGCCGCTCCGGACTCGAAAAGAGCCAGCGTGCCGCCAGCGACAGCAGCGCCGCCGCGGGAGCTGACGCAATCTCCCGCCCCGGTCCCAGACACCTGCTCCGCTGGCCAGTAGCTGCCCCAACCAGGGGACGGGCAAGCGTGAGAATAGCTGACGGCACATAGGCGAACTTAAAACCGGCAATGCAGAGGGTCGACGCGTTGGATGCTGCAGTGCACTAACGTCACGAAATACCTGCAAATAATATACAACCGCTCGCTCACCGATACATCTGTACCTACAGATTGGAAAATTGCTCAGGTCGCACCAGTGTTTAAGAAGGGTAGTAGGAGTAATCCATCGAACTACAGACCTATATCATTGACGTCGGTTTGCAGTAGGGTTTTGGAGCATATACTGTATTCAAACATTATGAATCGCGGGCCGAAGTGGCCGTGCGGTTGTAGCCGCTGCAGTCTGGAACCGCGAGACCACTACGGTCGCAGGTTCGAATCCTGCCTCGGGCATGGACGTGTGTGATGTCCTTAGATTAGTTAGGTTTAACTAGTTTTAAGTTCTAGGGGACTAATGACCTCAGAAGTTGAGTCCCATAGTGCTCAGAGCCATTTGAACCATTATGAATCACGTCGAAGGGAACGATCTACTGATACGTAATCGCCGGCCGGAGTGGCCGTGCGGTTCTAGGCGCTACAGTCTGGACCCACGAGACCGCTACGGTCGCAGGTTCGAATCCTGCCTCGGGCATGGATGTGTGTGATGTCCTTAGGTTAGTTAGGTTTAAGTAGTTCTAAGTTCTAGGGGACTGATGACTTCAGAAGTTGAGTCCCATAGTGCTCAGAGCAATTTGAACCATTTGATACGTAATCAGCATGGTTTCAGAAAACACCGTTCTTGTGCAACGTAGCTCTTTATTCACAGCTCTTTATTCCCACGAAGTAATGGCCGCTATCGACAGGGGATCTCAAGTTGATTCCGTATTTCTAGATTTCCGGAAAGCTTTTGACACCGTTCCTCACAAGCGACTTCTAATCAAGCTACGGGCCTATGGGGTATCGTGTCAGTTGTGCGACTGTGGTTTCCTGTCAGGAAGGTCGCAGTTCGTAGTAATAGACGGCAAATCATCGAGTAAAACTGAAGTGATATCAGGTGTTGCCCAGGGAAGCGTCCTGGGACCTCTGTTGTTCCCGATCTATATAAATGACCCGGGTGACAATCTGAGCAGTTCTCTTAGGTTGTTCGCAGATGATGCTGTAATTTTCCGTCTAGTAAGGTCATCCGAAGACCAGTATCAGTTGCAAAGCGATTTAGAAAAGATTGCTGTATGGCGTGGCAGGTGGCAGTTGACGCTAAATAACGAAAAGTGTGAGGTTATCCACATGAGTTCCAAAAGAAATCCGTTGGAATTCGATTACTCGATAAATAGTACAATTCTCAACGCTGTCAATTCAACTAAGTACCTGGGTGTTAAAATTACGAACAAATTCAGTTGGAAAGACAACATAGATAATATTGTGAGGAAGGCGAGCCAAAGGTTGCCTTTCATTGGCAGGACACTTAGAAGATGCAACAAGTCCACTAAAGAGACAGCTTACACTACACTCGTTCGTCCTTTGTTAGAATATTGCTGCGCGGTGTGGGATCCGTACCAGGTGGGATTGACGGAGGACATCGTAAGGGTGCAAAAAAGGGCAGCTCGTTTTGTATTATCGCGTAATAGGGGAGAGAGTGTGGCAGATATGATACTCGAGTGGGGATGGAAGTCATTGAAGCAAAGACGTTTTTCGTCGCGGCGAGATCTATTTACGAAATTCCAGTCACCAACTTTCTCTTCCGAATGCGAAAATATTTTGTTGAGCCCAACCTACATAGGTTGGAATGATCATCAAAATGAAACGAGAGAAATAAGAGCTCGAACAGAAAGGTTTAGGTGTTCGTTTTTCCCGCGCGTTGTTCGGGAGTGGAATGGTAGAGAGATAGTATGATTGTGGTTCGATGAACCCTCTGCCAAGCACTTAAATGTGAATTGCAGAGTAATCATATAGGTGTAGATGTATTGCGTCGGGCCTCCTTCTTCTGATGTAGTGCAGCAACATGACATGGTATGGGTTCGACAAGTCTTTGGAAATCCGCTGCAGAAATACTGAGTCATGCTGACTCTACAGCCGTCCATAACTGCGAAAAGCAGGATTATGTGCACGAACTAATCTTTCGCTTATGTACCATAAAGTTCGATGCGTTACCAGATCAACAGCTCGCACTGCCCATAATGTTCTTCAACCCAACCATAAACAACTGTGGCCCTGAGGCATGACGCACTGGTCATCCATAAAAGTTCAATCGTTGTTTGGGAACACGAAGTTCATAACGGCTGTAAATGGTCTCCAAGTAGCCGAAAATAACCACTTCCAATGAGTGGTTGGATCAGAAGACCCAGTTAATTCCACGTAAACAAAGCCCACATGATTATGAAGCTACCAGCAGCTTGCTCAATCCCTTGTGGACAACTTGAGCCCATGACTTCGGGGGGTCTGCGCTACACTCGAATCCTGCCGTCATCTATTACCGACTGAAATCGGGACTCATCTAACTAGGCCATTGTTTTACAGTCGTCTAGGGTCCAGTCGATATGAAAACGAGTCAGAGAGAGGCGTCAAAGGCGCTCGCATCAGTCATCTGCTGCCACAGTCCCATTAATGCCAGATTTCGCAGCACTGTCCTAACGGACACTTTAGTCGCCCGTCCCACACTGATTTCTGTGCTTATTTCACGCAGTGTTACATGTCTGTTAGTACTGACAACTCTATTTAAACCCAGCTGCTCTCGTTGAGTGAAGGCCGTCGACTGCTGCGCTGTCTGCGGTGGGATGTAATGCCTGAAATTTGATAGTTTCGTGTCACTCTTATCACTGTAGATCTCGGAATACTGAATTCCCTAACGATTACCGAAATGGAATGACCATGCGTCTAGGTCCAACTACCATTCCGCGTTCAAAGTCTTATTTCCCGTCATGCGGTCATTATCACGTCGGACACCTTTTCACACGAATCATCTTAGTACAAACGACAGTTCCGCCAATGCACTGTCCTTTTGTACCTTGCGTACGCGATACCACCACCATCTGTATATGTGCATATCGCTATACCACGGGTTTTGTGCCGGCCGGTGTGGCCGAGCGGTTCTAGGCGCTACAGTTTGGAACCGCGTACCGCTACGGTCGCAGTTTCGAATCCTGCCTCGGGCATGGATGTGTGTGATGTCCTTAGGTTAGTTAGGTTTAAGTAGTTCTAAGTTCTAGGGGACTGACGACCTCAGCAGTTAAGTCCCATAGTGCTCAGAGCCATTTGAACCATTTTTGAACGGGTTTTGTCACCTCAGAGTAAGTGGACTGATAAGCAAAGCAACGAGGTGGTTCGAAAGGACTATGTGGAAAACACGGACTACAAGAAGGAACACGAAGATACGACTCGTATGAAGAAATCGGAGAGCTGCAGAAGGCAATAATTCTAGGTGATGACAGAAGTTGGGATATATACAGCAAATAATTGAGGACTTTTGTGTACATCTGTGATGATATTATAATTTTACGTGGCTCAGTGCCCTGGTGTAAGTTTTTCAATTGGATGCCCCTGCAGTATCCCTAGGATACCCCAGTATTCCTACAGGGAAAAGGGGAACTATAGTTTCGTGGGAAATCCTAACTTAGTTTCAGTGTTAACGGATCTTCGCATCACTGAGGGGTGAAGGCTAAGTTAAGGGGCAGAATGAAATATTCCACGGTCCGACTGGAGTTCCATCCCTCTGTATCGGGAACGCGATTCACAGTTTTTTTCTGAACCAGCATTCAAACCTGGAACATTTCCTTTCGTGGATAATACTCTCACTTCTTTTCACTCATTCTTTTAGGAGCTTCTTCCTCCCTTAAGACCTTTTCTCCCTCTCAGCAAACTTCATCTTCATCGCTGTGGTTTACATCTGACTTGTAAAAGTTGAATATTACCTCTTTTTGTGTTGACGTATTGGAAGTTAAGCTTATCTTCGTAATTAAAGACCACATTAGTTGTTCCTGGTGCCCTTTTTCCAGTTGTAATGGTCAAGAATCTCTTCTTCGTATTTTAACTCCGTGCAGCTAAAATTAGGTATTAACATGTGAAAATAAACGTATTCTTTATTGCGTTTTGACTCGTAATGAAAACAAGATTCAGTATCTCTCTCCTTTAAACTACAAAAGGAAAAGAACATTAAAGTTGTCTTCTTAATAAATAAAAGGTTAAATTAGGAAAAATAATGTAAATTTCCTCAAATCGTGTTACATACAAATTTGATTAAAATTATTGAATCTATTGGAAATTTAACACAAGAACACCGGGCACTATTAAACTCAGATGAAGAATTTGGCAGAGGAGAGGACGTCGTGGCGATTCGCATCAAAACGGTCAGGAGACTAATAACCCAAAAACTAAAATGAACGACGTAAAGCTCAAAACCCACAACAAGAATAGGGAGCAAATCAAACCAAAATACTTTTGTTGACTTACAGTCTACTAGACCTGAGAAATTCGAAATCAGTGGCGTACAGACCTCAATCTGGCAACCCTGATTAAAAATTTCCCAGGTTTCTATAAAAGGGAATGCTTAAGTTGTCATGGCCATGTTTGAACTATATCTATGTCCACAAGTACATTTATACTCCGCAATGCAGATTATGGTGTGCGGCAGAGGGTACTTCATGCACCACTTCTCCTCTTTCTTGTCAAACTCGCGAACGGTCCGCGGTAAGTACTATTGTTTGTAAGCCTTCCTGTGAGCGTGCATGTCTCTAATCTTAACTTCACTGTCTTTTAGCGGATATATCTAGGAGGAACCATTATATGACTTGACTCTTCTACGAACGTATGCACTCGGAATTTTTACAATGAACAATACAGTGATTCACAAGGTCACACTTCTAGCGTCTGGCTGAGTGTTCATCTTCTTGACCTTTTAACACTTACTACGTGAACCTGTGACGAAACGCGCTGCTAGTCTTTGGATCTCGATTCTCTCCATCAGTCCTGTTTGGTACGGATCTCAGACTGACGAGTAATACTGAAGTGTTTATGGAACGCGGGTCTTGCAGGAAACCACCATCGTGGATGGAGTGTATTTCCAGTTAATCTCACTGTGCCATCTGCCTTACTTGCGATTAGTTTTATGTGATCATTCCACTTGAGATCACTCAGTAATCGCAATCCCAGACATTAACAACTGTGACTCCTTCCACTGATTGCTCTGAAATCGCGTAAGCAACAATAATGTATCTATCTGGCTATTTACCTTCCTTTCCTCATTGATATCATATACTGTAACAGTGACGTAGTTTAAACATATTTTATTAAAGGGACGAGTATAACGTTTATCATCTCACGGGCGACATCATTAGGGAAGGAACATAACCTCAAGGAGCAGTCCAAATGTTCGTCTTAAGCTGCTAAGGGTGACTGGTGGACGAAGATTTCTACCACACCCGCCTCCCCCAAACATGCCCCTTTCACTACTACCATTACTTGGTTATTCTGATTGTTACCTTAATGAATACTGCGAATGTAGTATACGTTCTTTCCTCGTTGGTGTTTCTTTTCTCCGGCTACTGATTCTTTCACTTCGCGTACCTCGAGGCCCAAATTTGCCATTAAGTTCATTTCTAATTTCATTTCTGCTACAGTCATTACTTTCTTCGTTTTACTCTCAGCCCTTACTCTGTGCTCTGTAGACTGCTCAGTATATGTAGTATGTGCTGAAGCTATTCCCCGCTCCCACCGAGTATAACAATTTTATCGGCGAATTGTATGATTGATTTTAATACCACTCTTCAACCTTTCTTTTATTTCAGTTATTGCTTCTTCGATACAGAGATTAAATATTACATCCTTTTTTCAACGAGAGTATTTCGTTTTTGCTTTCCTATTCTCACAATTTCTTTAGTTCTGTTCAAAAATGTTCAAATGTGTGTGAAATCTTATGGGACGTAACTGCTAAGGTCATCAGTCCCTAAGCTTACACACTACTTAACCTAAATTATCCTAAGAACAAACACACACACCCATGCCCGAGGGAGGACTCGAACCTCCGCCGGGACCAGCCGCTTTAGTTTTGTTACACATTTTTTATGTTATACATCTTTCCCTAAAGCTTAGACCCATTTTTTTACAGAATTTCGGACATCTTGAACCATTTTACATCGTCCAATGCTTCTTCCAGGGCGACAAACCCCAAATCCTATGAAAGTGGAAAATACTCCCTTTAGTTTACGGAGACAGTGGTTGACTTATTGTAAGGTTTTGTTTATTTCTGATACATTAACTTTTTATGACTCAGTCACAACCGGTTTTGGTCCTCAACTGCCGTCTTCAGAAGCTCTTGGCGGCTTCTCGTGAACAAATGTTCATGCGTTTGACAACGATGCCGTCCATAGCATCTGACTTACGTTGCCTATCCAGCACAATGACAGATCTCTCTCTGACGTGTTTACTTTTCAGGAAGCCAAAGTTATCGGTATCTAAATCCTCAATTTACTTGTCCATTTACAGATTCGCTTGACCAGTTCCTCTCAACAAACGCAAGCATCCTCATATATTCACTGCCACGATGGCAACATGTTAGGCTAGCTCGGCAGTATCGTCAACACAAAACAGTGAGAGTTAGAGGAGCACTTCGTACTATTTTTTTGTCCGACGCGGTTGCCGCGAGGATTGGCCGCGTCGTTTGAGGCGCCATGTCACGGATTGCGCGGCCCCTCCCGCCGGAGGCTCGAGTCCTCCCTCGGACATGGATGTTTGTGTTGTTCTTAGGATAAGTTAGTTCAAGTAGTGTGTAAGTCTAGGGACCGATGACCTCAGCAGTTTGGACCCTTAGGAATTCACACACATTTGAAAATTTTTCAGACCTGGTTTCCCAAATAACAGCCGAACACTGGCTGGGTAGAGACAGTGTCAAATGGTAACTTAGTCATCCCATGTATTTTCAGTGCACACTGTAGTATCATTGCCACAGATACTACTACAACGCCGCGCAACACAAGGTTGGCAGCCCGTTCTGCCGAGCACAGCGCACTCTAGCGGGCTGTGCAGCTCGACGAGACGAGTGTGCCTCGTTCACTTCTTAGCTAGGTTTCAACCCAGGCAGACGCACGTTCATAATCGGCCCTAAGCCAGTTCTGTAATGTTTGCATTGATTCTCTGAGGAGGGCCCATCAGGCTTAGTCCCTGAGAATATGTTGTATTACTTCATGGTATTCCATGTTACGAGATTGCCGCGCGGGATTAGAACAAACCGAAACATGTGTGTCTATGTGTTGAGATAGTTGGAATAGCGGCCATAACGAGATGTACACCATCATGTCGGTTACATATGATAACAAAATTGTTTATCCACACCTACAAACTTTTTTTGTAATGAACATTATGTTTCACGGCATTTTAATTATTACGTAATGGCAGTTTCGTACTATTACTATTTTTTATATATTTGACACCCTAGTCTTAACGTTACATTTTACGTAAATCACGAACGTTGTACTTCTAACTTCCCACGCCAGATGGTGGGTATTATGTTTTTTTAAAAACCTGTGTTATACCTCATTTTATGTTATTCATATATTATTCTTTTTCATTGTCTTTTTCTCTTCTACCTGTCCTGCACTCTGACAACTTATTATCGATCTGTTTTATGTTTTGTAAGTTTGGTTTTAAGAAACAATACGCCAATGTATTTTAGATGTTTCCTTCCCCCTTCGTCTGCTATGTGTTTTACGTACATTTTAAATTTGAATTACTTCATGATTCACAAATGCACAAGACCTATTTTGTGTTAATATCTCCCAAAACCAGTAATATTAAGTTTTCACGTGACACATGTCACATAGAGGGCGTTCCAAGCCCTGTCACACCGAGGGCTGCTGAACAGGTGCATGTAAACAGCGGCCTCAGTTTATGTGATCGCTCTAAGCTTGTTAATACCAGTGCCTAACAATGTATCTTACAGGTATGTTCCTACCAACTGTTATGTTCATACGCAGGTGTAGTTGTGACTTTCTGTTTTATACTCTCTTGTCGTTATGTGAAATTTTTAACTTTTAGCACTGAGGATGGTCACTAAGTGACCGAAAATCGATTTTGCGGATAATAAAACAAAAAATACGGCCAAGGCTGTTTCTCCTTCCAATTATAATTTAGGTTAAGTAGTGTGTAAGCTTAGGGACTGATGACCTTAGCAGTTAAGTCCCATAAGATTTCACACACTTTTGAACATCTTTGTTACGAGATTTTTTCAAATGGCTCTGAGCACTATGGGACTCAACTGCTGTGGTCATTAGTCCCCTAGAACTTAGAACTACTTAAACCTAACTAACCTAAGGACATCACACACATCCATGCCCGAGGCAGGATTCGAACCTGCGACCGTAGCAGTCGCACGGTTCCGGACTGCGCGCCTAGAACCGCGAGACCACCGCGGCCGGCTGTTACGAGATTGTCAGTTCATAGTCGCAGCTGCAGTCCTACAAACTACTGAAGATAAGTAATTTCATTGTACTATGCGTTTCTTGAATAATAATCCTTCTTTTCTAACAGTGTGCCGTACCGCATATTATAGCAACCTGGACTCCTTCAGCTCTTATCAACTCGGCCTCCTACTTATTTGCATTTAGTAACGAGCTGAAAACACCCGCGCGTTTTGTGCCTCTAAACAGTGAGACACAATACACACTATACAAGTTTATTTAAAAAATGCGAAGGAACCGGATTCTTCTATATCCTAGAGAACGACTGAGTGAGTTCCTCGGAGATACTAGTCTGCTGGTGAATACGGCTAGAGAAAAGGCGCAGACGTGTAATCTGCGCTGCTGGCCACGGAACGTGAAACTCGGCTTATTACGTGACGGGATCAAGATATACAACCCGGCGAAACCGGTAATTAGGGCTTAATCCGTGCCGCCGATAACGATCGAGCAAATGCAGAGGCAGAACGTCAAATGATGGCGATTGCTTGGCAAACGACAGTCTTTCCTGAATGCTTCTCGCGCGGTGCGAGCAAAAGACAACAACAACAACAACAACAACCAAAAGAAGTTTGAGCGGAGCTGCAGAGTCCCTGGTAGCGACCCCCGTGCCGGCTAGCGAGCGTGTCTGCGGCGCGGAGCTGTTCGCGGGAGGACGCCAACTGGTCCACGGGCGGCTGACCTCGCCATCTGGGTCACGCACGGGCTCGCGCTCTCGCACACGCACGCGCACGCACGCACACGCAGGCACGGCTAACGGTCCAGCGCTCGCGACTTTCTCCCGGCTCGCGGCCCGGTGCAGAGATCATCTCGCCGATATCCCGGACGCCGCCTTTCTCTGCGCACCCTGCGACGCCCACAATAGCTCTTCAGACGCGGTCTACCTGTCGGCCACACCTTCTGTTCCCCATCCTCGGCATTTAATTGTCAAGTCCCAAGTGCAACACGCCCTCATAGCAGAGGTCGCTATCGCTCGTTTGGAAGATTGCATTTCTCGTTCACATACAAAGGTAAGACGCCCATATTTTTCACCTACTTCGACTTTAAAAATACACTATGTGATCAAAACTATCCAGACACCTGGCTGAAAATGACTTACAAGTTCCTGAGGCCTCCATCGGTAATGCGGGAATACAGTACGGTGTTGGCCCACCCTTAGGCTTCATGACAGCTTCCTCTCTCGCAGGCATACGTTCAGTCAAGTGCTGTAAGGTTTCCTGGGGAATGGCATCCCCTTCTTCACGGAGTGCTTTACTGAGGAGAGGTGTCGATGTCGGTCGGTGAGGCCTAGCACGAAGTCGGCGTTCAAAAACATCCCAAAGGTGTTAAATAGTATTCAGGTCAGGACTCTGTGCAGGTCAGTCCATTACAGGGATGTTATTGTCATTAACAGGTGCTCGATCGTGTTGAAAGATGCAGTCGTCATCCCCCAATTGCTCTTCAACAGTGGGAAGCAATAAGGTGCTTAAAACTTCAGTGTAGGCCTGTACTGTGATAGTGCCACGCAAAACAACAAGGGGTGCAAGCCCCCTCCACGAAGAACACGACCACACCAGAACACCACGGCCTTCGAATTTTACTGTTGGCACTACACAAGTTGGCAGATGACGTTCACTGGGCATTCACCACACCCACACCCTGCCATCAGATCGCCACATCGTGTACACTGATTCGTCACTCCACACAATGTTTTAGCACTGTTCAATCGTCCAATGTTTACGCTCTTTACACCAGGCGAGGCGTCGTTTGGCATTTACCGGCGTGATCTGTGGCTTATGAGCAGCCTCTCATGCATGAAATATAACTTTTCTTACCTCTCGCCTAACTGTCATAGTAATTGCAATGGATCCTGATGCAGTTTGGAATTCCTGTGTGATGGTCTGGATAGATGTCTGCTTACTACATATTACGACCCTCTTCAACTATCGGCGGTCTCTGTCAGTTAACAGACGAAGACGGCCTGTACAGTTTTGTGCTATACCTGTCCCTTCGCGTTTCTACTTCATTATCACATCGGGAATAGTGGACCTAGGGATGTTTAGGAGTGTGGAAATCTCGCGCACACAGGTATGACACAAGTGACACCCAATCGCCTGACCACGTTCGAAGTCCGTGAGTTCCGCGGAACGCCACATTCTGCGCTCTCACGATGTTTAATGACTACTGAGGTCGCTGATATGGAGGACCTGGCAGTAGGTGACAGCACAATGCACCTAATATGAAAAACGTATGTTTTTGGGGGTGTCCGGGTACTTTTGATCGCATAGTGCATTAACAAACGCCTTGCACCTAGATTAATAATGTTCAAGCGTTTTCGCAATGTAATAAATCCCCGATATGTAGGCATTAACTTTGTCTTCTTGTTCTTTCTTACTCTGAAAAACAGAATTATGGTATTCTTTACACCTGAATAGCAGAGCTGTATGACTCTGCTTCATTCTTCCTAATTTAATAATTGTCAACTACCTGTTCATCAACATGTGGCTATATGCGTAACAGACTAATAACAGCTCTTATTTTATTTGTTTATCTTTCGTTTTTGCTACCATGTAACTGTGGAACGTCTGTTTCCAATACAAATTCTTTATAAGATGTGAAGTCTAAGATAAAATTTTCCTAGGAAACTAATGGATAAGATCATGTAAAAAGAGATTTGTGTGAGATAAATTCAGCGCAATGACACGTTTGTTGGTTGAACGAGAAACTAAGAAGTAAGAAGACTCTGAACATAGTGATCCTGTGCTGGTGCTGCGGTCGTTGGAGTGATGCGCCGCACGGACGTTTTCGCACACTCCACGGAAACAGCGTCGCCGCTGCTGGCGAAGTCACGCCACGCCACGTTTGGTGCCCGCCGATCCACAGAAGCTTAATTGCATCGATGTTAAGATAACCCTGTCCGCGACTATCAAAACAAATAATCCGTGGATGTGAACTACTTGCCGTTTACCTGCTGTTTCATAATTTTCTGCATAACCTTGTGAAAATGATGGTGTCCCTTTCAGTAACTGAAATGTTGAAATGTATGTGAAATCTCATGGGACTTAACCTCTAAGGTCATCAGTCCCTTAGCTTACACACTACTTAACCTAAATTATCCTGTGGACAAACACACACACCCATGCCCGAGGGAGGTCTCGAACCTCCGCCGGCACCAGCCTCGCAGTCCACGACCGACCAAGAAAACAAGTAGAATTTAACAAGTGAATGAAACAACATATCACAAATCACGTAACTTCTAATAACTGCGATTTCTGGGGAAAACCTGGCGCAGCACCCCCTAACGCTCTCCCAAACAGTCCGTTGCCAGCCGCTTCAACGGCCGCAGGAAGGCGCGCCGATACCCCGTCTCACGGCGTCGCAGCTCGCCCCGGCCAGCCCAATGTCGTGGTTTGACTCCTGTTGCTCTCGTGTCGACCGTGAAGACACTACCCCTTTCTATACGGCGCGGGCCACTAGACTGACGTAGCGACCTCACGTGCACCGACGCTCAAGACACGCTAAATAACGAAAAGTGTGAGGTGATCCACATGGGTTCCAAAAGAAATCCGTTGTAATTCGATTACTCGATAAATAGTACAATTCTCAACGCTGTCAATTCAACTAAGTACCTGGGTGTTAAAATTACGGACAACTTCAGTTGGAAAGACCACATAGATAATATTGTGGGGAAGGCGAGCCAAAGGTTGCGTTTCAATGGCAGGACACTTAGAAGATGCAACAAGTCCACTAAAGAGACAGCTTACACTACATTCGTTCGTCCTTTGTTAGAATATTGCTGCGCGGTGTGGGATCCTTACCAGCTGGGATTGATGGAGGACATCGAAAGGGTGCAAAAAAGGGCAGCTCGTTTTGTATTATCATGTAATACGGGGGAGAGTGTGGCAGATATGATACGCGAGTTGGGATGGAAGTCATTGATGCAAAGACGTTTTTCGTCGCGGCGAGATCTATTTACGAAATTTCAGTCATCAACTTTCTCTTCCGAATGCGAAAATATTTTGTTGAGCCCAACCTACATAGGTAGGAATGATCATCAAAATAAAACGAGAGAAATAAGAGCTCGAACAGAAAGGTTTAGGTGTTCGTTTTTCCCGCGCGTTGTTCGGGAGTGGAATGGTAGAGAGATAGTATGATTGTGGTTCGATGAACCCTCTGCCAAGCACTTAAATGTGAATTGCAGAGTAATCATGTAGATGTAGATGTAGAAGTCATCTTGTGTCCCAGTGCGCGACCGACCAACCGATCGATCCAACCGCCAATCCCCATTGCCTGAACAAACTCGAGCAGACTGGTGGCCTAACACATACTAGCACTCCGGACGACAGAAAGACACTGACTGCTGAACACTGACCTGGCTGACCAACTGACCAGACTCAGACTGACAAACTGACCGACTTCCGAGTTTTTTTTTTTTTCTTTATTGTGATTTCATTCCCCTGCCCCATATGGGCAGGGGAGGGCTGTCAGCGGCACAATCCGCCGCTCTTCAGCCGAGAGACACGACAACTAAAACAAGAATAAAATGATACATACACAAGGAGATAAAAAAGGGGAACATAAAACAGAGTAAGGGGAGAAAATGGAGGTAAAATGACATGGACATGTAGACGTTCATGGGGACAGTTAAAAAAAGTCACCAGAAAGTTAAAAAACACAGTTGGCGATTCTTGAAACACAGAGAAACACTGAATGCGAATGCACAGGTTAAAAGTTGGCCACAGTATTAAAAACACTCCGAAACAACACACTTAAAACCCACTTGGAGCACACATGACGAAGAGTAAAACTACCAGGTGGGACCTGCCGAGGGAAAGGTCAGACAGGATGGAAAAGGAGGGAAGAGCATGGGGCAGCTGAGGAAGCGGCGGGATGAAGAGAGGAGGGGCAACCGTGGGTTCACGAAGAGGCAGGAGACACGTGGGGCGGGAGAGGAAAAAGGAAGACAGGGCAGGAGGGAGCGCAGAGACACTGAAAGGAGGCACAAGAGATGGAGGGGGAGTAGGAGGGGAAAGCCACTCAGGAGGAGGGAGGGGGAGGAGAGGGAGCCCTGAGGAGGAGGCAGGAAGAAGAGGGGGTTAGAGTTGGTAGGAAGGGTAGATGTCAGGGCGAAGCTCATCACCCGGGAGGGGTAGACGGTGGAAGTTGTGTTGGGAAAGGAGTTGGAGGGTGTGGAGATGGAGAGAGGGAGGGACACAACGGTAAAGGCGCGGCAACTGGTTGGGAGTGGAGAGGAAGGGAGACACCAGGGGGTGAGGGGGATCAAGGCGGCGGACAATATATAGCATGCGGATGTGTTCAAGGAAAAGGAGAAGGTGGGGGTAGGGGATGAGGTTGTAGAGGATGCGCGTGGGGGACGGAAGGCGGATGCGGAAGGCGAGGCGGAGTGCATGGCGTTCGAGGATTTGGAGGGCTTTATAGAACCGGGGAGGGGCCGAAATCCAAGCGATGCTGGCATAACAAAGGATGGGGCGGATCATGGAGTTGTAGGTGTGAAGGATGGTGGAAGGATGCAGACCCCACGTCCGGCCGGACAGGAGTTTCAGGAGGCGGAGGCGGTTGTGAGCTGTGTGTAGGATGGTAAGGAGATGGGGAGTCGAGGTGAGGTGGCGGTCGACTGTGACCGACTTCCGAGCTCATAGCGCCCCTTAAATGCACGTGAGCAGGCAACCTTTCCCACCAGAGGGAGATATCAAAGCTGCGGTTGCCACAGCGGCGCCACCGCCAGTAACGGAAGGCGACTCCTTTACACTACGCGCTGCGGCGTGCTCTTCAAAACAGCAAATTTTAGCATGGCTCATTTATCAGTGTATGAAACGCATGCTGAGAGACGATGACAGTTGTCAGGTAAACGAATAAATAACAGAGTGTGGTGCTAGCTGTAGCGCAGCACACAGACGTCGTCACACGTAATGCGACATGTGGGTCAGAGATGTCGGTAAGAAGCGGCAGCAGTTTGCGGTGCCCCGCGTCCCCACGGGCAGATTTACGGCGCCATGTGGCGGCGCGGTGTTTGTTCAAGCTGTGCCTGTTTCCGCGCTCCGTGAACCGCTGACATTTGGCGGCGAGGAGCGGACGCAGTGCGGGAAGCACTCCACGCCGCTCGGCTCTGAGGAAACTGCCTTAATGAGCCGCTCTCTGCACAATACAGTCGGAACCAAAACCTACCATAGTACACCTACAAACCGAGATACTGTGCTGCCGCGAAATTCGGCGCCTTCTGTATTTATGTGTTTATAATCTTGTGAACAATCTGATAACTTAATACAATGATCTAGAATTGCGCCGACTATTTTTAACTGGTTGAGAGTCCGTGATCGAGGCATTTAACTATTCACTGAAGTTTCGTTCCCTTCTACTCGAGACATGTTCAGAAACAAATCTGCAGCTGCATTAGAAGCTCGTGTCTGAATCTATAGGTACATTATGAGAGGCACAGAGGACTTTATATCATTGGGTCACCGGACGCCAACGGTATTATGTGACGAATGGTGGTGCCTTCTATATCTCTTGTATGAGCCTACAGATTCGCAGTTGCAGATTTCTCTCTGAAGACGTTCCCCGCAGATGTGGACGAAACGTTAGTTAATTGTTCCATACACTGACCACGGCCGGCATTTCAGTCCAGACTTTTCAACTGAAGTAAACCGAAGCTCTGTTCGGCAGAACAGTGTCTTAACAGACACAGTGTTATAGCGATCAACACACAAGGATATAAACATAAAAGTAAATTTCTTTCGATATTTTTAGTACCAATATTCAAATAAAAATAATTAATCTCTCATTCTAGGTTGAAGGCCAGTTCACTACGCAAAATTACTCTTACGTAATTTAGTTGTATTAGGGAATATTTCAAAGGAACAATTTTTTTATATAAACTTCCTATATAAATTCAGTTAAAACACGCCGCGAAAATTCACGCGAGCGCAGTCCGCCATTTATGAGTCCTCCCTGGGGCGCAAACCTCCTGCAAACTGGGGATGCAATGGCGAAATACTCTCGAGATTAGTGCGCATTCACACGTCAAATTTCAAAGTCATTTTTAGGGAGATGTTTCAGTCATAGCCGTCGCAATTCTCTTTGTTCTACCGAATTGCAATCGTTATATAATAAGATCATAAACACAGATTTTTTTGAAGTGGACTTCACTTAAATTCACAGGAAAGTATAAATCTTAAAACGTTAAAGTATAACATTTAAGAAACGAAAAATGTTTGCATAACTGACAGTCTGTTGTTGATTAATTATACTTGCTTTCTGATTTGCGGGACAGTGTTTGACGCTCACTCTCGGGTAGTCACGCCTTAGAGCACAGTTAGACGTCGCAGATAGCCGCCGACGCCAATATTCTGACCTCATGGGGAGGCTTCCGGCATTCGAAGAATATGCCTGAACAAAGTCCCGCTCCCTCGCGTTTACTGCACTGTCCGAAGTCCCCAGAGAGGCCAACGCTCAGAATCCACGTCGGCTGAATCATTAGTTTACATACAAAATCTGCACGAGCTGTTTGTATAGTTGCCGTAAGGTTACTAGGACCAAGCGGAGGTTACACGGAACGTCTGTTATACGTTTCTGACGTGAGAAACACCGGGGCAGGTGGCGCAGTGGTTAGTACACATTGGACTCGCATTCGGGAAGACGACGGATCGCACCCGCGTCTGACCGTCGTGATTTAGGTTTTCCGTGATTTCTCTGCATCGATTCAGGCAAATGCCGGGTTGGTTCCTTTGAAATGCCACGGCCGACTTCCTTCCCCATCCTTCCCTAATCCAATGGGACCGATGACCTCGCTGTTTGGTACTTCCTCCCCCCCCCCCCTATCAACCAACCAGCTTGAAAACTCGTTAATACTGTAACTGAAAAAACACTTTATATGCGGAGTTATTTTGATATGGATATCTTTCGCTAGTCATGTAGCGAGGAATCGCAGTGCAAAGTTTGTAGACAGGGTCAATTTCAGCAACAAGTCCGGGCAAAAGAAGGCGTAGAACTGTAAGTCTTTCCTGTGTGCCAAACGGAGAGACGTAAAGTTTGTTCCTGACACACAAGTGTGCGCCTAATAGTCGGCGAGAGGCTGGAGTGTGCGACAAGTTTGGGTAACGGTGCTCGCCCGGGCGACTGCAAAAGCGCGGAGCGTCGGCTACTTGGCTCAGGTCAGCGGTCCGGCCCACGCCCTCGGCATACGCGTATGATGAGCCGCGGGCCAAATTATAGTGCTCCGCGCAACAATTACGGCTGCTGTACGGCACGGTGTAAGCTACGGAAACATTTGTGATAATATTCCGTTCCGTACCTAATTATACAATAGCATCCTTATGGAGCGAGGTTTGATGCAAGGGAAGAGACTAATAAGGAGGAAAAAGAGAGTGGATTGTAAAGACAGGCAGCATTACATTTATATCGAAAAGTGTCAACCAGTGAGAGGCGAAATTTCCAAGAGATCAGCAAAAGGTTGTAAGATTAGGCCGTTGTCCACCTTCGACCGTTTTCAGTTTGTACAAGAAGAAATGCCTCCGAATTTTTTATTCTCTTCTCAATATCTCTCGTGGTATTACATGTCATGCGTGTTACATGGTCGACTTCCCGCTTCGCTGAGGCAAGTTTCAAACTTCTGCGGCTAGAGGGCTCCGAATTATAGCTTGTAGCAAGGCGGCGTGTAACGTAAATATGTCGGTGCGCGAGAAACAGCGTGCTGTAATAGAGCTTCTACTCCCAGAAAAACCCGTCCACAGATGGAGCACCCTCTCTTTCAGCATGGAGCGCTGCGACATCTGCAACAATCCGATGCATTCGGTACACTGCCATTGGTCATCCTCCATACAGTCTCGACTTGACCTCAGCCGATCTTCATCTGTTTCCATAACTTAAAGAACACCCTCGAGGATTTCACTTTGATAGTAATGAAGCGGCGCAAACAGAGGCAAGGCTGTGGCTACGGCTCCATCAACAACGCCAACCATTCTATAGTGACAGTATCAAAAATTTTCTCTCGTTGGGAGAAATATGTTCGTCGACAAGGTGACTATGTTCAGAAATAAATAAGTAGACATCAAGAATAAGGACGCTGAATATTAATAAAGTTTCTTTCATTTAAAGAACTTTGAGAGTGTTCGCATAAAAATTCGTGGACACTACTTTTCATCACGCTCTCATACTTAGAGAATACCAGTTACTAACAGAGTACCAATATCTAACTCCCGTGTACAAAACAGCTTCAAAGTATGATTACAAATGAGTCATTCTGTTGAATATTTGACGTTAAGCAAGTAAAATCTTTATGGTTAAGGACGAAAAATCCCATTAATGTTGATATTTTTGTTTAGGATTGTTCACCGGTAGATTCGAAATTATGTATTAAGTTTCCTGGAAGTCGCACAGGGTTCTCATTCTCAAATACTGGATGAATGTAGTCTGGCTAATATGCGCATCTTGGGTTAGCTTACTCACACAAATTTCGTGATTTAATACTTGACTTATCGTGTTAAATATTTAAAGTAAGATTACAACTCGTAATGAATAGATTATGACGGTGTTTTAAATTTTCGAATTCTGTCTACAAAGATATGGAATACTGGAAATCAATTTTTGTTCCCATGGAAGCTGGTAGATAGGAAACCTTCAACTGAAACCGGATTTTCGTTTCAGCTATTTAGTAACATAAGAAACCGAGCACTGGTCACTAGATAACAAGGGGATCAAAACTGGAGGAATAAGAACATAGTGTTTGAGGTTTTCAGACAACACGGCCTTGTAGCAAAGGATCTAAAGAGTTTCTGCAAATAGTGGAGGTCATGGAAGAGAAAGGAAGTACCTGTGCAATGAAAACCAATACAAAGAAAGCAAAAGTAATGGCACTAGGAAGAAATTAAAAGGTAAAGATAATGTTTAATGGTGAATCATTAACAAACTCGAAAACGACCGAAAGTACTTCAAAACCAGGGTAGCGATGATGAATGAAGCATTTTATGACAGAAGGAGATATTTCTACAGTAACAGAGACCAAGAGTCGGGGAAAAGACTAATGATGTGTGTTGCATGGTGTACCCTTGTCTATGATGTTGAAACGAGGACAACGAGACAGAAAAATAGAACAAGGCTGGAGGCCTTTGACATGTCGACGTGGTGGAGGATAGAAAAAAATAATCTGGACGTATAGAGCGAAAAAGAAAGAGGTATTGAATGGAGTGGGTGAGCACAATTACTGGTCTTAATAAAAGGAAGGAAAAAAGAAATGGCCAGGGCGTACATTAAGACTAGTTGAGTACACGGTGTAGCCCGGGTATGTTTGTGTTCCGACCTGTTAGACTATCTCCTCCTCCTCTCTGTCCATATGCTCCTCCATTCTCTCTCCCTCCCCATCTGCTCGTCCCCTCTCTAAGTTCACCTCCTCACCCCCTCTTCCTCTTCCCTCTCTCTGTCCATCTATTCACCCCTCTCTCTTTGTCCCCCTCCTACTCCTATCTGTGTCCACTTTCTTCTCCATGATATCAGTCCATATCCTCCTCTTGAACTCTCTCCTCATCATCCCCATCACCAAGTCATCACCCCTTCCCAAAATCAGGCTGTTAGTTCTTACCCCCACAGAATTTCTTTCCGGAAACTAAGTAACATGTGTACCAACGTCTGTTTGGTGTATTCATCTCTTGGTCTCCCTCTACGATTTTTACCCTCCACGCTGCCCTCCAGTACCAAATAGGTGATCCCTTGATGCCTCAGAACATGTCCAACCAACCGATCCCTTCTTCTAGTCAAGTTGTGCCACAAACTTCTCTTCTCCCCAATCCTGTTCAATACCTCCTCATTAGTTACGTGATCTACCCACCTTATCTTCAGCATTCTTCTGTAGCACCACATTTCGAAAGCTTCTATTCTCTTCTTGTCCATACTAGTTATCGTCCATGTTTCACTTCCATACATGGCTACACTCCATACAAATACTTTCAGAAACGACTTCCTGACATTTAAATCTATACTCGATGTTAACAAATTTCTCTTCTTCAGAAACGATTTCCTTGCCATTGCCAGTCTACATTTCATATACTCTCTACTTCGACCATCATCAGTTATTTTGCTTCCCAAATAGCAAAACTCCTTTACTATTTTAAGTGTCTCATTTCCTAATCTAATTCCCTCAGAATCGCCCGACTTAATTCGACTACATTCCATTATCCTCGTTTTGCTTTTGTTGATGTTCATCTTATATCCTCCTTTCAAGACACTGTCCATTCCGTTCAACTGCTCTTCCAAGTCCTTTGCTGTCTGTGACAGAATTACAATGTCATCGGCGAACCTCAAAGTTTTTACTTCTTCTCCATGAATTTTAATACCTACTCCGAATTTTTCCTTTGTTTCCTTTACTGCTTGCTCAATATACAGATTGAATAACATCGGGGAGATAATGATCATAATGAGGGATTTTTAGCAGAAAATTGACGTTACACACTTTCAACTTGTCAAAATACTAATCGTATGTGTAACAAGTATCTTCATTCAATATGCAAATCTGGTCTGCCCGCTTATTGCAGAAAGTATAATGTAGGATAAGAATGCTGGAGGCGCAGGGATCGATTGCCGGCATTCGTATTTGTTCATATATATCAATTTCATTCTTCTTAGCAGGACATTCAACTGTTTATACACACCATTAACTGGTTATACAGTACTATTTGGAGCAATTCTCCCGCAAATTACGTGAAATTATCTAACATAGAAATTAAAATTCAATAGTTTTCATTATTTTGCTCTTAAAGACGAATTTAGTCACGAAGCATTCGCTCTGTACGCTCACCACCTCTTATATCCCAAGATTATCGTTCCACTGCATTACCGCACTATCTTCAATCAGACGTATCTCCTCCACGTCTTTATAGTGATGTCTGTGGGTCACATTCCCGAGTGACGAGGATAACATCTGGTACTGCAATACTGATTGTTTGTCTCAAACAGGAGACTTCTTGGCAACTGTGTAACAGTGATGCTACATCGTCCCAAACGGAGGTAGCGAGCACAAGCACTTGCTAACCCAACGGCCAGATTTACGTGCTTGTTTTACCTTGGCATTTAAATACTTAGCGAGAGAGATTGATTACACTGATTGGTCGCTGATAGTGTGTTACAACGATATGCAACGTTTGATCTGTTTATGTGAATTAGATTACATTCACCCATTCTCAGAAATCTAGTGCACCCTACTAATTACGAGCACAAACGCACAGTAGCAGCACTCTTGAAAAAACGCTTACTTCAAAACTGGCACTCGAAGCTGCGCCCTCCAGTAACGTACTACACGCGACCAGAAAGTCTCCGTTCGAAGGCCGTACGGTTAACAATTTGTATGCCAACCAGGCAAAATTGCTGTGAGCATTGAGGCAATCATTCCACTAACTCAGCAGGTTGAAATTCTCCGCTTGGGAAAACACGGTGTCCTGCTGTGCGAAAAAGCCCGTAACTGCTTGCTGCACGTCCTAATCAGACAGGAATCGCCGACCCTTCAAGACCTTTTGCAAGGCGCCGAAGACTTGATAACCGCATGGGGAAAGGTTAGGACTAAAGGACGGGTACTCCAGTGCCTCTCACTTGAGCTGGCTTCTGCGGTAAATGCTTGCGGTATGGGAACGTGTGTTATCATGAAGCAGCACCACCCCTTGGCGCACCGTTCTGCAACGGTACTTTTCGACAGTCATGCTGCCCCATACACATTCCACATTCACCGATGGTTGACTACCGTTGTTTTCCCTTCCCCAGCCAAGAAAGAATAACAGCACGTTGGTCCCGTTTGGACGAATTTGGTAATGACGTCGCCATAGTTCACGTTTCCGCATTTACCGCGCTCGCGTCGGAATGACATGAACACCATCCTAATCCACTGCCTATATATCAGTGCTCATATACCCGCATCGGAGTCTAGCTACGTTCCATATACTCCGCAGCAACGCCCTCGAACGGAAACTGGTGGCCCTTTATATATTAGCCAAACGGAATACTAGTAGCCGCTTCGAGCGCGGCCATTTGCCGGTAGCTCCTTTCTATATCCTGAGTCATTTACGAATTATTATAAGGCATGAATGTTCAAAGTGGCACCACGTGAATAGGACAACGAATAACAACAGAAATACCGTTCGCGTGGCACAGTATTTCGCCACAGCGGACAACACGGACGCAATTCATCCTCCAGTTATTGCCTCACACCTGTTTGTAGCTTCCTACGCGGACGCGGGCAGCGTCTGGAACCGGTCCCGGAACGCACTGAGGCATCCGAGTTTCAAGTGAGAGCACGGAGCTCCGTACTTTATAGAGCTTTAGCTGCGGCTCGAGAGAGCGCGGCTCCCACACTTTATTTTTAGGCGTAATGGGTTCGCTGCCTCTGGGACGTCCCCTTTAAAAAACCGCACGCACGCCGCCGGGATCCTTGTACGGGACGGCGACGTCTCATCCCGCAGATGTCCGCCGCGGAATTGGAAACCTGCCCCGGAGCGTGTTCCGGTTTCCTCCCCTTTTTTCCGGGCTGGTTTCTACGGCGTCCCAGTGACGTATGGGGACGGCGCGCGGTCGCTGCTGTCAGCCCGGCCTCTTTACAGCGCGAGCGCTACCGTGCACTTGAACTTGCCACCGAATGACGTCACAGCCATGTCTGCGGCACAGACTGGCAGCGTTACACTCCCTCATTAGTAAGTGGCCTAATGTAAGAGCTTCGGTTGCAAAAATAACGCCCAGGCAGCATACATAATCAGTCAGCTGCTGAATTACTGTTCATATACCACAGGGATCAGTATCAGGTCCTCTTCATTGTTGAAATGTAAATGATTTTCCCAAACTATGGAAGAAAGGCAGCACTGTCAACTCAAAATATTGTACACCGAAAGTTATACGAAGCTTAGGTGTACGAGATGACACAAATGAATCATGGAAACACAATCTCTGACGAGTGTTCGTAATTATGAATGAAACACTATCGTGGATGTCCTACAGTATCAATTTATTTCGTTAACCGGGTTTCAGTTTACAAGGCAATTATCTGAACTGACTATCATCGTCAAAGTAGATATATCGAAGAAGGTATCCTATTTGACGAAATTAAAGTCTGATGATGGGTTGTAAGCTGAAAATCAGTTCACGAGGTAAATAAATACTGTAGAACTACTACGACAGTATGCTTTTTGTTTACAGTTACGAAGTTGTTGTACCAACAAGTGACAGAAGAACCAGTTAATTTATGTTCGAACTAAGTATGAAATTTATAAAATGGAAACGACAGCATGAGACATCACCAGTGGCCTCTTCCTTTTGTTAGTCATCAGTCTTCTACCTGGTTTGACGCGGCTCACCACAACTTCCTCCGCCCTGTTCCCAACGCTGTCTTCTCCTACATCATTTCTGCACTCTACATCTTCCTCTAGGAGCATGGAAGCTATTCCTTGGTGTGTTAACACATATCATATCATTATGTCCTTTCTTCTTGTCAGTACAGAATGGAATGATCCTAGCGGAAACAAAGCCCATAAAAGGATGTGTGATGCTGCTAACGATAATGTCTGTGATTGTATATAGGAGTCTGAAAGATATTCTGCAAGATTCAGATTGAGATGGAGACCTCCTCACTTTGTCTAATTGTTAACACACGCTAGTAGATACACCAGTTTCCAGGCTCGTGGGTCGAAGGTGGCGCTACCATTGAGCAACTGTCGAATTCATTGAGCATATACAAGTGTGGAAAACAAGTGAAACTGAGAAACATTCATCATCAAAGTGTTCAACAAACATTGCGCCACACGACATCAGATCTTTGTAGCATCAGACACTAAGAAGATAGGCAGTAGTTCGCAGTACAGAAGCCATATGCTGATCAGCAGATGAATGAGTGACACTTGCCCCGAGGAGTGTAACACCCCCTTGCCGCTCTGTTGACGACGACGGTTCGTTGTGAAATTGACTCTGAAAAGCATCGGAAGCATGGTGGTATCATCTTAAAACTACTACTGCCGAACTGACGTCCACGACTAACGGAGATGACACTGAGACGCAGACGGCTCAGTAGAAAGGGTGTAGTGGATGAAGCGGTGGGTGAACGTGAAGAGGAGGGGCACACAAATGTCCGTCGAGTTTTCCTCTAACAACGTTCCGAGAACTGGAGTGCTACGAAATGATGTTATTGTCTTACTGTATAAACTTGTAGGTGACGGAACGTTTACGTTGAAGAAGCGGTCTCACACAATCGAAGATAGATCTCTGTACCGTTTGCAAGTCGTGCAAAAGTAGACGTACGAGGATTCGTATTCAATCCCGAGTTTATATCCTACATACAAGAATGCTTCCACCGCTTGCGTGAAAGGTGAGCATCACGTAAACAGGATGCATCGCTTTTGTGGTTTTAGACGTGCTCATAGCATGCTGACGGCGTGTACCAACGTCTGCCGTGACTAATCAGTACAGACGTCTTTTTCCCGTGTGTCGAATATGAATTATAGTTTTTCTGTGCTTATTCGAGTCGCCGTGAGCAGAGGTATAGTGTGTGGTGACGGGCTCTACACCCCAAACCAGTTGCAAGTGATATGTCTGCTCACTGGCTTTGTACAACTTTGATCTGACCCGGTCAAATACGCTCATAACGCTCATCTTGCTCATTCTGTCGTCGACTGTTATTTTATTTTATTTACACGTAAAGTTCCGTAGGACCAAATTGGGGAGCAAATCCCCAAGTTCATGGAACGTGTCAGTACATGAAATTACAACATAAAAATAATAGATAAAAATAAAATATTTATGAACCCGAAAAAAATCAAGCCATAAGTTTAAGTAACGCAATCAACCATAGAAGAAGAATCAGCTTAATTTTTCAAGGCACTCCTCGACCGAATAGAAGAAGTGACCCATGAGGAAACTCTTCAGTTTTGATTTGAAAGCGCTTGATTACTACTAAGATTTTTGGATTCTCGTGGTAGCTTGTTGAAAATGGATGCAGGAGTATACTGCACACCTTTCTACACACGAGTTAAGAAGTCCGATCCAAATGCAGGTTTGATTTCTGCCGAGTATTAACTGAGTGATAGCTGATTATTTTTGGAAAAAAGCTAATATTGTTAACAAGAAATGACAGGAACGGTTATACATATTGAGAACCCAATGTCAAAATACACACACTCGGGAACAGGGGTCGACAAGAGGTCCGTGAACTTACACCACTTATTGCCCATATGGCCCGTTTCTCAGCCAAAAATATCATTTCAGAATGGGAAGAGTTACCCCAAAATAGAACACCATACGACATAAGCGAATGAAAATAAGCAAAGTAGACTAATTTTCGTGTCGAACGGTCACTCACTTCAAATACCGTTCGAATAGTAAAAATGGCAGCATTAAGTCTTTGAACAGGATCATGAACGTGGCATTTCCACGACAGTTTAACATCTATGTGAACAGCTAGAAATTTCAACTGTTCTGTTTCACTAATCATATGCCCATTCTGTGAAATTAAAACGTCAGTTTGTGTTGGATTGTGTATTAGAAACTGTAAAAACTGAGTCTTACTGTGATTTAGCGTTAGTTTATTTTCTACAAGCCATCAACTTACGTCATGAACTGCACTATTTGAAACGGAGCCAATGTTGCACACAACATCCTTTATTACCAAGCCATGAGCAAACAGAAATATTTTAACGTTACCTGTAATAGAGGCATATCATTTATATAAATAAGGAACACGAGTGGTTCCAACACTTGTCCTTGAGGCCACCCCCCCCCCCCCCCCCAATTGACCGTACCCCACTCAGACCCCACGTCACAGCCATTCTCAACACTGTCAATAATGACCTTTTGCTGTCTGTTGCCAAAGTAAGAGGTGAACCAATTGTGAGCTACTCACTGTGTTCCGTAATAGTCCAACTTATGGAGCAATATTTTGTGATCAACACAATCAAACACCTTAGTTAAATCAAAAATTACGCCTAGCGTTGGAAATCTTTCGTTTAACCCATCCAGTACCTCACAGAGAAAGGAGAATTAGCATTTTCCGTTGTTAAACTATTTCTAAAGCCGAAGTGTACATTTGATAGCAAATCGTGTGATACAAAATGATCAATTATCCTTACAAACAGAGCCTTTTCATGAAATATAGCAATTACTGATGGCATAGAAATATGTCTAAAATTGTCTACATTATCCCTTTATCCCTTTTTATAAAGCGGTTTTATCAGGAAACTGACCATTCCTAAAGGAAAAATTACAAATATGACTAAATACAGGGTTAACATGAGCAGCACAGTACTTTAATATTCTAGTACGCACTCCATCATATTCATGAGAGTCCTTAGTCTTCATTGATTTAATTATTGACTCAATACCCCCCTTGTCTGTATCATAGAGGATAATTTCAGACATCAATCTCAGAAAGGAATTTGCCAAGAGAGTTATATGATACACTGTAGAAACTAAATTTTTATTTATTCCACCAGCAATGCTCAGAAAATGATTGTTAAATACTGTACATATATCTGGTTTGTCAGTAACTGAAATATTTTTGCTACGAACTGACTTTATACCGTCGACCTTGTGTTGCTGAACAGACACTTCCTTCACAACTGACCATATGGTTGTAAATTTATCCTGTGAATTAGCTATTCTGTTTGCATACCATATACTCTTTCCTTCCTAATAACATTTTTAAGCACCTTACAGTACTGTTTTTAATGGGCTACTGTAGCTTGATCGTAACTACTTCTAACATTTTGATATAGTTCCCGCTTTGTTCTACGTGACATTCTTATCCCACTAGTTAGCCACCTGGGCTGCCTTTTACTGCTAGTACCCCGTTTAGAACGTTCTAATGGAAAACATCTCTCGAAGTGCCCATTTCAAGAACATACGTCATCCCAGTAGCTAAGCACTCTCAGCTTTTCCATACGTTGCGGTGAAAGGCATGCACTTTCTTTCAACACAGCGGAACTCTGATTCAGTTGCTATTTTTTTTTTCATAATTTTGACATGTTTGATACGGAAAACACCGACTTCTTCTAATGTACCAATCTCTTCACCTGAAAGCAGCATTTATGTACACTCCTCTCGTTCATTAGTTGCATAAATTTCAATCACTCTGCTTCGTAATTTTTTTATCTTTTAAGGCTCCCTATCACAATTTAGTGTGTCTTCTGTTGACCTATCGTCCTGTAGCTCCTTCTACAGTGTATTACCCACACTTTCCCTTTCTTGCCCACTTTACATCTGAAACGCTAGAATTTTGCTTTTCTGGTTTTCCCATCGTCCATCATTCACTTTCTTTACAAGGCACTGCACAAAACGCACGTTCTCGTAAATTTTCTTCCTCTGATTCTAAACTATGTTCGATACTAGTAGACTTCTCTTAGGGACAATCCTGTCTATACTTACGCTGTTCCGCATCTTATATCGTCCTTGTATCGTCAGCGACACGTTATTTTGCTTCTAAGGAAGCAGAACTCCCTCACTTGATTCACTACGCTGTCCACAACTTCGTTCTTAAGTTTGTCGCTAACTTCTTTTCCGTTAATCATCCTTACTTTCATCAATCTTTTGTTTACTCTCAGTCCCTATTCTGTGCTCGGCAGATTATTCCTGCAACTCTTCTACAGTTTCAATGAGGACAGCTGCGTCATCAGCGAATCGTATCGATGGTATCCTTTCACCCTAAATTTTAATCCCAGTTCTGAACTTTGTTTTATTACTGTCGTTCCTACTTCTATGTACAGACTGACCATACGGGCGAAAAGCTGCATCCGTTTCTTACACTATTTTCAAACCGAGCATTTCAGTCTTGATTTTCCAATATTATACCTTCTTGGTTCCAATTCATATTATGTATAACCTGTATTTACGTACAGCGGGTGCATACTTTTCTGATAATTTCAAACGATTTGCACAAATTTACGTTGTCTGACTATTTTTCTAGGTCGAAAAGTCCTATGAAATTGTTTTGAGTTTTCTTAAGTCTCGTCTGCGTTATTAAGAGCGTCAGAACTGTCTCAGTGTTGTCCTTACATTTCCTAAAGACGGATTGATCGTCATCTAACAAATCCTGAGCTCTCTCCATTCGTCTGTACATTATTCTTATCAGCGGAGTTGGTTGCATGAGCTGTTAAGCTGACTGTGGAATCGCACTTACCTGTGCATGCTATGTGTGTATGATACTTCCCGAAAGCGCGGTGGTATATCGCTAATATCTTAGATCCTAAATACTAATTTAACAGTAATTTGGTTATCGCATCCCTTCTCAATTTCTCACAAGTGAATTCTTTCATAAGGTCGTGAAATTTACAGAGAATGCTTTCTGCGTGAAGGTGAACCGAATTACAACTATGACATCCCTACGCAAAGTGAGCGTTCAGACAGGTTTCCTACCGTGCCAGTTGTAGTGCTTTTCAGCCCTGTTCTTGAATTCGACATCACATCAGTCAGTCGAGCACCAACAACTACTAAACCCACATAAACGTGTTGCATTGTGCTCGGCTCCCTGCGGCAGACAGCAGCAGTAAAATACAAGCATAATAGCTGCACACCTACTGGAAACTCCATTTGGTCCGCAGACACTTAATAGCTACGTGTTCTTTACGTACAGGTCTGCCAACAAACCTTTGTTTCCTCCGTACAACGCCTTTAACGCGGGCTACCCAGCAGCTGTTCAGAAGGTTAGTGCAGTTCGCACAAGAACAAGTGTATGAGTCAGCTGGCAATTTCGGAAAGGGTGAGCCGCGAAGTGGAGATTAATGGACCCGAGCTAGCTTGCGCGTCGCGAGACCGTTCGTCACACGGCCTGGCCGCAACTGAATGAGCGCCGGCTGGATTCGCGAGGTCTGACTCACGCGGGCGTGGGAGACCTGGCTCTCACGAGAGGCCTGGGCTGTCCGCTCCAAATGGCCACAGCTGCAGCCGCAGCCGCAGCCGCAGCCGCAATTTAAATGTCAGCTTCCAATTGCTCCCGTTCCCTCTTACGTACAATAACTATTACCACTATTTCTCTGAGATCATCAGTGCAGCAACTCAGCTCCAAGAAACGCAATGCATATCGTTCGAAGTCGCAAACAGGTATTTCTCCTCTTCCTCTTTCAGACGTTTCCGACTGGATAAGACTGCCAGTTACCTTAGTATGTACCTGACTATTGCCAGAAGTATTCGTGAGACGTCGTGGATAATGTGTAACTACTATGCGGTTCCTGAGTCTCTCGGAAGTTGCCTTGGATGGTAACATTGAAATTAAGCGTACGTTTCAGTGAGCGACTGCTCATCTTTTTCAAGTTATGCCGTTGGATGCGTGTGTAATAGACCTGTACACTCAATATTTCGCCTAAATACTTCTCTCATGGGAACTCACGCCAACGGCTAACGGTGTAAAAGTAAAATGAACAGTTCTATGGCACTCGTATCTTAAAAAGATTCACCCTCATATACAAAAGGGTATCTTTTACATTAATGAAGTTAGAAACTCGGGGAGAGTTTTATCTTACTTACATGCCTACAACATTTCTTATTTTCAAAAGAACAATCAGATTTGACAAGCGTGTATCTTCTACACGTATGGAAATAGGGTACATTTTACAATTGTGGTCATAAGTAAAGTTTCATTTACCTTTCACAAATGTCCACTGCTTTTGTTGGCCTGTTATCGCCACGTCTATTCGCCACAAATTCGATAATGTACGAACGACTGACCTAGCAGCAACTGAGATACTCCTGTCAGCGACAAAATTAACCTTCAATGTACAGCTGGCGCTATTTAAAAGACTTTGAGTTCATTTTTATGTAACAAAAGACTAAGATCTTAGAACTGTAGCAACATCAGTCGAGATGTTGTTGTGCTCCGAGTTACAATTACATATCTATTAGCGGTAAATTCAACCTGAAAGCGAAACGTATACAGGGTGTTACAAATAGGTACGGCCAAACTTTCGGGAAACATTCCTCACACACAAATAAAGAAAATATGTTATGTGGACATGTGTCCGGAAACTCATAATTTCCATGTTAGAGCTCATTTTAGTTTCGTCAGTATGTACTGTTCCTCCTCGATTCACCGCCAGTTGGCCCAATTGAAGGAAGGTAATGTTGACTTCCGTGCTTGTGTTGACATGCGACTCATTGCTCTACAGTACTAGCATCAAGCACATCAGTACGTAGCATCAACAGGTTAGTGTTCATCACGAACGTGGTTTTGCAGTCAGTGCAATGTTTACAAATGCTGAGTTGGCAGATGCCCATTTGATGTATGGATTAGCACGGGGCAATAGCCGTGGCGCGGTACGTTTGTATCGAGACAGATTTCCAGAACGAAGGTGTCCCGACAGGAAGACGTTCGAAGCAATTGATCGGCGTCTTAGGGAGCACGGAACATTCCAGCCTATGACTCGCGACTGGGGAAGACCTAGAACGACGAGGACACCTGCAATGGACGAGGTAATTCTTCGTGCAGTTGACGATAACCCTAATGTCAGCGTCAGAGAAGTTGCTGCTGTACAAGGTAACGTTGACCACGTCACTGTATGGAGAGTGCTACGGGAGAACCAGTTGTTTCCGTACCATGTACAGCGTGTGCAGGCACTATCAGCAGCTGATTGGCCTCCACGGGTACACTTCTGTGAATGATTCATCCAACAATGTGTAAATCCTCATTTCAGTGTAAATGTTCTCTTTACGTATGAGGCTTCATTCCAACGTGATCAAATTGTAAATTTTCACAATCAACTTGTGTGGGCTGACGAGAATCCTCACGCAATTGTGCAATCACGTCATCAACACAGATTTTCTGTGAACGTTTGGGTAGGCATTGTTGGTGATGTCTTCATTGGGCCACATGCTCTTCCACCTACGCTCAATGGAGCACGTTATCATGATTTCATACGGGATACTCTATCTGTGCTGCTAGAACATGTGCCTTTACAAGTACGACACAACATGTTGTTCATGCACGATGGAGCTCCTGCACATTTCAGTCGAAGTTTTCGTACGCTTCTCAACAACAGATTTGGTGACCGATGTATTGGTAGAGGCGGACCAATTCCTTGGCCTCCACGCTCTCCTGACCTCAACCCTCTTGACTTTCATTTATGGGGGCATTTTGAAGCTCTTGTCTACGCAACCCCGGTACCAAATGAAGAGACTCTTTGTGCTCGTATTGTGGACGGCTGTGATACAATACGCCATTCTCCAGGGCTGCATCAGCGCATCAGGGACTCCATGCGACGGAGGGTGGATGCATGTATCCTCGCTAACGGAGGACGTTTTGAACATTTCCTGTAACAAAATGTTTGAAGTCACGCTGGTACGTTCTGTTGCTGTGTGTTTCCATTCCATGATTAATGTAATTTGAAGAGAAGTAATAAAATGAGCTCTAACATGGAAAGTAAGCGTTTCCGGACACATGTCGACATAACATACTTTCTTTCTTTGTGTGTGAGGAATGTTTCCTGAAAGTTTTGCCGTACCTTCCCAGGAGGAATGATAAATATTCATGGATTCATATGCAGAAAAAAGGTCCAGTAAACATGGGTTGCAAAATGTGCAACTTAAGACCTACGAGCACTTCATCATCTTCGAAACTGTGAAGCAAATTCTCTTCTACTGAAAGGTCTTCTCTTTCCATATTGAGAAAATGGCGAGTAAATATGAGCTCTAGAAGGAATACCTTAAGAGCTGTGAGCACTTGTTCATACTTGCTCAGTGAAACACATCTCTCCTACTGAATCAGTGCTCATAGCTCTTGGCGTATGCATTTTAGGGCCCATGTTTGACAGTTTTTCTTGGTTTTGTCCATAATACCTCCTCCTTAAATACGGGAAACAAACTGCTTCCAAGAGAACACATTCGTTTTACAGTATTGAGCGTGAAGAAGGTCTCATAGGTCTTAAGGTATGCATTCTAGAGACCATGTTTACCAGACTTCTTGCTTCGAATGATCGTTTCCATTATATCCCTGAATATTGACCATTCTTCCTGGGACACCCTGTGTGACATTCATGATATGCAATGCACTGAAAATCCTTATGGAATAAAGATACTTGCCATGATAACATTAGGTTCAGCGGCTAAGAATATTCCAGTAGTATCCCAGTCACTCTTCGAATGCAAGATGGTGTAACGCTTACCTAAAACAGAAGAAAAGAAGAATTCCTTTAATTTTCAAGTGGCAAACATAAAGTGTAAGTTATAAGGCATTCACTTCGCGATTTAGTTCACGTTTCAAGTGTATTATAATGCTAAAGGATATCCTAATATGTATATCCTACTAGTGATGTGCTATTAAGAATTATTTCATCTCAACGCAGAACAATTGTTAAAATCGAATGGCTTAAGTCAGTTGATACTTAAGTGTGACTACTGAGGACAGATTGATTATGGTTAAATGAATATCACGTTTAGCTTTTACCATGACATTTCACATAAATCTGTCATCATTCATATTTTATTCCATACTTCCCCCCCCCCCCCCCGCCCCCCCACACACACACACAAACAGAAACACACGCACACGTGTCCACTAGCTCATCTCATTGCAGATCGAAGATGTGGGAACAAATACTGGGCAAAAATTATTGGTTGAAATTTTTAGACAATGTTACAGTGGCAAATACACCTTCAGCGTTCAATTTAGACGAAATTTGACATGGTCAAATTGGAGCACGCCATCTATTTTGAAATTTACTTTTTTGTTCACAATTGCCTTGATCCATTTGTTGGACATACAAGAGATTACCGGTTCCTCCTATTGCGTCATTGTACAAAACAAGTATCTTATTATGAATTTAACATGTCAAATAGTTTATACCAAGTGATAACGATACGCGCTGGATGACTATTTGGTGCGTATCTTTCGTAGCAAGATACTAGTTCTGATGATGGCTCATAAGAGTCGAAACAGGGCGACTGTCGTTAAGTCCACCATAAGAGATGGAGACCATTATGGAGGAAAAATGTTACACTTTGCTGTTAGAAACGGCACCATATGGCCAGAATTTCTACTCTTCTATACAGGTACAGACGAAAGGATATAAATATACCGTTTATGTATCGTCCACGACGATATCTTTACAGAAAAAACACAAGATAGACATGAACAAGGCTAGGAGATGGCTTTCACCTTTTAAAATGGGATAATCTGGCCCTAATTTAAGGAAAACATTAATGCGCAAGGCCAAACGTGACTTTAACTCCCAGCTCTCCGGAATAAAAGTCCATTGTCCTTGTGTAGTCCTTCTCGATAGAACACAAGAGACAACACAGACATCTGAATCAGTTCCGTTGTCGTTCTGATGAACCTCTGTCAAGAGCAAGCCAACTGGAATACGAAGGTCTAAAGTTGAGTGGGCCTTCTCCACCATAAAATTCCGCAAGAAAAGTTTCAGCATCGAACGAGGTCAACACAATGTTCCCGAGACAGCTCCACTTTGTCGTGTAAATTTTTTCCGGTGATTTGGCTGTTCGGTTTCCCGCTGCAGAATTCCCAGGTGGAGCTTCCGAGAACAGGTTAGGGGCCGCCTGCTTGGGTAGTCGGAGCACGTGTGTGTCCTGAAGGCAGGCCGAAAGCGCCGCCACGCACCACATGACTCACGCACGACGCGTGGCTTCGTGGCGGGGCCGCGGTTTCTGGTCCCTAATCAAGCAGCAGTTGGCTAAAGCTTGCTGCTGTGAGAGTAGGGCATGCGCCTCGTATGTCACATTCTCTGATGACGTGGCAAAAGTAAGTCGTTGACCTGCAAAGCGGATCCTGTGAATCACGTCGTAATAGCAGAGATTAAAGTGACCGACAAGTTTCATTTTCTTTCCGGTTGCTCGTATTCTTCTGTAATTAACCAGGCTCAATCGATGATTGAGCGAAAGCTGTAATGAGAGAATCGTAATCTATTGTAAATAACGTAAGATAATTCACATGTTATTTCGAGCATAGGCGGCAGTTTCATTGTGGGAAGCGTCAGTTTTTGGTGTATAGTGTTAAATTACAAAATAGCGTGTATGTAATGTTTTCGGTCATTGATACAGAGAAATGACAGTACAGTCTAACACTAACTTTTTCATTGTTCACAACTTATTTGTATGACAGTACTATACATGTCAGTAACATACATAAGAGTTCTGTACATAACCGAATGAGGTTGCGCTGTTATAAACAGATTGGCTTTGTGTTAGGGGAGATGGAGGCTCCAATTTCGATCGGATCATCCTCATTTAGCTTTTTGGTAGTTTTCCTAAATTACTTCAGGAAAATGCTGGAACGATTGTTACAATAAGATTACTACCTGTAAGTATGTAAATGGCTGTTCTACTAATACTGTGTCCGCAGCTCGTGGTCGTGCGGTAGCGTTCTCGCTTCCCGCGCCCGGGTTCCCGGGTTCGTTTCCCGGCGGGGTCAGGGATTTTCTCTGCCTCGTGATGACTGGGTGTTGTGTGATGTCCTTAGATTAGTTAGGTTTAAGTAGTTCTAAGTTCTAGGGGACTGATGACCATAGATGTTAAGTCCCATAGTGCTCAGAGCCATTTTTGAACTAATACTGCCACTTCTGCTTCTAATACTGCTACTTATGTTTGCAGCTCATTAAAAAAATGATTCGGAAAAATAAAACCCCAAGTAAACGAGTGTTGCAGAAAAACTTATGTGGAAAAAATTACGTGATTTCTCGTATTCAACAAGGAAACATGTTCCATCAAAGCCTGTAGTCAACAGCAGAACTGTTTCAAATTTGTACTGATGCTGTTTCCTCATTGGTAAAAATTATAAACGTGTTGAAATACCGATAATTTTTGGACAAAGCTAGAAAATATTGACAAAGTTACGTTCAAAAATACACGTTAAATAAGATGATAAACGATAAATTTGATTTTTACCATTCACATGTCTATCATAAAGCACACCAACGCCAGTTATAACCTCTATTAGTTTAAAAAATGTTCAAATGTGTGTGATTTCCTATGGTACCAAACTTCTGAGGTCATAGGTCCCTAGACTTACACACTATTTAAACGAACTTATGCTACGAACAACACACATCCCATGATCGAGGGAGGACTCGAACCTCTGGCGGGAGAGGCCGCACAGTCCGTGACATGGCGCCTCAAACCACTCGGCCACTCAACACGGTTCTATTAGTTCAATAGGGAAAAGAGGTGGAATAAATAAGGTTCACTGTACGTGAAGTTCGTACAAATCAATGCTAACGGCTATGCCACGTTCATTACTCACGTATGAAATACATTTGTGGTACGGCGTGTGAAAAATAAAGAAAATTAATTATTCTTCATCTTTTCCTGTTGCTTAAAAGTCATGATACCAAGTTATAATTTTGATTCTTACTTTTTACCTTGGTATTCGTGGATCATCCGAGTAGATTTTTTACGCTAGGAGCTGTTTTTTTTTTTGTCTTATTCCCCGACGCTTTTCCAGACGGCTATGAGTCATGACGCCGGGAGAAATCCCCGCTGTTGGGACGGAGTGATGTGGTGACAGAATGTCAAACAACCCGCAGCTGTCTTCCGGAACGCAAGTACTGACCTACACTACTTTCACAAGAGACCAGTTGGTGCAAAAGACAAATATGAAGGAGTCTGGATGCATATTAAGGTAAACGAAACCATTCAGATGGTATGATTTTCAGCCCAGGGGTATGAACGATCGAGGAAATTTTGTCGCCTGAGATAAATCCTCTGTAAATGCGACAGAAGCAATATTGGGAGGAAATCCATCCTCCACACGCGTCAATGTCTCCTGAAAGCAGCTATCTGCCAATACACTCTAAAATACATTATATGTAGATTAACCAAGGTTGTATCCGTTTCTGAAGGTAGTAGTGCAGAATGTACTCTATGTGATCAAAAGTATCCAGACACACCCAAAACATACGTTTTTCATATTAGGCGCATTGTGATGTCACCTACTGCCAGTTACTCCGTATCAGCGACCTCAATAGTCATTTAACATCGCGAGAGACCAGAATGGGGCGCTCTGCGGAACTCACGGACTTCGAAGGTGGTCAGGCGATAGGGTGTCACTTGTGTCATACGTGTGTATGCGAGATTTCCACACCCCTAAACATCCCTAGGTCCACTGCTTCCGATGTGATAATGAAGTGGAAACATGAACTGACACGTACAGCACAAAAGCGTACAGGCCGACCTCACCTGTTGAGTGACAGAGACCGGCGACAGTTGAAGACTGTCGTAATGTGTAATAGGCACACATCTATCCAGACGATCACACAGGAATTCCAAACTGCATCTTGACCCACTGTAAGCACTATGACAGTTAGGCGGGTGGTGAGAAAACTTGGATTTCATGCTTGAGCGACTGCTCATAAGCCACACATCACGCCGGTAAATAACAAACAACGCCTGGTGTAAGGAGCGGAAAAAGTGGACGACTGGACAGTGGAAAAACGTTGTGTTTTGCGACGAATCATGGAACACAATGTGGCGATCCGATGGCAGGGTGTGGGTATGGCTAATGCACGGTGAACGTCACGTGCCAGCGTGTGTAGTGCCAACAGTAAAATTCGGAGGCGGCGGTGTTATGGTGTGGTCGTGTTTTTCGTGGAGGGGGCTTGCACCTCTTGTTTTTTTGAGTGGCACTATCCCAACACAGGCCTACATTGGTGTTTTAAGCACCTTCTTCCTTCCCACCGTTGAAGGACTATTGGGGGATGGTGACTGTATCTTTAAACACGACTCAGCACCTGTTCACAATGCACGGCCTGTGGCGGAGTGGTTACACGACAATAACATCCCCGTAATGGACTGGGCTACACGGAGTACTGACCTGAATCCTATAGAAGACCTTTGGGATCTTTTGGAACGCCGACTTCGTGCCAGGCTTCACCGACTGACATCGATACCTCACCTCAGTGCAGCACTCCGTGAGGAATGCGCTGCTATTCCCCAAGAAACCTTCCAGCACCTAATTGAATGTATGCCTGCGAGAGTGGAAGCTGTCATCACCTCTAAGGGGGGACCAACACATTATTGAATTCCAGCATAACCGATAGAGTGCTACGAACTTGTAAGACAGTTTCAGCCAGGGTCCGGGTAGTTTTGATCACATAGTGTAACATAGTTTTATACAACAAATTAAACATCGTAATTTTTTGTTTGCTATCGTTTTGTCACTATAACGTTCCTCAATTTTTTTAGTAAACCATATTTTAATACAGCTTTCTAAGCCGAAATTTCTGTATTGATTGTTCTTGTATTGTAATTTACGTGTCGTTTCAAGGCCCCGACGCTTTAAATATATCTATAAACGTATACTTTTGTTTACGATTCGTTACAAAAATGGTTCAAACGGCTCTGAGAACTATGGGACTTAACTTCTAAGGTCATCAGTCCCCTAGAACTTAGAACTACTTAAATCTAACCAACCTAAGGACATCACACACATCCATGCCCGAGGCAGGATTCGAACCTGCGACCGTAGCGGTCGCGCGGTTCCAGACTGTAGCACCTAGAATCGCTCGGCCACTCCGGCCGGCGATTCGTTATAATCAAATACGTTGAAAGATTCGTCAGTGGTTACATGCGTGAATAAATCTTTGCAGGATAATTGTTCGAACAGTGTGTGTGCATGTTCTACTAATCATACGGAAAAATTGGACGGCATGGCGGCAAAGGTTTTTTCTATAAGGGCTTCGCTACCGTTCAGAAATATAATGACTACGATCAGCTATATCGAACATAAGGGGTGTAAAGGGAATAAGTGAAGATACTGTTATGTGGTGCCTAATGTTAGGCAAATCAGTGTGATGGTTGCTCTTTCTCTGCTTCGAACGGTCGTTCCACAACCACGTCACAAATTTTACGACATTATATTTTCTGCAAAGTCGATAACTGCAGCTCTAAGTGGACTACGCCTGTCAGTATAGACTAACCGTTTTGAGTTTACGAGTCCACACTTCAACACCTGACTTACTGCCCAGGGGAAAGTAAGTATTAATGGCTTGCTTGTGCCACGCGTACGTGCAGGTAACACCCAATCTAAAAACAACCGACTTTCAACAGCTATAATTAAAAGTCTGAAAATGACTTAAACTTGGCTGTGACGTTGTTCAGTACATCGCCCTCAGTCACCAACAGAAATATCTGTACTTATACCCTTTGCACCCTGTATAGCTTGGAACAAATGTTCGAAAATTTATTTGTAAATGCTACAGTATCGGTATTTTGCCAGGCTACTGGGAGTGTGTGAGAGGGCACCCCCATCGATTTCGTTCAAATTTTCTCCACCCTTTAACAAGAACTGTTAATGAATTCAGGAGCACCTTTTCCGTGAGTTTACTTCTTGAAGTAGTCAGTGCCGCATATGAAAGTGGCTATTGACCTAGAAGAGCGCTGCAGCCACATGTCCTACTGCCGAAGACGTCTCATGTCAGAGCACTCAACATCGAGCTGTAAATCACGTCCTCATTTATGCGGATATCCACTGACACATTCGCGCCTCATATCAAGAGCACTTCCACTCTAACATCAAAAAGCATTGTCAATAAGTTTATACGAGGGCAGTTCAATAAGTAATGCAACACATTTTTTTTCTGAAACAGGGGTTGTTTTATTCAGCATTGAAATACACCAGGTTATTCCCCAATCTTTTAGCTACACAACACTATTTTTCAACGTAATCTCCATTCAATGCTACGGCCTTACGCCACCTTGAAATGAGGGCCTGTATGCCTGCACGGTACCATTCCACTGGTCGATGTCGGAGCCAACGTCGTACTGCATCAATAACTTCATCATCCGCGTAGTGCGTCCCACAGATTGCGTCCTTCATTGGGCCAAACATATGGAAATCCGACGGTGCGAGATCGGGGCTGTAGGGTGCATGAGGAAGAAAAGTCCACTGAAGTTTTGTGAGCTCCTCTCGGGTGCGACGACTTGTGTGAGGTCTTGCGTTGTCATGAAGAAGGAGAAGTTCGTTCTGATTTTTGTGCCTACAAACACGCTGAAGTCGTTTCTTCAATTTCTGAAGAGTAGCACAATACACTTCAGAGTTGATCGTTTGACCATGGGGAAGGACATCGAACAGAATAACCCCTTCAGCGTCCCAGAAGACTGTAACCATGACTTTACCGGCTAAGAGTATGGCTTTAAACTTTTTCTTGGTAGGGGAGTGGGTGTGGCGCCACTCCATTGATTGCCGTTTTGTTTCAGGTTCGAAGTGATGAACCCATGTTTCATCGCCTGTAACAATCTTTGACAAGAAATTGTCACCCTCAGCCACATGACGAGCAAGCAATTCCGCACAGATGGTTCTCCTTTGCTCTTTATGGTGTTCGGTTAGACAACGAGGGACCCAGCGGGAACAAACCTTTGAATATCCCAACTGGTGAACAATTGTGACAGCACTACCAACAGAGATGTCAAGTTGAGCACTGAGTTGTTTGATGGTGATCCGTCGATCATCTCGAACGAGTGTGTTCGCACGCTCCGCCATTGCAGGAGTCACAGCTGTGCACGGCCGACCCGCACGCGGGAGATCAGACAGTCTTGCTTGACCTTGCGGCGATGATGACACACGCTTTGCCCAACGACTCACCGTGCTTTTGTCCACTGCCAGATCACCGTAGACATTCTGCAAGAGCCTATGAATATCTGAGATACCCTGGTTTTCCGCCAAAAGAAACTCGATCACTGCCCGTTGTTTGCAACGCACATCCGTTACAGACGCCATTTTAACAGCTCCGTACAGCGCTGCCACCTGTCGGAAGTCAATGAAACTATACGAGACGAAGCGGGAATGTTTGAAAATATTCCACAAGAAATTTCCGGTTTTTTCAACCAAAATTGGCCGAGAAAAAAAATGTGTTGCATTACTTATTGAACTGCCCTCGTACATTTCACCCACATCCAGTACACACTGTCACAGCTGCCGCGAGCGGTTTGACAGGCGACACAGTCGCGACACAGGCACACCCGTCGATGCCACAAAGCTGTGCAAGTCTGAAAGTGTCTTAAGTCTTCCTCTGATGGGATGATATTGCTAACATGGACATGGACGCGACTGTGGGTTCCAGCGATTTTGGTGAGAACTCAGAAACGGGAGATACCCGAAAGGGGATTCACGACCGCGACACTCACTACTGGTAGTTGTCGGCTACGTCTGTCGTGCACAGCACACAGCTCCTGGTTTCGAAAATGGATGCAGAAGGAATAGTTGCGTTAACTAATACTTGTGTTAACTAATAGTTGTGTTAGCTCTGATACTAATTCTCGGAGATGCACAAAAACTGTGGAGGAATGTACGGATCCTGAGACGCTTAACACGTACAAAATACATCTTTAAAAATATTATATTTAGTCCTAAACTAAATTACACTGATATCACATTTGATCAAACAAAGTTTAGAAAACTTGTAAAGAGTTAAAATGCTTCGGAGGGGTTCCAAATACAGATCGCCAGCTTAGGAAAGCAGTACACTAACAAATGTGGTATGCGCTAAGCTACACTAAGCTCAACGATCATCATAGTTTATATTTCTAACTCGTTTTTCCGCATTACTACCAAGTTAATCTCAATCAAAGATTTCATTTTTATGAAATCAGTTGTCAGATGCCATTTGGTGAATGTTTACATTTCCACAGTTTGGGTTTGAGCAACATAGATATGGAAGCACTTATAGCAGCCGACGTACCATTTCCCTACATTGTATCATGACAATCGTATCAAAAACGAAGCGTTCTTTGTGTAAAGGAGTAACTTTTCAAAACGCGCCAAGTCCACAATTAAAATTTACAAGAGAGACCAAAAACTAATGCGCGAGTAAGGTTTTATAAGAATTTGTGATTTGATTATGATACGTTATTAATGGTCCTAAATATTAAACTATGGGATAAGTAGGAAAAGTCTGACTTCATTTAAAGGCACAGCTGTTAGTCCTATGTTGATTTATTTGATTGTGCAGCAACCATAGGGACATTTTGAGTTTGATCAAAATTTTCATAAGCAAATTTCAAGAACCTAATCTTTAAATTTCGAGCAATAATAGATGAAGCAAATAAACAAGAAGACGTATCCAAATGCTGTGTAAACGATACATTCAGAATTAATCATTTCGGTTTCATGGTAAAACACTGTTTGTACAAGAAATTTCCTTTTATTCTACAACCAAAATTGTAGTTCAACTTCTTAATATAATTACACATATTGTTTTTGCAGGAGAATTCTTTTTAATCGTCTTCAAAATATTTGGCATCCAGATTCCTCCTCCAAGCAATTACATTCCTCATCTTCAACTTGCATTTCTACATTGTTTGCCAAATAGCCTCTCTTAAAAGTTGGACATACTTTCATCTCTATTCCAGCTGTCACTAAACCGCTTTTTCAGAAGGTTAACTAAGTTCTTTTTTCCGATTTTATGATCAAACTGAAAACATGTTTGTCAGATATGTGATCAGTTGCTACATCTCTTTGTATGAAGACTCCATTTTATACATAATGTACGTTTCTTTCCTCTTCTGTTCATTTTCAAAAAAATGGTTCAAATGGCTCTGAGCACTATGGGACTTAACTTCTGAGGTCATCAGTCCTCTAGAACTTAGAACTACTTAAACCTATCTAACCTAAGGACATCACACACATCCACGCCCGAGGCAGGATTCGAACCTGCGACCGTATTGGTCGCGCGGTTCCAGACTGTAGCGCCTAGAACCGAGCGGCCACTCCGGCCGACCTGTTCATTTTCAGTTTTATTCGTTTCATTTCTCTTATCCCATCTGGCTTCTTTAGATACTTGCAGAGGTCCTTAAAGTTTAAAGTATTTCAGTCTATTCTTAGTCTTCAAACATCCCCCATTTTCTGATAAATACTATGCTATTGTTGAGGAGTTAATATTTCTGCATGTTTCGGAAGACGTTTACCGAAAAACGCGATCTGCATGCGAGTATGAATAACCGCGCAAAGGAAATATTAGGCTACTACTTGCGCTGACCCTGGAGAATAGACTACATGGGAATTCCTGTTCTGCCCTGCGCAGCAACTGGAATATAATCTTATACTTTTAGTGTATTCTTCGTATCTATATCTCCTTAGAACATCTATCAAGGAGGAAGCTACGTCATTTGACGCACGACTTGCCTGGTCTTCAGCAGGAGAAGTCTGGAGAATTGTTTTCAATGCCGGTAACGCAGAGAGCATAATATGACAGCTGCCGCACATAGTATGCATCACCGATAGAAAGTTTTGGTAACGGTTGCGTGTGTTGTATATCAAAGCAGAGAGACACTGTTGGGCAATTTCTGTTCCATAATTTTGTAAAACTATTTTGTTATCCTTTTATAAGCAGCAAGCTCTGCTCGAACTCTTTGTCTTTTGACAAACTCTTTAGTAATTTCATTTCGTGTTTCATTCTAAAGCAAATACCTGAGACATTTACTGCATTTTATCCTTAAACTTTTTTGTCTGCTGTAATGACTTTCTCTTGCCTTCAAACTCGAGACGAATTCAGTCACGCTCTGTTCTTTGGCATTCCCCTTTTCCCCCGTCATATGTCACACGGATTGCAAGCCCACGCATAAACACAACGGTAGACAACAATCCCGTTGCACAGGACGATTAGTTGGCCACAACAGTAAACAGTGTACAAAGGAAACATTGTTGTATTTTAGGTACTACTTACATTAGAAGCTGAGAAAAAATTATCTATTGCGATTTGAACCCAATTTGCTGCTGGACATATGTTTCGAACCAAAGGCCAAACTTTTCATTTGATTTAAGCGCTTAAAAATTGCGTTTTGAATGAAAAATCATTGTAGCTCAATTCAGTGTATCTTCTAGAGTAGAAATCCGCTTCAAATTAATTTACGATCGAAAGTGGACTTCGCGCACTTTGAAACTCTTATATTTATTTATTGTGTAAGAACCTTGAAACACCATAGTTCTCTAGTTCGAAATTTCTATTAGAAAAACAACCAAACATGGCAATTGGTGCGCTGTATTCCAATATGACACCCGACCGGTTCAATCTGAGACGCAGGGCGCGATCTTGCATCTTGTTAGTTCACGTAGCCGAAATCCGAAAAACAACAGGACATAGAGCGTCTGTCACGCGCGGAAGTTATTCTGATCGTCAGTTCCACAATGTGACGCCACAAAACTGGGCGTTAGTTTTCACGCTCCCGCGCCCTCAGCTGGCGCGTCCATACCAGCGCCTGGCGGTGCGGCTACCCGGCGAGCAGTGCACTGCGGATTGTGCAGCGGCGTAGGTCCTCAAAGGCAGGGAACAAGACGTCTGTGTGCCATCAGATAGCGGCCAGGCCGCCACTAGTCCTGCGAGCCGCGAAAGGCTACCCGACCACTCTGCCAGTGCAGCGCAGTTCTCATTTAAGTCTTTCAGATGGACACTTGCAAAATGTCGCCGAGAACAGCATGGCACGGAGCGTCTGTGATGTCCAGTTTGTCAACTGTCGAGAAGATCGAGTAGATCACTATCCCTGCGCTTGGTAATTGTTTACTGCAGGCCCGCGCTGTATTTTCTGAAAACTGTTGAATCCCTCCTAGTGACCCACTAAACAACTGAAGTGCAGTGCATCTCCCGGCGTTTCTTTCTACGTCTACTGCTATACTCCGCGAACAGATGAAGTGCGCGACAAAGGTTACTATCTATGCTACCACATATTAAGATTTCTTCGTCCGTAGCCGTATGGGTCATATGGAGAATGATTGCTTGTAAGTCTTGAAAGGTGGCTACACTGAGCCACAGCGCCAGAGATCGCGCTAGAGAGTATTGTTCCGCCGCCTCCACTGGCAGTGATTATTGAGAACTCCTAGTAGTCAGTGCTTGTCGAGGACTCGTAGTAGTCAGTTCGTGTTGAGATGTGCTAGTGGGCAGTGTTTGTCGAGATGTTGTTCCATGTTTTATGCAGTTGTTTGATGGGCTAGACAGCAGATGGTTCGAATGGAAATGCTGTAATGATCAGAGTGCTTTTCGTCAATATATATGAAGGTAAAATATTTTGTGTTTTTTTTCATTATTTCAGTGTCTTAAATAATGCGTCATTACAGGTTCAGTCAACAAAGCATCTGGCTTGTGTTCTTGTATTAGAGTGTAATTCTGGTTTTCTTGAGTAATTATGGTATTTCTATTTCCTTTAATTAATTCAGTATAAATGATATTTAAAATTTCTTGTGTTGTTGAAGAAGAACCGTGCCAGATGCGTACGTTGAGTCATACTTCCATACACAGAACAGTTACACTTGTGCTTTGGTTTCGTAGGTTTTATAGTTGCTGGGGACTTAATTAATTAATTGTGTTAATGAAAATTACCATTTCATTCTTTGTTGTTGTTCTATGCAGTCAGATAGCGTAATAATACTAGTCAGGGCCAACCGTTTACGAGACTTCGTAATCGGACAAACAGCTACAAAAAATTAAAATTATTTGCATTTTATTTTTAATTAAGCCCCCATGCACGTGGATGGATCTCATTCTTAGAATTACGAAAGATCTTAAAGTCTCTGAGCAAACTGTTATTACCCCATTTGCATCATCTGTAGTAGAAAGCTGAAGGATATTTCTAATTGTTATTTTATCCATGTTAGATCTTGTGAACTTCGAGGCCATTTATGATAGTTGCTGAATGACGCAACCGGCCACATATTCTCTTTAAAAGTTTTATTTTAGTGCCATAACCAGTTTCGGGTTACAATTCCCATCATCAAGAGCTAATATTTCCACTTACATATATGTTTTCATCTACAGCAAAAAATGGTTCAAATGGCTCTGAGCACTATGGGACTTAACGTCTGTGGTCATCAGTCCCCTAAAACTTAGAACTACTTAAACCTAACTAACCTAAGGACATCACACACATCCATGCCCGAGGCAGGATTCGAACCTGCGACCATAGCGGTCGCGTGGTTCCGGACTGAGCGCCTAGAACATCTAGACCACCGCGGCCGGCTCATCTACAGCATATTGTCTGCTCCTACACTGCACAAGGAGAGATTACACCTGTTGTTTCTCCTTTTTGTGCATTATGGAGTCCACCTCCATTCATTCAATGATATATCGCCTAATATCCATCCTCACGATTGAAGACATTTTCCAAATGGAACTAAATGCAATCAAACAGACTGGAGCAAACATAGGCTATCCTCCTACCTAATTGCTGAGATAATTTTACATCACTATGCCATTACTTTCTTAAGATTTAAAGTATAAAATAGCGTTGGTACCAGTTTATTGCTTGCACTTCTGCTGTTATTGTTAGCTTAAACCAAATCCTTCTGGGAATGACGTATGACGTATTTCAATACACTGTACATAAAGAGCAAACATATCTTTCTTCTTCGTACGTCAAGAGTTACGACTCGCCAACAAGTATCCTTGGAGGTCATTCGCAACGCCAGCTTTATTTTAAAACCGATTTTCTTGTTTTAGCGTATATATCCGCAGAAATGAGCTCTTACAGGAAGAATATGTTGCAACTCCTGCAATATTTTCCGTCAAAAAGTGAATGATTTGACTTGCCATTCTTCTGGTGCTCACAAACAGATAAAATGATGACGGTGCATAGATTTACAGCATCTGCTAATCGACATCTGTTCGACCGAATACAGTAAACTGAACCAAATAAAAACGAGGCTTTGCGTTTTAAAATACGGAGCGAGGCCAGTCGCGAAGGGCAATTAAGAAATCCAGCCGTGGCAGCTGAGAAATGGGAGGGAAACCAAAATACGGTCTTCTGCAAATTAGAAAGTAAGGTGACTAGCATTATACCTGTCGCGTATCGGCCTTAAACCAACATGGAAATGATATGCATGGGGAGAAACCAGTCCAGTATCAACAGGAAAGTCATAAGCCGCTCGTGAGTTGTGGTGTAGCCAACGTTGAAACACACAAATTCTTTACACACTTTCTCTTGCTGCATTTTGAACTAAACTTCGAATAATAAAGCGGTGGCAAAGTACATTTCTGATCTTAACGTAAATGTCCGAAAGTTGAGCAGTCAAATGTGTATCACTTATATTTCTACTGTCTCTTCGTCTCGGTCCGCAGTCTGTGAACCTAAGCACAGGTGTCTGTTTCATCTAAACTTTTAATCCTTATCCGAACATATTTTTTTCACTTCCATTCTAAGACGTAATAGTTCAACTACAGGAGTGAAAAGTTGCAGTTCAGTCTTGCACCTCCTTTAGCATGAATTGTCTACCTCGATCTAACACTAATTTAACCACCGATTGGTTTTTGTAGATATTATAGCTTACTATCGTTTTACTAAATAACCATAAAATATGTCTTTACGTGCGGAAATATCTGTTTGTAGAGTTTCTACCCGAGTTATGGCGGAGAGCTCCTTGTGGTGAATAAAGACAGCAGGTCAGTAATCTGCGTCCATCTGCAACGCTTATCTCGCGCATATCAAATACCCATTCAGAATCGGCTGCGATTCCATTTGCCCTGGCTGAATTAATTAGACTAGACACAAATTAACTCGCCCAAAAATGGCGTCGTGAACAATTAAGATCGCATTATACATGCAAACGTCGCCGGAACCACGCATTAGGCAACACTCGCCATTAAACCTCGATTTATCGCGCCGGGTGCTTTTGTCGATACGCCGCGCGGCTGCGTCCGACTCGGAGATCGAAATTTCCAGCTGTTCCCCTCGCCGTGGGTTACGCAAATGGCAGTCTGCAGTTAACTCGCCGCAGAGTAATTCACATGGGCCGTATTAGCTCCGTCCGGGCTGGATGGAGCGTCTACCTCTCGCGGACCACTTTCGTCCGCGTAATCGAAGGCTCGCAGCAGAAACCTGATTTGCATTTCCAGGTATCTCGCCGTCGCTTACTCCACGACCGAATATCACGCAATCTGCGGCGCGCATTACGTTCACAGGCGCACACGCGCTCGCTACGACCGGCCCGTTGGCGCGGGTGTTACAAAATTCTCCTGGCATTGCGGCAGCTTTTACATTCATTAGGCTTTTCCATCTCCTTGCTCCACTTGCGCGACAGCTACGGTAAGGAGAAACAGAAATGTAGCTGCATAATAACGAAGCTGATTGGTAAATAATGAGCAGGAACTCAGCATTTTAACTGGTACCAGATGTTTATCAAAAATACCGAGTGGAAAGCTCATATTTGGTAGACAACAAGACAAGGTTACAATAGGTCACAGTTACATGTAGAATATTACGATGCAATTCACCCAACGCACGAGGGAATGGGCTTGCTAAACACTTGTTCGCCTTATTCTGAAATAGTGCTCATCAGCCTGAGATTCTTACCGCGTTAGATTAATGACAGAGACAGGAAAGACACTTTGGGATATCTTGACCAATATTTTATTATTCCAATAGGCCCCACTCATTTCCACTGTACGTCCTTATAGAAGGCAAATGCTTAGTGTCTTTACTATGAGCCAGTAAAAACTTGTCTAAATGGATGTGTAGTATCTAGTCAGCATTCGTTCACAACAGGCAAGCATGAGTTTTCTCACTTGCCTGTTGTGAAGGAACGTTGGCTAGATACTATGTATCCATCTGGATAAGTATCTACTGACTCATATTAATGGAAAAATGGAAATTAGCGTTTGGCATCATAGGCGGGGAGGCCCGTAACGGGGCAGGTCCGGCCGCCTTGGTGCAGGTCTTATTACATTTGACGCCACATTGGGCGATCTTCGTGCCGGATGGGGATGAAATGATAATGAAGACAACACAACACCCAGTCTCTGAGTGGAGAAAATCCCCGACCCAGCCGGGAATCGAACCCCTTATGACGGCAGTCCATCACGCTGACCATTCAGCTATCGGGGCAGACACTCATAATAATAGCAATAAGCATTTGCCTCTGATAATGACATTCTGTCGAAACGCATAAAGCGTATTGGAGTAATAACATTGTGGTCAAGACATTTCAAAATGTTTAAGTGCATACAATGTGGCTTTGCCTCACAAAATTTATACAAATTGTAAAACAGACAGAAAAGATACAACGAAAAGCGACACTTTTGTTCACCGAATCGTTTAGTCGGGGCGAGAGGGTTGCGGCGATCTTCGAGAAACTCTAGTGGAATTCGTGGTAAGTTCTATGGGACCAAACTGCTAAGGTCATCAGTCCCAAGGCTTACACGCTACTTAATCTAACTTAACTAACTTACGCTAGGGACAACACACACACCCATTCCCAAGGGAGGGGTTTACCGACGACCCGCCATCATATCCCCATAGGTTGGCATACCGCTTCCCAGGATTGGGGGGAAGGTCACCGGCCCCCGGGTGGAGTACACACGGCAGAATAACGACGGGAGCCGGTTTGCCGACCAGCCTGGATGAGGATATTTGGTGGTTTTCCACATCCGACTAGGTGAATACCGGGCTGGTAAGCACGTCCTGTCTCAGTTACACGATTCGAAAATATTTTGAAAAAGTCTCACACTATAACACGGGATAACACTAGACGTGGAGAGATGGGCAGATGGCCATCGAAACAAAGACCAAGGTTTACCTACAATCATTCTTCCCACGCAGCATTCACCAATGGAACAGGCAACGAGGAAGAAATAATGGTGCCAGAAGCACCCTCCGTCACACAACTTTTGATGGCCTGCAGAATATAGAAGCAGATGTAGATATTCAATCTGCAAAGTGAAGAAACGCTGTGGAACTAATATAGGAGAGTTGAAATCCCGATACCGTGATCCAGATTTAGGTCCCACGTGGTTCCCCGTTAATTGTTAAAGGCAAATTTCAAGGTCTTTTCCTTGGAATACACTCGTTCAATTTCCTTTCGTTTCGAGAGATTAGAAGCCAGTGCGAGGAAGCTCAACATAAATGTCAGCTATTTAGCTATTAGCCTATACAAATGCCCTCCTTTGGAAGAGATAACTGCTTTGCTCCATATGCATCCTTTGTCATGTTGCAAAATCTCAGATGCCAGGCACCCGAAGAAAGACACCGTACATTTCACGAGAATCTTCTTAAGGAAGAAACTACAAATATTTGCCGAGAGATACAACCAGCCACAAATACAGGAAAGGAATCCAACTGAAAGGTTAAAAATGAAACAGCGACAGAGAGAGAGAGGGCCGAGAGGGACAGAGAGAGAGAGGGAGAGAGAGAGAGAGAGAAGGCGCCCCCTGCACTTCCGTTCTATAATGCAAATGGGACTTCTTAATGTACTAATTGCTTCAAGTAGTTGTAAGTTTCTACGTTTATTTACATTAACATTTATGGTTTTTGAGTCTCATTAGACAAACACCTAATGGGAATGTAGCTGGGACAAGTTTCGACAACCGCCTATATTTCAACAGTAGCACTCTCTGTCATTTCCAAGGCACAGTTGCAACGAGAGAGCAATGTACAATGAAATTTACAACCTCTGCATGTAGGGTACAAGCCGGAGGACCGTAAAAAACCTAAGATTACCAACGTCAGAAGTTATCGATAGTGAATATTAATTACCAACTGTTGAGGTAGTATTAACTCTCTCCCTTTGCTGTCGACCAGAGCCAGAGAGAGATAGAAAGATTTTAAGCATATTTTAAGCAAAAACCTCCATATCAATTTATAGGGTAACTTCCAAATTTAATTTCTACTGATTCTATAATAAAACTACCCCAATAACGAACTGCGTGCCAGTATCTCCGTGGTATTAGATTCTATACCTCGCATACCGCTGTTTTAAATTTTCATGACAAATATATTCCTTGGAAATTTAAAACCTTGGTATGCGAGGCATAGAATCTAACACCACGGAGCTACTGGCATTCACTTCGTTACTGAGAAAGTGTAATTAAGGAAGCAGTTGAGATTCAATTACGAAAACACATAACAAATAGATGTGGAGTTTTTCCTTAAAATATTCTTAGAATTCTGCTCTCTACCTGGTCAAATCATAGAGGGGCAGACCTAATGCTACCTCACCAATTGATGATTAGTAATCCCTACCGCACGGGGTAGCCGTGCGGTCTAAGCCGTCTCGACACGGGTCGCGTGGCTCTCCCCGTCGGAGGTTCGAGTCCCTTCTCGGGTATGGCTATGTGTGTTGTCCATGTTGTTGTTGTTGTGGTCTTCAGTCCTGAGACTGGTTTTATGCAGCTCTCCATGCTACTCTATCCTGTGCAAGCTTCTTCATCTCCCAGTACCTACTGCAACCTACAACCTTCTGAATCTGCTTAGTGTATTCATCTCTTGGTCTCCCTCTACGATTTTTACCCTCCACGCTGCCCTCCAATGCTAAATTTGTGATCCCTTGATGCCTCAAAACATGTCCTACCAACCGATCCCTTCTTCTAGTCAAGTTGTGCCACAAACTTCTCTTCTCCCCAATCCTATTCAATACCTTCTCATTAGTTACGTGATCTACCCACCTTATCTTCAGCATTCTTCTGTAGCGCCACATTTCGAAAGCTTCTATTCTCTTCTTGTCCAAACTGGTTATCGTCCATGTTTCACTTCCATACATGGCTACACTCCATACAAATACTTTCAGAAACGCCTTCCTGACACTTAAATCTATACTCGATGTTAACAAATTTCTCATCTTCAGAAACGATTTCCTTGCCATTGCCAGTCTACATTTTATATCCTCTCTACTTCGACCATCATCAGTTATTTTACTCCCTAAATAGCAAAAGTCCTTTACTACTTTAAGTGTCTCATTTCCTAATCTAATTCCCTCAGCATCACCCGATTTAATTTGACTACATTCCATTATCCTCGTTTTGCTTTTGTTGATGTTCATCTTATATCCTCCTTTCAAGACACTGTCCATTCCGTTCAACTGCTCTTCCAAGTCCTTTGCTGTCTCTGACAGAATTACAATGTCATCGACGAACCTCAAAGGTTTTACTTCTTCTCCATGAATTTTAATACCTACACAGAATTTTTCTTTTGTTTCCTTTACTGCTTGCTCAATATACAGATTGAATAACATCCGGGAGAGACTACAACCCTGTCTCACTCCTTTCCCAACCAATACTTCTCTTTCATGCCCCCCGACTTTTATAACTGCCATCTGGTTTCTGTACAAATTGTAAATAGCCCTTCGCTCCCTGTATTTTACCCCTGTCAACTTCAGAATTGGAAAGAGAGTATTCCAGTTAACGTTGTCAAAAGCTTTCTCTAAGTCTACAAATGCTAGAAACGTAGGTTTGCCTTTCCTTAATCCTTCTTCTAAGATAAGTCGTAAGGTTAGTATTGCCTCACGTGTTCCAACATATCCACGGAATCCAAACTGATCTTCCCCGAGGTCGGCTTCTACCAGTTTTTCCATTCGTCTGTAAAGAATTCGTGTTAGTATTTTGCAGCTGTGACTTATTAAACTGATAGTTCGGTAATTTTCACATCTGTCAACACCTGCTTTCTTTGGGATTCGAATTATTATATTCTTCTTGAAGTCTGTGGGTATTTCGCCTGTCTCATACATCTTGCTCACCAGATGTTAGAGTTTCGTCATGACTGGCTCTCCCAAGGCCATCAGTAGTTCTAATGGAATGTTGTCTACTCCCGGGGCCTTGTTTCGACTCAGGTCTTTCAGTGCTCTGTCAAACTCTTCACGCAGTATCTTATCCCCCATTTCATCTTCATCTACATCCTCTTCCATTTCCATAATATTGTCTTCAAGTACATCGCCCTTGTATAAACCCTCTATATACTCCTTCCACCTTTCTGCCTTCCCTTCTTTGCTTAGATCTGGGTTGCCATCTGAGCTCTTGATATTCATACAAGTGGTTCTCTTCTCCCCAAAGGTCTCTTTAATTTTCCTGTAGGCAATATCTATCTTACCCCTAGTGAGACAAGCCTCTACATCCTTACATTTGTCCTCTAGCCATCCCTGCTTAGCCATTTTGCACTTCCTGTGGATTTCATTTTTGAGACGTTTGTATTCCTTTTTGCCTGCTTCATTTACTGCATTTTTATATTTCCTCCGTTCATCAATTAAATTCAATATTTCTTCTGTTACGAAAGGATTTCTATTAGCCCTCGTCTTTTTACCTACTTGATCCTCTGCTGCCTTCACTACTTCATCCCTCAGAGCTACCCATTCCTCTTCTACTGTATTTCTTTCCCCCATTCCTGTCAATTGTTCCCTTATGCTCTCCCTGAAACTCTCTACAACCTCTGGTTCTTTCAGTTTATCCAGGTCCCATCTCCTTAAATACCCACCTTTTGCAGTTTCTTCAGTTTCAATCTGCAGTTCATAACCAATAGATTGTGGTCGGAATCCACATCTGCCCCTGGAAATGTCTTACAATTTAAAACCTGGTTCCTAAATCTCTGTCTTACCATTATATAATCTATCTGATACCTATTAGTATCTCCAGGATTCTTCCAGGTATACAACCTTCTTTTATGATTCTTGAACCAAGTGTTAGCTATGATTAAGTTATGCTATGTGCAAAATTCTACAAGGCGGCTTCCTCTTTCATTTCTTCACCCCAATCCATATTCACCTACTATGTTTCCTTCTCTCCCTTTTCCTACTGACGAGTTCCAGTCCTCCATGACTATTAAATTTTCGTCTCCCTTCACTACCTGAATAATTTCTTTTATCTCGTCATACATTTCATCAATTTCTTCATCATCTGCAGAGCTAGTTGGCATATAAACTTGTACTACTGTAGTAGGCATGGGCTTTGTGTCTATCTTGGCCACAATAATGCGTTCACTATGCTGTTTGTAGTAGCTAACCCGCACTCCTATTTTTTTATTCATTATTAAAGCTACTCCTGCATTACCCCTATTTGATTTTGTTTTTATAACCCTGTAATCACCTGACCAAAAGTTTTGTTCCTCCTGCCACCGAACTTCACTAATTCCCACTATATCTAACTTTAACCTATCCATTTCCCTTTTTAAATTTTCTAACCTACCTGCCCGATTAAGTGATCTGACATTCCACGCTCCGATCCGTATAACGCCAGTTTTCTTTCTCCTGATAACGACGTCCTCTTGAGTAGTCCCCGCCCGGAGATCCGAATGGGGGACTATTTTACCTCCGGAATATTTTACCCAAGAGGACGCCATCATCATTTAATCATACAGTAAAGCTGCATGTCCTCGGGAAAAATTACGGCTGTAGTTTCCCCTTGCTTTCAGCCGTTCGCATTACCAGTACAGCAAGGCCGTTTTGGTTAATGTTACAAGGCCAGATCAGTCAATCATCCAGACTGTTGCCCCTGCAACTACTGAAAAGGCTGCTGCCCCTCTTCAGGAACCACATGTTTGTCTGGCCTCTCAACAGATACCCCTCCGTTGTGGTTGCACCTACGGTACGGCCATCTGTATCGCTGAGGCACGCAAGCCTCCCCACCAACGGCAAGGTCCGTGGTTCATGGGGGGGGGGGGGTGTTGTCCATAGCGTAAGTTATTTTAAGTTAGATAAAGTAGTGTGTAAGCTTATGGACCGATGACCTAAACAGATTGGTCCCATAATATCTTACCAAAAATTTACAATTTAGTAATCACTATCGATGACTTCTGACGTTGGTAATCTTTGGTTGTTTGTAATCCTTCGGCACGTCCCGTGCAGGCAGAAGTTATAAATTTCACTACACACAGCTCTCTCGTTTCAGTTATGCCTTCAAAATCACTCGGAGTGCACGTTTTGAAATATCGGCAGTTGTCAAAGGCATCACCCGCCTGCATTCCCGAAAATTATATACGCCGCGTAAAAATGAGGTTTCCCCTCATTACACAAGTTAGTTCCTTTTTTTGTATTCCAATGTACCACAGATACGTTCATGCTGAATGCACTGAAACATTTAAAGTGATGTCGAACAAATTGGTTGTGCGCTCTTGGTTTCAGGTGCCCTTCCCTCTCCGGTGGTGACCTCTTCCACTCTCTATAAATAAATTCTGTATAATTAGTTGGCAGGTTGAAGCATGTATACTCTCAGTAGCAGTTGAACGAGACGTTCTCAATCAAATGTTGGGCATCTCTGTCTTCTACTACAATTTTTTCACTGTATGGCCCCCTTTAGTACTGTGCAAATTCTGATGTACCAACAAATGCATCATCCTGTCTCTCCTTCTAGATACAGATTCTTTGAAGGAACGTATTTCTGATCGGTCTATAAATAAATTCTGTATAATTAGTTGGCAGGTTGAAGCATGTATACTATTACTCAATAAATCTCATGCATAATTAAGCGGCAGTCGTAGCATGGGTAATTCATTGTACTCTTTCGAATGTTTGTCCTGTTGCGTAAGAATTGTCTATTAATATCTACAATGCTGTCAATGCGAATTCTTCTTTATTTTCACAACGGTTGCAATGTTTTTAACATTTAATATAAAAGAAAAGGAAATAGTAGTGGAAGTGTCTGTGAGATGCAATATTTATGCCTGAGCACTGACTCTCACGGTGTTTATGTGAAAAGTGAGTCGTTATTCGTGTTTTACGGTTGAAAATATGATTTCCGGGGTAGGCTAACAATATGCACTGTCTTACCTTCAAGATGGCGGTAGGCCGTGATTGAGTGTATCGCTCCTTCGGTAGTGACGCGTTGTGGGAAAATGGTTGAATGGAAGAAGAAATCTACAATCATTCGTTTTGAAAAAAAAAAAAAAAAAAAAAAAAAAACTGGCACCCAATGGACCAATTTGTCAGTCAGTTGTCAAGTGTAACTGTGTCATTGCTTTATTTGTACCAATCGCGTCTCTCTCGCGCACTCTACATTTGTTTCAAATGCTAATTTCATCGATATTTTTGTGCACACCGCCACGTCATCATCCGTCAGTCCCTTCACTGATACCGTCCGACCGACACTGACTCGGCTTCTGTTGCCTCCGTAACAACCATCTGAGTGGCACGCGATAGTCACGTGAACTGCCCGCAGGGGTTGACAGCAACGAAACAACAAAAAAGTGCGTCTTTCACGTTATCATCAGAGGAGCAGAAAACTCTTCTGACAATTTATTTTGTTTACGATATTCTGATCAACAGTCAGCGAAATCAAAAGGACACTGAGTTTCATTAACATATAAATAATTGCAATCATCTGTGCGGCTATGACAATTTGCGGCTACTTCTGAGGCCTCTGGAGGCATGACCACCTGACAAATCCATCTAACTTTCAGTTCTCGTCCGTAGGAGCACATCTCAAATTCTTCATTACTCTGATTTGCTAGTTTTCCCATTCTGTGATTCATTCTCGTACAATGATTTGCTCTACGCGCAGAGTTTCAGATTTCTGTCAACCAAATGCCTGCGTTTGGTATTAGCAAACTTTTCTTGGCAAGGATCTCTCTCTTTGACGAAAATCGCTTTAAAGTAGCTGGTTTGTCGCAAAATAATAGTTACTGGTCGTTTCTGCACCCTTTATTTTTCACTATGCATTTGCGCCCTGCCCATCTTCAGATGACCTAGTGACAAATTGGTAACACAGAAAATGTTTTACAATTTGCAAATTTTTACAAATGCCCTAACAGAGGACCAGTGCTAAAACATGACTGAACAACAAATGCATATTACCATTTAGTACAGACCGAATATATGACTTTGACAGGAATGTCAGTTAACGTTGAAAGGAATAAAATGTTTACTAGTCGACTCAGCAAATAAGTTTATGACCTAACATGTGTATCTGTTTATAAAATGTAAAATTTCACGGCCAGAAATGTCACGATTAATGAAATGGTTGAAATGGCTCTGAGCACTATCGTACTTAACATCTGAAGTCATCAGTCCCCGAGAACTTAGAACTACTTAAACCTAACTAACCTAATCACATCACACACATCCATACCCGAGACAGGATTCGAACCTGCGACCTAGAAGTCGTGCGGTTCCGGACTGAAGCGCCTAGAACCGCTCGGCCACCGCGGCAGGCCTTAATGAAATGTTTCGGGCTATTATACCGTGGTCGAACGGATTCACCTTGGGGTTTTGAGGTGAAAAGTATTCGACCACTGCATAACAACCCGGAACATTTTATTATTTTCGCGGTGTAGTATTTACGACGAATTATGTGGCTGGTGGACAGTCCCACATAAAAGAACTTGTTGACGCTAGTTGCGTAAGTGCTGTGGTTCTGGGCTAAATGGCCGATACATAACCGCAAGTGGTAATAACATTATCTGTTACAAAATTTAAACACTTTTTCGTACATTATAAATGAAAGTTAATGCCAAACTTAGGCAAAGACAAATTTAAAAAATATTCAGGATTTTAGTTCCACATATAATATAAAACATATTGACACTCGGTGGCGTAAGTGCTATGACGCTACCGTATATGACACGTACATAATTACAAGTGATAGTTTCAAACATATTACAGTATTTCACATAAAATGTATAGAGATATTTTCTTATGTTTTAAATAAATGAGGCAAGGACAAGTGGAAAAAACATACAGGGATTTGCAATAAAAATATATGTGTATAAACCTATTCTAAAAAGAGAAACAAAACTAGGAGCCTGGGAAGGAAGCTTCCCTATGTTTGATTACCTACCAGTCACATCATTCGGCTGTAATCATTACGGTTCTAGGCGCTTCAGTCTGGAACCGCGCGGCCGCTACGGTCGCAGGTTCGAATCCTGCCTCGGGCATGGATTTGTGCGATGTCCTTAGGTTAGTTAGCTTTAAGTAGTTCTAGGTTCTAGCGGACTGATGACCTTAGATGTTAAGTCCCATAGTGCTCAGAGCCATTTGAACAATTTGTAATCAGCACACATGTTAGGTCACACAGCTATTTGCTGAGTGAACTGGTAAACTTTATGTGCCTTTCGACGTTAATTGACATCCTTGTCAGCACGCTGAGTGCACGTGTGGTTTGAGGTGCCATGTCATGGGTTGCGCGGCCTCTCCCGCTGTAGGATGTGTGTTTTGTTCTTAACATAAATTAGTTTAGATAGGGTGTAAATCTAGAGACCGATGACCTCAGCACTTTGGTCCCTTAGGAATTCACCTACATTTGAACATTTTGACATCCTTGTCAAAGTTGTATATTCAGTCTGTATTTAATGATATTATGTTTTAAATGTCTTTGTTGTTCAAACAATTTTTAGCATAGATCCTATTTTAAGACACTTGTACAAATTTGTAAGATTGTAAAAATGATTTTTCTGTTACCAATTCGTCACCAGAACATCTGAAGAGGGTAGAGCCCGAAACACGTAATGAATAATATGTGGATCCAGAAACATCTTGTGACTTATTTTGCCACTAACCAATTATTTTAAGGTCCCGTTTCATCGTTGAGATTATGATGGTCGCACGCCTGTACTACCAATTTCAGTCACGCCTACTAAACTCTGTCGTTTCCTGCGCTGATCTGCATCGCGTCCTCATTTATGTATATAATAGTATTATGTTTTCAATGTCTTTGTTGTTCAAACAATTTTTAGCATAGATCCTATTTTAAGACACTTGTACAAATTTGCAAGATTGTAAAAATGATTTTTCTGTTACCAATTTCTCACCACCCGTTTGTGGTCGGTGGTGGGCGGGGCGGGGGGGGGGGGGGGGGCAGAGGGCCCCCGTGAACTCCACTGCCCGGTCTGCCCCCAGATGGGGGAGCCTACCACCCCCCGTCAAGCCACACACTCTGCTGCATTACCGTCCGGTGAGATACATGTCGGATTGGACGGCCTAACCGCCACCCAGCGGCGCCCCGCTGCTCACCAAATTGGTGGCGTTAGCCACACTAAGGGATATTTACAGCGCCTGCCCTCAAAAATCTTCATTAAGGATAAGATACTGCGCCCGAGATACTGGCTTCCGTTTAGGGAGCCTGAATTATGTTAGCGTGTTGGTCCGGCTCCTCCTCTTGTTACGGCTTCGGGCGCTGGAGGGCGTTCTGGGGCGCTCGGCGTACGGACACAAAGGCCGCATTCTTCGCCGCCGCAGCTGACTGGGCCTAAACGGAGAAGATGAGATTCTTGTCGCCGTAAGGCGCTGGAAAAGCATTCGTAGTAGCTACGCTGCTCTCCGTAGGCGGGGAGCATATTGGACGTTCTATTACACTTTAATGAACTTGAGACAGATTACAAGTGAACGTACCGAAAGTATTACGGCATTCCATCTGCCATACTATCAACAAAAAGAAAATCTATGTTGGTTAGAAAGTTTAAATAAATAACTGTGGCTGTGAACGTTTGAAGCTTATGAAAATGAAAATATCTTACGTATGTACTAATTTCAACAGAGTTCGTAACCTTTTGAAGACAAAGTCGCATGTTTGTCTTCTTAGATTTTCTCGATGGTAGTCTGCTTGCCGCTCTCAGACCTGCAGCGGTATGGATTGGTCATTATAGGTAATCTGATGACACAGCACGTTTTACAGTCGAAACTTCATTCAGCAACAAACAAACCAGCCGGCTGCATGGCCGAGAGGCTTTCAAGCAACGCCGCAGTCTTACACAAAACTGCACGCAATATCAACCGTTACATAATCTCTCTTCCCTAGCGATTATTGTGCCGTACAGGGTCCACTGTTTCCATGATTTGACAAATTTTATTTTTTATTTGATTTTATGGTCACATGGCCTTCCTCTCGCGACAAACACCACTTAATCTGTGCTTTACAAGTCTGTCTCATGTACGTTTTGTCCTAATCGTTACTGTATTTCATCTGTGTATCTTACTTCCTGAGGCGGAGGTTGGAGATCAGTCCAGCATTTGTTTAAACAAGCGTGAAAAACAGCCTAAAACAACAAAAGTAAGGTGGTGTGTCAGAGCAACGGCTCGAAGCTAGCAGCCTTTATATCAGGAGGTGAATATCTACTACAAAGGTCCTAGGGATTAAGAAGCCGATTCAACTGTGTTTAATCTTTTTATTATGAGATCAGAACCGGTTTCGTAGCACCAGCTGACATGTAACTAAGCCATAAGACCTAAGTAGCCCGGAACGTGGAGCCCAATATTCGCCGTCAGATCAAACTAATAAACCGCTAAATAACGCTATGGCAATGCATCAAAATGAAACACACCTCGGAATCCAAGTCACAAATGGCCGATGGAGTCACAACTCTGGTCCATGCGCTTCCCTGAAACACAGAAAGCGAACGAGTGACGTGCAATGCGGTCGCGCTGAAAGTTCCGGAAGTGCTGATGGACTGGAGTTGCAGCCCAACCGACCATTTTGGACTCAGATCCCTACTTTCTGATTCTTTGGTGTACCATCATTTAACGGCTCCTTAGTTTGGTCTGACGAAGAATGTTGGGTTCCGTGTACTTAGCTACTTAGTTCTTATGACATAGTTACATGTCATCAAAGGATTTGGTTGTCAGTGCCACGAAACTGGTTGTGACTTGATAGTAAAGAGATTAAATACAGTTGAAGCGGTATTTGATTCGCAGGCCGATTGGTCATAGCTGTGGCTACCCTGTGTACACTGTTTTCTACCATAAAATACTGTATTTGTTCAATCTACCTGTGTAACATTCCAAGATGAATCGTGGACCTTATAGATTTACTGAATTATTAAAGATATTGTTATATATTGTATAAAATACGGCACGAAAGAGATGCTGTGCAGTAGTTCACTATATGGTCAGTAGTCGTTTTCACTAATAATAAAGCAAAACTGCCGAATCATCTATGGGTGTATACAGCGAGGTACTTAGTCCTGGATTGCTTCCTTTCAGAAGTGAATCAGTCATGAATACACCTTAAACCCTACAAAAGCTATTCAGCAGCTCTTTACAAGGTTGTACAATTTCAGCAATTTCCTGATCCTCTGCCCCTATTTTAGCCACTTACGTCTCAGGGTCGGGCTGCTACCCGCTTTGTCGGACATTTTAGCAGATGACGTGCGTGGTGACTCCGGTGTCTTGTCGACGTCCTTTGGATACTCTCCCGTACCGTCTTGACGTTTTAGATTTGTTTTTTCTTCCTTTCTGTATTAGACCTCCAAACGGGTTTTTACCCTCGCGGTCCCAACATTCTATGGTTCTATACTGGGCGCTTATGACCTTAGAAGTTTCGCGCCACCCCCCCCCCCCCCTCCCCCCTAAAAAAAAACAATATTTAGCTAACGCTCCTAACGATTTGTAGTGATGTTCCTTGTTCATTACCTTTCGCTCTTAGTGATCCGTTGGGAACTGTTCTTTTTCCCAGCTGTCGCGTTAAGCGTTCTTTGGCAGACGATGGAAAACCTAGACAGTAGTTTGAACACAGCGGCTCCTAAGTGCGGCTACAACGGTTTAACCACAGGCCACCTCAATCTACTTTGTCGCCATAGGAGTTGGAAAGCAACCACTTAATAACGAGGGTCTTTCCATTCATGCTGAATCTGCAGTACTCACTGTGTTTGTCACATGTTTGTTTAGAATGCCCAATGCAAAGAACGGATTCAGTGGCTCACTGCTAGTGCGAGAATGCGTAAGCCTCTAAGGTACACTCCTGGAAATGCAAAAAAGAACACATTGACACCGGTGTGTCAGACCCACCATACTTGCTCCGGACACTGAGAGAGGGCTGTACAAGCAATGATCACACGCACGGCACAGCGGACACACCAGGAACCGCGGTGTTGGCCGTCGAATGGCGCTAGCTGCGCAGCATTTGTGCACCGCCGCCGTCAGTGTCAGCCAGTTTGCCGTGGCATACGGAGCTCCATCGCAGTCTTTAACACTGGTAGCATGCCGCGACAGCGTGGACGTGAACCGTATGTGCAGTTGACGGACTTTGAGCGAGGGCGTATAGTGGGCATGCGGGAGGCCGGGTGGACGTACCGCCGAATTGCTCAACACGTGGGGCGTGAGGTCTCCACAGTACATCGATGTTGTCGCCAGTGGTCGGCGGAAGGTGCACGTGCCCGTCGACCTGGGACCGGACCGCAGCGACGCACGGATGCACGCCAAGACCGTAGGATCCTACGCAGTGCCGTAGGGGACCGCACCGCCACTTCCCAGCAAATTAGGGACACTGTTGCTCCTGGGGTATCGGCGAGGACCATTCGCAACCGTCTCCATGAAGCTGGGCTACGGTCCCGCACACCGTTAGGCCGTCTTCCGCTCACGCCCCAACATCGTGCAGCCCGCCTCCAGTGGTGTCGCGACAGGCGTGAATGGAGGGACGAATGGAGACGTGTCGTCTTCAGCGATGAGAGTCGCTTCTGCCTTGGTGCCAATGATGGTCGTATGCGTGTTTGGCGCCGTGCAGGTGAGCGCCACAATCAGGACTGCATACGACCGAGGCACACAGGGCCAACACCCGGCATCATGGTGTGGGGAGCGATCTCCTACACTGGCCGTACACCACTGGTGATCGTCGAGGGGACACTGAATAGTGCACGGTACATCCAAACCGTCATCGAACCCATCGTTCTACCATTCCTAGACCGGCAAGGGAACTAGCTGTTCCAACAGGACAATGCACGTCCGCATGTATCCCGTGCCACCCAACGTGCTCTAGAAGGTGTAAGTCAACTACCCTGGCCAGCAAGATCTCCGGATCTGTCCCCCATTGAGCATGTTTGGGACTGGATGAAGCGTCGTTCAAAAATGGTTCAAATGGCTCTGAGCACTATGGGACTCAACTGCTGAGATCATTAGTCCCCTAGAACTTAGAACTAGTTAAACCTAACTAACCTAAGGACATCACACACATCCATGCCCGAGGCAGGATTCGAACCTGCGACCGTAGCGGTCTCGCGGTTCCAGACTGCAGCGCCAGAACCGCGCGGCCACTTCGGCCGGCGATGAAGCGTCGTCTCACGCGGTCTGCACGTCCAGCACGAACGCTGGTCCAACTGAGGCGCCAGGTGGAAATGGCATGGCAAGCCGTTCCACAGGACTACATCCAGCATCTCTACGATCGTCTCCATGGGAGAATAGCAGCCTGCATTGCTGCGAAAGGTGGATATACACTGTACTAGTGCCGACATTGTGCATGCTCTGTTGCCTGTGTCTATGTGCCTGTGGTTCTGTCAGTGTGATCATGTGATGTATCTGACCCCAGGAATGTGTCAAAGTTTCCCCTTCCTGGGACAATGAATTCACGGTGTTCTTATTTCTATTTCCAGGAGTGTATTTGAACCCGAGTCAGCCAATTGGGCTTTCACCGGCCTCGAGGCTCGCAGCGAACAAAGTTATCAAGTCTTCTTGGCCGATGTTCCTTCCATGGCCAAAAGTGCTGACTTTTCTCGCCGTTGCTTCCAGCACACCATATCAACTAGTCATTCAGACGTTTGTTAGTGAACAAGGTAGAGGCTTCTGAGCAGCACACTTCGTTGTAATACGGTGAGATGTATAACAACGCGCACATTGTTCAAGTTTCAGTATGATATGACCTTTATAGGATTTGTAGTTTCGTGTGGTAAATGTGGATCTTGGTTCGACTTAACACTTTTATTATGGCACATGTGATCAGAGAATCATTCAAGTAACAGTTATCCTAAACCATAAGTGTCTTATGTGTCTTATAAGCAGTTTATTAACTTTAATGAGATAGCCTATTTATTCCACTTGGGAATATTATTTTTGATATGTGGTTTAAAGGTACCGTACAGGTTCAAATGGCTCTGAGCCCCTAGAACTTAGAACTACTTAAACCTAACTAACCTAAGGGCATCACACACATCCAAGCCCGAGGCAGGATTCGAACCTGTGACCGTAGCGGTCGCGCGGTTCCAGACTGAAGCACCTAGAACCGCTCAGCCACAACGGCCGGCCTACTGTACAGGAAGTATAGAAAATCACTCTATTTCAGTGTGTCAGCACAACCATCAGGGCTGAACTGTCTATTTGATTCCATAGTTACAGTCTCTGTCATTCAATCTGCATAGAGACATTCATTAATTTACTTCGCCTTCTACCTGAATCAAAACTTGCAATGTGGTACAGCACAAAAAGCTCATACAATCGCACGTAAAGGGCAAACCGCGCTACCGTGTTCCGTCTGAACTGTAGTAAGTGATTATCGTATCGTAAGGCAAGTATGGTGCTGATAAAGTTTCTCCAAGATCTTCAGTTGGGGGAGACAAACAACCTGCAGTTACTCATACTGGTCAAACAGAAAAGACTTTTAGCACTAATGCCAGCTGACGTTAAGCCATGTTTTCGTAGGTTTGTGCGTGTGTGTGTGTGTTTTATGTGCCCACCATGGATACCTCTCTTCTTTATTTCAGAATATCACTTGCATCCTACGTCCTCACTTATATGCTGTGTGTGTTCTAATTTCTGTCTTCCCCTTCAGATCTTAATTTCTGCAGTCCTCTCTAGGACCGGAAGTTATTCCCTGATGATTTAACACAAGTTTCGTCAACCTGTTCCTTCTTCTAGTCAGTGTTTTCCGTATCTTCATTTATTTGCCGATTCTGCTGAGTACCTCCTCATTCCCTATCTTACTAATTCATCTAATTTTCAACTTTCTTCTGTGGTAACACATCTCTTCGATTTTCTTCTGTTCGGGCTCTCTTACCGCTCCTGATTCGGAAAGTACAGAATCCGTTACGCTTTCAGGAGGTGGAAATAGGAGCTAAATGTTCACAATTCATTTTCTATGTTCAGAGAGGCATTATTACCAAATAATTCCCCTCCCCCTCTCCCCCATTGTTGTTCTTTTGCGTAAGCTTTCTCTCCCTATCGTTATTCTACAAAGACGCGTTATCCTTTAAAACTGTTTGATCTATTTAGGGATATATTTCAGGGCATAAATAACTATTTTAAACTTGCACGAATACGCTATAAAAGTTCATGAGGTATGAAGCAGCTTACGGGGTGCCACTAATGATCACCTAATGAGATTTTCACTGCGCTTGACTAATTAGCATGAAAGAAAACTTCTTATCCGATGTGTAAACAAATACCTTCGCGCGATTTGAGTATGTGGGACTCATAAGAGATATACTACACTGACATAAAACGTTACTAGAGGATTACATGTGGACAATGCTCTTGCTGACTAATCTATGCAGACGTGACTCACGTAACTTCACCTCTGTTGGTACCCCTTCTGCATACATTGCGGGATTATCTCTCACGTAAGGAAATATATCATGGAGAAATGGTGAAGCCAAAGCCTAAGATATTATTTACAACTGGCAACTTTCTGTCTGCAGAGGAGTTTGCGCAACTTTGGAAGTTGGTGGCAGATGAAATCTCTGTGCCCGAGCGCGGGTGTTGGTCCCGCAAGATAAGCAGGAGAACTTGTGTGACGTTTGGAAAGCTGGATAGAGACCCAGTCACAAGTTAAGCAGAGTGTATGGGTCGCGCCAGTCGTTCCCGAATAATACAGTCGGTAAGCGCATTTCACGCACAATGTCAGGCTTCGGGTTTCGAGTCCCGGTTCGGCAAACAGTTTTAATCTTCCCGGAAGATTCACAACAGCGCTTCACTAGGCGTGCGCTTGTTGGATATGTTTCCCATTGCCTTCCTCAGACTTTTCGACTGGCTTATGCAGAAGTTATTAGGAGAAGTGCAGATTAATGTGTAGCCCGAACCACACGTAAATTGGCATTTTCGACGTTCACAAGCCGTTTGCAGAGGTAAAAGATAATTTTTCGTAACTAATGTTCACAGTCGTATAAAACTTTATGAAAGAAGTCGTCGTCGTGATTGAGCGTAAACACTATTTATTATGCAATTCGCTTCTGACATTTTGACCATTTAGCCATTTTCAAGTGTATATGAAGTAGTGAGCTTAAAAAAAAGAGATGGTACCTGATAGAAAAAATCCCAGGATCGAAGGTCGACTGGTGATCTAATAACGTCACTCGTTCCCGGGTAGCTTAGATGGTAAGAGCATCGTGATACCTGACGGACAAATTCCCAGGATCGAAGACTGACTGGCTATCTACGAGTAATACCGTCAGCTGTGCAGTCGTGCACGGATAGCTCAGACGCTATAGTCTGACACACATTCACTAGATCACTGTGCCACATCATGGCAATTTCTCCCTTTTAATGTCCTATATCCATTATTTTCACTGGAACGAAATGCTAATTTTAGGTTTTGGTAATGTTAGTGGCAGAGAATGGCCGGATGACCTCCCTGTAGCCACTTCTTTCTTCTCTCGAGACTTAATTTGTACACCCCATCTCTTTGCACCTAGTGCTACACCAAGTGAAATTGCGCGACCCTTTTCTAAGTGTTTGCGAACCGTGTAACTGTGGCGAGAAGTCGATACCAACTCGATATTCACCTAGTCGTATCAGGCAAGAACTCCTAAAAGCCACACCCAGTCTTACCGGCACACGGGCCCTAGCCTTTAATTCACCCCGGGGGATTCGATACGGGGACAGCACCATTCCCCGTATCCCGAATGTTGTTGTTGCTGTGGTCTTCAGTCCTGAGACTGGTTTGATGCAGCTCACCATGCTAATCTAACCTGTGCAAGCTCCATCTCGCAATACCTACTGCAACCTACATCCTTCTGAATCTGCTTAGTGTATTTATCTCTTGCTCTCCCTCTACGATTTTTACCCTCCACGCTGCCCTCCAATGCTAAATTTGTGATCCCTTGATGCCTCAGAACATGTCCTACCAACCGATCCCTTCTTCTAGTCAAGTTGTGCCACAAACTTCTCTTCTCCCCAATCCTATTCAATACCTCCTCATTAGTTACGTGATCTACCCACCTAATCTCCAACATTCTTCTGTAGCATCACATCTCGAAAGTTTCTATTCTCTTCTTGTCCAAACTACTTATTGTCCATGTTTCACTTCCACACATAGCTACACTCCAAACAAATACTTTCAGAAACGACTTCCTGACATTTAAATCTGTACTCGATGTTAACAAATTTCTCTTCTTCAGAAACGCTTTCCTTACCATTGCCAGTCTACACTTTATATCTTCTCTACTTCGACCATCATCAGTTACTTTGCTCCCAAAATAGCAAAATTTCTTTACTACTTTAAGTGTCTCATTTCCTAATCTAATTCCCTCAGCATCACCCGATTTAATTTGACTACATTCCATTATCCTCGTTTTGCTTTTGTTGATGTTCATCTTATATCCTCCTTTCAAGACACTGTCCATTCCGTTCAACTGCTCTTCCAAGTCCTTTGCTGTCTCTGACAGAATTACAATGTCATCGGCAAACCTCAAAGTTTTTATTTCTTCTCCATGAATTTTAATACCTACTCCACATTTTTCTTTTGTCTCCTTTACTGCTTGCTCAATATACAGATTGAATAACATCGGGGAGAGGCTACAACCGTGTCTCACTCCCTTCCAAACCACTGCTTCCCTTTCATACCCCTCGACTCTTATAACTGCCATCTGGTTTCTGTACAAATTGTAAATAGCCTTTCGCTCCCTGTATTTTACCCCTGCCACCTTTAGAATTTGAAAGAGAGTATTCCAGTCAACATTGTCAAAAGCTTTCTCCAAGTCTACAAATGCTAGAAACGTAGGGTTGCCTTTCCTTAAACTTTCTTCTAAGATAAGTCGTAAGGTTAGAATTGCTTCACGTGTTCCAACATTTCTACGGAATCCAAACTGATCTTCCCCGAGGTCCGCTTCTACCAGTTTTTCCATTCATCTGTAAAGAATTCGTGTTAGTATTTTGCAGCTGTGACTTATTAAACTCATAGTTCGGTAATTTTCACATCTGTCAACACCTGCTTTCTTTGGGATTGGAATTATTATATTCTTCTTGAAGTCTGAGGGTATTTCGCCTGTCTCGTACATCTTGCTCACCAGATGGTAGAGTTTTGTCAGGACTGGCTTTCCCAAGGCCGTCAGTAGTTCTAATGGAATGTTGTCTACTCCCGGGGCCTTGTTTCGAGTCAGGTCTTTCAGTGCTCTGTCAAACTCTTCACGCAGTATCGTATCTCCCATTTCATCTTCATCTACATCCTCTTCTATTTCCATAATATTGTCCTCAAGTACATCGCCCTTGTATAGACCCTCTATATACTCCTTCCACCTTTCTGCTTTCCCCTCTTTGCTTAGAACTGGATTTCCATCTGAGCTCTGAGTATCCCGAATAAGGAGTGCTAATGCACACGGCTATCCTGGCGGATATGCCATATTTTAGCACTACGGTCCAGTTAATTAATCTTAAGGCCTATTATGAACACCGTAGACGGAATAATGTAATAATGTAAGATAATTTATGTAGACAGGAGTGTACAGCATGAATGAAGTATGAAGACTGGAAGCGTGCGTCATACAAAAGCTGTTTTAATGAATATTTATCCACATAGAACTAGTTCGCTCAAGTGAAGATCATCAAGTCTCGGATTAACACTATATCAATTTTAACGCCGGTTCTATGGAGCCCAGTATGTAACTGCTTTTAGATGCACATGTAAGAGACACGCATACACATGACCGAAGCGGCTAATGGAATTACTGAAGGACATCTTCAACACCTGGGCAGAAGCTGATTAAGCATTCTGTCTCTTCTTGAGCCAGGAGTAGGGAAAGTTGATGGCCGGCCGTGGTGACCGAGCGGTTCTAGGCGCTACAGTCTGGAACCGCGCGACCGATGCGGTCGCAGGTTCGAATCCTGTCTCGGGCATGGATGTGTGTGATGTCCTTAGGTTAGTTAGGTTTAAGTAGTTCTAAGTTCTAGGCGACTGATGACGTAAGAAGTAAAGTCCCATAGTGCTCAGAGACATTTGAACCATTTTTTTTTTTTTTTTAGGTGATGGTCATGAAAAGACACAGGCAATCAATGGACATGTCTAAATGGAGAAGAAAGGGCAACAGAAGACCCATCATTTCAAATATCTTTGCACTAATGTCTCTGATACTGGTTTATAGACAAAGACATCACTCAGAGGTTCGAGCAAGTGATAGCCTCTGTTAAATAGTTAAAGACGAAATATGGAATAAGAAAATGGCACTACATGTAAGAGAGTCATCTGCGAAACATACTACATACTAATTTTAACACATGATTGAGAAACAATGACCATGGGAAGTAAAGAGATCAGCAGAATTCAGGCAGCTGAACTGAAGTTTGTTCGTAGCGTAGTCGGAGAGACACGGAGGGATAGAATCCGGAATGAGGAAATCCGAAAAGAGTCTCAAGTTGTGAGAGTGAAAGACAAAATAGCCTCGCAGCGGCTGAGATGGTATTGAAATATGCGTGGAAGCACAGATTACCACGACAAATGTCTGATTTGAACCTCAGAGATAAGAGACTAAACCGAAGACCGAGGCTGGGATATAAGGAGACGGTGAAATCTGACATGGGGCAGAGAGGAATACCCGGGACAGCATCGAAGAAGGGAAGAAGTTTAAAAAACGGTGACTGGTAGAAAATGAAGAACGGAAGATTAGGGTTTAGCGTCCCGTCGACAACGAGGTCATTATAGACGGAGCACAAGCTCGGATAGCTTTTTATAAAAAAAAAAAAAAAAAAAACGAGTGGAGAAAGAAACTCGACCCCGTGCCCTTCCAAAGAAGTCATCCCAGTATTTCATGGAGCGGTTGAGGCAAATCACAGAAAATTGTAATTTGGATGGCCGGAGGAGGATTTGAAATATGGCTGGCAGTTATCGTTGAACCAACAGGCTTTTTTTCAACGCCAGTTTAACCGGACTTTTAAAACCGCTCAAAATGACCGGTTTCTGAAATAACAGATTTTCGTTTCTTCCTTCCTATTTATTCCCTGTTATGAAAGCAGAAATTGAACAGAAGTTGAAAAATGTTGACTGCTTCTGTTTCTAGATAAATAAAATCGAAATATTAAATTAAATAGGCAAATGAAAAAACGTTACCCTTCCGCCGTTCTCTGATTTTCACGAAAAGTGATAAATGCTTAACTTACAAGAAATAGTAAGCACTCTTCTATTGATTATAATTTTTTAAAACTCTTCTAAAAATCGTGTTATAATCGGGTATCACACCACTCTTTGGAATTTACAAATAGTCAGTGATAAAGCATGGAAACTGAGGCTGATGAACTCTATTTTTCGTGTCAACTTATCCATTTCCAAGGGCTAAAAGCAGTAAAGGCATATTGGCTAGACACAGGTACAAGATCAGCTGCTTTATATTTTTATTGTAATTATGAATGAACTGTTAAGTTTTAAATTTTCTTCTTACATTATGACGAAAATTTGTTGCGGTTACCCCTCTTTTTAATCTTTAAAAGCAAATGGAACATTGCACTTTATTGATACTGCTCTTCGCAAAATACTTCCAGACTAGAGATGTGCGAATCTGTAATACAACTGAGGTTCGACGACGACAGCGAGATACTACCACAAAAACCAGATGGACAAGACCTGCACACAGCATATACATGCGTACCATCTAACACGCTACGCCTCGTGGTAAGACGTACATCATTCTCTCAGCAATGTTGTACCAGTTCTGCCATTTATTTGTTGCTCGTTTCTGTCGGCATTGTTATTAAAATAGTACTGATCGCTGTTCTCATTTTTTATAGTAACCTAATATTTCAAAGCAATGAGCATTTTACGAAAAACAAATTACACATTATTTAACAAAGGTTTAATTAAAAACGAAAAATTTTAGCTCTGCTATTATGGCTAATTGATATTTCGGTGTTTTACCCACTTACTAATAAAAAATAAAAACACCTTTTATGACCGAGACCAAATACCAAAAATACCTGTCATTGAGAACTAAAATACCGGTGTCTTGAGAATTGCTCATCAGTGTCAGAGGGTTTTTTGGTAAGCGTGATAGTGTTACGGAGAAGTTTAGCAAACTCAAGTGACAGACTCTGCAAGAGAGGCGCTCTGCATCGCGGTGTAGCTTGCTGTCTAGGTTTCGAGACGGTGCGGTTCTGGATGAGGTATCGAATATATTGGTTCGCCCTACTTATGCCTCCCGAGGAGATCACGAATGTAAAATTAGAGAGATTCGAGCGCGCACGGAGGCTTTCCGGCAGTCGTTCTTCCCGCGAACCACACGCGACTGGAACAGGAAATGGAGGTAATGACAGTGGCACGTAAAGTGCCCTCCGCCACACACCGTTGGGTGGCTTGCGGAGTATAAATGTAGATGTAGATGTAGATTTTAACCGGTCGGTTTTTCCCATCCCTAATTTGAACTATCGTCCACCAGAATGTGGGTCTATTGGTGGAGAAGCGTCGATCGCCGACTTATCAAATAAGTTGGGGGTATGATGATAATGAGGCTAGTGAAAAGGAATTGTGTATCTGATGCGATGGAGTCTTCCTTAATCTAGTGTTAAGCCGTGACTTGAAGATGGTCGCTTTACTGACGCACGTTGTCTGTAAATAAATATTCATTATAGCGGCTTTTGGTGGTTATGGTGCCATTATTTATACGAATTATATAACTCTGGAAGTGAAGATTTACGGTGTAACTGGACGTGAGTCTGCATTCGGCGGTCGGATCTTGACGGACGGCGGCTGTCACATCGCATCGCAGCTGCCAGAGTAAACACGGCTAATGCTGTCTGCTCTGCTGTCATTTGGAAGCTGACGGCTTCAGCACGCGATCCGCCGCGTCCGCCTTACCCGGCCGGCTCAAGTTACGCGCGTATCCCCAACGGCGGCGAGCTCCCTAGAAGGACGCGGCCGCCTCGCCGTCGCCGTTATTGTCGATCACCTCTGCGACGTCCGCGGGATCGGTTAGTGGCCTGCGCCTTTGGCACAGTAGCGGCCGGCTAATGAAACGCATCGTCCAGTCCTCGCCGCCAGCGGACGCGCAGAGATTTAGAGACTGGCCCGCCGCGGCCCACGCACGCTCCCATTAGCAGCCTAATCCCGCGGCTCCATTGTGGTTCGACTGGCCCTCCGGGCTGGACGGCGGCCGATAATGGTCTGCAGCGCGAGTTACGGGGCCGGCGGTAGCTCCGCACCTGCAGACGGCGCGCACTAAATGTCCGGCCACTTGTTGCGGCCCACGCGCCCTCGCGTCACGTGCTGCTTCTGAATTTCCTATTTAACCGGTCCGGATACGACCAACAGTGGTACTCGGCTACCGGATGGGCACGGAGTGAAAACGTCGGTATGTCTAACTGAAACTGAACTGCGTCCGAACACGCTTTGGAGGGCCCAACGGTGCCGACCGGCCGCCGTGTCATCCTCAACCCACAGCCATCACTGTATGTGGATGTGGAGAGTATGTGGTCAGCACTCCGCTCTCCCAGCCGTATGTCAGTTTAAGGGGGGTAGGACGTCAAACGGGCCGACTTGGAGCACGAGAGGCACCACAGGACATTTTACTTTCCACTGTCTATACTTTTACAAATAAATTCATAAAACTTTGTCAGCATGACCAGGAATGATTCAGAATTCGCACTCTTAGCAGTGGAACTTCGAAAATAATAACGAAATATTTTTTTTACATGTGAAATTTCATCATTTTTTCACTTATTAATGGCAGCATTTGTTGCTACAGGTACACTTTTCTTCATAAGTAAGAGAGATCCTTCGATGAATTTTGCACAGCATACAAACCATACTTAAAGGTGTATGAAGCTCTAGCATTTCACAAATCTATTAAAAACTGTGGTAAAATTGAGGTAAATAACTATAAAATTCGTGTTTTTTCTAATCATGAAGTTTAAAATATAACAGCTCATTCGTTTTTTCATAAATTAAATAAATTCTAGAGTTTCATACACCTATAAGTATGGTATGTATTATGTGCAAAATTCATCGAAGAATCTCTCTAACTTATGAAGAAAAGTGTACCTATAGCAACAAATGCAGCCATTAGTAAGTGAAAATTGATGAATTTTCACACGCAATTTTTTTTTATGTTTTAGAACTTCCACTGCAATGAGTGTGATACCCGAATCCTTCCTAGTGATGCTGACAAAGTTTTATGAATTTATTTGTAAAAGTATAGACACTGGAAATTAAAATGTCCTGTGATGCCTCTCCTGCTCCAAGTCGGCCCATTTGACGTCCTACCCCCCTTAAGAGACCGAAGCCGCTACTTCTCAATCAAGTAGCTCCTCAGTTTGCCTCACAAGCTTGAGTGCACCCTGTCTGCCATCAGTTCTCGGAAGTTCGGATGGTCACCCATCCAAGTGCTAGCCCAGCCCGAAAGCGCTTACCTTCGGTGATCTCACTGGAACCGGTTACCACTGCGGCAAGGCTGTTGGCAGTATGTCTAACGTGCACCTGCTTAGCTGGATGGTAACGTGCTTGCCTCCCATGCAGCGGCCCTGGTTCGATTACTGGCCGAGTTGGAGATTTTCTCCGCACGTGGACTGGGTGTTGTCCTCATCATCATTTCATTCTCATCACTGGCACGCGAGTCGCCCAATGTGGCGTCGACTGCAGTAAGACTTGCACTCGGCGGCCGAACTTCCCCTGATGGGGCCTCCCGGCCAGCAATGCCATACGATCATTTCAGTATGTCTAACTACAGTCTCAGAATATTACTTCAGTTAAAGAAACTGCATTACTTCTGGTAATTCCCCAAAACTCCAATTAAATCTGGTCACATCCTTCAAATTACGTTTGCTGCAGAATTCTCGGACGTTTTCTCTGTTCAAATACAAGGGGAGATCAAACAGTTCCCTTTGAAAGAGCACGGCTGACTTCCTTCCCCATCCTTACCTAATCCAATGGCACCTATATCTTCGTCGTTTGGTCGTCTCCCCGAAATCAACCAACCACCCAACCAACCAGCCATCCCTCGGAGACTGAAGAAAGTGTACGGGGCAGCTTGACTGTCGAAAACCACCGATGTAGGATGATGCACCAAGGATTGCTGCTACTTCATGATAACGTACGTCCCCGTGTCGCAAATGTCGTAACGCAGAAAATGCGCCAGCTCAAGTGGGAGACGCGCGAGCGCCCGTCCTACAGTCTTGATCCCTCCCAAGCGGTTATCACGCCTTCAAAGGCTTAAAAAAGGCCTCGGAAGGTAGATGATTCCTGTCGGGCGAGGATGTGCTACAGGCACTTACGGACCTCTTCACGCAACAGGACGTACTCCTAGATTTTCGGAAAGCGCCAGACAAGGTGCCCTGCTGCAGGCTGTTAACGAAGGTACCAGATATATGACTCGAAGACTTCTTAAGCAGCAGAACCCAGCACGTTGTCCTCAACGGCGACAGTCCATCGCAGACAAGCAAATCGTCATGAGTGTTCAAATGGCTCTAAGCACGATGCGACTTAACATCTGAGGTCATCAGTCCCCTAGACTTAGAACTACTTAAACCTAACTAACCTAAGGACATCACTCACATCCACGTCCGAGGCAGGATTCGAATCTGCGACCCTAGCAGCTGCACGGTTCCGGACTGAAGCGCCTAGAACCGCTCGACCACAGCTGCCGGCGTCATGAGTGTCCCAGGGAACTGTGATAGGACCGCTATCATTCTCCGTAAATGATCTGATGGACACGGTCACCAGGAAATTGCGGCTTTTTGCTCATGATGCTGTGGTGCAGGGGAAGGTGTCATCGTTGAGTGACTGTGGGAGGATACAGGTTTGTGTAATGAATGGCAGCTAGCCCTAAATGCAAAGAAATGTAAGTTAATGAAGATGAGTAGGAAAATCAGTTCCTTCGAATAGAGTTATTATTAGTGTACTGCTTGACACATCAATACAATGAAGTAAGTAGGCCCAATGTTGCAAAGCGATGTGAAATGCAATGAGCATGGAAGAACGGAGATATCAAACATGAATGGCAGACTTCGGATTATTAGGAGTGTGCGCCACCTGTAAGGAAGACCTCTTACAGAACACTAGTGCGATCCATTACCGAGTACTGCTCGACCCACCAGGTCGAATTAAACAAAGACATCGAACAAATTCGGAAGTGGGCTGTTAGATTTGTAAGCGGTAGGTTCAGCCAACACATAAATATTACGGAGATGCTTTGAGTACTCGAACTGGACTCCCTGGTCGGAAGCCGACTTTCGTTTCGAGGAACACTGTTCAGAAAATTTAGAGGACACGCATTTGAAGTTGGATTCTACTGCAGCCAACGTTTATTTCGCCTGAGGATCACAAAGACAAGATAATTTGGGGATCGTACGGGGGCATAGAGACAGTCCTTTTTCCCTCTCTCTGTGGGGAAATGGAAAGTCTAGTAGTTATACAAGGTACCCTGCGGCATGCAGCATACGATGGCTTGTGGAGTAAGTACGTCGATGTAGAAAGCGTTTACTTTGCATATTCTTTCCATCTCGACTTCTTCCGCTTGTGACCTCGGCATTTATACTTGAAATACCGTAGTTGACGTTAGTTTTGTTACGATACTGATTGGAATAATCCTGTCACTTATCTGCAGTAACACTCTTTTTGTCCTTAGTTCCTATACTCGGTGGATCCTACTCTCCCATTATATTATTTTATTACGGTGTTGATAGTATCCCATATTCGTCGGTCCAGACACGTCTATGTTATTTTAGTCTGCATTTCAGTTTTTTTCAGGTTTTCTAGATTTCCTACCACATTCAGATTTCTGGCTTCCCACGCTGTGGCATGTAGAAAGCTACCTACCAATGGTTTCTGGGTTTTTTTCTCCTGCCACTAATTATTGCTGATTATTCAATCGTTCCACCTTTAGTGTTCTGGCGTAAGCAGCGAGGGTCCGGAGGTATTGTTGGATTGTTGGGGGCGGTAGAGTGCAAGACGAGAGGCTGAATGTACGTATATGAACATTCAGCGAGCGATGGGCCAGGTTGTGGATCCACCCTTCATACAAGCTACAACATCCATCCTCCTTGAAGATGTTCTTACATAGGAACTAAGCTCTTCGAGAAATTCTTTCCACCCTGGCGCAATGGTCCGGGACATTTTAATAAGTTGGAGCTGATCGGTAGTTATTGAGTGTACGGCGATTTAACTCCAACTGGTGTTGCCATTCAGGGGAAAAACTGAAAGAGAAGAGGTCGAAGAAATGGACATCATGAGACTTTTTTTTCTTTTTCTCCTTAATTCGGAATAAACAATACTGTTTCCACAGAAACGCGCTGATGGACCGGTTCTAGGATACGGGGAGATTACCCAGCCCCGGATCGAATAACCTTGCTGATTAACGGCGGGGGCTAGTAACTCAGCTTTTCACATCCAAGAATGTGAATACTGGGCTGGTATCCACTTTTTGGCTTCGGTGCCAGCGGAAACTCGAATCACTACCCTTGTATTTTGCGGGCACTGCAGAAAGTCTGCTGATTAACGACGGGGGCTGGTAGCTCAGCTTTTCACACCCAAGTATGTGAATACTGGGCTGGTATCCACTTTCTGGCTTCGGTGCCAGCGGAAACTCGAATCGCTACCCTTGTATTTTGCGGGCACTGCAGAAAGTCTGGCGACATCGTACACTCCACTGCTGACCGAAAGTCTTTCAGGAGAGGAGTGATACATTGGTATTGTGTACTAAGGAACAGAAATTTTATTTTTAACCACGCATTAGATGCCACTCCCCGGCAGGTGTCATACATTGTACTCTGTATGTCCGGATGTAATAAAGAATAACTCTGTTATAAATGGGTAGCACGGCCCCGCTGTCCAAACACTGTGCCACATTGCGCTACCACAGTAAGGAGGCTCATCAACAAATTCTCTGCTCCAAGCTTGCGAGTAATTGCGACGTCAGAACGCCCGCCGGACGCCGCTGTCCACGTGACAAGCCAGCGCGCTGTCGTCATCAGCGTTAATCTGGCGACACTGCTGCCTCGTCGCGGTGCACCGCGATGTATGCGCGCATTCTGCGCCGGCTGTGTTCGCCGCCGCCCTCCATTAATAAAGTCGTTCCGCTCGTTTCTCCCCGCGGGAACATCGCGCTGTAATCTGAGACCTCCGGCGCACGGGAAACGCCGCATTAATATTAATTTTACCGACCTTGTGCCTGGGAGACTAAGCTGACGATTTCAGCAATTAACATGCGGGCGCACTGTCGCCCGCAAAGGAGTTTGTCTAGCGCCGTTATTAAATATTTATCCGGCCGGGAAAGAGCGGCAGATGTGATAAAGGGACGGCGAGACGCCGGGGGACGTATGGAAATGCGGCTGGGGATTACAGGGGGCGACAGGCACTTGTTCGCGGAACGTGGACAGAGTACAAGTGGCTCTTGTTATTATGGCTGATGGGCAATCATTTATCTTGTTGTTCTTCTGCACGTCGCGTGACGACACTCTAGGATCTCATTTCGGAACACTGGATTATCTTCTGACGTGGGGGTCAAAATAAATGAACAGAACATACACATGCTGCGTTACGCACATAATATTGCCGTGGTCAAGGAGACGAAAGAAATTCTAGGGAATTTCCTCAGTACAATGGAAAGAATTTTCTGTGATTATTATGGCATGAGAATAAATAGCCGAAAGACTAAAGTGATGGAACGCAGTTCTGAAAAAAATGAACCTCTAAGAATAAGAACTGGAAGAGAGGAGTCAGAAGTGAGAGAAGTGAGAGAAGAAGGATAACGTGGAATGGTAGAAGCCGGAAACAAATTGTGAGCAGAATACAGCAGGCCGAAATTGTATTCTGTTTTAGAAGGAACTTACTCCCAAGCAAGAAGATCAGACTGGAAATATGGAAACGGATCACGAAAGCATTTGTGTGGAGTGTGCTTCTATACGGGTGTGAAACATGGATAACAGGAGGGGACAGAGGAAACAGCTGGAAACCCCGGAGATTTGGTGCAGAAGGATGTTGAAGATCAGCTGTAGAGATAGAGTTACCAATGGAGAGGTGCTGAGAAGAGTACAGGAAACCAGACTTCTCTGGAGGCACATCCAAACGAGGAGACAAATTCGTAGGACACATTTTAACACACAGTAACATCATTGGAATAATGACAGAAGGATGTGTTCAGGGAAAGAATTGCCGGGGACGATCGAGGGTGCAGCAGATTATGCATGATGGGGGATGCGCTACATGTGCAGAGACGAAAGTGAAGGCTGACTGCTGCAAAGAAGCCACAGAGTTGAACACTGAAGAAGAACAAGAACTGTCTTGAACCAGACAGTATTACAAAAGGAAGGAAAAAAGAGTAGCTTTTTAAAGGTCCGCCAACGGCGGTGCCGTTAGATTAAAATGATCTTATAGCGACGTGGTGCGATAAACGTCCATCAAATTTTTCTGCTGGACTGGAAATTTTTGAATGACGCTAAACGCAGTGCTTTTGTCTGGCTTGTGTCATTTGGCATTTTGCTCTCGTTAAACCCAAGGCGACTGATATACAGGAATCTGTCAGTTTTCCTTACAGCAAGACAGGAGCCAAATAGGAGCATTTAGCACACAATTTATGTATGCGCGAGGGGTTACGAACTGAAAATGATGAGAAAAACTTCGTATTCAGGCCAGCAACACAATCCACTGATGAAAGAAGGGAAAATCACCTAAAATTACAAAGAAAGTGGGTTTTAAGCGTGTGCTTTTTGGGGCTGCGTACGAGAGGAAAATAGAGACGAAGTATTGTTTGGTGTAAATTTGATTTTTTTCGGAGTAAAAGCGAAGAAAATTTTATGTTTTCTTTTCCACGTCTAATTTTATTTTGTATACAGTTTAACAAAACATTCTACAAGTTTCTTTCACCTATAACAAATTTTTTATTGTTGTATGTACGTGAAATTCTAATTTAAGTTACGCACAAAACATTCTGTTGACAGTTCTGTTGTTTAATTTCTCGAATTTACATTTAGGAACAGTTTAAAAGACGTATCAACACAATTACAACTGTACTTAAAGAATCAGTTAAAATCAATTTATGTTGTTTAAAAAAACAAATGCTTGTGGTTAGAACGTTTACAGTAGTGCTCTCTCTTCTTTATTTTCTTGTTTTAATGATTAATTACTTGCTCAATGTAAATAATGTGGAGGATATGGTGATAATGGATAAGCTTTGCATCAACACTTGTACAGCGTTGTACTTCCTTGTATCTCAGCACCAAAGGAGCGTGACTTGCGAAAATATTGACGTCAAACGAACTAGCGTGAGAGACAGGCAGATGAGACACACCTGGATCGAATTTGCGTAGCGTATTAACAAGTGTTGGTGTGATACACCGGTCAGTCTCAGAAATTTTTAGACAGTTTCCCACGCTATTTAAAGTAAAAGCTGGGGTGGTCCTCTAATCTCATCCACAGAAAAAACTATTTACACGCAGTTAAAACACAATAAATCCCTCAATAGCGTTTAAACGATTGACAGATAGGCGGCGCACACGGCTCCCGACTGTGAAAGTTAACTGACGACTGTGATTGCAGGAACAGTATCCAACCAAAAAATTCAAGAAAATATACAGATTTGCCAGATCATGGTGACAGGGGACATCTATGACGGGATAAATGCTGGGAGTCAGAGAGAAGCGAACTATCACTCTAGATAGCAAAATAAATTTATTTTTGTCCATTCGTTATATGTTTGAGCTCATTTTACCTTCTCACTCGAACGTATACAGCTTGGAGTCAAATGAGTGACCATGCACTTCGTCAATAAGAACTTAGACAGCGCACACAATCGGATAGAGCTAGCATTCTGAAGGGTATCGGCCACATCCTTTCCAAAAACATAGGACCATATATCCGGATAGGGGATTAAGCGTTTTTCGAAGGAAAACGTGTTTTTCTTTATTCGTTATTACTTGTCATTACCTAATGGCAGTCTCATAGGTCATTATCAAGCATACGTAACCAAAAATAAACATTCATACTTTTCGGTAAGTTTAGATACTTTTATGCCTGGCCACGACGTGGACTTAACGTAAAAGACGTCTGCATCTCTATGGCATGATGTATAGCCAAGTTCGCCTGCTTAGCTGGCTGGTAACGTGCTTGCTCCCGTGCACGCAAGCTCGGGTTCTATTCCCGGCAGGGTTGGAGATTTTCTCCGCTCGTGGACTGGGTGTTGTGTTGTCCTTATCATTTCATCCTCATCTCGGGCACGCAAGTCGCCATATGTGGCGTCGAATGTAATAAGACTTGCACTTGGCGGACGAACTTCCCCGAATAGGGGCCTCCTGGCCGTCGATGCCATATGCTCATTTCATTCATGTATAGCCAACCACACAACACGAAAGTTTATTCTGGCTGTGGATACAAACACACAAGAAACAATCCTATGAGGCACGTAAAGGGCATTCTGGAATGATTCCATAGCTAAGAAAACGACTCTGCGGCATTTGGCCCATTGGTCAATCATTGGGGCAGTCGGTTGGTTGGTTGGTTGGTCGATCGGCCTGCTATAAGCATAGGCACTCAAAATCGTGGTTATCAGCATCCTTACTGAAATAATTTTAAACTGACCGATTAAAACATTTAAAATTTTAAAATGTAAAATGTAGAATAGACATTCTTTTAATTCTGCTGCATTCTCACCTAATTCTATTCACACCTACACACAGAACATAGACTGGACTGAAAAAATCGACCTGTTGTAAAATCCGTTAACATAGATAGGTTCTATCGCTAAAATAATATAAGTGGATACTCAGAAAAAAATATATGACTAACCCATCCAGAAAATATAATAAAATCTAATACCTTGTTTAGGAGGTCAGACTTTCAGAAAATCTTTAAACAAATCCTACATTCGTTCCATATTTTCCTAAGCCAGATGGCAGATAAGCTGATTACGAGGTTGCAGCCCACATGCGACAGTCATAAGTAGTTGGTAAACTAACAACAAAGGTCATTTTTGGTGCTAAATTAGTATTTACTTATTTTCATTTGCACTTCAAGTTCCGTAGGATCAAATTGAGGAGCAAATCTCCAAGGTCATGGAACGCGCCAGTACATGAAATTACAAAAAAGAATGTGTGTAAAATCTTATGGGACTTAGCTGCCAAGGTCATGAGTCCCTAAGCTTACACACTACTTAACCTAAACTATCCTAAGGACAAACACACACACCCATTCCCGGGGGAGGACTCGAACCTCCGACGGGATCAGCCGCATAGTCCATGACTGCAGCGCCTTTAGACCGCTCGGCTAATCAAATGGTTCAAATGGCTCTGGGCACTATTGGACTTCTGAGGTCATCAGTCCCCTAGAACTTAGAACTACTTAAACCTAACTAACCTAAGGACATCACACACACCCATGCCCGAGGCAGGAATCGAACCAGCGACCGTAGAGGTCGCGCGGTTCCAGACCGTAGCGCCTAGAACAGCTCGGCCAACCCGACCGGCGTTCGGCTAATCCCGCACGGCTACGAAATTACAATATAAAAGTAAGAAGAGATAAAAATTAAATGTTTCTGAACCCGAAAAAAGTCAAGCCATAAGTTTAAGTAAACGCAATCAACAACACAACAAGAATCAGCTTAATCTTTCAAGGTACTCCTCGATAGAATATAAGAAGTGACGCATGAAGAAACTCTTCAGTTCCGATTTGAAAACGTATGTATTACTGAAAGATTTTTGAATTCAAGTGGTAGCTTGTTGAAAATGGATGCAGCAGTATACTGCACACCTTTCTGCACACGAGTTAAGGAAGTCCGATCCAAATGCAGGTTTGAATTCTGCCGAGTATTAGCTGAGTGAAAGCTGCTTATTCTTGGGAATAAGCTAAAGGAAATGACAGTAAGGTAAATATACATTGAAAGACCAATGTCAAAATACCCAGACCCGTGAACAGGGGTCGACAAGAGGTTCGTAAACTTGCACCACTTATTGCCCGAACGACCCGTTTCTGAGCCAAAAATATCCATTTAGAATTGGAAGAGTTACCCCAAAATATAACACCATACAACATAAGCGAATGAAAATAAGCAAAGTAGACTAATTTTCGTGTCGAATGATCACTCACTTCAGATACCGGTCTAATAGTAAAAATGGCTGCATTAAGTCTTTGAACAAGATCCTGAACGTGGGTTTTCCACGATAGTTTACTACATGTATATCTGAACACCTAGAAATTTTAAATATTCAGTTTCATTAATCATATGCTCAATCTGTGAAATTAAAACGGCAGGTTGTGTTGGATTGTGTATTAGAAACTGTAAAAATTGAGTCATACCGTGATTTAGCGTTAGTTTATTTTCTACAAGCCATGAACTTATGTCATGAACTGCACTATTTGAAACCGAGCCAATGTTGCACACAACATCCTTTACTACCATGCCAGTGTCATCAGCAGACAGAAATATTTTAGAGTTACCCATAATACTAGAGGGCATATCATTTAGATAAATAAGGAACTTGGGTGGCCCGAACACTGATCCCTGGGGCACCCCCACTTGACTGTACCCCTCTCAGACATCACATCACAGCCATTCTCAACACTATCAATAATGACTTTTTGATGTCTGTTGCTAAAGTAAGAGGTGAACCAATTGTGAGCTACTCCCCATATTCTGTAATGGTCCAACTTCTGGAGCAATATTTTGTAATCAACACAATCAAACACCTAAGTTAAATCAAAAACTATCCTTTTGTTTAACTCATCCAGTACTTCACAGAAAAAAGAGAGTATAGCATTTTCAGTTGTTAAACGACTTATAAAGCCGAACTGTACATTTGATAGCAAATCGTGTGATAAAAAATGATAAATTATCCTTACATATACAGTCTTTTCAATAACTTTAGCAAACACTGATGGCGTAGAAATAGGTCTGAAACTGTCTACATTATCACTTTCTCCCTTTTTATTAAGTGGCTTTACTACTGAGTACTTTAATCGTTCAGGAAACTGACCATTCCTAAAGGAAAAATTACAAATATGGCTAAATACAGAACTAACATGTGCAGCACAGTACTTAAATATTCTGCTAGGCACTCCGTCATATCAATGAGAGTTCTTAGTCTTCAGTGATTTAATTACTGACGGAATCTCCTCCTCGTCTGTATCACAGGAGGGTATTTAAGACATCAGTCTCGGAAAGGCACATGCCGAAAGAGTTATATGATTCCCTGTAGAAACTAAATTTTTATTTTATTTCCAGCAATGCTCAGGAAATGATTGTTAAATACTGTACCTATATCTGATTTACCACTAACAGAAATATTTTTACTATGAACTGACTTTATATCGTCGACCTCGTGCTGCTGACCAGACACTTCCTTCACAATTGACCATATGATTTCAATTTTATCCTGTGAATTAGCTATTCTATTTGCGTACCACATACTTTTTGCCTTCCTAATAACGTTTTTGAGCGTCTTACAGTACTGTTTGTAATGGGCTACTGTAGCTTGATCGTGACTACTTCAAACATTTTCACAAATTCCCGCTTTTTTCTACAGGATATTCTTATCCCACTAGTCAGGCACCAAGGCTGCCTTTTACTGCTAGTACCCCGTTTATAATGTTCTAATGGAAAGCAACTCTCAAAGAGCATGAGAAATGTGATGAGGAAAGCATTATATTTGTCATCTATGTCATCGACACTATAAAAATCCTGCCACTCTCGTTCCTTGACGATGTTTAAAAAAACTCTATGGCTGTTAGATTAACTTCGCTACATACATTGTAATTATATGTGACCTTTGTTTGGGTACAAAAGCGTTTTAGTGTTAAAATCTGTGCATCATGGTATGAAATGTCATTCACCCTTTTACTAACAGAATGCCCATCTAGTAATGAAGAATGAATAAAAATATTGTCTATGACTGTGCTACTGTTCCCTGGACACTAGTTGGAAGAAACACAGTTTGCATCAGATCATATGAATTTAGGAGATCTACGAACATCCTTTTTCTTGCCCCATCATATACAAAATTAATACTGAAGTCACCACATATAACTAATTTCTGGTACTTCCTATAAAGTTAATCAAGAACCCTCTCTAGCTTGAGCAGAAATTCTCTGGAGTCAGACTTAGGGGACCTATAAACAACAACAATTAGAAGTTTAATTTCACTAATTTCAACTGTCCCTGCACAATATTGAGTCTATGGACTTAATGGAATACAGTTTTTTACGTGTATGGTCACTCCCCACAAGCCGCAAGGAACTCCTTGAAAAACGGCCAGCTAATCTGTATCCTGGTAAAGAAAGCCTCTGAATTGCCAAATTCTTTAAATGGTGCTCCGATATACCAATAATTTCAGAGTCAACATCTATAAGCAGTTCACTAACTTTATCTGTAATACCTCTTATATTTTGATGAAATATGCTAATTCCGTCTCTGCTTAAAAACATGACGTCCTCTGAAGGTGAGCCCTTGGTTAGAGGGACTTCCTTTTAGCAGTTATACCTATCAGCTTACTTCAATCTAAAAAAGGTGCAGCTCTAACACCAACTACTACAGGAATTTTTCTATGAGTGATCACCCCACCACCGACGACACTGTCACCTATAAGCTTTTCCAGCCTCCCTTTCTCATACTTATTGAGGTGCAGACCATGCCTAATGAAACTTGATCTACTGATAGACTCAACTGGCATCATTGCAATGTGACCCATTCCATCTGCCATCAGCGCCTTCGCAGCCCCATGTTAACGCGCCTAACAACCGCATTACGATGACGTCGATCATGACGATGAAACAGTTGTACGAAATGCACGTTAGTGCCACCAGTTTTAGTAGCTATCTTTACCATTTCACCACTTATTTCATATTCCCCGTTCCTATCAAGACTATATACCACGATCCACCCACTATCACTACCTGATCCTCCTTCGTAAAATTTCTACGTTTCCCCTATGCTGTCAGTCACCTGAGCCAATGCTGCACTAGGCTTCACAATGCTGGTGACCTGGTACTCACTCCCCAACACTACCTGCAACTGCTGGCCCACACCTCTATCGTGCAAACTACCTAGCAGCAGAACCTTCTTCTTTCTGTTAGATTTTGCAACTGACAGGCCTCTTAACTGCTAAGGACTGCTGCATGTTCCCTACACCTACAGCTGTATTACAGTCAACCTGTAAAAGCTTTTTCTTTTATGATCAGTTTCACACCATATTTCTACATTGTAAGCCATGCACCTGAAGCTAAACTTTCATTGTGCATAACATATAGACTTGATGACTTCTTTTGGTTAATTGAAGTTGGGAGCAAAAAAGTAACCAAGCAGTACCAGAGAATTCTTTGCTAAACGTCTCACGTTACTACTCGAATTAATTAGAAAATAAGCAATTAAGTGACAATTATATCGCTTATGAAAGGCAACAACAAGGAAGCTAATTGCTCGTTGCATGAACAGTACCTCATTAGAGAAACAGGTTATTAGTGAATACTGGTAGTAACGTGAAAGAGGTAAATAAGAAAACCCGCCATAAATGGCCTCCACGACGTTAACGCCGTAGCAGTCGCTGGAGAAGGCGCCAGGCTGTGGGGAGCAACGACGCGGTCACCCGCGGTCGCCTGGAGCGGCCGCACCAAAGGGACTCGGGACTTCCATCTAGAGGCGGAAACCACGGTACGTAAGGCAACCAACAGTTAAGCCTTCCAGCACTGACTCCTCTTCACCCCTTACCCCCTCCACCCACTCCCCCTGTCACTCACTGAGCTGCCACTACCTCCAGAGAATGTGAATGAATAAGATAAATGTTTAACATACCGTCACCGACGAGGCCATGGCACTACTACCAATCAAAACTATGGTGCGTGAGACGAGTGACTGGTATTGACAGTTCACGCAGCTAGGTGGGAGTGTTGTCAGATATTTCTCGCGGCATACGGCGCGCAATCGCAAAAACAAAAGCCGGGAAATAACATAGGTCGTATTTGTACGTACAATACCTATCGTAAAAATGGGCAACTTTGTGACACTTTTAGCACTTTTTATAACCTAAACCTGGTACAGATTTGTACTGCGGCATTTAATTTTCTCTGATATGGTATTTTATAGCGTTTATCCTTTAATATTGATGGAAATAAAGTTTTTATGTACAATGAAGTACTCGGAATATGAAATACTAAATGTCACAAAGCTACACCCTCCCCCTCAGGACAACATTGTGACGTGAAATCTGAGACACAGAAAGTAGAAGTAAATTCGTCTGTGTGGACTGGTGTTTTTTTTATGACAAGCAATTATAACTTTGCTACAAATTTGCGCAGTCTTACGAGTTTTGCTTTATCCTCACACACCGAGCAAAGTGGTGCAGTGGTTAGCACACTGGACCCGTATTTGGAAGGATGACGGTTCAAACCCGCGTCCGGCCATCCTGATTAGGTTTCTCCGTCATTTCCCCAAATCGCTTCAGGCAAATGCCAGGATGGTTCCTTTGACAGGGTACGGCCGACTTCCTTCCCCGTCCTTCCCTAATACAATAGTACCGATGACATTGCTGTTTAGTTCTCTCCAACCGATGAACCAACCTTATCCTCAAACACCAAAAATCTTTGTCACAAAGTGAGATAATTTAGTGAGATTCACTTTCCTAATTTTCTTAAAATCCAAATAATTTTAGGACTATCCTCACTGAAACAAAATAAGAATCAAGAAAATGAAACTACTTTAAGGAAGGTAACCAAACTAATATTTATGCACTCACTTACTCATCTGTTTCGTGGTGAAAAAAAAAGAGCCGATGACATCGTTTATCTAATACGATGTTCTGCCTTCATTAAATTGTCGCACCTACGAACGCACTTTCGACACATCCATAACTCCATTACCACATGTCTTCTTCAGCTGTCGATGAATTTCAATTACTTTCACACCACGCAAATTCAGAAAACGAATGATTGCACACTGTTCAAGTAAGGAAAACGTCGCCATTTTAAGTATTTAAAACAGTTCTCATTCTCGCCGCTGGCGGTAAAATTCCATCTGTCGTACGGTGCTGCCATCTCTGGGACGTATTGACAATGAACGCGCCCTCATTTTAAAACAATGCGCATGTTTCTATCTCTTTCCAGTCCGGAGAAAAAAAATCGGAGGCCTTAGAACTTGAATGCACCTTGTACAACAAGGTAATTAGCAGAAACTGTTAGACACTTACTTACAATTTCAGTGGTACGCGAAAAAACATTTCGTAATACGTCCAAAAGAATATACTGAGTAACCGTTTGATATATTTAGAAACACAGTCATATCGCGAAATAAAGTTTCGTATTTCTTACCAAATCATTCTCAAATGTTTCTGATTGCATTAATGAGACTTGTTTTCTACAGTTTCAATTGTGACACTTGTTTCTGCAGATATGTAGGGTGCTACAATGTTATCACAGTAATCTATGGAGATAACTTTTTCGCTTTCGAATTTTTATAAAATTTAATTTTTATAAACAATGATTTGTTTGTATAACTTATTTACATCAACCTACTTTCAGTTAGTCAGCTTTCAAAACTGTCAGTAGCAGCAGAAAGTTTCAAAGAAATCTACGAACACGATTTTTCACCTGCCAACAGAATGGCTTTGTGACCAGCTGAAGCGTAACGCATCTCACTAATGACAGTAGTATACACTAACACACCATTTCGAACAATTAAGCTACATTGAGATCTATATTTCGTAGTTTCAAACACTGAATAATTTCGTCTTACCTTGTTGCAAAATAGACGTTTTATCATGAAAAGCTGAGAAATTGAGGACATTATCCGTACCATGTCTTGTGGCCTTGGGAGATTTTCAAAAGCGATTTTTCGATCCACTTCTGAAAAACTACACTTCTCGTCTCTTCATGATAACTGACTGTCTCTCTCGAACGGAAGATCGACAGGTGACTTACTGATAGCAAGAATATCTCCCAGCGCACATGCATGTAAAAGAATAATTTGCCCTACTTTTACAATAGACTCGGCAACGACCTTGCCGCAGTGGATATACCGGTTCCTGTGAGATCACCGAAGTTAAGCGCTGTCGGGCGTGGTCGGTACTTGGATGGGTGACCATCCAGGTCGCCATGCAGTGTTGCCATTTTTCGGGGTGCACTCAGCCTCGTGATGCCAATTGAAGAGCTACTCGACCGAATACTAGCGGCTTCGGTCAAGAATACCATCATAACGGCCGGGAGAACGGTGTGCTGACCCCACGCCATTCCTATTCGCATCCTCCACTGAGGATGACACGGTGGTCGGATGGTCCCGGTAGGCCACTCGTGGCCTGAAGACGGAGGGCTTTTTTTTTTTTTTAATAGACTCTGCCACTAAGCACTCGGGTGTTCCATCGCCCCAGTTTTTACTGCGATAGTCTGAATTCAATGTAAGTTGATGTAAGTAAGTTATACACACAAATCATTGTTTATAAAAATTAAATTTTGTAAGACTTTGAAAGCGAAGAAGTTATTTCCATAGATTATAGGAGTAACTTCGTAGCACCCCACATACCTGCAGAAAGAAGTGTGACAACTGAAACTGCAGAAAACAAGTCTCATTAATGGAATTAGAAACATCATGTCCATGAGCCTCGTGCCACCTGAACAAGCGCAGCCCGTCTGTTAATGGCTTCCTGCCGTCGCTAAGCAACCAGACGGTACTACTGAGCTGTGAGTGCCAAAGACTCGTCTCCAAAACTACAACACAAACTACAAATAACAGCGGTGTCACCGTAAGGTGGCTCTTGGAATGTAGATACAGATGGCGTGTCTAATGTGTCACGTACCATGATATGTTTTAGAGACATTTGAAATCTGATGAAAAAGTTAACACATAAATATACAGTAAAATTGATGACGAAAAAAATTAATGGTACGTGTAGTATTATGGCCAATGATAGCCTAGACAAAATCTTTAGTAACATAGTCTAAAAATACGTAGTGCCAAGCAACCCGTGATGAAGCTTATACTGGTCCCCACGGACAACTAACATAACGTATCATAAATGAGTTGAGAATATGTGACAGCTGATATGAAGACTAGGACGGAAATCGTCAGCAACCATAACCAGACAGAAATACCGTCTGTCAGCCGAAAGACGAATCCAGTGCCTTATATGGGATGATAATGTGCAATGGGTGAAATAAAATAATTACGTCCGTAGATGGGAGTGTGGAATGAGTTAATCACGTCGACAACGTCCCTTAATATTTGGCAACACAGTACTACTCCGTCTTAAAATATGTGACGCAAGCTAACTTACGAACCTGAACAGGAACTGGACTTCGAATCACCTTAAATAATTTGTTCGACAAGAAAATACTCACCCAGATTTTTTGTTGCACCCTGATCTGGCGTTGATAAGACAACGATGTTAAATGTACAGTCAGGTATTACGAGTTCTCTGGTCGTTCTATACACAGTAACGCATTTGTTTTCTGCAAGATTTAGAGCCACAATCCTTTATTTTATGTCAGCTACTTTCTTTTGTTTTTTCTCTTATTTCAACGATATGTACGACAAAAGAGACGATCAACTGCAAGCCATATCTCTGCCTCATCACTCTCTGATCCAAAAACAATAACGTGACAAAGTAAAAAGCGTATTATTTTTTAACATAGCTAACGAATACGTGCCACTAACGGATTTCTAACCAGAAAGCTTAAGTATCACTGATGCCTTAAAAACCCATTAGGCCGAATATGGAAGAGATCGGTTGCGTATCGTAGAAATAATATTCCTACTTATTTCAGAAGCGAGATAATTTGTTAATACTGGCGATCATGGCATCCCAGTTCCACTTTTTATCATACTTAGTCACAGTAATATATATACTGAAATCTAAAAAGCGTGTTGGTAGACCTTTTCATCAAATACAGACAACGGAAACAAAGCTGACTGTAGCCGAAAGCTTGAAACCCGCTTAAAAATATGTTGGTATGAATTCAGTCGCATTAGCTCGGCTTCCATCATGCGTTTACAAGCAAATGGAGAGAGATGATGTTACATCGTAAAGAAGAGACTTATAAGTGTGTTAAATGGATCCGTTTCTTAAAAATTTGGACCGAAAGCTTCAGAAGTATAACCAGATCTGAAAACGACTCATAAACTTTACACTGCGTTCTTTCGAACTACTCCGTTGTATCATGAACGCCTGCTTTTTCCTTTTTCACCAATAAAGTGGGTCACTTCATCTCGCTAAGGAAGTACTGCTACTGATTTTAAGGTATTTTTCTTCAAAAAAAAAAAAATGGTTCAAATGGCTCTGAGCACTATGGGACTCGACATCTTAGGTCATAAGTCCCCTAGAACTTAGAACTACTTAAACCTAACTAACCTAAGGACATCACACACACCCATGCCCGAGGCAGGATTCGAACCTACGACCGTAGCAGTCCCGCGGTTCCGGACTGCAGCGCCAGAACCGCACGGCCACCGCGGCCGGCTATTTTTCTTCAAAACATTTTTAAGAAGTATATTTTGGGAATGTATATATTTATAATGAAAGGTTTTAGTCACTTATTTTGTGATCTATGACAAGTATGTCTTGTCTGCGGATGTATCTGTTTAAAGTCGTAACTAGTTCTGGGTGGGCCAATATTCATCTTATAATAACACTTGTGAATTTTTTAAAGTCAAATATATCGCCTCGTCGTACTACTACTACCATATTAGAAAATTGTGAATTTATGTCATAATCGTACTGATATTTTCTGTCTCGTATGGCCGTAGAATATATACACACACATCAAAAACGTTTTGCATCACCCCGGTTCCCAGAACTCCTGGAGATGGACGTTGACTGTGGATATTGTATCGCAGACACAGTACCTTTGACTGTTCATATATGTCTCTAAACTTGACCAAAGACGTCAATAACGGAACTTTCGGAACTGAGGGGATGCAAAACTTTATTTGATTTGTGTAGTAGACAAGCTGAACAAAAAGTACTAGAATCTAAATATTAGTAATTATGTATAGAAATATTTTAGTACAAAAAGTACTACAATCTAAATATTAGCTATTATCTATAGAAATATTTTATTGTTTTAATAACAAAATTCTGAAACAAAAGGCTAAACCCAAACGCAAAACTGTATCTGTGGGCTCAAAGCTCTACCAGATCCATAAGCGAAAAAGATAAAGAAATTGTGTGCCACTTCGATATTTCCGCTCAGAGTGCAGCAATTCAGAGCTATTTCTGACACATAAAATGAGACCTTGCAACACCATTTCCAGTCCAATAATCATCAAGTCTCCTATTACTTATCTAAACCACATCCAAGAATCGGGTCTAACGTCTAATGTCGATGTCCGAATCTAACTATTGCCAACGGAAACTGGTGCACTTGAACACATTCACAGAATTAGTACCAGGTCTTCGGTTGTTGTTCCTCTAACTGCATGTCTGGCGATACCCACCTTCGAGCAGTTAATGCAATCTATCAGTTACAACTTGTAAGCAACTCACTATAATAGTCCATACACGTTTCTCAAAACTAGCGCTCTTTGTTAGTGCCGTGATTCTCCTCGTTCCACGAAGACGGAAGAAAACCCGCCGGTTACTCGTTTCACAACATAAGAGACATTTCTACGAATACTCCTCTTAAATAAAGCAAGGTTTGACGCAAGACATATGCTGAAATCCCTAGAAGTCGAAGATTTGAAGCGGGATGTCCCGGAGGCACTGAAGTAACTTTTCAGAAACAGTTCGCTGACAAACGACCCAACAGGTTGGTCTTAAACAAACATAAACAAAGCTGATTCACCCTCAGGGATCAGCGCGTAATCCAATACGTTACGGGGGGAAATGATTAAGTGATAAGTTACAAGTAAAGAATGAAAAGAAACGTTTAACGAAACGCACTGCACGACGAACATGTCTTCGAAAATGGAAGCTGGATGGGAGCACTAAAAACTATTGTTGAAGGGCAACTAATTTCTCTGTGTCACAGTGTTTAAAATTTGAACTGAAATCTTGGCACGTTACCCGAAAATTAAAGCAACTGCTACTGAAATATGCTGTTGTGCTAACCCTGAAGACAGGAATCTCATATTTGTTTTGCTTGTGGCTGCTTTACCTAAAGATGAATAAGTTTGTTCGGCCGGCATTGAATTGTGGGCTTTGCACGTTTGTCAGATATATTTCTCTACAAAAACATTGGTATCTGATTTAAATTTCAACACGATCTAGTCATTTCACTATATGAAGATATTAATAAAAGACCATAAATTATTCAATATTCTACTTCTATTTGGGGATAGCTGATAATGCGATAAAATACGTGGATGATGCCTGAGGACAATTAAAACGAGTACAACAGAGGAGTAAATGTTATAAATCTTTGCTCTTGCCACCGAATACTAACCGCAAGAATGTGGCTACCGATCAGACAATCACGAAGAAGAAGAAGAAGAAGAAGAAGAAGATGAAGAAAACTTAGCGTCCACGTATCAATATTCGATTACGTACTTTTGTATTTTTATGCACGTGACTAAAAAAGTGCAGGCAAGGAAATTTTAACAAACAGTTCATATTCGTAGGAAATGTAGCAGTTGGTGGGTTGATAATTGTTCCGATAGGACCAATACTAACCAACATCTGGAAACAGTGTCTATGCGTTTAAAAAAAAATAACGCTTTTAAACTAATGCATTTCACTCCGCCGCGCCTGGTGCTTGAGATTTGGAGTGACACAGCAGCTCTTGTAATTATTATATTTGTAAGTAATTAACTAATGTGGCGAAAATGTACATTGCTTGTAATTATTTTAACTGTGTAAAATGATGCGAGTGATTAGCAGAAGATAATGCACTCTGCATACAATGTGTCGTTTAACTACAGTAGGACTCGTTTGTCACTTGCTATTCAGCATAGTTATCATTAGTTAGTTGTTATAAATTAATTATTACTGGAGTTCACTGAATATTTATCGCCGTTTCAGCCAGCAGACACCGCCCAGTGGGATATTATTTTAAATTTTCACTTATGTGGTACGGGAGGATTGTGTTTTCATAAATAAACTGCATCAAATACGATGACTACTTGTGTCCTGATTATAATACCGCAAATTATGTAGATGGAATTTAGAAACACCCCGATGGAAGACAACATTGAAATATCTATCATATAAATTCATATATATTCATTATTATATAAATTCATGTATACAGGGTGTTACAAAAACATTCCTCACACACAAATAAAGAAAAGATGTTACGTGGATATGTGTCCAGAAACGCTTAATTTCCATGTTAGAGGTCATTTCAGTTTCGTCCACCTACGCTCAATGGAGCACGTTATCATGATTTCATACGGGATACTCTACCTGTGCTGCTAGAACATGTGCCTTTAGAAGTACGACACAACATGTGGTTCATGCACGATGGAGCTCCTGCACATTTCAGTCGAAGTGTTCGTACGCTTCTCAACAACAGATTCGGTGACGGATGGATTGGTAGAGGCGGACCAATTCCATGGCCTCCACGCTCTCCTGACCTCAGCCCTCTTGACTTTCGTTTATGGGGCATTTGAAAGCTCTTGTCTACACAACCCCAGTACCAAATGTAGTGACTCTTCGTGCTCGTATTGTGGACGGCTGTGATACAATACGCCATTCTCCAGGGCTGCATCAGCGCATCAGGGATTCCATGCGACGGAGGGTGGATGCATGTATCCTCGCTAACGGAGGACATTTTGAACATTTCCTGTAACAAAGTGTTTGAAGTCACGCTGGTACGTTCTATTGCTATGTGTTTCCATTCCATGATTAATGTGATTTGAAGAGAATTAGTAAAATGAGCTCTAACATGGAAAGTAAGCGTTTCCGGACACATGTCCACATAACGTATTTTCTTTCTTTGTGTGTGAGGAATGTTTCCTGAAAGTTTGGCCGTACCTTTTTGTAACACCCTGTATATATATAAATCATTACTGGAGTTCACTGAATATTTATCGCCTTTTCAGCCAGCAGACACCGCCAAATGGCATATCATTTTAAATTTTCGCTCATTTGGTAAGGGAGGATTGTGTTTTCATAAATAAATCGCATCAATTATGATGACTACCTGTGTCCTGATTATAATCCCGGAAAGAATGTAGAGGGAATTTAGAAACACCTCGATGGAAGATAACATTGAAATATCTATCATATAAATTCCGTTAGCTAAATCGATCATAAATGTTTACATTCTCATACATAGTAAGCTATGGTACTGTGAGTAGATAAGTAAGTAATTTTTATAAACTTCAAAATGATAACTCTTAAGTCGTTATAGCGTTTTCGGTTCCCTTGTCATGACGAGAATGCTATATTCCTTCCCCCCTCTATCCAGGCTGAACTGCTTGGGGGTTACCCTAGATATTAATAGAAGTAAAAATGGTTCAAATGGCTCTGAGCACTATGGGACTCAACTGCTGAGGTCATTAGTCCCCTAGAACTTAGAACTAGTTAAACCTAACTAACCTAAGGACATCAGAAACAACCGTGCCCGAGGCAGGATTCGAACCTGCGACCGTAGCGGTCTTGCGGTTCCAGACTGTAGCGCCTTTAACCGCACGGCCACTTCGGCCGGCAATAGAAGTACTGTATTTATTGTAAATATAAAGAACACTTAACTTCTGTTTCGAAAGTGTCAGATATGTTGTTACCTTTATAAAACATTGTTACAGGCTGTCACCTCGGTGCGACAAAGAAACTGTTCATAACGCTTAATCATATGGGTTTTAATATCCCGTCGTCGAAGACGTCATCGCGGACGGAACACAAACTCGGCTTGTGGAAGGGTAGGGAAGTTGTGTGCGTCCTTTAGAAATGAGCTGCCTTGGAATTTGCCTTAAGAGGTCTAGGAGACCAAACTTTCGATGACCAGGGAGTGATCTGAACCGCTGCCCTCACGAGTGAGAGCACAGTGCTTTAAGCACTGCGCCACCTCGCTTGATCACATGAAACAGAACTTGTACATGATGAGAGAATACGGGATTCGTTAAGCTATCTGAATCTCATCTAAGCAAAATGCAAATCCATTCGCTGCTGGAATGTAGAGCAACTACCTAACGGCAACCGTTTGCTGTTGCGCGTATCTCATTAACAGGTTAAAACGTTTTTGCAACAATCACATGCAAATCTAAAATTTTATTTCCCTTTTTACACGGTTCGCTCCAACAGCAGCACCGGTGAAATAGTCTTATGAATGCGTAATGTTATCTGTGCCGGTTCATTTCGCACATTAATGTCTGGAACCTTCTGCAAGTTATAAGTTTCAAATACAAACTTGTGCAGAAAAACCGATACGTACGGTTGCCAAAAGATAAGATGAAACGGTAAACTTGTCTACATCTGAGACGTACTAAATAACGTGAATGAAAGTATCCCTGTCCATTGCAGCAGACACAGGTGTTAATACATGCAGAAGATATCCACTCGCGCAAGTCACCAAATCGTAAGTACAACAAGCTTTTCTAGGGAAATGCTCGTCAACTGTTGAAACGTTTGCTACCTTCTTTGTTGGTTACAGCTATTTAGTGCAGAATTCTTATTGTTGATGTAATTTCTGGAAACATCTACTTCGTCTAATCGCCATGTTGAATCAACCTTTTACACTGGTTTACTCCTCACGTTTGTCGGTCGTGTTCACCAAAAACGTTATGTCGTTCTGAAATGAGCAATCGCACGTAGATACGAACCAACGATGATTGTCTCAGTCCCTCGTTCTTCTAAACACAACATTTCTGACAACTTCTATCGTCACGTTTGGCGCATTCAGAAAACGTTGTTTGCCCACCTCTGTATATGTGTTAACAACTACGACACATCACATCTAGCTGCAAATGGAGCATATTCCTCGTGAACACAACCACCTTTGGCGGCACATGCGAAAAGTGGAAACCGCGCAGAAGTGTTGCCACGACTCATCAACGTAACTTACTCCCTCAATCAATTGTCACGTCTCAGGTCTTTTTCCTGCAAAATTAGCATAATTTTACTCTCAAGACCTCGTGCCACTGTTAAAATTTTGCAGAGTTTTATCGTAAATGAATATACCGCTACGCTAAAATAGACATTTCTGCTTAATGCATAAATAAATCAGGACACAAGTCTTTTTAATTAAATAACTCCAAATGGAGAACAAATTGTATGCATAAAGACTGTGATACATGTTGGGGAAACCTATGGTAGGAAAGGAAGCAAGAAATGTCGTGACATAACAAGCAAAACACCGAATGAATTGACTTTTGACCAGCAAAGATAAGTATAAACGAACGGTGAGAAGTTAAATTTACAGGTATAGAATAAAATATGAACGAAAATCTTCAATTACGTGCATAATAATATTACTTTTATTCTTTTATTATGGTGAGCTCCGCAACTTCGAAAAATGCTCATTGTACGAGTATTTTAAAGCCTGTACCCCGTGTGGTTATGAGCACGCATTGTTACTCTTCCTAACTGATTGATAACTGCCGTACATATTCCTTGTACAGAAATAACTGCAATTTCCTTGTTTGTTAGGAATGTTTTCGGTTTGTATAATTAAGTACACTATCTTTCCTTTCAGTTGAACGTTCCATCGATTCATATACTTAACTAGAGATACTGAACACTCCAACGTGTTGTGTGTAGGTGGCGTAGACCCAACTAGACCGAAGTAGCTTAACGGCTGGAATCGGATGATTCAACAACAGAATCGCGCAAGTACCTCATTTACAATGTAACACACTCAGTAACTGATACTATAGAGCAAATTGGAAAATCGCAGGTAAAACTAAAATAAATTTCAGAGCCCAACAAAGACAAATACAATGTGACGTGCTTAATTCCTTTCTGCAACATTTTTAGAAATTTTTCTCGCAAAAAGTTTTTGTACTTCGATGAAAATAGACGCGGCTGTTCTCGAGAAAGCTGCATATTGCTGCTGTGATGTTCACGCCTATATTCAAATAGATTTGGTACTATTTAGCTAATATGTTCCGTGTGCTTTACGCATAATTCTGTTCCATCAAAGCACTTACAATAACATTTTTACGATCTTGAGACTTTAGGTTCATTCAGTAAATATGATACGTCCAGAACTTAATCTAAAAGCAATCCTATACTGGACTGTTCAATCAGAAAACTACAGTACACCGCTGAAATGATGTATTGTGATATTAAGAGGGTTCTGAGAGTCAGTGCACAGACTAGTACGAAACCGTAATGAGGCATCCAGCCCACAGTCCACAGGAAACCATATTCTATTGAATTCTATACTAAGGTATAGCTGGCATCATAGATCTAAACAGCAGCCTCCGGTCCTAAAAATAAACAAACTATAAAATCAATACATTGTTTTAAAAATACTGATAATCAAGCGAAATGTGTGTGTTACAGAAGCTTGTACTTTATCTTGGTATCTCCTGCAAGTTAAATTTCAAATTTCCCTCATATCGTTACTTTACCTTTACCCGTTGGATTATTATGCACGGCCGCTGACTGAAACAAGTCTAAAGTTTTTTTTTTTTTCTGTGGTGTAAAACTTGGTGAGATTATACGAATATCGGGCAGGTTATGGAAGAAAATCGGCCAGGTAATCTTTGATTGATACATGATTTATTCCTGCGCTCTTTTTTATGCATTAGTGTTGAAATATGTAAGGAAGGCAATACATATCAAGGCCTAAATGATAAAATATTGTATGTGTTTCATCTGAAAACTGACTGAGCGATTTATTTAATTTCGCCCTAAACACGATGCTCAATAAAACAAAGTTGCGTGATTATTCTACTTCTAGTGTGCTCGCATCCACGGAATACGCTCCTTGTAAGCTGTCATGTACCTCAGAATAGTTTACTATGTGAGCAGAGGAAGCTATCCTATAAATGATAAAATTGGCCAAATAACCTCAATGAGTAATTTTTTCGTGTCTCTTATTTCTCGAATGTATGCAATTGCCTATAATTATTTGTTACCTCTATATGACGGTTTCAAGTTTTCCGAATAAAATTTCTTAATCTGTGTCGATTAACTTCCTCCAGTTTTTATTCCCTCTTTAATTTTGTTTGGAGAAAAAAAAGAGCTTCAGATAATTCACTTGAAAACATAAATGCTAAATATAGCTCAAGAAATAGGGAATTGTTCTCGACGGATTCGCTAAACATTACTGTTTTCCACGAATTAGCAAACTTAGAAACAGCAGTTTATCGTTTTACTTGACATTAACCAAAAACTTATCTAGTATCTGTATATTTTCAATGCATTTCACACTCATCTAACCTAAATCGAAAATTCATAACGATCTTAGCGCATTTTAGAGCACACTACCAAACAAATCGAATGAAGGAAGTAAGCTTTGATCAAAGCGATCAACCTACTACTTAGCCACACTCGCTCTGACCCCCAAAAGGAAAACAAACATGGAAACTTCCATTGACTAAAGAAGCAGAGAATCAACGAGAGTTAACGTGGTAGTGAAACTCAAGAAAGCAAAAGTCACCGTCAGACGCATCAATGCCATACAAAAATGGGTCAACAGCGACATAAAAATAAGAATATATCGTCAACTCTAAGATTATTTACAAACATTCAGCCTTTATATGTAGGCTTGGAGAATACGACACTGAAATAATTCGGTGGTTGTATGTAAAATGGACTGTTGTCGCGCTTCGGAGATAAAACTGAATTATATGGAATAACGGTCCATTAGGTACGAACAGTTTTTCACGTCAATCGTCTCCTGTTATTTTATGTCCGTAACATCGATAAATAGTTTTGTACATATACGTCATTCGCGTAAGTCCGAAAATTTGACTGCGCTTTAATAAGTGCACCCCTTTTTGAGGTGTTGTGTTCGTGTCTTTGTCCGACAGCAAGGAGAATTACGATCTGGCATGCGAGCTATGACGCACATTACTTTTATTTTTCACGTAGACTACACAAAGTGTTGTCAAGGGTTAAAGGCACGGCAAGTGAAAGACAAAACGCCCAGAATCAACAAGGCATAGAACCTTGGAGTTTCAGATTTGTAGTCTGTCACCCAAGTAGACGTTACGGCAAATGAAACGTAAAACTCAAGTTTGTTCGTACTATGCGTAACGTGAACAGCACTGTAAACTGTACGGTACTGAAGAGACTATATGTTCCGCTTGTGTATTCTGTGCATACAAATATATTCCGAAAGTTAAGATCAGTACAATACCAGTGGTAATACAACATAAATAATGAAGCCAATAGGAACACAGCACGGGGCTTTCACAGAATGGATTACCGCTTAGCTGCAGAAACAGGGGTCGCATACAGATTCTGGCATGGAACTGTAGTAGAAGCAAAATTTTAGTGACTCAGGATGGCCAAACACTTACTAAAGTATAAAATTTTAACCTGGATTGATTTCTTGGAGTACCGCGTTCAAGAAATTGAGCTGAAACTGAATACTGGTTTCTTTACTGTAAAAGTCATATACGCTGTCTCTGACAGTGAGACGTGAAAGCTTATTCACTTTGGTAACTAGTACTCAGTTATGTCGTGTAATGTTGTATTTTGGAGCAGCTGCTTACAGTCATCAAGAATGTAGTCAGCCTGAATCGCGGAGTCTGTTCGCGAACTGTTTATAGGCCGTTTTTCAGGTGTCTCAATTCCAACGCAGTTATCTCTGCACTTATATTCCATTAAGGGATCAATTTGTTGACAATATTCATTCACTCAGAAGAAACCACGACATTCATCCAGGGAACAATAGACGGAAAAATAATACACACTTCGATAACACTTCCTTAAGCGTTGAACATAAATTTATGCACTTTTCTGCAGCTTTCACAGTCAATAGGCTTATTGAAGAACTGGAATAATTGAGTCATAATTTCGAATCATTCAATTCCAAACAAAGGTTTCCATACGGTACGCTCCTATTCTGTACAGGAGTTCCCTTTAGTAGTGAGACCTTTCTCTTGAACGTTATTTATTCGTGTACGCTCTGAGTTTCTTCATATTTTATTTATTCTTTTGTTTTTACCTTTCCTGTGCAACGTACTGATGAAGTAGCTTTGGCTTGCTCCATGGAACACGACAAAAGATTAAATAAATGAATGCTGTACTAGAGATGCTGGAGAGCAACTTCCCCAATCATAGGCGTAGAGACGAAAAATGGTTGTTTATGTGCCTCGATCAGCGTCGTAATTTTACTCACTCTCTTGGTCCCAACAAGTGATATACAATGGAGGAATCTGAATTATCGCACAGTCTTCCTCAAAATTTATCCAAGAAAGTCTCTAAGAGACTCCTCTTTGATCTAAAAATCACATTTAAATTGTCTGAGTTTCCCCGTTACACTTTGCTATGACCTGTACTAATCTGTTACGATCCTACAAACGTGTTTTTGAATTAGAGTGATGTTTTGCGGTCATGTCTCTTTGACAGGACTTTTACACTTTAATCGGTCGGTCTAACATATTATACACCGTTTACCTTACAGATGCTCCATGTTTTTGCAAAAGTCACACAATAAATCTAATTAATATATCGCTGATTTAACGTGTTTCTCCTGTTTCAGTTCGTTTCTTACCATTACTTCGAGATATTAAGACGTTAATTGGATACTATAAGGTTTTTTAATAATTAATAATAATAATAATAATAATAATAATATAAAGAGGTCACACTGCACATCTTTGATGTTAATTTCAACTCTGCTGATCATCTGCCGTCCAGTGTGTCGTACCAGGGTTTACTAGTGAACTACACGTTCCATACAGCAGTATTGTGTTTATATACCGACAGTGTGCTGTAGTGTGGAACAGCTTTCGAAAACTGAGAATTATATCTACTACTTCCCCTCCATTTTCTATTTTTTAAGATGATTATTCATGTATACAAAATAAAACCACTATTTTGCGATTATGTTGTGATGTGCAGTTCAAAAATCGTTTGTCTTCGAAAGTTCTTCAACGATTGCTCTGAAATTCTGACATCGTTCGAATACGCGCTTGTTTTTATATACTTACTGGAGCGCCACATGTAGTTATAGGGAAAGTCTGTATAAAAATGTAAATGTTTGTTTGTTCAAAATCTTAAATCTCCGAAAGTTGTTCACCGACTGCTTCGAAATTTTGACGCATCGCTGCATTCGAATACACGCGAGTTTTTATAAGCCCGTTTTTTGAATATATGTAATCTATAAATAAATATGTAACATACAAAGGGGAACCGTTATTCTCAAGATCTCCAATAATTCTTGACCGATTTACTTCAGATTTTTGACAAAAGTATTCCAAAAAACATTCGGATGGACATAGGATAAAGTTGTTTTTATGGCTTCTCGGCTTACGATTTGAATACTATTACAGAATCTGAATTTCCAGTAACAATAAACAAGTCTCTAGGTCAGAGAGTGGGGCGAAATAGACATGGGCAGAGGGGTGGAAGGAAGTGGACAAGGTAGCGGAGAGGATGATGATGATGAGGTTTGGTTTGTGGGGCGCTCATCCACGCGGCCATCAGCACCCGTACAATGTCCCAATCTTCACACTTTCCAATTTTAGGCATTTTCACAAATGATGATGATGCAATGGTGGGGACAACACAAACACCCTGTCCCCGGAGAGAGGAAAATCCCCAACCCGGCCAGGAATTGCACCTGGGATCCCGTGATCTAGAGGCAAAAGCGCTAGCCACTAGACCAAGAGCTGCGGACGAAGAGGAGAAGGTAGGCCGCAAGAGCGACACGAGGAGATGAAGAGAAGGGAATGAGAAGATGGAGAGAGTGAGAGAGATGGGGAGGCGGTGATGGACAGAGAGAGGGAAGGGGGAGAACATGGGCAATTAAAGGGGGATGCGGAGATGGACAGAAACAGCGGGGGGGGGGGGGGAGTATGAGATTAGGACGTATATCCAATTCCCACACATGTTAAAAATAATTTTCAATTTAACCAGACTGAGCTACAGCTAGTCGCTATGTAAATACTAAACGTCCTAAGTTATACGTTTCAAAGTTGAAATTTGCTTTGTTTTTGGATAGAGACCATCAGCGAGAATATTACTTATAATAATACATTAATTTCTTCAAACGCTATGGTTAATTCTTTAGCGGCAGTAAGTTTCGTCTGATAAGATATTGTCAGTATCCTGCTGGGAGTCAACGTTGCTGTAAGATTCCCACTAGAGGACTAGTCAGTCGGAAAAGGCACAGCTATTAAAGAATTTACGTGAGAATGTGATTGAAATAAAATTCATTGTTGTAAGACTAACACGCAATAAACTATTGTGGAAACAGGTGAATATTTACAGCGCGAAAATGCGGAAAATTACCGAAACTCTAGAGTAAATTCGATTCTCAATCTACACTCACTTCGAAGAAACGTTAGACTTCTAGTCATGCGACGTGAAATTCAACTGCATGCAACTGCCATTTCAATGCACTGAAATAACTCAAGACGAGAAGTGTTTTTAAACTACGATTTTCAAGAAAAACACAGTTTTTCAAATTCATATAATTGAAGACCATTTGCAAATAAAAGGCGAAACGTGTCTAGGTCAAGACAGACAAGCCCTTGTATCGCAACACGTGCAATTTTTATGTGGCTATTTTTATGAAATTTATTGGTGAAGTTTATTCTCGAAGTTTTCACACTGCATGTAATTGACTACATAATTATGTGCAATGAAAACCAGGTAATTTGCATGAATTTTTCCACACTCTACCAGTGGTGGAGACTTGGAATTTAGAAGTGCGACAGCTTGATTTACATCTACATGTAGAGAGTGGTCAGGAACTGTCAGGAAAGCTCGTAAGAGTGGCGCAGAGTAGGTTGTGCTGCAATGAGGCCGTTGCGAGCGTAAATTCAAGCGGCCCGCCAGATACAGTTAGTGTGGTTGTTGTCATTACGTAGAATATAGCGAGAAAACTGATCAGATTTTGGCTCGCGTTTGATCCTTGCTACCGTCCCACGTCAGAAGTTCGTATAGTGTTCTTGTTCGGTTTTAGAAGATCAGACGAAGTACACGGTTGGTGACACCGTTTCTGGCGGACCACTTGAATTTGCGCACAACGGCCTGATTGACTAACTTAAGTGCCAATTAACAAGGAAACAGCACAACGTATAGAATTTTTTTCTTAACATTTATTTCTCAACACAGTACATCCGGAAAAGACCTTACAAGATTTTCAGACTCTTTCTGTATATGAACTCCACATTCCACTCTGCAGAGGGTTGCATTGGAAACATCGAACCAGTATTACCGATTTTCTCCCTTCTTCTGTTCAGGTACTGAGCGTGGGAAAAATAACTGTTTCCTTGTCTTTACAGGTGCCCTGAAATCTGTCACATTGTTCTCCCTGTCCCTACGGAAAATTTATGTTGTTGACGACATAAAAATCGCGCAGCCTTCTTTGAGTATAAACATTTAAAATACAGCCAACACAGTTTCTCGAGAATAACGTCGTCGATAGTTGCAAATAAAAGCCATCACAGCTGTATTTCAGGTTCGTTTTTTACGTCAGAACCGGTTTAGTACCAAATGCACGTCGTGAGGTAACCGATAGTCCACCGACACTCCTCGTAATCAGTTCTCACAAGGTAGCACAAATGTTCCTGTGTCGTGACTCAAAAATGTCTAATCATCATATATAATGCTATTAGACATATTTCTGTAATGGCAGAAGTACATTTCTGCCGATTTGTGTACATTAGTTACGACGATTGCTAGCGAAATCTGTGTTAACTGAAGTCGTTCATTTATAACAAACATATTGTGATATAAACAACGTACCTGAAATACAGCTTTGGCAATTTTTATTAACAATTAAAGACGATGTTGTTCTCGCGAAACTATGTTAGTTGTATTTAAGGAAATTTTTACTTAAAAAGGGTTGTGCCCATTCACCTGGAATTTATCGTGCCATATTTTCGGAAAATTTCTGAGAAACTGGCTGATGTATTTAACTCACAATGTACGGGATGTTCGGAAATTTCCCTTACAAACTTCTAGGACATTTAGAGGGGAGCGAGTATAACATTTTGAACAGGAAGCCATGTCCAGAAACATGCCTAGACCGTTTTACGGTAGTTTCGGTTCAGATGCTTAACTCATCCACTTCTGCTTGAGGAATTGAATCAGGCGTAACGCCGCACAATTATGAGGTAACAATTAGATGGCAATCATAACGAAATATACATTTATCACTTAAGTAAATTTGTCTGTATTAACACGTAAAGGTTACATGTTTACATTATTCTAAAACACAAGAGAACCTATTTTGTACCTAAGAAACAGTACTGGTGCTTTATAACAGCGGTTAGGTGTGGCGACCACCAACAATGTTTCAGACATTGTACCTACGAAGCATGTTCTGGTACACACTCTCCACCCCACCCGGTGTTCTTCAGTATCTAGTGCAGCAGCCAGAACTCGTGACCTAGTATATGCCATCCTGTTTATCCTATTGCATACCACGACAAGCAACACCGAGAGTTATCCTCAGCAGACGTGAATGTTACACATCCGAACTGCAAAGTCGTAGAACGGAAACGGTACGTTTCCGGAAATGGATTCCTCTTCAAAATATTATGTACTCACTGCCCTCTACAAATCCGAGATTTTATTGCTATTCTGATCTGGATTGATGCAGCTCTCCGTGCTACCCTATGCTGTGCAAGCTTCTTCATCTCTGAGTAACTACAGCAATCTACATCCTTCTGAATCTGTTTAGTGTATTCGTGCCTCGATCTCGCTCTACGAATTTCACCCTCCGCGCTTCCCTCGAATACTAAACTGCTGATCCCTTCATGCCTCAGAACGTGTCCTACCAACCGATCCCTTCTTCTAGTCCAGTTGTGACACAAAGTCCTCTTCTCCCCAATTTTCTTCAATACCTCCTCATTAGTTACTTGATCTACAAAACTAATCTTTAGCATTCTTCTGTAGCACCACATTTCGAAAGCTTCTATTCTCTCCTTGCCTACACTGTTTATCGTCCATGTTTTACTCTCATACATGGCTACACTCCATACGAATACTTTCAGTAAAGACTTCCTGACACTTAAACGTATACTCGATGTTAACAAATTTCTCTTTTTCAGAAACGCTTTCCTTGCCACTGCCAGTCTACGTTTTACATCTTCTCTACTTCGACCATCAGCTTTTTTCTCCTCAAATAGCAAAACTCATCTACTACTTTAAGTGTCTCATTTCCTAATCTAATTCCCTCAGCACCACCTGATTTTATTCGACTTCATTCCATTAACCTCGTTTTGCTTTTATTGATGTTCATCTTACATCCTCCTTTCAAGACACTGTCCATTCCGTTCAACTGTTCTTCCAGGTCCTTTATTACAATGTCGTCATCAAACCTCAAACTTTTTATTTCTTCTCCATGCATTTTAATTTCTACTCCACAATTTTTTCTTTTGTTTCTTTTACTGCTTGGTCAATGTACAGATTGAATAACATCGCCGGCCGGGGTGGCCGAGCGGCTCTAGGCGCTTCAGTCTGGAACCACGCGACCGCTACGTTCGCAGGTTCGAATCCTGCCTCGGGCATGGATGTGTGTGATGTTCTTAGGTTAGTTAGGTTTAAGTAGTTCTAAGTTCTAGGGGACTGATGACCTCGGATGGTAAGTCCCATAGTGCTCAGAGCCATTTGAACCATTTGAATAACATCGGGGATAGGCTAGAACCCTGTCTCACTCCCTTCCCAACCACTGCTCCCCTTTCGTGCCCCTCGACTCTTATAACTTCCATCTGGTTTCTGTACAAATCGTAAATAGCCTTTCTCTCCCTATATTTGACCCCTTGCACCTTCAGAATTTGAAAGAGAGTATTCCAGTCAACATTGTCAAAAGCTTTCTCTAACAAGGGAACATCCCCATCGCACCCCCCTCAGATTTAGTTATAAGTTGGCACAGTGGATAGGCCTTGAAAAACTGAACACAGATCAATCGAGAAAACAGGAAGAAGTTGTGTGGAACTATGAAAAAATAAGCAAAATATACAAACTGGGTCGTCCATGCGTAAGATAGGCAACATTAAGGGCAATGTGAGGCGGCGCCGTGGTCCCGTGGTTAGCGTGAACAGCTGCGGAACGAGAGGTCCTTGGTTCAAATCTGCCCTCGACTGAAATTTTTGTGTTCTTTATTTTCGCAAAGGTATGATCTGTCCGTTCGTTCATTGACGTCTCTGTTCACTGTAATAAGTTTAGTGTCTGTGTTTTGCGACCGCACCGCAAAACCGTGTGATTAGTTGACGAAAGGACGTGCCTCTCCAATGGGAACCGAAAACATTTGATCGCAAGGTCATAGGTCGACCGATTCCTCCACAGGAAAACACGTCTGATATTTTGTATACGACACTGGTGACAGCATGTGCGTCACATGACAGGAATATGTTGTCGACCCACCTAACTAGTACACTTGGCGAATGGGAGAAAAGATTCTTCTACCTTGCCCGATTTAGGTTTTCTTGTGGATGTAATAATCACTCCAAAAAAGTGATGAAAACATAAGAGTTTTTCACATAAACTGAATATAAAAAGTTAAAATTTTCGGTCGAGGGAAGATTTGAACTGAAGACCTCTCGTTCTGCAGCTGTTCACACTAACCACGGGACCACGGCGCTCCTCGTCTCATACTGCCCTTAATATTGCCTATATTACACATGGACGACCCAGTTTGTATATTTTGCTTATTTTTTCATAGTTCCACACAACTTCTTCCTGTTCTCTCGATCGATCTGTGTTCAGTTTTTCAAGGCCTATCCACTGTGCCAACTTATAACTAAATCTGGGCGGGGGGGGGGGGATGCGATGGGGATGTTCCCTTGTAAGTAGGTTTGCCTTTCCTTAACCTATCTTCTAATTTATGTAACAGGAATTTCCGAACACCCTGTATTTAACATACAAATAATGGCCGTTGTGGGGAATGACCATTTCACGAAAAGAGCCCGTATTTGTTTCTCTAATTCGACAGATGCACCGCCGCAAGCCAGTTCTCTGCCTGATGGCGCGGCGCAGGCCAGCGCGCCACGTGCGCGCCTCGGCGGTGTCCGGGCCGGATGAATGGGCAGCCGGTGGCCCCTGGCCCGTCGGCGGCGGCCGCTGTGAATGGCCCGACGGGCACCTGTTGCGCACTGGCGGCAGGTAGGTAGGGCCGAAGAAGCGTGGCCAGCGCTGGGACGCGGTTTGTCCGAGGAAGGTGGGCGTGATCTTCGTGTGTTTCCATGTCGCCCACAAAAGGTGGCGATTTACTTCACCAGTTTCACTCACGAGACGCGAGCATCCTCTCACGAGACACTAGCGTCCTGAGATATTCGTTGCCCTGTTGCATCACCAGAACAATGAGTACCTGTTGTCTGATTAAAATTACTTGACAGCTGATACCTGTCGCTTGCCGCTACAGGGCTGGCACATCGGCTGTCGGCTACCACTCGGTTACAGCCGAAACACAAACACAGCATGTTACTTCACAAATGGTATTAATATGTAACGCAGAGCAACGATGGGAGCGGCCGCCGCGAGGTATGACGGAAATCGGAGATGCTCTGTCGACACCAAATTTCAGGTGAACAGTGACTGAACTGCGGCAGACGGCGCGTTTTGTAGCCCTGAATTTAATGTCCTAATCTAACCGCAACCTCGTGATGTACAGTTTATCCGATAAAATAGCGGTCAACAGCCTGCGCCAGAACGAAAACCACGATCGCATTCTTCGTGACCGTTCTAACAACCCTACCACAACAAAGGTCAAAAATTAATGATGATTTTTAGTGTTGTTTACGCTACTAAATCTTGCATTTTCGGGCAACAACTACGTTATATTATGTGGCAGGTGTCAATAGAGCACAGTTAATAAAGTCATTTCATGAAATAATGGATGAGCTAGGCACTCATCTTTTGGTGTTTCCCACGCTGGTCTCGTTGTGAGCTCATGGCCCAATCATCGAAAATCTAGTTGGTGATGATTCCAAGCTTGGATGCAAAGAGGCCTATGTGTTATTCTGCGATATTCAAAAGTTTTATAGATGTGTTTCATAAACCATTCTTGAATATTAAACTTTTGCAAGTTAGCACAATGGTGATGTAAGAAAGTAATTGTTGTTGTTGTTGTTGTTGTTGTTGTGGTCTTCAGTCTTGAGACTAGTTTGATGCAGCTCTCCATGTTACTCTATCCTGTGCAAGCTGCTTCATCTCCCAGTACCTACTGCAACCTACATCCTTCTGAATCTGCTTAGTGTATTCATCTCTTGGTCTCCCTCTACGATTTTTACCCTCCACGCTGCCCTCCAATGCTAAATTTGTGATCCCTTGATGCCTCAAAACATGTCCTACCCACCGATCCCTTCTTCTAGTCAAGTTGTGACACAAACTTCTCTTCTCCGCACTCCGAATTTAAGTTACACTTCTTTTTTATTACTTTTGTTGCAATATCACGTAACTCACAAAACATCACTTCACAACATAAAACATACTTGAAAATATCTTCCTCACTGTTAAAGTTCACAGTTCATAAACTGACTACAATTTGCGTGTTTTCAACATGACGACCAAGACTTGACTCTCTAAAAATCGCTTACGCGCCCAAAAATCAGACTTACAAGTACGTCAAAGATCAAAGTGACAAAAGAAAAAATTCACATAAGAATAATATCATTGCAATATAAAAATATCGATGTATCAAAGTACCTCTATATTAACGAAATCAAATCTGAATGTTGTCTCAGAAATATGTTAACTATTTTACAGAAACACAGTAGAATATTTCTGGTATCGAGAAGTTGAGGTGAGGTGCCGTAATGGTTACGTAATTCAAGTACCATTACACCGTTAAGGGGGGTAGGACGTCAAACGGACCGACTTGGAGCAGGAGAGGCATCACAGGACATTTTAATTTCCAGTGTCTATATTTTTACAAATAAATTCATAAAACTTTGTCAGCATCACTAGGAAGGATTCAGGATTCACACTCATTGCTGTGGAAGTTCGAAAACATAACGAAGTAAATTTTTTTACATGTCAAATTTCATCATTTTTTTCACTTACTAATGGCAGCATTTGTTGCTATAGGTACACTTTTCTTCATATTTTAGAGAGATTCTTCGATGAATTTTGCGCAGCGTTCTTACAGGTGTACGAAACTCTATAATTTATTAAATTTATGAAAAAAGGAATGAACTGTTATATCTTAAACTTCATGTTTACAAAAAACACAAATATTATAGTTAATTACCTCAATTTTTACCACAGTTTTTAATAGATTTGGAAAATTCTAGAGTCTCATACACCTTTAAGTATGGTTTGTATGCTGTGCAAAATTCATCGAAGAATCTCTCTTACTTCTGAAGAAAAGTGTACCTACAGCAACAAATACTGCCATTAGTAAGTGCAAAAAAAATGATGAAATCTCACATGTAAAAAAAATCATTTCGTTATGTTTTAGAACTTCCACTGCTATGACTGTCGATTGTGAATCCTTCCTGGTCATGCTGACAAAGTTTTATCAATTTATTTGTAAAAGTATGGACAGTGGAAATTAAAATGTCCTGTGGAGCCTCTCTTGCTCCAAGTCGACCCGTTTGACGTCCTACCCCCCTTAAAGCTAACCTTAGTGAGCTAACTCAAGACAGAAAAGTTTCAGTTTCAGCGCTAAAATCCCCTGTAACTTCTAGGTATCAATTATTATCTGAAACTGCCCCACTGCTGGCTACATGAGCTGTCGCCTTACCAACCTATGATCAGAGCTCATTGGCACTTGGTTGCAGATTATATACGATACAGGCAGATCTCAAACGAAAAAAAAAGCATGATATGAAGAAAATAAGAACAAACACAAAAGGCAGTACGATAATAAAATGACGCAGTAAAGTATCAAAAACAAAAACAAAAATTGCATTTATATCAATTGCGTGAATAAAAATAATAATCAAGGTCTTTTGTTTCGATTTAAAAATGAAAAAAAATTCCTTGAATTTGACTGGATCCGACGCTACGGCATTCTAAACAAAAATTGTACAAGCTAATCACTGCACTGCGCCACCATATGACACTGATGACTCAGAAGCAACGGTGAACTGCAGCCTTCAAAAACTCCGCTTCACGCAGTGTCGCAGTGCGATCTAATATAAACTGATCTCTGTGGTTATAATAACTGTATATATGACGCTGAATCTCGTCGTGTGCGGAACCATCCAACAGTGTTTGGTTGGCATCATGTATGAAACGTGAACATTTCGTGAGCATCGGTGTGTGTGTTATTTTTGTTGTGGTAAATGTAAATGTCGTATGACGAGGGCCTCCCGTCGTGTAGACTGTTCGCGGGTGCAAGTCTTTCGGTTTGACACCACTTCAGCGACTTGCTCGTCGATGGGGACGAAATGATGATGATTAGGACAACAATACACCCAGGAATAGAACCCGGGCCCGTAGGATTGACATTCTGTGTGCTGACCACTCAACTACCGGGGGCGGACTTTGCTGTGGTTTCCATGTATGATGGAATATGAAATCAAAGGGACAAATGCAAGATTCTGGATCCAAACACATCAAGAAAGAAAGCCGGACAAGCGTTTGGAAGTGAGCTGATCAACTGGTGTAACAGTTCGTCAACGCCGAACGGTTCTGGCAAGATATTGAGCGCTCTGACTGCTGGGAACCATCTCCAGCGCATGGAGTGTCAGCTATCAAACAATTTTAATCTGCATATAGGACGCCGTGGCTAGTGAGCGAACCTACTTAAAGAAATAATACCTGATCTGTGGCGGTTTATCAGTACATTAGAATATCCACATCATTTAGTACTATTGCACAATTTCGGCACTATTCCATTTTCTCATATACACTGTTTAGCCACTGCTCTTAACATGTACCAATGATGTAATATTGCCTTACAGAAAATCTTAAATGGGTAGCCGAAAATGTAGCTATATATTTTTTCTAGTTACGAATTACATAATTTTTTACACCAAATTATTAATTTCGGTAGATAACGACAATCTTCAGAACTACAAAACACAGAGGCAACTTGTTGTAAAATTACTTTTAAATAACGCATTATTAGGGTTTCAAAATTTATTTTCTAAAATGTGTTACTTAGATTACATAAAGCCTCTACCCTCATGCTAATCAACAGCATTAAACGGCGAAACTGGTTCATGATGCGGGGTTCCAGTTGTAAGTTGCCTATCTAACAGCTGCCAGGGTCTACAAAAATCTAGTTTTCAGTCTTTCGTGTGATTACTGAAGAGTCTAAAAATGTAAAATGTTACCGTAATACACTTATTAAAAGAACCCTATGTTAAAACCTAATGTTAAATGTTTAACACACTAAGACAAGTATTACAGTGAAAACTGTATTGAGATGGCGTAATCAAAGGTGCGCAAATTACCCAGACTACAATCGTCCAATATTTGAGAAACAGAGCACTCAGTGACTCCCAAGAAAGTTCACTCATTATTTCAAAGCTTTACTTTACTTTTCTTCGCTCTCATTTCCCACAAAATAAGGAAAGGAAAAAAAAGAAAAGCCGTTTATCGCTTACTGCATTTACGTTGTTCATGCAGCAGAAATTCAACATCACGCATGATGTTTTAGTTTATTACTGCTTTACTACTAACTATATTCGCAACACGTTTCGCAGTTGGTATCCACATATACCACTGACTGTATCTGCAAAATTATATCAGTGCACGAAACATAGTGCAGCAGATACGACGTCATGAACATCGAAAGGAATGAAAAACTAGTTTTTGCTTACAGCCGAGCCCAGTTAAATAGAACATAATCATCCAGTGTTTGAGAAGAAAAGCACCCAGCGAGTACCTACAAATTTTAAACATAACTTTAAACCTTTTTTAGACGTTTCCTTGCTTGCGTTCTTAAAGGCAAGCAATCAACACGTTAACTCATTTGTAAAATAAGCAGACGTTTGATGCTGTTCTGTTGATGGGAGTTCAAGCCTTTAAAGAATCGGGGGTTGGGGGATTACTGATTATAATATAATCTGCTTGCCCTCTGGTGAGAGCACTTATGTTGGTTTTGTAAACTACTACTCAAAAAGGTTTGTGCATTCGCTTATTCAATAAATTGGTGATGTAAATTCACATGAATACATGTAGAGGAGCGATACTTTAGTGCCTTACTGCTGGCATGTTAGGGGTCGCTGCGCGGGAGTCTAATAGGACGCTTTACTTTTGCCCGCAACAGTTGTGTGTAAGTGTGTCTTTTATGCTTAAACTGATTTCTGATATCTTGTTTTGTAAATGTGGTGTTCTTTCTATACTAAGATGCCTCTGTCTTTGTAGGTCGGAAGATGGTCACTACGACCGATACTGATAGCCCAGTATAAAAAATATTGTGACTCATAACTCAAATAAACATAAATAGATATCTTTCTGGTACACTGCGGATATTTGCTGCGAATGTGTCACAATTCTTGCTAGTCGAAAATAGCCTGAAGATGAAATCGCGCAATAGTACGACAGTAAAATATCAACTAACAATTGCATGTTGCGTGGAATCACTGAAAAAATCTTAACTGTGGTCGCAAGTACAAACAAAAGTAGGCCTACTCCTTTGGGAAACAACACGATACCTCACACTTTGACCCTTCTCAGTGGCGCCTTTTCGAGGGCGTGACATTTCTGCCGAATATAACGTCATAATGGCATAAGTGACGATGCACTTCACAGCCCTGAGGAAGGCAACAAAATTTGAAGTAACGGCGCACTTAGGGTATTCGAGGCTTTGTCGTGCGTGTTAGTGTCGGCAACCATTCCTGTGGTGAGTGACGGGAAATGAAGGGGACGAATCATAAGCTGCTCCTTAGTAGTTTCCAATGCGTTGAAAATGAAGTTAATAGGTAAAAACTGTTATATTCCGTGGTGGCGTATAGATACCGCATCCTTATTGTTACTTGATTGTAATAACTGTAGTACGTTGCAGACTTGTAATTTATTTATTACGCGTTTCACCCGGGTTAGGATCTATCAGATAATGTTAAAATTAATTCCAGGGGCATATGATGCATTACAATTAATGCCAACGGCGTATGTCCCTGTCATTAATTTGAACATTATCTGATACAGCCCTACCAGGGCGAAACGCGTAATAATTAAATTACAGATCTGCAACGTACGGCCGTTTTTACAATCAATTTAGCTGGTATTTTGGTTCATACGCAGCAATTTAAGCTGAGATAATAAGTCCCACTTTAACCATCAAGTCGGAAACTGCACTATATTACGGAAAAACAATGGAACGTTTCTGATAAAAATTGCTGTAAACATCTTTGACAAGTCGTGCTCTCAGGTCCCACCCTAACTGCCTCCTCGGGAATGGCAGCATGTTCAGGAAAAACAATGAAACATTTTTGATAATCAAGGTTATATATGTTATGAGGGATTCTCATTTGCTGCCATATAATATACCTGATTGGGTACGACCCAGGATGATGAATTGTGCAGCTTTCAACGGAGAAGCCAGGGACACCGTAAGTGTACGTTAATCCAATTACTTGAGTCCAATTCACGAGCACAACATACATGCACCAATATTTAACATAATTCGGGATACCCCATTATCAATAGTCAGACGTGAAAATATGCAGAAGTGACATGTCTTTCAATACAGGCGTCACGTTACATGTACCTCTTAATGAAAACGTCCACGCATTTTCAAAAGAGCCATCCAGGCATTTTTGTGAAGACCTCGTAGTCATCTTTGAATGTAAAAGCTATTTATTCACAAAGTCGATCGCAATTTGGGCCGTGTGGCCTTTATCGAATGCAATAGCCCCCCACCCCCACCCCCCACCCCCCTACTGCGAAAACTGTGCTTCACCAAATATTAAAACGTTAAAAAAGTAATGTGACACGTACTTATATCATTATTACGTCTACAGGCCAAGTATTTAAAGTTTTTGTCCACTTTTGCACAAATACTTTAAACCACTACACACGTTCACTGTGTTAAAGTTTATTGGATTAATCGCATCTTTTGCTTAAACATCTATAAATCACTACACATGTTCACTGTATCGATGGCAGATTATGCGAAAACAAATTTAAATAGTCTACGGATTTGAAGAAGACGTGCATACGTGTCAGAGGTGTTTTTAAAGTTTTCACGTGTGCTAAGCACAATTTTCACAGTACTCTAGTTTTTAGTCAAATGTCATCATGAAAACTTTTAAAAATTTGTTCGTGATTCTGAGCCCCAGTCACAAACGTTAATCATTCTAGCGTCAGCCTTTTCATTTCATAATTGTCGTACATCGATAAACCAGACAATTTGCCAATTTATGTAAAAGCATATGTACGTTCCGTAATTTGTACTGCAGGAGTAAGCTCTTCAGAACAAACTGACAGTGATATGTAATTTTCAGATCAGCAGCTGGTTTTAGTTTAGTTCTCATTATGTAAGAATTACTAAATGTGAGCAAGCTCTTAAATACACGTTAAAATCTCTGGTATTTCAGTTTGCGACAGTTAAGAAGTGATTTTATCCTGACGACAGTATGTAAACTCTTACTTGTGCACTCTTCACGTCTGACTGTAGGTGATGAAGTTATCGAGGAAGTTGTCCAGGTGTTAAATGAAACATTGGTTCAGTTATGAAGTGCTGGTGATGCTGCTGTCTAGTTCAACAAATATCTATAGGGCGCAACGTATGTTACTATAAAATATACAGTTTGTCAACTCTGTCTCTGCGCGGTTGTAGGTACACGGAGGTAGAATTGTCAATAGGTTATAGAAGGTCAGAATACGCGCCGTGATTCATTGCTCTTGATATCGAAGTGAAGCTTTCAGCAAAAGGAAATCCCCCGACCAAGACACAGTTCCTTGTATGGAAACAAGAACATGAGGAATAGTACCTCATGTCTAAGATGCTATCTTTATTGCGATACCGTGTGCTGCAAATCTTTTTTTGAAGTATTGCGGCTTTGGCGCGTTGCCCGTCAACGTACTCACTAGCTGTGACATAGTTACCGCCGTAGGTTTAAGTGTCTCAGTACCGGATAATGTCGAGATCGGAAAAATTCAAGACGCTAATGAATAAAACGGCACTTCGAACTTTTTCGATGTACTCCGTCAGTCCTACCTGGTAAGGATCCAACACCGCGTAGCAGTATTCTAAAAGAGGGCGGACAAGCCTTTTGTAGGCAGTCTCCTTAGTTTGTCTGTTACATTTTCTAAGTGTCCTGCCAATAAAACGTAGTCTTTGGTTAGCCTTCCCCACAACATTTTCTGTATGTTCTTTGCAATTTAAGTTGTTCGTAATTGAAATACCTAGGTATTTAATTGAATTTACGGCTTTTAGATTAGACTGATTTATCGTGTAACCGAAGTTTAACGAGTTCCTTTTAGTACTCTTGTTGACGACCTCACACTTTTCGTTATTTAGGGTCAACTGCCATTTTTCGCACCATTCAGATATTTTTTCTAAATCGTTTTTTAGTTTTTTTATCTTCTGATGACTTCATTAGTCCATAAAGGACAGCGTCATCTGCAAACAACCGAAGACGGCTGCTCAGATTGTCTCCTAAATCGTTTATATAGATAAGGAACAGCAAAGGGACTATAACACTACCTTTGGGAACGCCTGAAATCACTTCTGTTTTACTCGATGACTTTCCGTCAAGTACTACGAACTGTGACCTCTCTGACAGGAAATCGCAAATCCAGTCACACAACTGAGACGATATTCCATAATCACGCAATTTCACTACGAGCCGCTTGTGTGGTACAGTGTCAAAAGCCTTCCGGAAATCCAGGAATATGGAATCGATCTGAAATCCCTTGTCAATAGCACTCAGCGCTTCATGTGAATAAAGAGCTAGTTGTGTTTCACAGGAACGATGTTTCCCAAACCCATGTTGACTGTGTGTCAATAGACCGTTTCCTTCGAGGTAATTCATAACGTTCGAACACAATATATGTTCTAAAATCCTGCTGCATATCGATGTTAACGATATGGGCCTGTAATTTAGTGGATTACTCCTACTACCATTCTTGAATATTGGTGTGACCTGTGCAACTTTCCAGTCTTTGGGTACGGATCTTTCGTGGAGCGAACGGTTGTACATGATTGTAAAGTATGGAGCTAATTTGTACATAGAACTCATAGGTGCTTTATTCACTGGAATAAATCTAGCAGATGATGGAGGCATATAGCTCCGAAACGCTTAGTGGAAATATTAGTAAGTTCTCATTGGTTACAGTAATTTGTAGTTTCAAGTGACATTCGTGACTGTCATGGCGAAGCATAACTTAAAATGTACGCATTTAAATTTCTACAGCTTTAAGTGTTCAATATATTTTGCAGTGAAGTCCGAAGGCTGCGACGTGTGCTGTTGAAATATGACGCCATATTTAGACGAAATGGTGGCATCTATGCTGGAGCAAACTTTAGGGAAAGAATTCTCCCTCCAGCCTCGTATGGACGACGCCGATAGCAGTTGTTCCTTGCGGTATACACGGGCTCACTCTACCCGGCACACATCGGCACCGTTTCAGCCTACACGTGGACTCCGCGTCAGTAGGTGCGCTTCCGCATGCCCAGATGGCTGGCGCTCGCGGAGAAATCGCCGCCGACAGCGGCCGCGACCGCCCGCCATCGTGTCGGATAGTATCGGCGCTGCGCGGCGCGCCTGCCAGTAATTCAGAGCGGCGAGGCGCTACCGCCAGCCGCCGAGCACGTGGCGGCCAGACCTTGGCTCCCGGCGCAAAACAACTTTCGCCCCGGCGGAATCTGCTGACAGGAGTCCAGCAGCGGCGCGAGAACGCCCCTGTGGCGTCGTCAGGCGTCTCCCTAACACCAGCTACTTACAGCCTCTCGCGGATTCATATCCGTTCTCATCCTCCAGTTACTGACCGAGTCGTCTTCTTAGAGACGGGGACGAATGCAGCCATAAGCTGTAGCTGGTAAAACAACTTGGCAGTCCAAGACAATTCTCATTTCTTGTTCAGTCTCAGTTGCACGTTTTTAATTAGGTCAGACGTTACAATCTCTCTGGATCATCTTCAGATCCAATCAGTTGCGTCAGCAACCTTTCTTGTCTACTCAGAACCACATATCATAGTATTCCCATTGTCAGTACTTCGATATGTGGTTCTGAGTAGAAATCACGAGTTGATGATGCAACTGCTTGGATCTGAAGATGATCCACAGGGATCGAAACATGTACTCTAACTAAAAGCGTGTTAGCTGAGTCGGAACAATAAATGTGAGTTGTCTAAGATTTTAAGACAGTTGTTTTAGCCTGTCAAGACGATATGTCGACTATAGTGAATTTTGTAGTTCGTTGAGAAACTGAGTTAGCAACCTGTGGGTACTGGACTTAAGACAGTCATTGGGGAAGTGGATGAAATACAGCGCCAGGGATAGGATCAGTTTACATCTCGGATACTCTGGAACGATCCTCAGACGATTACTCTGGTCAATTTCCATCCTCATCCACCGCCGAAAATGTAAGTACTTAGCGTCTAGTAACATACACGTCTACAGATCTTTGCACAATACAAACGTCACATTTTATCTCCTCTCCTTAGAGACGGTAGCAGTAACCTTTCATTGTTGTTTGGTTACCAACAACATGTTACTGTGTACTAACCCAAATGACTCCCACGCCGCAACAAACACCTGACTTGGCGCCCGTGGCTGATACCAATATTTAAAATAATTGAAAATCCACGATCGCTTCAATATCGTTTACTAGATGACAGGTTTCAGCACTCTGAAGGTGCCATCATCGGATGATGACACCTTCAGAGTGCTAAAACCGGTCATCTAGTAAACGATATTGAAGCGATCGTGGCTTTTCAATTATTTTAAAAACAGTGACCGCCCCACGACACACCACGTGTTCACTGATGCCAATATGTCAACGTCTCTTCTCGGACTAATAGTCATGTCTCGTGTTAGTGCTACGGAACCTTCGATTGTTAGTAATTAACTGGTCCGTGTTTCTCAATAGCAACGTGAACTACAATAGTGTAGGGTTAACCCAGAGATACTTTTTAGCGCATCTATGATAAAAGAGAGATATTTATATAAATTTTAGATTTTATTACGAAATATAATTCTTTACGTGAACGAATCCTTGCTGAAACTTGCTATAAGGCAATTGTGCCGCGTAGGAGGTCAGAATTCAACGTCTTGTAGACGGGTAGAGATTGAGCGTTAGTTTAAATGGAGAGAGAAGCAAGTTGCCTAAGTTAATTTAGGGAAGAACATCGATATTTCGAAAGAAACTCGCATGAAACTGAGAATTTTATTATTGTTGTTCTTAGGTTACCTCTGTTGGTATTAGCACTCCAGTGAGACGTACTCTTTTGAACACCGGAGATGATTTCCTCACGGATCCTTCCGACATTACCTTTTCTCACACACTCTATTGCCAGGGGTCACTGTTGTCAACATGAGCACCTGGCCGACAAACGGGGAGGGAGAAGCAATAACCAGGGGTACAAGGGAGCACAGAAAACACTTCGTCGGGTGTTTAAGGCCGGAAGGAAGCCCTTCTCATCGGCCTCGTTCCGGGTCGGGTGGCACCGCGCACTCGCCGCCGCCGGATGGGAGGGCCGCGGCGACACCAACCTGCATTTGTAACCAGGAGTCGAGTCCCCAGACGCACGGCGCCCTGGCGTCGGGCACAATGTGGTCGTCAGTGTGGGATCTGGCGGCCGCCGACGACAGCACGCAGCAGGCTCCTCTGTCCATACTGCGCAGCCCCTGCCTGCCTGAGGCTGTGGCTGCGGCACTGCGTCGCGTCGCGTGCCGTGGCCTCGTGAGTCCGCGAGCCGAGATCACTCTCCTGGCCGCTGCTGTCGCAGCGCGCGCGCAACGTACACTGAGGCGCCCGGAGCTGCCGGCCCGCACAGCCATGAATGGACGCCGGCCGCCAATTGGCCCGAGTCGCGGCCAATCGGCCGGCGCGGTGCGGCGACTCCTCCGCGCTGGTGGTGCCCCTGGCGGCGGGTGCTCGTAACTACTCTCTTTCGTGTCCTCAACAGTAGGACCGCAGATGCTGTCCTCTCCGGAGCGGCAGACGCGTTATGTATTGCGTGACGGCCTTAAGGGGGGGTAGGACGTCAAACGGGACGTCTTGGAGCAGGAGAGACACCACAGGACTTTTTAATTCCCACTGTCTATACTTTTACGAATAAATTCATAAAACTTTGTCAGCATGACCAGGAAGGATTCAGGATTCACACTCATAGCAGTGGAAGTTCAAAAACATAACAAAATTAATTTTGTTTTACATGTGAAAGTTCATCATTTTTTCACTTACTATTGGCTGCGTTTGTTGCTGTAGGTACACGTTTCTTCATAAGTAAGAGGGATTCTTGGATGAATTTTGCACAGCATACAAACCATACTTACAGGTGTACACAATACACAGCTTTCCTTCTTCTATGGATTTGAACTGGAGGCACGTTTCCTGCGGTTAGATCCCTCTCACGCACCGAAATACAGGGTGTTTCAAAAATGACCGGTATATTTGAAACGGCAATAAAAACTAAACGAGCAGCGATAGAAATACACCGTTTGTTGCAATATGCTTGGGACAACAGTACATTTTCAGGCAGACAAACTTTCGAAATTACAGTAGTTACAATTTTCAACAACAGATGGCGCTGCGGTCTGGGAAACTCTATAGTACGATATTTTCCACATATC